>NC_141899.1:24370647-24995647 GCF_030686135.1 Camelina sativa | reverse complement strand
TTTTTTTTTTGGGTGTGTTTGATAACCGCAAAGTTCGGATCATGATTGGCCTCATAATCTTGGCGGGCCCAAACTCAACATTTAGACAACTTCTTCGAAATACCCCTTCTCCCAAGTGAACTCGATCCAAGACATTCATATCAGGGTGACAGGGTAGCTTGTTCTCTTTCAGAGAATTCCACTGGACCAAGAACAAGTAAATTGAAGTTACTAGTTACTTAAGCAGCCTATATATGACTTTCTGTTAACTATTGGTAATGCAAAGTCATGCTGACCATTGTAGAGACCTCCATTTTATCATCAAAAAGCTCACCTTAAACCCCCTTAAGTGTAGAAAAGAGACCATGTGGTCATGCAACATAGCTCTCACACAAATAATGCTTTCTCATTCCATAACGTTTTTTTCTTAACCCTATGTAACAAAGAGAGAGACCAATCTATCTGGTTGGTATAATTAATGCTGTAACCTCCTTTTTTCTCTGTTCTACTCCATTTCATATTTGTTACGTCAAACATGATGGGCAATAGTAATCTATCGGATGTAGAATCATGTTGTTAATTCCCTCGATTTCATATATCATTATGAACATTGCTTTTTGTCAGATTTCAAAACTTGTTTTTGGCACAACATAAATCTTAATTCTTCAACGTTTCCGGGCAACGGGCAAAAAACAAGAAGAACAAAAGCCATTGTAACAGGTGATCAGTGATTACATATTTTTTATAACCTAAGTTGATACCAGAAGTGCAGAGTTTTGATTTTAGAGATTATTTTGTATCATCATGTGATGCATCCGGAAACAAAAGATTACTACCAACCAAACCGCCTTGAGTCTAAGTTTTGTGATGCGTTTGCCAACTGTTACATTGTAGTTCATATTATCAGGTTCTCACAATTAAGGAAGTTGAACAAATTGCAATTAGCTCAAATCTCATATACATTGTCACTATTACTAGCTTTACCTCATGATTAACCAAATCTTTTAGTTTAGTGTGTAGCAAATTCATAGTTTTTACCTTTCATGTCATTGAGATTGTAGTGTTCTTGAAGTTGTTGTGACATTAGTTAAAATGCTTGATGTTGTCATAGTTTAAACCTTTTGAGGCTCTATACGGCTGCATCTACCATTGTTATGGTTCTTTCCGTGTTTTGTGCTGTTAGGAGCAGATTAATTGAGTCCGAACAAAATTTCACTCTTGTACCTCATGAGTCATTTAGCTGATAAGCTTTGCTTAGTTAGAAATACTTGTTAAAGATCCAATAAGGATCCAAAGCAGACCTAGCTGTAGACTAGGGTGATTGTGGTAGTAATGGTATCACAAAAGATGAAATTTAACTTGTGCATTGATGCTATCACCTGACTCTCGATAAATGATGTAGGAACGGGATAGCTCGGGAACAAGCAAATTCATTTCCAAGAAATATTGTGTAGCGGTTTCAACCTCTTCAAGATTGAATCTAAAGCTCTGGATAACTATTTGTGTCTTGTTTATGCATCGTTTTTAATTACTCAAATCCACTGTTTCATGTTTGTTATTGTTTGTGTCTTGTTATAAATCAATTTTAATTGGGAAAAATGTCATTAAAATTCCCAAGTTTATATTTTCGTTGATTTAAATCACTAAGTCTATGTTTGGAGGAAAAAAACAACAACTCTTTGTTGACTTAGAAATAAATCCCAAAGTTTCGTTGACTTAGCCTTTTTAGGCACCACGTTAAGTGGTCAAACGGAGCAATTAAACGAGGCAATTATCCGTTAACGAATTTCGTTTATAACAAAACGACGCCGATTTATTTCTCGTGAAAACCCCTAAATTGAGAATCGATTTCTCATTTCCCCCAATTGACAAACCCTAATCGATTTCAATTATCCCGATTCTTCAATTTATCTCTCTTCTTCGATTTCTCTCTTCTTCTTCGACTGACGAGATGAGTTCTAGCTCAGAGACATCGGTGGTAGCTTCGTTTGACCGTGGAGTGCCATCAAAGTGTGTTTGTGGAGCCGGTGTAACGATCTTTACATCGAGAACTGAAGAGAATCCTGGTCGACCGTTCTTCCGGTGTATAACAAAAAGAGATCCAAGCTCGTGGACAAACAAAAGAGATGTAAGCAGTCACTAAGAAGTTCAATGTTGATTATCTGTGCAATGGTAAGTAATGGTGTTTGTTTTTGCAACAGGGTCACTTGTTTAAGTGGGTTGAGGATGCTGTGTATGAAGAAGTTCAAGATGCATTACCAAAATTAGGACTTATGGCCAATGAGATTGTCGAAACAAAAACCGAGGTTAATGAGTTTATTGGTGCTTTACAAGACTTGAAGGAAGAAGCATTGTGGAACAAAATGGAAATCAGCAAGTTTAAAAAGTTGTTGAAAGTGTGTTTTGTTTATCTTTGTTTTGTCTCAATTGGCATTGCTTACCTAGTGGTTGTAAAAGCAAAGCAAACAAACTTTGGTTCGTTTGCTCTTGGTTATTAGTGTGTGTAATGCATCTTGCTCTTGTTCGTTAATGACAAATGCTCTTGTTGGTGTTGCTGACAAATGCTCTTGTTCGTATGTTGGTGAATGTTTTAAGTCTTAAATATTAAAGTAGGCATACAACAAAAGAGAACAAATCGTTTTGACAACAAAAGAGTACAAATCCATGTTAGACCGCAACAAACATGAAAGGTCATTGACCAAACACAAAAAAAAAAAAAAAATACACCATGTCATGTCATACATTCTAGCTTGAGCATTCAAACCATGATCTACAGCCTCCTAGTCCTTGTTCACGCTGTGGAGCTTGAGGAGGTTCCCACTGTGTTGATGTTGATGCCCTCTCTTGTGTTGATTGTTTCCTTTGTCTCTTCTTCCTTTGTGAGGATGGTTGTGGTCCTCTTTGGAAAGCTGGTAGTGATCCTCCTTGTGAAGCTGGTAGTGATCCTCCTTGTGAAGCTGGTAGTGATCCGCCTTGTGTAGCTGGCTATGATGAACCGTGTGTAGGTGGCATTGTGCCTCCTTGAGAAGCTGGCTGTGATGAACCGTGTATAGATGGCTGTGATTCTCCTTGGCCAAACAATGCGTTCCTTGGTTCCTGTTTTAAAAAGTATGAAAACATGATTAACGGTTTCTTTTATGGTGTTAAGTCTCATAATATTAAATAAACAAAAGCATCAAACCTGATTCTTCTTTGGTCGACCTCTTGGTCTTGCAGCTGGAGCTTCAACTGTCGGGTTTGTACAAGATAACCTATTGTGTCCTTCTTGTTTGCAGTTGCTACAAGTCATGACTCTTCCATTGCGTGGCAGTCTTGTGTTGCTTGATGAAGAGGCAGTTTCATACCTACCTTTCCTCCTCGCATGGTTATTTGGTCTACCCGGATTTCCTTTTCTCCAAGGTGGTGGTAAGACTCCTAATCTATTCATTCTAGGCCATTCGTTCTGACCTTGGACAGGGTGAATACCATCTCTATATGTTTCACGCCACAATTTTGTTGTGTACCAGTCAACAACATAATCTTCAACTTTCTGTCTCCTACCTATGATCACAGAAGCAGCATGGACACAAGGAGTACATGTCATCTGCCACTTTAAGCATCCACATGTAAAAGCATTCATATCCACAGAATAAGTTTCATCTCCCAATTGGACCTCATGTTGATTGGGCCTAGCCATGCTTCTGATGCAAAACTGAGACCCTGCTATCATATTCTCTATCTCTAAATGAGCTCTCTTTGTGAATCTTGTCTGCAACCTTCCAACGATTATGTACCTCTTCTCATTCTGCACCATACATTGCCTCCTAATATCCTCAAGCATCTCTAGTAACGGTTTCCTCCTAGCTTGGCGTATGGTTCTATTAAAAAATCTCACTAAGGTTGTTCAAGTTATCATTGCAATGCGTACCTACCCTGAAGAAGATTCTAGACCATGTCATCGGATTGGTGCGTAGCAGATAATTAAATGCACCTGGGTTATACTTTTGTAATGCCTCCATATGTTTATGATATTGTCATGTGGTGTAGCTTCGAGCAATCTTCCGGAACAGACGTTGAAGTTCTAAATCATGACTGTCTCTCTTCTAATTCTCCATGATATGTTTAGCACAAAGACGATGCTCAGCTTGTGGGAGAACGTTCTTGATGGCTTTAACAAGACCCTGCAAATCAATGAAACACATGTTAATATGATTGATGATAACATAATAAATTAAAGTATGCCTTTAACTAACCGATTGTTTGTCAGAAATGATAGCTATTTGTCTTCCCTCCTCAAGACCCAATGAAGTAGAGAGTAACTTCATAAACCAATCCCAATTGTCATCATTCTCTATCTCAACCACTGCCAAAGCAAGTGGAGCTATCCTATTGTCTCCATCTCTTCCAACAGCAGCCAAGAGATGTCCCTTGATGTCCCATTTCAGAAATGCACCATCTACTCCGATGATGGGTCTACATGTCCGCTTCCAAGAACTCCTTTGTGATTGAAAACAAACAAATAACCGATAGAACCTTTGTAAGCTCCCAACTGTAGGACCAGGAATAGTCTCTATCTCAAAAATTGATCATGGATTTGATCGCAAAATCTCTGCTTGATAATCCCATATCCGTGAGAAATGCTCTTGATGACCAGCCTTTGCTTCTCGCCTCACTCTTGACTTAGCCTTAGAACATTGTTCTTCACTAACTTCTAGATTGAATTCTCTCTTAATCTCTGCAGCCATCTCTCTCGGTCTGATCTTTGGATTCTGTCTCAACCTATCCGCAAATAACCAAGCTATCGTTCCTCGCTTTAACATGTGACTAAAACCTGATCTAACACATACATGCTTACTCTCATATACCTTGATTTGCATTTTGTGTTTCTTCTTATTGTATGAGCAGTAACATCTCCACAAACACTTAACCTTAGGATCGGTATTAGCACATTTTGCACCAATCTTCAAAGCCTGCAATCTATACAACTTAATGTCGTATCTACTCTTCAGAGAATACCTCAAAACATCTATCTTGAATTCCTATGGTGAGCTAAAAGTTTTCCCCAACTCGAGCAACACTTCTGGATCTTCAATTTCTACATGTTCATCACCTTGGCCATTATCTTCGTCTTCACTTTCTGACAAAGGATCTGGAATCTTCTCATCATCAAAGATATCATCTCCACTGTCGTTATCGGTCTCGTCTTTCTCTTCTCTCGCAGCCTCTCCAAACTCTGCTTCGAAGTCCTCGCAGAATTCTTCTTCTACACCAACACGGTTACCATCTTCCTCTACATATACTTGGTTTCCATTTCCATTCCCCTGATTTCATCTTCCTCTCCGTTGAAGTCTTCTTCGACACCAGCTTCGTACCCAATATCATTACAATCCTTGTCGCCAACAACCTCACAATCATCTCCACTAACAGCATCAAATTCTTCAAAGGGACAAGAATCACGCTCTTCTAAAGGAACAGGCTGACCTAAGAGACAAAAATCATACATAATAATTGCAGTACTTACCCCGCCAGCCAATTCGGGAACAGTCGACTCGGGAGCGTTCAAATCAGGAGCAGTCGACTCAAGAGCAATTGAACCGTGAGCAGTAGACTCGTGAGCAGAGGATTCACCAGCATTATCAGGCTTCTTCCGTTTGGGACGACGTGTAGCAATCTTCTTTCTCGGAGTCATTGAAAATCGATTAGGGTTTCTGATTTGGGATAATTAAAATTGATTAGGATTTGTCAATTGGGGGAAATGAGAAATCGATTCTCAATTTAGGGGTTTTACAGATATAGAACCAGCGTCTTTTTGTTATAAACGGAAATTGTTAACGAACAATTAACCGCGTTTAATTGTTCCGTTTGACCACTTAACGTGGTGCCTCAAAAGGCTAAATCAACCAAAATTTGGGGTTTATTTCGAAATCAACAAAAAGTTGGTGTATTTTTTCCTCCAAACATAGACTTGGTGATTTAAATGAACGAAAATTTAAACTTGAGAATTTTAATGACATTTTTCCCAGTTTTAATTACTCAAATTCTATGTTTCATGTTTCTTATTTTACGTGACATAAGCCATGGCTGGAGTTAAGAGTTTGTTTGTTTATTTTACGTGACATGAGCCATTTTAATAGTGTTGTTTGTTTGGTTCATGCTATTATGTTGTGTCTTGTTTGGTTCTGCTATTGTGTTGTGTCTTGTTTGGTTCTGTTCTTTTTTTTTTTTATTTTTTTTTTATGATAATCCAGGTATCCAAAGTTCAGTGGGTTCTGTTCTTATTAAGTGTTGTTTGGTTCTATTTTTGTTTGTGTTGTTTGGTTCTGCTCTTGTTAGTATTGTTTGGTTTTGCTTTTGTTAGTGTTTTTTGGTTCTGTTCTTATTAAGTGTTGTTTGGTTCTGTTCTTGATTTGTTTTTCTCATGTGTGTTGCTTCTCATTGGCAGGTTAACGTTAAGCTTTTCAACACATTTTTAACAAAAATTATATAAGACACTCATATTTAGGGATGACTAATGGGAGGAGAAAAAATAAAAACAATGGGGTGAAGATCTAAATTTAGATTAATATTATTTTTAATATTATAAAAAATTAGAGACATTAATTTGAGGATGACTAATGGGCACCTTGTTGTAAAAGGATTCTAACCCTCTTGGTTTATAAATGAAAGAAAGTATGTGTTTAAGAAAAACAAAACGAAAAAAAAAGAAGAATATGAATAGTATGTAGATTAGATGTAGATTACAAGATTATACTATTTAATAACGTTTGGTCTAGATTAGTTCTTACAAAATTGAAAAGTGTTATTATAAAAGTCATATGATTGGTGTTTTGATGATCATGCAGTCTAAGTTTTCTATAATTTAATTGTTTTATTACCGTTAGCTGTAAAGTGTCTTTTTTTTTTCGTCTTGATGCTTATCTTAATCATATCATCTTTGTCATCTACGACAAAGTTTAGTATTGAAAAGAATGAAAAGAATATTAACAATTTTATAGAAATATCCTGCAGTAGTTGGACAGCATGTTAATTGACGTGATTCCACCATCGCATTTCATTAAAGGTGATGATCTTAGTTATATTTTAGATAAGTGATGTATCATTTAATTTTTTGAGTAGATGATGAATATTATTATTTTTTATTGCATTATACCCCTCTAAAAGTATAAATTTAAACAAATACAGTAAAACCTTTATAAATTAATAAGATTGAGACTATAAAATTTTATTAATTTATAGAGATTTTAATTTATTGATAAATTAATAATTTTTAATAATTAATTTATGAAGATTTTTTTTTTCATAGTTTTGTAATTTTCTTTTTTAAAAAATAATAAAAAAAATATTAGAGATGAGCTCCAACAATAAAATTTCTTATGCGATTTGATATTGTAGAGAATGTATCACATTGTATTAAGGGTATTCTTGTAAATTAGTAATCTCTAGTTAGGCTCTCTGTATCTCACTATATATAGTTGTAATCATTCAATCAATAGTAATTAACATTCTCATCATACATGGTATCAGAGCATCGATACTAAGATCTAAATAAAAATTTTCTTTTTCTCCCGCCGCTATGTCTGCTTCAAACGATAATACCTCTGCTCCACAAATGACTGACGTGATTCCAATCACCAACTCTCATCTCTTTAATGTCAACATGACTAATGTCACCAAACTGACCGACACCAACTTTTTAATGTGGAAGTTGCAGGTCCGATCTCTTGTCGCTGGTTATGGTCTTATTGGCCATCTTGATGGTTCCATGGCCAAACCTCCTTTGATGGTCACCACCAATGGTGTTGATGCTCCAAATCCAGCCTTTTCCCTGTGGCAAAGACAAGATCAGTTACTCTACAGTGCCTTACTTGGCTCGGTCTCTCTTGGAGTTCAAACCACTCTCTCTCAAACCACCACCGCTGCTGAGATCTGGACCACTCTTGCCGAGATCTATGCCAAACCAAGTCGTGGTCATGTTCGTCAGTTAAAGAATCAGCTTAAGGTTGCCACCAAAGGTAACAATACTATTGATGAATATGTTTGCAGCCTCACCACCAAGTTTGATACGCTTGCACTCTTGGAAGCCCCGGTTCTCCATGATGACAAGATTGAACAGATTCTTGATGGTTTGCCAGAAGAATACCGTCCCATTGTTGATCAGGTTGCCAGCCGAGATGTCTCACCCTCCATTGCGTATGTCCATGAGCGTCTCCTCAATCATGAAGCCAAACTTCTCGCCAAAGCAGCTTCTCCTACCCTTCCAATCACAGCCAATGTTGCTACTCAACGCAACAATCACTCCCCTCGCTTCAACAACACTGCACGCAACAATAACAAGGTCAGCAACAATAATACTTCTTCTTCGACGTGGCAGCCTAATCACAACAATACACACAGACGTAACTTTCGTCCCTACCTTGGCAAGTGTCAATTTTGTAATGTTCAAGGTCATTCAGCAAAGAGGTGTCCTCAACTCCAAAATTGCAACAATGGTTATATCTCGTCATCTACCAGTCCGTTCACGCCATGGCAGCATCATACAGATATGACAACATCATAATTTTTTGATGAAAGGAGAAATATCAGAGATAAACTCTAACAAAAATGCAAATTCAAGAATAGACAAACACTAGAAGAGTAGTTGTGTATAGTTACGAAATTTAGCTACAAGCATTGGTGGTAGCAAATATTTACTACAGACTGTGACAAAATGTTACTTAATTTGATTGAAGAATTTTGGTAGCTAATTCGTCTGTGTTTGTAGCAATTCACTAACAAATAGAGACGAAATATAATTGTAGCAGATTTACTACTGATTTTGTTACAAAAAAGTTTGTAGCCTCTAAGTTGTCGTAACTGTTTGTGAGGAAATATTTATATAACA
Organism: Camelina sativa; assembly: GCF_030686135.1. Classification (NCBI taxonomy): domain Eukaryota; kingdom Viridiplantae; phylum Streptophyta; class Magnoliopsida; order Brassicales; family Brassicaceae; genus Camelina; species Camelina sativa. The sequence goes on along the minus strand of NC_141899.1, from coordinate 24,986,808 downwards.
TTTGCCACGAATCAGTTGTAATAATTGTTACAACTTGCGTCGCTTTATGCGTAGCTAATAGTAGCAACAAGTTGTTCGTAGCAATATAGTGACAGAGGAGACAGTAGCAATTTTAGTGGGTACAGGGACACAATTAAGTAGTGGAAAATGGTGAGGAAGAGATAATGGTTTCCGACAGATGATAGTGTAGCAATAGTTCTTTCTGTATTGTCACATCAGAGCAAGTTGTAGAGAAAGCTCACCATTCATTTAGAAATATCACCGTTTATGACTCTTGCTATATATACATTTGCTTTGCTACTTCCTTACGATCACAAATTATCTCTTTCAAAAATTCTTCTGCATTATATATTTTTTCGAGTATATAAACTCTCTTATACAAATTTTCCTTCAAGTTTTTCGTTCGTTACTTTTTCACAAATGTCTTCCTCAAGTAATAATATTGAAGTTCAAAGAGGATGGATGTACAGATGTATGGATCCATATCTGCCGAAAGTATATGTTGCATATGAAGTTGGATTGGAGCAATTCATAAATTTTGCTAGTCAGCAGCTATATGAGGGGGGAAGAATCTGGTGTCCATGCGTAGTTTGTCATAATGGGGAACTTTTTCGCACAAACATTGTGCATGGCCATTTATATAACAGAGGATTTCAACCTAACTACTATGTTTGGACTGCTCACGGAGAAACGTTTGAGCCTCAATACCAATATCAAGCGGGTGATGAAAATTTTGATAACCATACTTATCAAACAACAAAACCTGAATAGAATTCTAATGCATACATGGGAGAATGTAGCTCTGCATGAGAAATGTTTATGCCACAAACAAGGTAAATTTTCTTATAATAAATTCACAATTTTTTACTTTAACAGTTTTCCTAAATTATGGTTAATTATAAAAATAGAGATAAGGCATTAATTAGTATGTGGTATATATATTTTTATATACATTTAAATATAATTACCATGTGGTATATACATTTTTATCTCATGCCAATTATAATGCAACATCTATTCACAACTATATGTTCGTACAAAAAAATAGTGGGCCTTAGTAATTTATATATATATGTATGCTAAATAATAATGGATAGTTAATTTTATACTTTTTTTTATTTGTTTTAGTGGGATGAGTGCTGGAATTGGTGAACACTCGGGTGAACCTGTTGTACATGACAATGCTTGGGAAGTCCCTAACTCTGAGGCTGCAGATTTTTACAACCGTTTAAACATGGCAAGTGAACCTCTTTATGATAATTGCGTTGAAGGTTTGTCAAAATTTTCCTTGGCTGCTGATGTGATGCACATTAAGACAGACCATAATCTAGCTGAAACTTGTGTTGATAATGTTTCACATTTGATTCATAAGATTTTACCTAAAGGTAATGTTGCATCCAAAAGCTATTATGAAATAGAGAAGCTGATGCGTATATTGAGTATGCCTTACCATAGGATTGATGTCTGTATAAATAATTGCATGATTTATTGGGGTGATCCTGATGAAAATTTAATCATCTGCAAATTTTGTGAGCATCCAAGGTACAAACCAAAGAAGACATCTAGAATGGATTCCTCTACTACAAAACGTATTCCATACAAGAGGATGTTCTATCTCCCAGTAGCAGATCGATTAAAAAGATTGTATTTATCAGAGAGAACAGCATCGCATATGAGTTGGCATGCAGAACATACATGCCATGATGGGAAGATGGAACACCCGTCCGATGGTAAGGCGTGGAAACATTTTCAAGACCTTTATCCTGAGTTTGCATCTAACAGCATGAATGTTTACCTGGGACTTTGTACAGATGGGTTTAACCCATTTGGATCATCTGGTGGTAATTATTCGTTGTGGCCTATCATTCTAACTCCATATAATCTCCTGCCAGATATGTGTATGAAAAGAGAATATCTATTTCTTAGTATTTTAGTGCCAGGGCGAAACCATCCAAAACGAAGTTTTGATATATTTTTGCGACCATTGATTGAAGAATTGCAGGAACTATGGGCATATGGTGTTGAAGCGTTTGATCTTTCAACTAAGCAGAATTTTAATCTAAAAGCAGTGTTAATGTGGACGATAAGTGATTTTCCAGCATTGGGTATGTTATCAGGATGGACAACCCATGTAAGATTATCTTGTCCGTATTGTATGGAGGACACAGATGCTTTTCAGTTAAAGCATGGTCGGAAATCAAGTTGGTTTGACTGTCACCGGAGATTTTTGCCAGGAGATCATGCTTATAGACAAAACAGAACATCTTTTAGAAAGAATAAGGTCGTCATGAAGTCAGCACCATATAATCGTTCGGGGGTAGAAATCTTAGTTCATCAGTTGGAGGACATTTATGGATTGAAGAAAACAGTGGAAGATGGTGGAAATAGTCATGTAAACGCACAGATTGAAGGATATGGCGAGACGCATCAGTGGCATAAGTTTAGTATTTTCTGGGAGCTGCCTTATTGGAAGACACATCTTCTCCGTCATAACCTTGATGTTATGCATATTGAGAAAAAAATTTTTGATAACGTTATTAACACGTTGCTAAATATCGCAGGCAAAACAAAAGATTCTGTGAATTCATGGAAAGATCTTGTTCTGTATTGTGATAGAAAACCTCTACATCTAACATCTTTTGGGAAGGCCCCTGTTCCTATATTCCGGTTGACACCAAACGCAAAGCGAGTGTTTCTAAAATGGCTGAAGGATGTGGTAAAGTTTCCTGATGGGTATGTATCTAACATAGGGCGATGCATAAACCTTGAGCAAAGGTGCTAAATATATGGTTTGAAAAGTCACGACTGCCACGTGATTATGCAAAGGTTATTTCCCTTTGTTTTCTGTGAACTATTGCCTTCTGAAGTCCATGAAGCAATCTCAGGTAAATTTTGCAACGGTCTCTATTAGTCTTGTATATTTATATATATACAATGTCATACACTATTTAACTTGTTTCACGTTTATATGTAGATGTGGGATTTTTTTTCCGCGATCTTTGCTCAAGAAGTCTGAATATAAGTGACATTGATCGTCTCGAAAAAAATATTGCTCAGACTCTTTGCAACCTCGAGAAGATATTTCCACCTTCATTTTTTGATGTTATGGAACATTTGACTGTTCACTTACCTTCAAAAGCTAAGCTTGGTGGACCAGTGCAATTTTGATGGATGTATCCTTTCAAACGATTCATGTTTCACCTCAAGAAGAAAGCGAATAACAAAGCTAGTGTTGAAGGTTCAATTGTTGAGCAATATATAAATGAAGAAATCACAAATTTCAGCTTTCACCACTTTGATTCTACACTGAGCTCCGGGTTAAACAGTACGCAGAAGTCATATTTTACTAAATTTTCTTAGATAGATACACATATATATATATATATATATTAGTTTATATCATTATTAATTTATGTTACTGATGGGACCATATATATACATAGGATTTCCAAAAAAAAAATTATTATTATTTTATCGAATGAAGCATTTTTTACACAAGTACAACTTGAGATCGGAATAATTTACTAATTTTTAAAAATTATTAATTTATAGAAATTTTATTGTACATGTATCATAAATGAATATAATTTAATATATATTTTAGATATTTTTTTTTGTAGAAAAGTAATTTTTTCATATAAACATCAAATTTACTTTTTTTTTGTAAACTAACGATTTTATACGTCCGACAAAACTCACCAACAAAGGAAAATAATTTTTTTTTACAAAAACCAGTAAATTAAACAGAAAATATTATTCAACAAGATAACTTTTTTACAAAAAGCAGCAGAGTTAGAGTGAGATTGAGAGCTAATTGGGACGTAACAATAAAAAAACATTTATTAACATTAAAAAATCAAATTAATCATAAAATAAAATACAACTTAACTACTATTATTATTATTTGTAGAATTCTTAAAAATTTATATTCTCCCTTTTTTGTCTTGTTATATTTTTTGGTTTGGCGACCGATATGTGTTCGGGCATAAGCAATTAAACACTTTTCCATGACATTACACACTTTATTGACAAAAAATTTCATTGCGCGAGACACCATTAACCGTATTTTGATGACTAAGTTTATCAGATTTACTTCCTGTTGAAATCTTTTTGATATAGGAAATAATCAAATTTAGCAAATAGTCTTTTTTTAATAGAGTTGTAAAGATGATGAACCGAGCTGTTGATATAGGAAGTAATCAAATTAGCAAATAATCTTATTGATATAGAAAGTAATCAAATGAGCAAATAATCTTCTTCATAACGATCAGGGTTTGCAAAACGAGTGTTGATATTACATAGTTTATGAACTTTTTCACTGATTATTTTAGATTTGTAAACTATTTGATATTACTTATGCTTGTTGATGGTTAGAACTGCTCATATCATGTGCAAGTTATATGGGATGTATTGAGTTTTTCATTTCCTGATGACAATTTAGACACCAAATTTTAACAGTAATTTTAGTATTTTGATGTCCCAACGTTTTCTCTACCTCCGACCACAACATCAAATCTCATACTAAAACAAAATTCTATAATTGTTAGATTATAAAATTTAAGATGCAATAGTTTGATAAATATTAAATATTTTCATATATAATTTATTATAATTCAGTGTATAAGATTACAACCGATAAATTAAAATAATAGAAAAAAGTTACATTGTACTGATTTTCAGAATCTGTATATTCTGACAACAAATTGCTCAACTAATGCATTTCAAAGAATGTCATTCATGATCTTTGATTTGTCTATGTTGAGCTAAAGATTTTTGATATCGAGCATCATCGTCCTTGGCAGATATTATATTTAAAATTATATTATGTTTTTCGAAATTATCTTACTTCATTTAGTTTTAATGCTTTTTTTGGTTTTAATTTTGTAATTTTATGTTTTCACTATTTTGTTGAACCTTAATATGAAATTTTTTATCTTAATCAATTTGATATTTATTTAGAAATTTTGTCTAAATTATTATTTCATATTATATTAATTATAGTTAAATAATTCATAGTTTATTAAATAGAATAAGACAGTTTAAAAAAAAAATACTGATGATATATTTATCTTTTAGTAGTCAAACAACAATATAAATATGTTTTAATCGAAAACACAAATATAATGATAATTTTTTTTAGTGTTCTGTCGACAGTATTATACACATTTAGTGTAAAAATATTTACAAAAACACTAAAAACAAAATATTATACAGTCGCTTTTGCCGTCCACAGTGGAGTTCCTTTAAGGACTAAGGGTCTACGAACCATTACTTTAAATTTGTGGAGATTATTTTTTAACCATTAATTAAAAAAATTTTATATTTAAAAAATATTAAATCATAACTTTAGTTTTGTAATTAAATTGAAAAGAAAAATATAAAATAATAGTATCAACAAAAGTAAAAGAGTTGTAGAGTCGATTATTCATGTCTTGCGGGACTGCCCGACGATGGCAAGGATTTGGAGGAGGTTAGTGCCTCCACGGAAGAGGCGAGAGTTTTTTGCCGCTACATTTTTGAAATGGTTGTTTAATAATCTCGGGTCGGCTCTAGATTCGGGTCGAGGAGGATGGCCGATGATATTAGTATTGCAGTATGGTGGAACTCAAAATGACAGTGTGGCAATGTGTTTGGGTAACACGGCAAATGCCAGGATAGAATTCGTTTCCATAAAGAAATGGCTGTGGAGGTCTTGAGAACTCATAGTTTGGTGAGCAGGAGTTTTCAAGCGGGGGAGAGGATTGAGAAGATACTTGGAGAGAGCCAAGTGAGGGATGGGTTAAACTCTCTACGGATGGAGGATTGTGGGGGAAAACATGGGGCTGGCCACGGCTGGGGAGTTATTTGGGATAGAGATGGTCGTTTGTTGGAAGGGTTTGCACTTAATATCAGTATTTGCTCAGTTCCTTTGGTGGAATTGTGGAGGAGTGTATTACAACACTAAAAAACAGCCATGAAAAACTACATCATAGCATGAATCAAATGTTATGAAAGATTATTTTATAGCAGACGATTAGCGCTATAATAGGTCTGACTATCGTTATGTAAGAGGCTATTATAGCTCCTCATGTCCTAGCGTTTATGGAACTGCTACCAAAGCCATATAGTAGTATTTTCAGTGTGCTAATAATGCTCATATTTCTTGTAGTAGAGAATGAAGTTAGAAATAGATTCAGAGTTAGTTGTGGGGTTTCTAAAAACAGGGATTAGCAATGGTCATCCGCTGGCTAATCTGATACGATTGTGCCATGACTCTTTCTCAAATAAATGGTTAGTCTGGATTTCTTACGTGTATACAGAGGCGAATCGTATAAGAGACAGATTATCGAACCATGCGTTCTCTTGATAGTTAGGGTTTCATGCTTTTGATTCATATCCTCATATAGTCCATTCGAGTATGTTGGAGGATTCGAATGGGACAAAGTTCCCACCTAATGTTCGTTTTAGTTTTCAGTTTATTATAATTAATTAAGGAGGGACATTTGTCTTCTTTCGTCTACCAAAAATATCTGCAAAAGTATATTTTAATCAAATAGTGAACAAAAATAAAATAAAATCAAATCAAATCAAACATTTGTTTACTCATTCTGGACCATGTTCATTTCGTCTTGCAGCGGCCGTTATTTACATCTTCTATGACATAGTCATATATTTTTCTTTTATGTATGAACAACTAAACAAAATTATATAAGCAACAAACACAAAAATAAAAACAGAGAAAAAACAAAAAGAAAAAAGAATTACTCCCTCTGTTTTTGATAAATTGATGTTTAGACTTTTTTTGGGCAACTATTCTCTTATATTCATAAAACGACGGTTCACATACAAGAGAGAGACAAAGCAAGAGCGTTCTTTGCTATCGCATCTGCAATTCGATTTTGTGTTCTAGGGATGAAACGGAAATTACAGACAGTAAATTGGTTAGATAGATCTAGGATATCATGGAGAATCCCGTGAAGTTCTTTCGAGTGGACCTTCAATTTGAGTGCCTTGACTAACGTCTGAGAGTCGGAGGCTATCGAAAGATGACTGAAACCCGAAGCGATTGCAACTTCTACCGCAGTAAGAGTTGCTATCGCTTCGGCCATCAATGGAGATTGGACATGGGTTGCCAGATCTGAGCCTTGGAGGAGGGTACGATTTTGCTGATCCATGAAAACCCAACCGAGACCTGCTTTTGGTTCAGAGATCCATGTGGCATCTGTAAAGCAGGTAATTAAATCTTCGTGTTCTTGTAGCTGGTTCGCTAGGCGTTGGTTTCGGAGTTCAGTTGTTGTAGTAGTACTCTCTCCTTGTGCTGATTGCCATTCCTTTGCTCTGATGATAGCTAGGTTAATCACCTCTTCGATCTTTATGCGTTCCTTATTGAAGATCAACTTATTGTGTGTCATCCATAAAGTCCAGAGGATCCACGGAGCCAGAGGTCCTCCTCCAACTCCAGTTGGTGGAAGGCTTATGATATGCTCAAATTTACCCTAGAGCTACTCTCTCAAAATAAGAGATCAATGCAGTACTTAGGGGTCGAATTCCACAAGGACTCAAGACTACACAATAAATTATAGACTTTTATAATTATGCTAAACAGATTAAATTGAATTAAAATAAACAATGCAAAATATTAAATAAAAGCTGTTGTAAATTCAGGGGATCAAAAAGCTAGGCCTAGGAATTTCTCAAGAAATTATGAAATATTAAATCAGGAGATAAATAGGATTCAAGCAATTAAGAACAGATCTAGAACTCTAAACACTTTTGTAAATTAAATCAGTTCTCACTGCAAATAATATCTAAATTTAAAACCAGAAAATCCAAATCTCTTTGTAAAATTCTAGGTTAAAAATCAGCAATAAAATCAGGTTTAGATTATTCACAAAATTATTAAATCAAATCTCTTTGCAAGAAATAATTTTGCTCATCAAAAGGTTTTATGAGGAAAATCAATTATATTTTCATATCAATTTATTTTCCTAAAGTATTAATTCTAGGTGATCAATCAAGAATTAATATTATGAAGATCTAGATAGATAAAGAATCCTAAATAAACAGATCTAATAATTCATAAAAACCCTGTGAAAAACCCTGAACCTAACAAGCAAACTACTCAGACATAATCAATGAAGAACAAGACATAATTCCGAATAACATGCAATTGAAATTAAAAGAGTAAGGAAGGAGTTTAAGAATTTCTTCTCTACAAAGCAGATTTCTCTCTCTTCAAAGCTCTCAAAATCTCACAGGGTTGCAGGAAAAATAATAATTACAAGAATAAAACTTAAGGGTTTTTAAAAAAACTAAAAACTATATATATATATGTCCTAAAACACGGCAGGGACTTATGTTGCAATTTTGGAAGACTTTGGGGCAGAATTGTAAAACTTCCAATTTATTGATTCTTCATCGGCTGAAGAGGGTGTGGATCGATGCTCCCAATCTTGGTGTCGATCGATGCCCTTGTTTTGCCTCGAGTCCAAATTGATTCTTCGAGATTTATGCTCCAAAACATCCAAATTGCTCTATTTCGCTCCTTTCATGCTAAAAACCTGTAAAGACTCAAAAACAATCTAGAAACAAATGAAAAGACACTAAAAGACTCCTTATATCATGGTTAAAAACCATAAAAACTATGATATATCAACTCCCCCAGACTTAGCCTTTGCTTGCCCTCAAGCAAAACATAAGCTTAGACATGTGAAAGAGGTTTGAAAACAGGGAACTCACTCAATTGCAGATTATTCTTATTTACACTCTTCATTTACCTGACTCAAGAACTTACTTCTTATACTTAACCATGATAAGCATCAACATTCCTTACTCAAATCCCACAATCCTATGGAATCTCTGAAATCTCCATTGTCATCTCATTACATAAATTAAAGCAAGTACAGGTGAGTTCTTACCTTGGGTGTATCGAACAGTGGCATATGGACTCTTTTCAGGCCAAGACTTTCTTCTTACATCTCCTTTCCTCTCCCTTTTCTCACTTCCAATTTTTTTTTCTTTTCTCTCTTTTTCTTTTTTTTCAAAGGTGTAAGCGAATACCGGGGTCATCAGTAATTTATCTACCCCTCGCTTCCAAGCTTTGTGTGATCATTTGACTCAAGAGTAGAATAATGAGGTCACAGGTAATATACCTACCTCTCTAAACTGATCAAAATCATCTCATCTCATCTTTTTTTTTTTTAAGCACTGAAAGGAAGAGAGAGAGGAGACATACTTTGAAAAATTGCACTGTCTTGTATGGCCTGAAGAAGAAGTCTAGTCCACTGATTTCCAACCCCAAAGTAAGAGATTAAGTCCGGTTAAAATCCTGATAAAAGTTGAGACAACGTTAGATCAATCAGATATCCATTGAATAAGGGCTTTCAGGATTGTTGATAAGGCTCATAGTCTTTCTAAGCTTCAGTTCTGTGATCAAGCATAAACAAATAATCATTAGAGTGTTAGCCAAATAAGAGAAATCATTAGTCAAGATCATAATTCCCAAAGATAAAAAGAAAAATTTTCAAAAATTTGACTCAAACTTTATGGTTTTGACTGACACAACTGAAACTTAAAAACAAAAACATAGTTAGTAACTAACCTCCCCCAGACTTAAACAAGACTGTCCCCAGTGTTATCAACTAAGAGGAAAGCAAAAATAAAATAAATAAAAATCAAAATCAAAAGAAAAAGAAAAACCTACCAGTGGGTTGCCTCCCACTAAGCGCTTGTTTTCAGTGATTAGCTTGACTGTGTTGGAGCTCAGACATCCGGAGGAGCAGGACATGGCATTGAAATCCTCTCATCCAAGGTGGTGTATAAGCTTTAGGTGCATGAGGTCTGCCAAGGATGTTAGGAATAGGACCAGGGCGGGATTTAGGTATGAGAGGGTATCTTTTCTGTCCTGCAAAATCATCAACAGAAGAAACAAGCGCTCTACGATAATCTCATGGCTTGATTAACTGCAAAACAGTTTTTATCTCTTTGAAATTCTTGTTGATGATTGGAAGAAGTTTAGGAGAAGGAGATGCATACCTTGGCCTTACCTGAGGGCTCTGGAGTGTGGATTGGTGACTCTTCTGTTTGGGAACAGGTTTCTGACTTGGAGCATCAGTTTTGGACAAGCTTTGTCTCGGTCGTGGAGGGATGTCGATCGATGCCCTCTTGGTGGTGTCGATCGACACTGCTTCTGATGCTCGTGAATTTGCTTCTCTGCAGCTTATCTGAGTAATCTTCTCAACAGAAAACGTCTGTCCATCAATGGTAGGAGCTCTCCTCAGTTTATCCATCTCAAAACTCATACTCAAACCATCCACATTCAGTATTATGTGTCCTTTCTGCACATCGATGATTGCACCAGCTGTAGCCAAGAAAGATCTTCCTAAGATGAGAGGATCTTTAGGCTCTTGATCATACTTCAGCACCACAAAGTCAGTGGGAATCATGAAGTTGCCAACCTTAACTGGAATATCCTCTAAAACACCTTCAGAAATTCTTCGGGAGCGATCAGCCAAGATAAGAGAAATCTGAGTTGGCTTGAATTCTGTCATCCTAAGTCTCACAGCAACAGAATGTGGCATCAAGTTGATGCTAGAGCCAAGGTCACAAAGTGAGTGAGAAAACCTTCCTGCTGAGATTGAGCAATCAAGTACAAAGCTTCCAGGATCTGGTAACTTCTTAGCAGCCCTGCATTAAATGATTGCACTCACTTCCTTAGAGACAACCATCTCCTGCTTTCTCTCCTTCTTCCTCTGAACAGGCTGGTTCAACAGAATTGCACTAACATCCTTAGTTAGCAAGGCTCCTTCTTCAGGGCTCAAACCATTGGATACCATTCTCTTGACATAGCGTTTTAGTGGTGGTGAAAGCTTTACTGCATCAATCAATGGCATCTCAATCATCACCTTGTCCATCATTGCCTTGCATCTAGCTTCCTCCATCTCCTGCTTGGACTTTCTTGGCTTGGGAAAAGGAACCTTAGGCTTGTAGATCCTCTTAACTGCTGGAACCTGAGATTTTGCAGCTTCTGGTTCCGTCTGAGATGAGTGTCGACCGACACCCGGGTGGTGTCGATCGACACCATCATCTGAAACTGAGAGATTTGTCGATTTCTCTTCTTTTTATGCAGGAGCAATTTCACCATCATCTTCATCTCTCACTGATATGGCATTGCAAGCATGTCTGGGGTTTGACTCAGTTCTTCCAGGAAGAAAACCCTCTTGTCGTTTGACAGACCCAGCAATCTGAATAACCTGATTCTCTAACTTCTTGACATGAATGTTTAATGCTTCAATCTTTCCATTCAGCTCAGTGTAGACATTGTCAATCTTCCCATTGAATGTCACTGTCAATTGCTCTTGTCCTTGCAAAAGCTGCTCAAGCATGGCTTCCATTCTACTCTCTGAAGAATTCTTAGGAGGTGGAGGCTGATAAGATGAATTCCTATAGGTCCTTGTATAGCCATTGTTTTGTTGCTGCTTCTGGTCACCATTGTAAGGTCTGTTGCCTTGCTGATTACCGAATCTTTGTCCCTGATACCCAGCTCCATACACATAGTTGACATTCTCCTCTGTATTCTCTGGCTCTGGATCAAATGTTTCAACTTCAGCAGCAAATTGGACTGACTTCTTTCCCACAAGAAGATTGTGCACTGAATCAAGCTTGGCATTAACAGAAGCAAGCTGATTTGCATCAAACTCTCCATGCAGTCTCTTTCTTTCAGCATCAGCTCTTTTAGTGCTATTGCTAGAAGCCAAATTCTCAATCAACACTTCAGCATCTTCTGGAAATCTTGTCTTGAAGTTCCCATGACTTGCAGCATCCAAAGCTAACTGATACTTCCAGTCACACCCTCTGAAGAAGATACTCAACAGTTGTACCCTTGAAAAACCATGGTGTAGACAGTCTCTTTGATAAGCTTTGAATCTCACTCAAGCTGCCTTGAAAGCTTCATCATGTCCTTGCTTGAATGAAGAGATCTTGACTCTCAGCTCATCTGACATTGCATCATCATAGAAATGGTTGAGGAAAGCCACCTTGATATCATGCCAATTTGTCAAAGATCCAGCTGGCAACTGCTTCAACCACTGAGATGCCTCTCCTGCAAGTGAGTATGGGAAGAGCTTGCAGAATATGAAATCCTCAGTCACTCCATTAGCCTTGATACTGGTCACAAGATCCTCAAAGTGCTCAATATGGTCCAGAGGCTTCTCATGGGGCAGGTTTGAGAAAGGTCTCTGCCCAACTAGCTGGAAGTAAGCAGGCTTCAGCTCAAAGTCATTCCTCTGGAATGGAGGAGGAACAATAGCGGACCGGTTCTCATACACCAGATCAGCTCGGTTATAGTCAGCAATGGTCCAGATCAAGTCCCGGTTCTGCTCCTGTCTTCGAATTGGGTTCTGGACGTGGTTGGCAGCTCCACGTCCGTCTGCAGGAAGGGGGTGTCGATCGACACCCTCTTGTTGGTGTTGATCGACACCGTCGACACCATCAGGTGGTTCGTCGACAACAATAATTTCAGCAATCACATTGCCCTCAGCATCAATCTTTTGGTCCTGCTCATTGCGCAAGTGGCCCTCTTGATCCCTCAAAGCACCATCCTCATCTCGCATCAGAATGATTGGGTTAACTATCTTCAAAGATTTGGCTGCTTTTCGGTTCTCACACTCAAGTTTTCCCAACTCTTGGTTTGAAAGTTTCAGAATTGGACCAGTCTTGTTGCTCCTTGTGTTAGGCTTATTAGGCATACACCTGAAACACACAAGAGAAAAGAAAACAAAAGCGTGTAAGTTTCAAATAAAAATAAAAATTTAGACAAAATCTAAAACTCAAATCTAATGGTAGATCAAAGAGTCCCTGGCAACGGCGCCAAAATTTGATATGCTCAAATTTACCCTAGAGCTACTCTCTCAAATTAAGAGATCAATGCAGTACTTAGGGGTTGAATTCCACAAGGACTCAAGACTACACAATAAATTATAGAGTTTTATAATTATGCTAAACAGATTAAATTGAATTAAAATAAACAATGCAAAATATTAAATAAAAGTTGTTGTAAATTCAGGGGATCAAAAAGCTAGGCCTAGGGAATTTCTCAGGAAATTATGAAATATTAAATCAGGAAATAAATAGGATTCAAGCAATTAAGAACAGATCTAGAAATCTAAACACTTTTGTAAATTAAATCAGTTCTCACTGCAAATAATATCTAAATTTAAAACCTGAAAATCCAAATCTCTTTGTAAAATTCTAGGTTAAAAATCAGCAATAAAATCAGGTTTAGATTGTTCACAAAATTATTAAATCAAATCTCTTTGCAAGAAATAATTTTGCTCATCAAAAGGTTTTATCAGGAAAATCAATTATATTCTCATATCAATTTATTTTCCTAAAGTATTAATTCTAGGTGATCAATCAAGAATTAATATGAAGAACAACCTAAGATGAAGATCTAGATAGATAAAGAATCCTAAATAAACAGATCTAATAATTCATAAAAACCCTATGAAAAACTCTATGAAAAACCCTGAACCTAACAAGCAAACTACTGAGACATAATCAATGAAGAACAAGACATAATTCTGAATAACATGCAATTGAAATTAAAAGAGTAAGGAAGGAGTTTAAGAATTTCTTCTCTACAAAGCATATTTCTCTCTCTCCAAAGCTCTCAAAATCTCACAGGGTTGCAGGAAAAATAATAATTACAAGAATAAAAGTTAAGGGTTTTTAAAAAAACTAAAAAACTATATATATATGTCCTAAAACACGTCAGGGACTTATGTTGCAATTTTGGAAGACTTTGGGGCAGAATTGTAAAACTTCCAATTTATTGATTCTTCATCGGCTGAAGAGGGTGTCGATCGATGCTCCCAATCTTGGTGTCGATCGATGCCCTTGTTTTGCCTCGAGTCCAAATTGATTCTTCAAGATTTATGCTCCAAAACATCCAAATTGCTCCATTTTGCTCCTTTCATGCTAAAAACCTGTAAAGACTCAAAAACAATCTAGAAACAAATGAAAAGACACTAAAAGACTCCTTATATCATGGTTAAAAACCAATAAAAACCATGATATATCACCTTATCAATCGGTTTAAAGCAGATATACCTTCGGCAGTGGAGGAGACCGAGTGGGGAGAGAAAGCATTGCTAAACGGGGCTTGACGCCAGACATTTGTCGCAAAGGGGCAATAGAAGAACAGGTGTAGTTCAGATTCATCTTCATTGCAGTGTGGACACTTTGCATCCTCTGAGATATTGCGGCTAGTGAGGTTTGTTCCCACTGGGATGGCTTGTTGTACGATCTTCCACATCAGCATCTTTGTTTTTGGTGAGGTCTTAACGTTCCAGATATTTGCTTGCCAATTGAAGGGAGGGATAATTTGGTTGCTGTTTTGTGAGGGGTTGTTCAATTCTTCTAGATGAGCTGAGTAGTATCCTGACTTTGTGGTATAAACGCCATCTTGAGTAGGTAACCATGCCCATTCAATTCTAATTGATGTTTAGACATCATCACACATATCAAGAAAAACTTTATTTTTTATTTCTAAATTAATTTCTAATTATTTTTGGGTATAAAGAGAAAAGATAAACTATTAGATAGATGACATGTGTGAAAAAACATTAAGTTAAAAAATTAGTTTAATTTTTTAATACACAAAATCAATCTATTAGGAACAAAAATAAATCCTAGAACATCAATTTATTAGGGACAGAGGGAGTAGTTTCTTTGACTCCGATTGATCCTCATTTACACTGAATTTAATGTGATTTATTTAACTGATAATGTCAGAGGTATAAAGATGATTATGATGAAAAAGGCTTATAAAAGTAACCAAAACACAGAAAATTAAAAAGGATATACCTTTTATTATTTAAATATATTACCATATCTTACTCTTTTCATATTTTTGGGATTTCTTGGTTTTTCTTTATATTTTCCATCTTTTGTCTTTGTTCTTTTTGATCTTTCTTGGGGTGTATGATGAACCATCTCAGTCATCTTGAATCAGATTACTCTCAGTATGTTGAAGTTGATCCTACTAGAAGATATGGAAGAGTAAATTTCTTCTTTCTCTCAACTAAATTTCTTTTTTTTTTACTCTTTTTGCTTTCTTAAATTTTTGTTTTGTGTGTGTGTGTTCTTGTTGTTGCAGTACAATGAAGTTCTGGGTAAAGGTTCTTCAAAGACAGTGTAAGAATCCAATTTCTCCCTTTAGGTTTCTTACTTTTTTTTCTTTTTCTTTCCGTGATCAACTTCTCTGGAACTTTGGTGTTTTATGCCTACCATGTTCTTATATTTGTTTTCAGTTTTTTTTTTTTTTCTCTCAATAAAGTTTGGTTGTTTTTCATTTCATAATATCTATGAAACTTCATAGATTTTTCTTTGCATAATGGGATTTTTTTATTTTGTTTCTTTCCCACTTGGTAGACTAATTTACACAATTGGTAATCTGGATGATTAATCAAAGACTGAGTTTAGTGATTCTGAATTAGACAATACTATTGTTTTTGGTTCCTTGATTCGGATTTGCAGTTACAGAGGATTTGATGAGTATGAAGGTATAGAAGTAGCATGGAACCAAGTAAAGCTCTACGATTTCTTGCAGAGTCCTCAAGAACTGGAGAGGCTTTACTGTGAGATCCATCTCCTCAAAACATTAAAACACAAAAGCATCATGAAGTTCTACGCTTCTTGGGTCGATACCGATAATCGGAACATCAACTTTGTCACTGAAATGTTCACTTCTGGCACCTTGAGGCAGTAAGCTTCTCTCTGTCTATCTTATATCCTAAGTTTTATTTATATATATTCACATGATTATTAAATCATATGCATGTAACATTAAATATACCATTGTAGATATAGGCTAAAACACAAGAGAGTGAACATAAGAGCGGTGAAGAATTGGTGTAGACAGATTTTAAGAGGATTAAATTATCTCCATACACATGACCCTCCTGTGATTCATAGAGATCTCAAGTGTGACAACATTTTTATTAATGGGAACCAAGGAGAAGTCAAGATTGGGGATCTTGGTCTTGCTGCTTGTTTACAACACTCTCACGCTGCTCATTGTGTTGGTATGAAATCTGTTCAGCGCTTTTGTTTTGCTAATTAAGTCCATTTATTGGATTATGATTGCTGAAAGTGTTTTTTGCTATCTTTAGGGACACCAGAGTTCATGGCTCCTGAAGTTTATAAAGAAGAATACAACCAATTAGTCGACATTTACTCGTTCGGTATGTGTGTTCTCGAAATGGTAACATTTGACTACCCGTATAGCGAGTGTTCTCACCCTGCTCAGATTTACAAAAGAGTTATATCGGTTAGTATCCATACGACGTTACCGGAATTATAATCTTTTTATATTGAGTTACAAGATTGTTAAAATATCTTTCTCAGGGCAAGAAACCAGCCGGATTAGACAAGGTGAAGGATCCAGAGGTTAAAGGCTTTATAGAGAAGTGTTTAGCCACAGTGTCCCTTAGGCTCTCAGCTCGTGAACTACTCGACGACCAATTTCTCTGTATCGATGAAAGTGAATTGGATATGAGATCCGTAGAGAGCGAAAGGGGTCAGATAGAAGAAGTTAGACATTCTTATCATATAGCTGACCATTTCTTCAATGATGGAGCCAACATCAACTCTTTTGATCATCCACACTACTCAATCGGTTCCTACAGCCACGATAATGAAAACCAATGGGATTACAATGGAGAGGAGTCTGTGGAGTCACACGCATTAATAGAGTTTCAAATTGATGATACTGAAGAAGATGAGGAAGATGATAAAAGCTTTGGTAATGTTGACATAAGCATTAAAGGGAAGAAAAGAGACAATGGTGATGGACTATTCCTGCGACTCAGAACCGTCGACAAGGAAGGTTTGTAACACTCTATAACAGTCTAGTCTTTACAGTTTCTATGTCAGAAAGACATAATATTTTCAGTTCTAGACTAGACAAGATTGCAAATGTCCCACTTTCCTCACGTTATGGTTATGGTCATTGTTGCAGGGCGTGTCAGAAACATATACTTCCCGTTTGACACTGAGGCCGACACAGCAATAAGCGTTGCAAGAGAGATGGTGGAAGAGTTGGAGATGGACGACCGTGATGTCATAAAGATAGCAAATATGATCGATGGAGAGATTGCTTCTCTTGTTCCCAATTGGAGCATCTTCTGCAGCTGCGAATCGAACCGTTCCTCCGTGGATTCAATCATGGATTTCAACGAGATGCCGTGTGGCAGAAAAGGGTGCCAAGAGAAGCATGGACGGTTTGAGGAAATCACGTTTGAGATAAAAGTAAACCACTCAGACGAAGAAGAGGATTTTTCTTGAGAGGCAAGTAACGTGATACACTAACTGTGGAAGATCCATATAGACGGTGATGAGCTATCCGATGAAACTGTGGAAGACTCAAAGATTAGCAGATGAAAAATCTAGCGGGAGATGTTGAACGAGAGAGAGGAATCAGAACGTTGAGGAAGGTTTAGTCCCAAGCTGTATTAAAAGAACTATTTCACTTCCTTTAAATTTATATTGACGCATTTAATACATTTCTCTTCATATTGTATAAAAAGAATTTACAGTAAAGTTAACACTTAAAATAAATTTACAGTAGTATTTTAACCCTTGATCAACTCGGTCCAAACTCATCACAAGAAAAGCTAACAACTGAGGCAAAATAGCTATAATAAATGGGTAATAAATTGAGACAAAATCTGATTCTATACAATATTTCTAAGATGAAACAAATAACAACTTGTTTACCTCTCAAGGAAGCCTAAGTAATGGAATTGTTCAAGAGGCTATCAGGCCTTCGGTAACGTCAGAAATGAATGAGAAGCTAATCAAACTACCTTCTCCTGAGGAAATCAAACATGCCTGCTTTGCTATCCACCCGGATAAGGCACCAGGACCTGATGGCTTCTCTGCAAGCTTCTTTCAAACAAACTGGAATACAGTGGGGGACAAAGTTACAGCTGAAATCCTTGAGAGATATTTTTACCATCTATTTAACGATTTATAAACAAGTTGTTATTTGTTTCATCTTAGAAATATTGTATAGAATCAGATTTTGTCTCAATTTATTACCCATTTATTATAGCTATTTTGCCTCAATTGTTAGCTTTTCTTGTGATGAGTTTGGACCGAGTTGATCAAGGGTTAAAATACTACTGTCAATTTATTTTAAGTGTTAACTTTACTGTAAATTCTTTTTATACAATATGAAGAGAAATGTATTAAATGCGTCAATATAAATTTAAAGGAAGTGAAATAGTTTTCTTTTTTTTTGAATGACTAATACAGTTTGGGTCTAGGGCCTCTACATTCTCCCGGTCTCTTTCCAAGTGCCACTCAAAAAATAAATTGATCATAAAACTCTATAATTTATTGTGTAGTCTTGAGTCTTTGTGGAATTCGACCCCTAAGTACTGCAGTGATCTCTTAATTTGAGAGAGTAGCTCTAGAGTAAATTTGAGCATATCAAGTTTTGGCGCCGTTGCCGGTTTGATAAAAACCGTAAAAACCATGACACTTAAATGGGCACAAAATTTGATAAGCTCAAATCAATCTCAATAGTTGATATATGGGCACCGTAAAAACCATGACACCATGACACTTAAATGGGCACAAAATCTGATCAGGACCATTACTGACTACAACAGGGCTGATCTTGTGTATGAGAACTAGTCTGCTATTGTTCCTCCCCCATTTTAGAGGAATGATTTTGAGTTGAAACCTGCGTACTTTCAACTAGTTGGGCAGAGACCTTTTTCTGCGTTGCCCAATGAGAAGCCCTTGGACCACATTGAGCATTTTGAGGATCTGGTGACTAGCATCAAGGCTAATGGGGTGACTGAGGACTACATATTCTGCAAACTCTTCCCTTATTCACTTGCAGGAGAGGCATCTCAGTGGTTGAAACAATTGCCAGCTGGATCATTGACAAATTGGCGTGATGTCAAGATGGCCTTCCTCAACTACTTCTATGATGATGCAATGTCAGATGAGTTGAGAATCAAGCTGTCCTCTTTCAAGCAAAGACCAGATGAAGCTTTCAAAACAGTTTGGGTGAGATTCAAGGCTTACTAAAGGGACTGTCCACACCATGGTTTCTCAAGGGTTCAATTGCTAAGTATCTTCTTTAGAGGGTGTGACTGGGAGTATCAGTTGGCTTTAGATGCTGCAAGTCATGGGAGTTTCAAGACAAGATTTCCAAAAGATGTTGAATGTTTGATTGAGAACTTAGCTGCTAGCAATAGTACTAAGAGAGCTAATGCTGAGAGAAAGAGATTGCATGGAGGATATGATTCAAATCAGTTAGCTTCTGTTAATGCTAAGATGGATTCAGTGCACAATCTTCTTGTAGGAAAGAAGTCAGTCCAATTTGCTGCAGAAGTTGAGACATTTGAGCCAGAGCCAGAGAATACAGAGGAGAATGTCAACTATGTGTATTGAGCTGGGTATCAAGGACAGAGATTCGGTAATCAGCAAGGCAACAGACCTTACAATGGTGACCAGAAGCAGCAACAGAACAATGGCTATACAAGAACCTATGGGAACTCATCTTATCAGTCTCTTCCTCCTAAGAATTCTTCAGAAAGTAGAATGGAAGCCATGCTTGAGCAGCTTTTGCAAGGACAGGAGCAATTGACAGTGACATTCAATGGGAAGATTGACAATGTCTACACTGAGCTGAATGGGAAGATTGATGCATTGAATGTTCATGTTAAGAAGCTGGAGATTCAAGTTGTACAGACTGCTGGGTCTGTTAAACGGCAAGAGAGTGTTCTTCCAGCAAGAACTGAGTCAAATCCTAGACATGCTTGCAATGCCATATCAGTGAGAGATGAAGATGATGGTGAAATTGCTTCTGCAGAAAAAGAAGAGAAATCAACAAATCTCTCGGTTTTAGATGATGGTGTCGATCGACACCACCTGGGTGTCGATCGACACTCATATCAGACTGAACCAGAAACTGCAAAATCTTCGATTCCAGCTGCTGAGAGAGTGTACAAACCAAAGGTGCCTTTTCCTAAGCCTAGGAGGTCTAAGCAGGAGCTTAAGGAAGCTAGATGCAAGGCTATGATGGATAAGGTGATGGTTAAGATGCCTTTGATTGATGCAGTAAAGATTTCACCACCTCTTAAGCGGTATGTGAAGAGAATGGTATCAAATGGTTTGAGCCCTGAGGAAGGAGCCTTGCTAACTAAGGATGTCAGTGCAATTCTATTAAATCAGCCTGTTCAAAGGAGGAAAGAGAGGAAGCAAGAAGTGGTAGTCTCTAAGGAAGTGAATGCAATAATTCAATGTAAGACTGCTGAGAAGTTACCAGATCCTGGAAGCTTTGTACTTTATTGCTCAATCTCAGCAGGAAGGTTTATTGTACTTTATTGTACTTTATTCAATGTGATCTTGCCTCTAGCATCAACTTGATGCCACATTCTGTTACTGTGAGACTTGGGATGACAGAATTCAAGCCAACTCAAATTTCTCTTATCTTGGCTGACCTCTCCCGAAGAATTCCTGAAGGTGTTTTAGAGGATATTCCTGTTAAGGTTGGGAACTTCATGATTCCTACTGACTTTGTGGTGCTGAAGTATGATACAAAGCCTAAAGATCCTCTCATCTTAGGAAGATCTTTCTTGGCTACAGCTGGTGCAATCATAGATGTGCAGAAGGGGCACATAGCACTGAATGTGGATGGTTTGAGTATGAACTTTGAGATGGATAAGCTGAGGAGGGCTCCTACTATTGATGGACAGACTTTTTCTGTTGAGAAAGTTTCTGCAACACGAGCAACAGGCTCAGTGTCGATCGACACAGAGGAGGCATCGATCGACACTTCTCCACATCCGAGTTCAATCTTGTCCAACACCAATGCTGCAAGTCATAAACCTGTTCCCAAACAGAAGACTTCCCCCTCCACACTTCAAAGTTCTCAGGTAAGGCCAAGGTATATATCTTCTTCACCCAAACCTTCTCCTATCATCAATAACAATTTCAAAGGTACAAAGACTGTTTTACAGTTAACCAAGCCACGAGATTATCGTAGAGCGCTTGTTTCTTCTGTTGATGATTTTGCAGGGCTAGAAAGAAGCAAACCCATCCCTAAATCCGGCCCTGGTCCTGTTCCTCGCATACTTGGCAAGCCTCATGCACCTAAAGCTTATACACCACCTTGGATGAAGAGGTCATTCACTCAGAGGCATTCACTGCCATGTTCTGATCCACCGGATGGTTGAGCTTCAGCAAAGTCAAGCTAATGACTGAAAACAAGCGCTTAGTAGGAGGCAACCCACTCATAGGTTTTTCTTTTCCTTTTGAGTCATTTTTGTTTTTGCATTGAGTCAGTTTGAATTAGATTTGAATTATGAACTTCTATCTATCATGTTGCTTTTAATATTGTGTTTGAGTGATTATTAGCAGTGCTAACATCCAAGGATTGAGAGGGACACAAATTAACAAGAACTAACTATGGATTTCTGGGCAAAAACTCTGCAGACCCAGAAAGTGTCGATCGATGCCACTAGAGTGTCGATCGACACCACCATCACAGATGAGTTAATCCGATTTTGGTTCATACTTTCCCTACTCATTCATTTTTGCTTATTTTTCTTTTTGCTTTCCTCTTACTTGATAACACTGAGGACAGTGTTGTCTACTAACTATGTTTTTGTTTTTGAGTTTCAGTTGTGTCAGTCAAAACCATAAAGTTTGAGTCAAATTTTTCAAATATTTTCTTTTTGTCTTTGGGAATTATGATCTTGACTAATTATTTCTCTTATTTGGCTAACACTCTAATGATTATTTGTTTATGCTTGATCTCAGAACTGAAGCTTAGAAAGACTATGAGCATTATCAACAATCCTGAAAGCCCTTATTCAATGGATATCTGATTGATCTAATGTTGTCTCAACTTTTATCAGGATTTTAACCGGACTTAATCTCTTACTTTGGGGTTGGAAATCAGTGGACTAGAATTCTTCTTCGGGCCATACAAGACAGTGCAATTTTTCAAAGTATGTCTCCCCTCTCTCTTCCCTTCAGTGCTTTAAAAAAAAAAAGAGAATAAAAGATGAGATGATTTTGATCAGTTTAGAGAGGTAGGTAAATTACTTGAGACCTCATTATTCTACTCTTGAGTCAAATGATCACACAAAGCTTGAAAGCAAGGGGTAGGTAAATTACCGATGACCCCGGTATTCACTTACACCTTTGATTATAAAAAAAAAACAAACAATTTGGGAGTAATCAGCCCTTTGGAAGTGAGAAAAGGGAGAGGAAAGGAGATGTATGAAGAATGTCTTAGCCTGAAGAGAGTCCATATGCCAAGGAGATGTATGAAGAATGTCTTAGCCTGAAGAGAGTCCATATGCCACTGATCAATACACCCAAGGTAAGAATTCACCTTATTTGTGCTTTAAAATTGACTAAATAGATGACAATGGAGATTTCAGAGATTCCAAAGGATTGTGGGATTTGAGTAAGGAATGTTGATGCTTATCATGGTTAAGTATAAGAAGTAAGTTCTTGAGTCAGGTAAATGAACAGTGCGAATAAGAATCATCATGCAGTTGAGTGAGTTCCCTGTTTTCAAACCTCTTTCACAGGTCTAAGTTTATGTTTTGCTTGAAGGCAAGCAAAGGCTAAGTCTGGGGGAGTTAATATATCATGGTTTTTGTGGTTTTTAACCATGATATAAGGAGTCTTTTAAAGTCTTTTGATGTCTTTTCTAGGATATTTTTGAGTCTTTACAGGTTTTCTAGGATTTTGGCATAAAAAGAGCAAAATGGAGCAATTTGGATCATTTTGGAGCATCAATTCAGAAGAAACGAACTTCGAGTCAGAACAAAAAGGGAGTGTCGATCGACACTACCTTAGCATCGATCGACACCATGTTCAGCCGATAAAGAATCACAAATTTGGAAGTTTTACAAATTTGCCCAAAATTTTCCATATTTGCAACACAAGTCCCTGACGTGTTTTAGGACATATAAATAGTATTTTTAGGTTTTCCAAACCATTAAGTTGTATTCTAGCAAGTTTTATTTTTCTGCAACCCTGTGAGATTTTGAGAGCTTTTGGGAGAGAGAGATCTGCTTTGTAGAGAAGAATTCTTGAACTCCCTCTTTACTCTTTTAACTTCAATTGCTTATTATTCAGAATGATGTTTTGTTCTTCATTGATTATATCTGAGTAGTTTGCTTGTTAGGTTTAGGGTTTTTCACAGGGATTTTATGAACTATTTGATCTGTTTAATTAGGATTCATTATCTTGCTAGATCTTCATCATAGGTTGTTCTTCATTATTAATCCTTGATTGGCCATTTAAAATTAATAACCTAGGAAAATAAATTGATATGAGAATATAATTGATTTTCCTGATAAAACATTTTGATGAGCAAAATTACTTTCTGCAAAGAGATTTGATTTAGTGATTTTGTGAACAATCTAAACTTGTTTTTAAAGCTGATTTATTACCTAGAATTTTGCAAAGAGATTTGGATTTTCTGGTTTTAAATTTAGATATTATTTGCAGTGAGAACTGATTTAATTTACAAAAGTATTTAGAGTTCTAGATCTGTTCTTAATTGCTTGAATTCTATTTATTTCCTGATTTAATATTTCATAATTACCTGAGAAATTCTCTAGGCCTAGCTTTTTGATCATCTGAATTTACACAGCTTTTATTTAATATTTTGCATTGCTTATTTTAAATTCAAATTATTCTGTTTAGCGTGATCATAAAATTCTATAATTTATTGTGTAGTCTTAAGTCCTTGTGGAATTCGACCCCTAAGTACTGCAATGATCTCTTAATTTGAGAGAGTAGCTCTAGGGTAAATTTGAGCATATCAATTAACTTAAAAAAAAATGAGTTTCAAATCTAACTGTTACTAAGATATAATAAAATTAAATAATTAAATTATCAATTAATATAATGTATGTTGTTATGGATCTATAAGAAACATGAATATTTTTATGATTACTAGGTAAAATATAAAAGATATAAATTTGATTTTATAAAACGCAAAAGACATATTGTGAGAACTGAAAACGAGCTTCTCCTTCCGAAGTGATTTAACTGTGGAGGAGCTTATCGCCGTTAAGTAATTCCGAACTGATTTGAGAGAGTTTTTGAGTATTTGATTTTGTATTGCTTTTTCGGGAAAAATGGTTCGATCCCCTACAACTGACCCCCCCCCTTACATATTTATACCGACCAATTTATTACTAAATTAATGCGCCATTAATAGGACGCGATTTGCACGGACTAATTAATCCTCTTGAATGCGGGAATCTTTGACCTGGACCGAGCTGCGATTTGACCAGCACGAAACATCTCCGCGCTCTCTTCCTTTCTCCGGGCCTGATGGGCCGATCACTAATTCGCTCTTGGCCCAGTGGACTAGCCCGGCCTAGGCCCTCTTGCCTATTGCCCGAGATGGCAGATCGTGGGTACAACAGTTGCCCCCCAAGTCTCCCGAGCTGAACAGTTCGGGGGACTTTTATCCTTCAAGCGATCAATTTCAGGAACTGAATATTCCCCATATCTCCACGATTTAATCGTGGTAATGATGAGATTTGCTTTCCCGAACAAGACTTGGGGCCCACTAGGTGGCGTCTTACGAGGACCAGCTGTTTGTTTCCCCATCCTCTTCCGAGGTGAACCTTCTTCAAGAGAGGGTCGCCGATCTGGAGGCCCAGGTAAAAGAGTATGCAAGGCTGGAGGCTGAGAATGCTAGCACCGTAGCGAAGGCCGAACAAATCCGAGCTCGGATGAAGAAGGCTGAAATAGAGGTGATCAACCTTGGGGTTGCCAACGAGGACCTCCGAGGCAAACTGAAGAAGGCGGGGGATCTTTACTTCGAAGCAACGGAAGATGCGAAAGCAGCCAAGAACAGGTTGCACGAGATCGAGCTTCGCAATCAGCTACTCGAAGCTGGCAACAGCTGCGAGATCGAGAGGGTGCGAAGGGAGGAGAGACAGGCAATGAGGCGAACTCTCCGTCCTCTGGTCGAGGAGGTGAAGGTCACCTTCGAAGAGAGGGAGAAGCTAGCCCCGCTTCAGATCCGGGCTGCCGAGATCAGGGCTAACCGGATGCTGGTCGAGGAGATCTCTAGGGGCAAGATCCAAGATATGGAGGCCGAGCTCGGACTCCTGAAAACTGACGAGGAGGAGGCCGATGAAAAGGTTTCAAAGGTAACTCCCCGTGAACTCGACCTTGCTGCATTCTCATCCCTCTTGGCGGATACGCCCGATCTCTTATGCAACGAGCACCCTCTTAGCGTCACAATCGACGAGTCCGGTACTAACCTCGGGCAACTCTCGAATCAGGGGATGGACGACTATCTGGCGACCACCAGGTCGGAGGGGGAGCTTGTGGAGATGGGCTTGGCCCTCTCCGAAGCGGCGTCTGAACCTGTCCCTCCGAATCAATAGTTCCTATTCTGGGGTTGTTTTGGCATGAGTTGCCCCCCCTTTTTGTAGTATTTATTTTTAGATTTGGTCGTGGTGACCACTCCGTATGAACTATTTTCTTTTTGTGCCATTTTTTGTTTAATTTCCACAATGCGAACTAAATTTCCAAAGCCTTTTGTTTGAAAAGATGGTTCGAGCAGAAATGAACGCGAAGTGAGAACTTCGGTTAAATAGTTCGAAAAAATGACATCCCAACTTTTATCAGTAAAGCTGAGTACGAAGTGAATACTTCGGTTTAGATAAGAATTTTGCGAAACTAAGCTTTGACTTTAAGCAAAGCGGGGGACGAAGCGAGGACTTCGGTTTAGTGTTTTCGCAACATTGAGCTTTAAAGTAAAGCTGAATACGAAGTAAGAACTTCGGTTTAAGATCGCGAAGTTGGACCTCGGGTTTAGATGCGAAGTCAGGCTTCGGCTTTTTTTTTTTTTTTTTTTTTTTTTTTTTTTGGTTGCGAGGTCCGGACCATTATTAATAAAAAAAAGTTTAAGAAAACTTTAAATTTTATTAATATGGATAGCTGGACCCGAAGTGGGCTGCCTACGTACCCTTATCGGGATCAAGCTAAATCGTAGTTCGACACAAATAAATTAGCTGTAAAAAAGCTTAAGGTGTAAAGAATTCCATGACCTCGGGACTGCCAAGGGGCGGAGAGTTTTGTTTTTGCGCAGCAGCGAGTTTGTCCTCCTCTGCGACTATCCAGCTCGAAGCCCGGTGTAATGCGTCCTGAATAGTTGGGAAACGATTCACAGACAGCTCTTCGCGGAAGCGAGATTCATGCCAGAGGCCGTTCTTAAGCGCGGCCAGGGCAGTGGAGTCTGAGAGTCCGGGAATCTTGACCTGGATCTCCTTGAACTTTGTTATGTAAGACCGCAGGGACTCTCCAGCCTTTTGGCTTAAGTTCCAAAGCTGAGCATCCGTCACCGCAGTTTCGATTAGGCTAGAATACTGCTTGACGAACGAGGTCGACAGCTCAGTAAAGTTTGTTATGGAGCCAGCTGCTAAAGATGCGAACCAAAGCAGTACCGGTCCACTAAACGTTTCTGCGAACAGCTTGCAGTACCCAGCGTCTGCTTCGTGGGGCTCGAGGTCCACCCGGCTAGCTGTTAGCAAGAAAGTCTTGAGATGATTGGTAGGATCTCCTTTTCCTTCGTAGCTCGAGAACTTAATTTTGCCGGTAGCTTTGATGCGGACTCGAGCTATTTGATCGGAAAAGGGAGTTTGCCTCGATTCCTCGATCACCCGAAAAATATCCGGAGCCGAAGTGGTTGCACTATGCATCACAGACCGCATATCCCGGATTTTGCTCTGCATACGGAAGATCTCGGGATTAGTGACATACCCCGGAGTCGAAGTGTTTCCTTCTACAGGGAGAGGAAGACGGACTGGGACCTCAGAAGATCGGAGGACACCAGGCTGAACCGGAGTATGGCCATCGCCAGTCAGCGGTGGCGCTGTTTGTGTGTTGGTTTGGGGCGGGAACGAATCTCCCGGAGTGACATTTGTTGCTGCCACTTGCGAGGTGGAAAGTGGAGTCACACCGGAGAAATCCAAAGCACGTCGACGCGGGTTTTGGTCGGAGGACAGGAGGTCGACCCGGTCGGCGTACGCGAGGTGGGAGGCCGAGAGATCGGCTACGGACGTCGTGATTTCCTCCAGACGAGTGGAAATCTGGCCCTCCAAGCTGTCGAAACGTTCAGTAAGAGCGGCGGAGGCGGCTTGCTGACGGTCGGACTTCTCGGACAAGTCCTGCAGGAGCTTCTGGATCACCTCCAAGGATGCCTGATTGGGAGAGTCGGTTGCCATAGCGGTGGTTGTGTGGAGTGTACTTGTGTATGAAGTCGGAACTAACGAGAGTCAGGCGATAACTCCCCTCCTTCTAGCGCCAAATGTGAGAACTGAAAACGAGCTTCTCCTTCCGAAGTGATTTAACTGTGGAGGAGCTTATCGCCGTTAAGTAATTCCGAACTGATTTGAGAGAGTTTTTGAGTATTTGATTTTGTATTGCTTTTTCGGGAAAAATGGTTTGATCCCCTACAACTGACCCCCCCTTACATATTTATACCGACCAATTTATTACTAAATTAATGCGCCATTAATAGGACGCGATTTGCGCGGACTAATTAATCCTCTTGAATGCGGGAATCTTTGACCTGGACCGAGCTGCGAACTGACCAGCACGAAACATCTCCGCGCTCTCTTCCTTTCTCCGGGCCTGATGGGCCGATCACTAATTCGCTCTTGGCCCAGTGGACTAGCCCGGCCTAGGCCCTCTTGCCTATTGCCCGAGATGGCAGATCGTGGGTACAACACATATGACCATAAATGTTAATATTTTATCGATATTTTCTCCACCAAATTAAAAAATTTTAAATACAAATATTCTAATGGTGAAACATCTTAAACAAATAAGCACAAATTTGAATAAAACAAAAAAAAAACTTTAACTATATATATTTTGTTTGACACAAAATGGATCCATTTGAGTTGAAGAGGTTAAAAATAATTATTCAGCCAATATTCACCATTTGAGTTGAAAATGTTGAAAAAATTATTCAATCAATTCAACTGAAATTTTTTTAAAAAATGAACAAGTTAAAAGAGAAAAGGGTGCAAATGGTTGCTAGTTGCTACAAACTGAATAAGTTAAAATTCAGCTGAATGATAAATTCAAAAAAGTGGATATACAAGTTAAACATTTTCCTGTATAATTAGTTTAATTCAACTTATTAAGTTGAATGAATTTAGTAGTTTTTTTTTCAACTTCTTCAATTCAAATGGTGAAAATTGGTTGAATAATTTTTTTCAACCTCTTCAATTGTACAACCATTTGTACAAGTATTCAAGTTGTTCATCTATGTTTTTGAAAGTGAATAAGTTGAATATCATTCAATCTAATTTTATTTAATTTTATATTTTCAACTTATTCAATTTTGTGTAATCCTTTGTAGTACTTCTTAGATGATAGATATAGTATTTTTATTTGAATTGATTTATCGGGCAGTTCCGGTTGTTTACCTAGTTGTTCGCTGGTTTATCGTCTGTTTTATCATAATACTAGATTAGGACCCGCGGTACACTGCAGGACAAATTATTTATAACTAAAACATTTAAATTATAAATTGTATTTATTGGTTAAATATGTTTTAATTATATAATAATTGTTAATTTTATGGTTTAAATTTTAAACCATATAATACTGTAATATAATTTATTTTTACATAATATTTATTAATCAATTTAATTAGATATATCTATTCTTGGATACAAATAGTGTTAACAAAATAATGAAATGATGTTTTACCCGTTTAACACCAAATTAATGATATTTTAAATTTATATAAATATCGACAAAACTCATCCCGCTATATAACTCCGTCCCGAGATATTCTAACTTGCACTATATAATCTTATTTTTTAATATTTATTGTTTTGTATTATAAATATTAGATTGAGTTGATATGTTATTTATTAAGGTTGTAACCATTTACATTTTATAAGATTGGCGCTTCTTATAAAGTTTAAATATTTATAATACTTGAAATTCTTAAAATGGTTGAGTATTTTTCATATTTGAACTTTCGTAAAAGTTTAAATATATTATTAATATTTTAAAGGTCTTCTAACTTTTTTAAAAGTTGAAATATTTATAAAGTTTAAATATTTTAAAACTTCATAAACGTTTAAATATTATTAATATTTTTAACATTTCATAAAGTTTAACTTTCTAAAAAAATAAAATATTTAAAATATTTATAATTTTTATAAAATATAAATATTCATAATATTTAAATTTTTAAAAGTTTTAAATATTTATAATATTTAACTTTTAAAAAATATTTAAAATAAAGAATCGGAATAAACCAAATAAAAGTTTTTTAGGTTTGAATGCGCGATTAATTAAGCTTTCTACTCAATTTTATTATGAATCATTTTGGTCTCTTTTATAGTATGACTCTGAACTATTGCCCAATTTTTTAGGCGATGTGGGATATTGTACCCGTATTTTTTAATTCATCTATTGAGTAATATATGTCCGTTTTTAAAAATTTGTATTACATCATGTAAAAAATCACAATTTTTATTAACTAAATGCATTATAGAATAATTCAAGATAATTTATATATAAATTCAAATAAAAATGAAAGGGAATCATATATTTATGTTTGAATAAGGTAGAAAGATTTTCTTATTTTTTAAAATCTTATCTATAATTAATTTTGAAATTTTTGGTAACTAATATTAAAGTCAATGTAAAAACTTTTCAAAAAGTATTTTTGAGCAAAAAGTGCTAAAAAAAATACTAATACTAGTATAGATATATCAAACCCGAAATGAACTAATTTAACATGGATATTATAAGGCCCAATTAAATTTGGCCCAAGAAACGACTAAAAGGAAAAATAACAAACAAACCCTAATAATCTGAAAGCGAGGAGCTATATATAAACGATCTAGGGTTTTGGCTGCTGTTTTCTTCTAAAGCCGCTGCAAGGGAGATAAACTCGTTGATTTTTTCGCAAACCGGAGCTCAGAGACTGATCTCGGAGCTAAAATCGCAGCAGCTATGGCGGAGAAAGCTGTCACTATCAGAACCAGAAACTTCATGACCAACAGGCTTCTCGCCAGGAAGCAATTCGTGAGTTCCTATTCCAATCTCTCTGTTCTCTATGTTTCATTTCATGCTCACAGTGCTTGTAGCCTCTTCGCCTTTATAATTAAGATAGAGATGCTCGTAGATTAGCGGATTCGTAGGATTCATTTCGATGTTACATTTGATCACTACGAGTTCAGATTTTTGGTTATTGGTGTATTGTTGATTTAGTTTTTTTTCTTTGGAAAGTTAATAAACAGATTTGTGTACCAAATTCTTTGTAGGTCATTGATGTTCTTCATCCTGGAAGAGCCAATGTTTCAAAGGTATGTTCTTTACTTCCACTGCCTAGTGTCTATTACATTTGTGCGTAGTTGTTAGAGTATGAGAAGGTTCTGAGTGTTATGTTTACTGTCTGAAGGCTGAGTTGAAGGAGAAGTTGGCAAGGATGTACGAGGTTAAGGACCCCAATGCTATCTTCTGTTTCAAATTCAGAACTCACTTTGGAGGTGGTAAATCTTCTGGATACGGTTTGATCTATGATTCTGTCGACAACGCCAAGAAATTTGAGCCCAAGTACAGACTGATCAGGGTAATATGCTCTTTACTTCTTTTATCAATAGACCATTGGTCTAGTGTTTTTAGTGTAGCATTCTCTCTTGATGCTTTGTTTTTGCCTGCTTTGCTATGAAACTATGGAGTTCGTAAATAGAGCTTACTAAGGATTACTTGCAAACTCATATTAAAATGATTCATGTGTGCTTGACAGAACGGACTTGACACCAAGATTGAGAGGTCAAGGAAACAGATGAAGGAGAGGAAGAACAGGGCGAAGAAAATCCGTGGTGTTAAGAAGGTGAGAGACCTACACTGACCAGAGATATTTGTATCTGCAATTGTTTGTTTCATGTCCTGTTTTTCTTAACAATTGTTTCAATGTATGTGTAGACCAAGGCTGGTGACCCCAAGAAGAAGTAAGGATGTTTAAGAGTACTACAGCAGCAGCAATATTGGTTTTGTTCTGCATTATTCCTTTTTTTATGGCCATGTTTGCTCTTTTAGACATCTTCTAATTACATCTCGATTTTGCGCTTCTTATTGTCACACTCGCTGGATTATGTTTTAAGCGTTAGAGAACATGTGCGGTTAAGATTTTGTCTGAATACATTTATTTTAAAACTTCCCATCTTCTTTGCTTTCCTCTCTTCGAAAAGCAGACCAGCTCATAACATGAGCCTTGCAAGCTGAGTTATGTTCAGTTTGACTGCTTTTCCTAGATTTAGTTTCATTGTTTTGTTGAACAACCGAGCTTCTCATATGGAATCAATTAATATTAGAACTTACACTTGGAATCACACTTAACGTTAGAAAACCATATAGAGAAAGATCTAAATAGATGGTGATGCAACAAGTAATACAAGGATTTTAGGATCTGCACTAAAGAAAGCTTAAAGAGCACAAGTGCTTCTCCTTCAAGCGGTTATGAAGTAAAGTAGGTTGAAAGTAAGAACACAATTCATGTTTGGAGTCCTTATTGATGTAAGGTTCTTTTGGATTTTAAATTCTATCTTTAATTCTTTATGAAGTCTTTTCCCGAAAGAGTGGAATAAAATATGTTAGAATGTTAATCGATTTCTTTCGTTGGATTCTTATTTCAATTATCTTAACTCTTTGAACCTATGAAGACTTTGATAATAAAATATTGTCATGTGCTAATTATGTAAGGACTTTGATGATTCTTTGAACCTATGAAGAGGTTGTGATATGACAGAAAATGATACAACTCTTTCATAATTGGGATTTAAACTATGACTTTGATAATTATTGTTGTGCAAAAGCTACATTATTACAACAATATATAATTTTTCCTTGGGTTATTTGTTAGATATGTAACTAAAAAGTTTCAATAAAACAATGGTGATAAAACCATAAATACTAGGGGAATTTTCAAAAATAGCACAAAAATAAATTTTGTTTCCAAATTTAGCACATCATCAAATGTAGTATCATGTTTCAAATGAAATATTTAAAATTAAATCATAAATTCTAAACATTAAAACATATCCTCCAAAAATATACCTTAAATGTAAAATAGTCAACTTTCTTAAAAAAATATTGTAACTGTGCCAACTAAATTTGTAGAGTGTGTCGTAATTGTCCATATTATAGAAAGTAGTTTTTAGTACTCAAAACGTCTACAATAGATAGAACCACAATTTCTGTAGATCATCTATCTACCGCATTTGAAAAGACCATTTGGAAAACAATTGCACTTGATCATATTCGTACTTTCTTTTTAGATCCAATATATTTTACTATCTTAACACAATTACAATATTAGGTTATTTTTTATATATATTTAAAAAAGTTGGGTTGACTATTCCATTTTAGTCTTCAAAACGTTTACACTAGCTTAGATAAAACCACAATAATTTTTGTAGAACCCCTACCACATTTGAAAAGACCATCATTTAGACAAGAATTACACTTGATTATATTCGTGCTTTCTTTTTCAGTCCAATATGTGTTACTATCTTTTGAGAGAAAGGAAAGGATCGATGCAAGAGGGAAGATTCGGGTCAGAGTGGTAGCTATACACGTGAACTTAATGCACCAAAACGAACCATGCTCTTTTTATTTGTTTAACAAACTTCTTGTAAATTTCCACGAAACGAGATTAAGAGGTCTCAAAACTGATTCTCTAAAGTGTAACAACTAAATGGAGTATATGACTTACTTTTTAATTGTTAAAGAAAGACGATTTGATGCGTTTACATGTAAAATGGTCAACAAAGATGGGCCATTAGTCTCGATTCCATTTGTTTGTTCGTTATTCATTTAACCAACTCACACCGGTAACGTGCGTCTCTCTCTCGTTCAATAATTGTTTCTTATAGACAATTTTATACAATTCTTTATATCGCATACACATACATGTATGTTGTCTATTAAAAGATTTCTTTTTCTTATT
Source organism: Camelina sativa (assembly GCF_030686135.1). Classification (NCBI taxonomy): domain Eukaryota; kingdom Viridiplantae; phylum Streptophyta; class Magnoliopsida; order Brassicales; family Brassicaceae; genus Camelina; species Camelina sativa. Next base: position 24,953,771 of record NC_141899.1, on the reverse strand, counting down.
ATACCGGTACCAATTTGGCATTTTCATGGTTGTGACTTGTGATTTTAGAATTTTTGTACTACTCTATCATTATTACCAAAGTTCTTTTAAAATTATATATATTTTCCATAGCTCAAAAACTCTTCTGGCAAACCAATGAGTAATAAAAATGAAAAATGAGTTTTATCTATTACTCCTTCCGTTTCAGGATATATATATCCTTTTATAATATATGATATTTTAGAAAAGTATTTTTGTTATATAATATAAAATATTTTTGAGTTTTTATGCATTTTTTTAATTTAATTTCATATTTTATATTATACAGTTATTAAACTTTAAAAAGTAATTATATCTTAATTTGATTATTTTTAGTTAAAATATCTTATATTTTGGAAGGAACGAAGATTATATTTATTCTAATCCACCGTAATACAGTATGCCATTTTTATGAAAGACGATGCGTCTTCTTATCTACCAAATGATAACGTGTGCTCCTGATCCCATTTGTGTTATCGATTTGAGTCAGTTGACTTATCCGATTCTATTATTGTGCCATTTCAAGCATTTGTTTTATGTATGTTTTTTTTAAGCATGACCAGTTACAGTTATCACAGTTACGATTTATTAACCACGGGTTATAAATTTTATTTAATTTTAATCATAATCATTTAATAAACGGTTAAATAGTCACGGTTAAATGCGGTTCTGATTATATATGATAACGGTTATTTGATAATATAATACAGTTGATATTATTTGATAATATAGTATAACTGATATTATTTATTTATAATTAATATGTTCTTTTAGTATACTCATATTTCTATATATCATATAATTGATATTAAATAAATAATTATTAGTATTATTATTATGTTTTTAAAACAGTTACGGTTAACACATTACGATTTAACTATGTGGTTAACCAATGGTTTTGATACCGTTACGGCTAATTAATGGTTATGATTAATATAATTTAACCATATATTTACAATTATTGGTTACAGTTTTTAGTCATTTTATACAGTTACGGTCTGGTTACAATTTGGATACAATTCGGTTACGGTTTAACTTTTGTCATGTCTTGTTTGGTTCCATATATATATATATATTAGGATCGGACCCGCGCTACAGCGCGGGAGAATATTTACAGAGATACATATAATTCATAATATGAGTATATATTTGTAAAAAGAACCTTTTAAAAAATTGTAAAAATTGCATTTCTAAAAATTACACATTCACAATGTAAAGATTGCATTCGTAAAAATTACACACTCACCAGTGAGCTAAATTTTTTACATGTTCTGACCCGTTGAAAATTATATATATATATATATCTTCAAAATATATTTGATTAATTACTCCAATAATTGTTATAGGCAAAATAGACCTATATATAGATTTTAAGATGTTCTAACCCACTGAAAAACTACATATATCTAATACTAAAAAATATATGTAGTTTGATATATGAGTTTGATATAATTACAATTTTAGATGTTCATGCAAAATACTAAAAAATATTAATTTACATAATATTGGATAAAACAACTTATTGCAAACACATAGAGGGGATGATTAAAGGTACATGAATTGAACAAATAGCTATAAAAATGATTAAAGGTACATGAATTAAACAAATAGCTATAAAAAATGATTGAAAAAATTACATGAAATCGATTAAAAAGTTATATTACCTTAAGAGAAGTGATTTGCTCTACACCGCCCTCTGAAGACCAAAAAACTGATCTAACACTTAAATATTAATATTTCCTCTGTTTCATAATATATGATGTTTTAGAAGAGAGTTTTTGTATCATAATATTGGATATTTTCAAGTTTCTATGCAAATTTTAAATTAATTTAATATTTTATATTATGCAGTATTGTTTGTGATTGATTGAACTTTTTAATCGGGGTGTTTTTAACTAAAACATTATATATTTTAAAGGGAGTAAAAGCAAATATTTGTTATAATTAAATTCTAATACTAATAATTAACAATTTTAAGAATATAGATTTCTCAAATACTAGTAGATTACTTTAGGATACACCCCTATCTAAACTTTTAAATTAAGAAGAAGTTATGAGTTAAAAAGTACTAGGTGCTTCCCCACGTAACGCGTGGGTTGTGGTGTAGTTGGCACTTTCTTGTTTTTTTTTCGTCTTTTTCGTTTTCTCTTTTGTATTATTTCGTTTTAATTAGGCATATATGGGCTTTGCCGTCACTTTTATTTATACACTATATGTTTATACCATTTCGTTCAGATGTGTATAATTGTGGCGTTTACTTTTTATGAATTATGAAGATGTTGTTTCTTGCTTTTGAGGATCCAATCTTATCATTGAGTGATATTGTTTCCAATACATTTATTGTATTATAGATTTTCTAATTAACTGCTTATGTAAACCCTTCATACGTTGATGTTGTAATAATAAGTTATTTTTTTGAAAATATCTTCTGTGTAAGTGATTATGTTTGTATGCCCATGTTTTGATCTAATATCAATAAGATCGTTTCTGTTTTTCTTTAGTTGGCTTTGAAACCAATATTGAGTTAAGCAAATAATGAGTCGAATTATGGTGTTAATAAGGAATATAAAATCTTATGTATATATATTGTATATATGTGACTATAAATTTAGCTAACTAAAAAATTATGTAATATTTAAATACAATCTTGAACATATATATATATATATATTTTTTTTTTTTTTTGTGGGAGAAATGTATGAAATTATTGGATAGAAGTTATTTTTTAGTTAAATGACCTTTAATGTCTTTAAAGTGAGTTAAATATTAATAAATTTTTATATGTGTCTTGACTTTTTTAAAAAGGAATACCAAGTATTTCCTTCCAAATTTGAAGTGATATAGCATTTTAGTTTTCTTATATGATTTTATGAACTTCAATGTAAAAGTTTTTCAAAGTAATAAGTACACTCACTGATTGAATTATAAAATTTGGAGAAATGTTTATTTCGTTTAATCATATGCTCTTTTAAATAAATTAAATAAGTATGTTATTATTCCTACAAATAGGACAACATATACTATGGTTTAACCATGAAGTTAAGCAATGGAAATGGAACTTGTGATTGCAAGACAAAATGCTTATATGTTACACATTGATCGTTTAAAAATGAATAGGAACATCTAATTCTCAAATAAAGTTGATTGTTTTGTTAAAACCAACATATGTGAATTTAAATTTAACTATGCAAATTTAAAAAATAAATATGAATAGATTAGAAAGGCAAGAAATATAAAAGAAATATTTTTTTATATAAATAAAATAAAAATTGAAAACAATGTTAAATATATATAATACTTTCTACATTAAAATATAGAATCAAACTCTTACAAGTTACAACATATATGAGATATAACAACATTTGATATTGGTAGGAGAGGAGGAGAGAATGTTTACTATAAGATGGTAATCCAGATTTGATAATGCAGATGAATCTTTAAAAAATAGAACAATGTAATATCTATATATATATATATAATACTTTCTAAATTAAAATATAGAATCAAACTCTTACAACACATATGAGATATAACAACATTTGATATTGGTGGGAGAGGAAGAGAGAATGATTACTTATAAGATAATAATCCAAATTAGATAAAGGAGATAAATCTTTTAAAATAAGAACAATGTAAAATATATATCATGTAGTCTCTAAAATTAAAATTTAGCATTAACAATTTACAATGATATTTCTTTTTTTTTTTTACAACCCATACAGCAAAAATAAGAAATCAAAAATAACAAAAAAAAAACGAAAAATGATTTGAGGAATTGTAGAAGAGAATGAGAGAATGTGAAAATGAGATAGTAAAAGAATGTCAGTATGAGAGAATGATAGATTGAGAGAATGCTTATTTATATGATAAAAAATGATGGAAGTTACATTTAGAACTATGGAGTTACAATAGTAATTTATTGTGTTTGAATAGAATTGAGTGGTAGAATATGATTAATGCATAATTTAATTTATTTTTAGTTATAATTTTATTTTAATGTGTGAGTTAAATGTATTGTGTTTATTGGATCTTAAATATTATTTAATGCAATTAGAAAGCAAATAAAAAAATAAAATAAAAATTAGAAAACATTAAATGAAAATCAACCAATAAGGAGAGACCAAAACCTTACTTTTATATATATGATATATTGCTTTAAACTTTGAAATGAAAAATATATTATAAACAATAATTTTACATGAGAAATATATTAATTTAGCCAACCAAAATATGAATATAAGTTTAGCCAACCAAAATAAATAAAAAATATTAAAATTTAACCAAAAATAATTTCTCTTGAAAAATAATAAGTTAGTAGGAGGAATGAATTAATGTACAATTATTGGATAGGAGTTACATTTGAGTTAAATGGAGTTATATGTCTTTAATTATAAATAAATATTTTAATTTTTTATAACCTAAAATAAAAGGAATACCAAGTGGCTGAATCAAAATTCACATGATTTGGTTGTTTGTTGATATAAACTCAACACTTACACATAATATTTCAAAATAAAAAATATTACTTTTTAAGTGACAAACTAAATTAGTTTTCTTATAAAATTATATGAATTCTTCAATCTCAATAATTTTTAAAATCCCAAGGATAATTTATATTTTTTTGGTTTTCACTTATCAATTTAATTTATAGTGCTAGATTTCATACTAATGGTTTCATCTTTAAAGAATTTAGTGAAATGATATTTTTAAAATTATATTTTATTTTTATATTTAAGTTCCAGTTGAATATGTTTTGTTTTTTGGATCATTTTTTATTTTGATTAAAGACACAAAAAACCAATTGTTTAATTCTGTTCTTTTTGTTTTCAAAAACCTCAAATCATAAAAAATATATATATTATATTGATCTCTACAGATTTAACAATTGGATCACAAAACAAAATAGTCTTTATAAATGGATAAATGGATAATTATATTGATCTTTATAAATTATTAAAAATGATACATGAATATATGAGATAACCAGAGACATAATAGATAATTACATATGGATCATTTCAACTTTATGATCTTATTGTATGGTGAATATTGTAAGGAAGTATGAAAATAATGACTTATAAGATGTTAATATAAAATAGAAAATGGAGATAAACATTTTAAAAGATTAAAATAAATATATAAGATATACATATCATACAAACTCTAAAACTAAGCTTTTACAATGATATTTGATTTGATTTTTTATAACCCATACAACAACAATAACAAAAAAATACAAAACAAAACAAAACAAAACAAAAAAAAAGAGATTTGAGAGTAGTGGAAGAAGATGAGAGAATAAAATAGTAATAGACTAAGAGAATAAAATAATGAGTATTTATAGGAAGAGAAATAATGAAAAATTATATTTAGAAAAAAGAGAGTTACAATTTTAATTTATTGTTTTGTTTTAATACAATTGATTAATACAACTTAGTGGAGAAATAAAGTTAATGCATAATTTATAGGGAGAAGCTATAAAGATTTCAGTTTTATATTATGTGAGTTAAATGTGAAAATTAATTGTTTTAAATTTGTGTTTTAATATAATTTTTTTTTTGTTAAAATTGCATTGCCAAGTAAACCAATAAGGAGAGACTGAAACTCTACTTTTATATAATTTAAATTAGTGTGAAAAAAACAAAAATTCCTCAAAAACGCTTAAGCTCTCATTTCAGGTCGAATCATCCAGCTTTTTTCAGTATTAAAAACCTAAATTTTTCTTTGGTTTCCTTCCTCCGCTAGATTCAACATTTCCACAATTTATCTCTCTCTCTCACACACACACACACCTCAGCTTCTGGTGTTCATCTCTATCTCTCTATCTCCCCCCCCCCCCCCCCCCCCAAATCTCAATTTTGGACTTCTCCGATTTCTTTTGTTTATAAACACTTCTCTTTCTTCTTCAATCCTCACACCACCACACAAACCACTTCTTCGATTTCCCCAGCATCATCATCATCATCCTTCAACTTCTCTAATCATGGAAGAAGCTAAAGGTAATAAAATCAATTACGATCCTCGTCGCATTTTTTGTTTTTCTTTTTCTCTCTGGATCGAGATCGGAGTCTTTTTTTTTTTTTTTTTTTTTCCCCGTTGATTTAACTCCAGATTCGTTGTTTTTGATTGAACATGTTGGCGATTTTGGATTTTAATCTCGAATCAGACTCTTTCTCAAACTAATTCAATGTTCAATTTCACAGATCGGGAATCTAGAATTTTTCCTTGGGATTTTGGAATATATTTTTGTTCTTCATATTTTGTCATCATTTGATTTCACATGCAGATTGAGAAACTTTACAAGTATGTATACTCGTTGTCAATTACAGATTACATGTGATTATATATCATCATCATCACACTTTAGATATATGCTTCACCGTTTGATTAAAGCTTAGAATTGATTTGTGTTTGATTTTGACTTTCTTAGCAACAATGGCTTCTTGTTTGTTGTGTTATCTTAGCTGGAAGATTCCTCTGTTAGTGGTATGTCCTTGTATCACAAGTAAGGGTATGTGTCTAAGTTGTGAAGTGAGTAACCATGATCGGTTTATTAACTTTGGTTATGATCAATTGTGCGCACAAGAAGCTGTGTTGATTTGGTTTTTTTCTTTTTTCTTTGATCTTTGATGTTTGATTTATGTGCTCGGAGGATCTGATAGCTTCTCTTATTTGAACTGTGTAGTGGAAGCAAAAGACGGAACCATCTCTGTGGCTTCTGCATTTTCCGGTCACCAACAAGGTAATGGACCCTTAATTATTGTAGACTTATTATAATCACAACATGTGATTCTTATAATGGTTGATGCTTATATAATCATCATTTGAAGATTAAGCTTATCCGTTTCTAGACTTCCCACCAGTTCAATCACATATAACTATCTTTCATATGGAGATCCTGTTTCTTTCACTCATAGGGATCCTGTTTCTTTCATATGTAGTTTTCCCTTGCCGTTATGTTTCCCCCATTTCTTAGTTAGTTGAACATTGTATGTGCTTGCTGAAGTTTGTTTATGTTCATACTTTGTCTTTGATCATCAGCTGTGCACGATAGCGACCACAAATTCCTAACGCAAGCTGTTGAAGAAGCTTACAAGGGAGTTGACTGTGGTGACGGTGGCCCATTTGGTGCTGTGATTGTGCATAAGAACGAGGTTGTAGCTAGCTGCCACAATATGGTTTTGAAATACACAGATCCAACTGCACATGCTGAAGTCACAGCCATTAGAGAGGTAGAAAAAAAAGGAGTATATGATTGATTAATTGATCAAATTTATTGCTGTCACTTTCCTCTGGAATCTTGACACTGCACATGCTCCAAAAATGTGGTTTTGGAATAATGATTTGAAAACTGTTGTGAACATGCAGGCATGCAAGAAACTTAACAAAATCGAGCTATCAGAATGCGAGATCTACGCATCTTGTGAGCCGTGTCCCATGTGCTTTGGAGCCATCCATCTCTCGAGACTCAAGGTAAAATGTCGAAACTTGTCTACACACACAAACCCATCTTTTGAGTTCTCTTCAATATCATGAGGAGTACTCATCTCTCAACTTGTAAACAGAGGTTGGTTTATGGAGCTAAAGCCGAAGCAGCTATAGCCATTGGGTTTGATGACTTCATAGCTGATGCTCTAAGAGGCACCGGGGTTTACCAGAAATCCAGCCTGGAGATCAAGAAAGCAGACGGGAATGGCGCCGCTATTGCAGAACAAGTATTCCAGAACACTAAGGAGAAGTTCCGTTTATACTAAAAGCTCTTCTCCATCATCACATTCTCCTGTCTTCTTCTCCTTCATGATGGCAATTAGAAGAAGTAAAGGAAGAAGATACGCACTTGCTTTAACTAAATAAAATCTCTGTTTCAAATTGTTCATTTTATAACCAGAAGGAAAACAAAAGGCAAAAAAGAAAAACTCAATTTCGGTTCTTGTTAACATGCTTTGTATTACTTTTCTCCATTTGAATTGAGCTGGTAAATACTTTCTTCTCTGTCGATATCTTCATTTTTAATTTCTGCCAAAAACCAAGTTTTACACTAATAAATCGAATCTAGTCGAATTTTTTTAACTGCTATACTTTCGTGGAACAAAAAATGGCTCTATTACAACATTAGACAAATAAGCCATTTGGAACTGTAGTGGTATCTAGGATATTTGGAATTAGTAAAGGTGGTTTTATTTTGCTGGGTTATGTCGTTATGAAGTTTAGAATATTTGGAATTGTGTGGTAGTTACTCAACTTTAAATGGGGAATCGTTTATTATTGGTTGGCTCATGGCTGTATGCATTTCGGTAGGTCTTTGTCAAAGGATCTTCATAAATGAAGAAATCTTGTTAGTTTGGTGCAATTGGTTTCGACTCCTAGTTTTATCTTTTTCTCTTTCGTAAGGCTTTTGCTTCTTTCTTTTGAATTCAATTTTCCAGCTACATGTATCCATCCATCCCTCTATGGCTTATCAAAAAGTTTTAAATGACCGTTTTTTGGTTGCCAAGTGATGAACGATCAAATGGACGATAAATAGAAGGTTTTGAATAGAAATGGTCAGAAGCTAAAGGGGTGTTATTGGATGAAAAGTACAAAACTTATATTGTTTTACTAAAATAAATCCTACTATATTAATTGAGAAGTACAAATATGAAACTAACCTTAAAATGTGTAAAAAATTACATTCAATTGCCATTAGAAAAATTTAATTAAGTTTAATTAACTAATTTAAATAAATATAATTAATTAAAAATAAAAACACTCACAGATAAAATCTGAAAAAAAATCTAAAAAATCTAAAAAAATATTTTTTTTCTCTAATAAATTATGGACGAAATTACTAATTATTTTTAAAAAAAAAAGTTATATAAACCAATCAGAATTTTAAAAACTAAGATTTTATATCCAAGTATACAATACAATTATTTTTAATAACTAAATTTAAAAATTTTGTTAAGATTTCAAATTATGATGCTCCTATCATATTTATTTTATTTTATTTACAAATTTTTTAGAATTTTCATATAATACTTATAATTAATAAAATGCATATTTTCTGCATATGTTATGATTTGAATTTTTTAAAACGAAGATATATAACTTAATGTATGAAAATGTGTGTTTTAATTTCCACATTGGCGGGTTGGTAAAACTAAATTTATATAGATGAAAAATTAATAATTTTTATTTGCTCACAATTATAATATTAAAATTACTATTTTATATTTGACAAAATAATGATGCAAATACAACAAATAAACAATATAAACTGTAATAATACGTCAAAAATAAAATATTATAATATTCTAAAATAATTAGTATTCAAATAGACTAATAGATTTACATAACAATTAAAAATAAATATTATCTCAAACAAAATATTTTTTTTAAAAATAATATAATAATAATTTTTATTATTATTTTATAAATTTTTTAAAAAATGTTGACCCGTGCTTTAAACACGGGATATATCCTAGTAATTTAAACAAAATTGAAAACTATTCATTTTATAGCGGTTTTTATTTATTATAACTGCTATCTCCATTTTTAATACTTGATGTTTAAGGTTTTACACCAATTAAGAAATTATTTATATTATGTTTGTTACTAAATTAAAATATCAATTATTATTTATCTAAACACGATATAACCAATAATAAAATAATTTTGTAGAACATAAATCATCAGAACTAATAAACAAACTATTTAATTTGCATTGAAAATTAAAAACAACTTGTAATTTAAAAAAGAACAAATATATATATATATATCAAGAAAGGGTATTATTTAACCATTGGTTTTATTCCCTTTACCGCTATTATTTACCAACATTATCTCGACTCAGGTGTTGACTGGTTCTTCTGCTACCACCCGCAAACGTAGCGTTTGCGGGTGGTAGCAGTTGCTAGCGATTAGAACCAATTACACAAACCGCTTCCAATCGCTCCTAATCGCTCCCAACCGCTCCAAACCATTGAATTCCAAAAGCTGCTTTCCGTAAGCCTTTGCGGTTATGGGTAATTGCGGTTGGTTTTTTTTTTTTTTTAAATAAACTTAAAAGAAATCAGTGATAATGATATTTTTTTTTGTTATATCTTCTATCTAACCATTTTATTCATTAAGGATGGGAGAAAATGAAATATGAATACGATTGCAGAGATTATAAATAAAAAATTAGAAGAAAATAATATTCTAGTTAACAATAATCCGGAAAATTTGATGTAAATTTAATGGCACATCGTACAAAAGTTCAAAAAAATCTAAATAAATATAATATTTCATCAGAAATTTAAGAAAATAAGATTATTTATGAAAAATATTAAAACAAATCACCAGTGACTCTTCTCAACTCTCATTTGACCATTCCTACCAATGCAACTACTGACCCACGATCTAAAAGAAAAGAGAAAAAATCTATGATCTAAAGCATATGTTTTGTCATTTATCAAATTACTTGATTAAAATTTTTGGTGAAAAGCCAAATGTATAAAGGAATAAGTATTTCGATATGCAATTTATTTGTTTTTTGAATAATTTTTTTAGTATTTTTTATAAATTTTAATTATAAATCAACTTTAATAAAAATTTTGGTATTTTTAAACATTTATATATTATATATTACATTTATTATGTTCCAAATGCTATTGCACCCGCTGGTCAACCAGTCGTAAACTTCCCGCAAACGCACCAATTTTAAACCGTTAAACCAGTCGTTCAAAACGCTTAATAACGCTTGAAACCGCAATCACCCGCTTCTGTAATATCCGGCAGTAAGGCCCTCATTTGATCGTAACTGCTAAAAACACCCACGCTAGAAGCAATCCCCATCGTCAGTCTATAACAACCCGTCGTCACTTTTTCGTCAACGCTCGCTCATACACAAAAATCACGTTTAAGAAAACGCTTTTTCTGTTCCGAAGCGGTTGCGGTTAAGACCATTGACTATTTTGAAAACATGATCACGCTTCAACAAAACCGCAACAACCACCCAAGCACGGGTTAGGAGAACAAACACTGGACCACTTGCCTGCAGCTACAACACCCTTAGTGGGGGTTATTGGTTTAAGATTTGAATAGAGTTTTAAAGATTTTAAATCTTATGTAGAATCTGTTGTTATTAGATCAAAATTTTATTAAACTCTGTTAAAATTTAGTGTTATTAGTTTGTGATTTGTAAAAAGTCATTTAAAATCTTAACAAATCTGGGTTATTGGATTCAGACTTTCATAAAGTCATTAAAAATTTTGTGTTATTCAATTAAAACAAAAGAATCTATGATTGTTAATGAGTTCAATTATTATGTTATTGGTTCATGATTTTAGACACTTTCTTTACAAAATAAAGTCATGGAAAGTATCATAAAAATACATGGATTGTTTGGAGGATTTTAAAAGATTTTAGAAAACTAATCAACAAAACTCTCTAGCAATCTTTAACAATCTTTCACTTATTCATTTTTAATGATTTTGTTGAACTCTTCAAAAATATTCATAAATCTCAAACCAATACCACCCCCTTAGTCATAATAATTACAACTCTTAAAATCCCGAAACTACCCCTCCTCAGGTCCAAGATTCTCAATACCCTACCACCACCACCACCCAAAAAAACAAACAAACACACAACATCATGCCCAAGCCGTATCAATCCTCGTGAACCCAATTCCCCCCTCCCCCCCCTCCCTCTCTGGATCTGATTCGATCGATTACTAATTTTTCCTTTCTCCCTGCGTTTTTTTTATGGCGTCGGATCAACGCGACACTGTTTTCTCCGTTGAATCGCCGGATCTAGAAGACGGCGGCGGCGGTAGCGGTGGAGGAGGAGGTGAGACTGAATCAGACGAAGATGTTGTTCTACCCGAACCAAACGAAGCCGAAGACGACGATCCTGAATACGAAGATCTGAATTCTCCCTCTATGGTTTCCGCAATCTCAACAGCTCCGGCCGCCGCGAAATCATCCTCCTCTACAGGTACCGTAACCGTCGCTCTTCCCGCCGGATCCGCCGTTCCTGTAGCTTCAATTCCATCGGATTCTGATCAGAAATGGCACCGTATGACCGAGATCGTTCACCAGAGACCACCGATCGACGATTCCAGACGCCTTTTTCAGAGGCTATGGACAGACGAAGACGAGATCGAGCTCCTCCGTGGTTTTCTCGATTATATAACGAGCCACCGTGGCTACAGCTCGCACTCGCCTGATACGGCGCCGTTTTACGAGCAGATCAAATCTAAGCTTCAGTTGGAGTTTAATAAGAATCAGCTGGTGGAGAAGCTGAGGAGGTTGAAGAAGAAGTATAGGAATGTGATGAGTAAGATTAGTTCTGGTAAAGAGGTATTCTTCAAAAGCCCTCATGATCAAGCTACCTTTGATATCTCTAGGAAGATTTGGAATCAAACTGGGAAGATCATAGGGTTTGAAGATAACAGTGTTATGGATTTCGAGGAAACCAATCATGTAAATAACACCAATGGTAGCTCGAGTTTCAATATCTCTATTGGTAATGCTAATGCGGATGTTGTCGATTTGGAGAACGGGTTGGAGAAGAAAGTGACCATGAGTAGGAAACGATCACGGTCCAGGATTGGGAAGATCGATGAAGATAAACCGATTTTAGCTCCCTGTGAAATGCCGCCGAACGCTGTTAATCTTAACGAGAATGTGGCTGCGGTTGGTGAGTTTAGCGACGGGAAGAGTCTAGGTGGGTTGATTGAAGAGACGGTGAAGAATTGTGTGTCGCCTATGATTAAAGAGATGATGAATGGTACGACGGGGATGATGATGGCTGCAATGGGTGGGTTTCCTGGTGGTGGTGCTCATGCTCTAGGTGCGTTGAGTCCGATGCTAATCCCGTCGATGAATCTAGGGTTTGGAGGTAAAGGAGCTGGTGACCAACGGTGGAGGAGACAACAGATTCTGGAGTTGGAAGTGTATTCGAGGAGATTAGAATTGGTTCAAGAGCAGATTAGAGCCACGGTGAATGAGTTAAAGACATTGCCCAATGGAGGAGGAGGATGATGAATAAACAAGACTTTTAATTAATTGGGTTTTGTTATAAGATCTAAGTTATGAGAGCAAGATGAACAAGGAAGAACATGAATGTTGGTCTTGTGGTATGGTGGTCAGGTATAGTATTAGCAAGTTTTTTAAACTAATAATCTGAGTACTGAAAATTTCTGATGGTGATGAAATCTTTCTAGGTTTTTGTTTTTTTTTATAGTATTTTTCTTGATTGAATCTTTTTATTTTTGTTGATTAGGGGTGAGAATGAATGCTAGGTGGGTTGTGCATAACCTTTGTATTAGTCTATTAGATTATAGTTTTTGGTAGAGTTCAATAAACAAAACAAGGCTCTCGAGGTATTTATATAAAGAACAAGCAAATATATGTCGTGATGCATATAATATGATATTATATCTAATGAACTTTAACATGTCTTTTTTGGAATTTGATCTATGTATTCCGAAGATATGTCAAGTAAATCAGTGATGTCTTCTCACTACATGTTGCAGTTTTTATATTTATTTGATGATCAATTTGTGTAATTTTTTTTCTTCGTTTATCATGTACATCAAAACACCGTGTATATATGTGTTTGTGGATATAGAAATACATTCACACGATTTGAGCAACCAGAACAATGACTATATTTTGCATATCCCCTAAAGAATGAGAATATTGGGTTACGCTTGCAAAGACTAAGTAAATCTTACTTGTTATCTTCATATCCAAGACAAAATGTTTGAAAACGCAAAAATAAACAAAAAGATCCCAACATTAATAAACAGTGTTCAACTCCGTCTTGCACCTTTGAGAATTTGTCACCATTCAAGCATAGCCTTAGATGTCCACTTAAGCTGTAGATTTTAAGCATATCCGTAGGTTTTGTCTCCATCAAGCTTACCCTTGGATGCAATATTCAATTTTAGCCAACGAGACAAAACTTGTCCTTTTTATACTTTCACAATTTACATCGTGTGTTAACCACATGTTAAGTATCTCCAATTCACCTTCTTTTTCTCCTTCAAACACCACTCTGGAGATAGACCTATCTTCAATGACAATCATTATCAACCATGGTGGTCAAGGATTCATCCTAGGATTGAAAAAGCTACGTTTTAATTCTCTTATGTGGACGCCTTACTGAAAAAAGAATATCCTATTATTTTTTATTGGTTATGGTTTTTTTTTGTTGTTGAGATTATTGGTTATGGTTTTATGGAGATAACACTTGATCTTATTTGTAAGAAACACCAAATTCTCTAAATTAATTCCAAAATATTTTTTTTTCTCGGAAATGCAGAAGCGAGCTTCCAAAAGGTTTTAAAATTTCCGATTCTAATTCTGGTTTAGAAGCGAGGAAACGAAGATGAATCTAATTATCTTAAATGACAAGAGACTTCAAACACAAGCCATCATCTCTTTCTATGCAAAGCATTCATCTTAGTTTGGTAGATATGATAGATATTTATAAACATATAAATAAACAGCGCGCTAAGGGATGAAAAGAACGTAGCATGATCCCAATTCGTTTAAAAAGGTTTTTTTTTAACCTCTAAAACTGAGTAAAAAGATGAGAAGACTCTTCGCATCTTCTCATACTTGAATATATTTTCTTTCACTGCCGATGAAAATCCGTAATTTCCAATGGTCATCTTTAATCATATAAGACGGAATGAACATGAGTCCATCATCTTTAGGATGTTTCTGTTCTCTCACTTTGTGAATTTTCTTCACCATCAATCCAAAAGTCTTAGTGTGCTAAACTCGTTTAGTTTAGCCAGACTACATGAGAGGTTGTGTATTTCCGGAGCCATAGTTGCAATTCGGTTTACAGCCACATACACGCCATCCGAATCCGATCCTTTGAAAGAACTACAATCAAATCACCCTCTTTCTCTTCCTGCATAGTAACAATCTTCAACCTACTATTAGAATACTGTCCCACATCGGTTGGGTTTAACATTCTTGGGCAATATATATAGTATGTGGCAACCCTCCTCTCTTGAGCTAGCTTTTGGGAGTGAGTTAAGCCCATTACTAATATGGTATCAGAGCCAAGGCCCAATTCCGATTGTGGACCACCCGTGGATGTCCAGTCTTGAGCGTGAGGGGGTGTATTAGAATATTATCCCATATCGGTTGGATTTGTCATTCTTGGGCACTATATATAGTATGTGGCAACCCTTCTCTCTTGAGCTAGCTTTTGGGAGTGAGTTAGGCCCATTACTAATACCTACTTAGGTTCATGGCAAACATGAAAGACCTATCAAACACAAACGGTTCTAGGTAACTCCCGTCACTATAGTCTGTACCACGGACATGGCTTTTGAGATCCGTGTAAGAGCCAATGTAGTTACAGTTTGGTATGGCGCATGAACATACCGCAAAGACACAATTCTTCTCATGGGTTAATAATTTCTTTCCATACGCGGTGCTATGTTTACACACGTATATTGCAGTTGAACATGAGACTAAGCTTTCTTACAACCTTCTCCATGGCTCTGCATCGTATCTAGGGTTGTAAATTGGTCTGTCCATTGGTTGCAGATTGAACCAAAATTCAAAACTCATAATTTACTAAAGGTTCATAAACTCATAATTATAAAGGTTCATAAACTCATAATTGGATTGAAAGAGGGGAGAGATAGAAACCCTAATTTCGTGTTTTCGACAAAATGAAAAAAACAATTGCCCCCAAATTTTACAATCCCTAATTTTGAAGAATTATTGGACAGCTCATTTCCAAATTAGTTCGGACCATTTATTAGTGGGCTAAAATGGTTTTAGGACCATTTGACCACTTCAAATTTGGTTATGACCATAACCGGTCCAATTTAATTTGGACCTGGACAGCCCATGGTCTCTGAGCCCAATTGACATCTCTAATCGGATCTCACCAATAGACAATTTGCATTGTTTGTAAATTTATAATGCACTAGGTTTTGAATCCACGCTACGCGTGGGTTTATTTGATATATTTTGATGAAAATTATATATACACACTCCGTTTCAAAATATAAGAAATGACCACTTAAAAAAAATTCAACCAATCATAAATAAAACTGCATAATAAAATATATTAAACTAATCTAAAAGTAGCATAGAAACTTGAAAACATCTTATATTATGAAACAAAAAAATCTTCTCTAAAACATCTTATATTATGAAATGCAGGGACTATGTGAGTGATGACAGTGATGAAATATTATCTTACAAAAATAAATTATATTAGTATTAAATAAAAATTTAATTTTCAGATATATAATTTTTAAAAATATAAAAATGAGTTGTGCTATACATTCAAATCAGATAAAAAAAATCATGAATTTAACTCGACGTCCAAGCAAGGCGAATCAAACTAGTGACCTCACATATCCTAAACAATTTCTTTGACCACCAGAAAAACGAAATAATTTTGTAATCTTGAATTTATCTCGTTTTTCATATTTGATTAATTGCTACCACTTATATTTTCGTGTTTTTTATTCAATATTTTTTTATTTTTCATATTCTTTCTTGTCATTTTTATTGTCAAATTTTATGGTAATTGCAAAATCCTTACTCGCAGAGAAAGTAATATGAACACATGTATAGTTAAAATAATAGTTGTGCTTTTCGTCGATTCTTCTTCTTTAAACTCAAATAACATCAACTCAAGGTCTTGCGACATCAATCTTTCTTTCTTAGACTTAAAAATAAAAAATTTACTGCAAGAATATCAAATCATATTTCTTTTATTTCTATAAATTTTAATTTTTTTCTTCTAAAAATTCTTAATAATATAGATTACTACTATATTTTCAAAAAATGTTAATTAGTGAAATATCTAATTCTTATTGGTTGTTTTAAATCCTATATGGACACCTTTAGCAGTTATAGCTTCAGCTTTTTATTAGTATAGATATAATATTTTAAAATTTCTATGGAGGTTAAGTAATTGTAATATTTTTAAATTTTCTATGAAGTTTAAATATTTTTAATATTTGAACATTTTAAAAGTTTCAATATTTATAATATTTTAAACTTTTAAAATTTATAAATTATAATATTTTAGAAACCTTTTATAAGCTAATAAATTTTTAAAATTTAAAGATCATAAGATTTTGAAGTTTTAAAAGGTTTCAAAATATAATATTTGAACCTTAAGCTTTTTAAAAGCTAAGAACTTTTAAAAGTTTCAATATTTCTAATATTTAAACTTTTAAAATTTTTCAATATTATAATATTTTTTTGAAACTTTTTAAAGTTTTAGTTTGATCAAATAAAAAATCGGATCAAACGAATAAAACTTTTTAACTTGGACGCCTGATAAATCAAGCTTTCCTGCTCATTCGCTATTGGAAGCATATTAATCTTTATTTATACTGGTTCTGAACCAATGTCTAAAAGATTTCTAGCCGATGTGGGACGTTGTACATAGTTCTTTTATTTTCCTTTTTCTAAAAATTCTGGAAATTTAAAAAATATTAATGAATGACATGTCAAATCCTTATAGGTTGTTTAAAATAATTCTTATTGAAAATTATGGAGATTTTAATAAATGTTAATGAGTGACATGTCTTATCCCTATTGGATGTTTTAAATCCTAGGTGGACAGCTTTAGGAGCTTATAGCTCATATTTTTTATTAGTATAGATTACTTTAGATAAGAATATAATTTTATGGAATAAATTGATTGAACTGTTGGTTAAAATTTTATAAATAGATGGCATTATTAAATTTTTAATAATAAAGAAAAATAAAATATGCTAAAAATTTCTTGAAGAGTTAAATTAAGATCAATATTAAGTTGGTGGACTTTTGAATTACATACTCCCTCTTGTTCCAAACTATAAGATCTTTTAGTCTTTTTATTTTGTTCAATTTTATAAGATTCTTTTCAATGAAAAGAGAAGATTTTTTTTTTTCAGATTCCTATTCATCATTTATGGTTATTTAGTATGTTATGACTATTTGTATTCTCAGTTAAATTTTTGAATAAATATCTAATTATATATTTTATGTAAAAATAACAAAACATTTATGATTTCTTAAACTTGTACTTTTAGCTAGAAAATCTTATATATTGGAACAGTATTAAAGTTATCCTTTTAAAAAAACTGAAAGTCTGAAATGTAATAAGAGTCATATACAAGACTTTCAAACTAGGGGTGGGCAAAACAACCGAAATCCAAAAAACCGAACCGAACCGAACCGAAATAATAGGTTTGGTTTGGTTATGGTTAAGTCTAAAAATCCGTTTGGTTTTCATTTTAGTTAAGCATTTGGTTTAGGTTTGGTCTGGTTAAAAACCGTAAAACCGAATGGTTTTTTTGGTTTTTTAAAAAAATTTAGGATAAATTAGATATAATTAGTTTCTCTAACTTATAACTTTAAATTGTATAACAATATCAATATTTTTTTTCTTTATTGGGCTTATAGTTATTGATCTCTTAGTAATCTATCGAATTACAAAACTAAATTTGGATTCTATTTTTTTTTTTTTTTATGTTTAGGTTTTACTTTTATGTTTATTTTTAGTTATGTATCAACTATCTATTTTTTAAAAGTATAAAATAACCATTAAAAACCGGAACCAAACCGAAACCGAACCGAACTGTGATACATATGGTTTTTATATGGTTCCATTTTTTATGAAACCGAAAAAACCATAAACCGAAAAAACCTAACCGTAACCAAACCGAATTACATATGGTTTCTTTATGGTTCTATTTTTATAAAACCAAAAAAACCGTAAACCAAAAAAACCGAATCTAAACCAAACCGAAAAACCGAACGCCCACCCCTATTTCAAACTAAACTAAATTATAAAAATCTTACCAAGTTCTAGTACATTTTTCGCCATAAACACAAACAAACGTAATCATATATTTAATTTCTATGATATTAAAAAAAAAAAAAGAACATAGCCACACTTAACCACAACCACCGTGGTTGCAACCATCGCCTTTGTCCCCACCACCGTTGATATTGCCATCACAAATGCCACTACCAACATCATTGTTGCGACCACAACTAATTATTGTTGTCACGGCCACCACCATTTTGATACGACTCGACATGAGTTTATTGGATCCTCGTGGGCTTCACCTTCCGTTTATATATAAGCCCAAGTAGCTATATGTTTTCTTTGTATTTAAGTTGCTTAGATGACTCTGTAAACGTTTCATCAAAAAAGATCTAATGAATTAATCTTTCTCGTCTCTCTTCTTCCTCATTTCTCTTCTAATCTTAAGTCTGTTCTTCTAATTTCATCGGTTATTCTTTGATAGACCACATTCAGGGTCTATCACATTTTTGTCAACATTATCATTGTCGCTATCACCATGCATCTTCGTTCTAAACTACAATTTGTTACGAACTCATGGCTTCTATTTAATTGTTGGAGTAAGCTTGAAGTAAACTTGAAGGTCAAGTCAAGCAAAGAGAAATGGAAATTGGAGATTATATTTAGGAGATATCTAAATATAATAAGAAGCTAAAGAATAAGAAGTTTTCCTATTAGGATTAGGAAAATACACTTAGGAAGTTTTATATATAAGGAGATGCTAAGATGTAGCATAACTTATGAGCTAAGAGTTTTAGAGAGAAAGATATTGAGAAATTGTGAGAGTTTGAAGTTTTTGAGTTATTTTTCTTTAAGCTAATAAGAGAGTTATTCTTAAACATCTTTTGTTCTTAATCTTTCTTGCTAAAACAATATTTGGTATCAGAGTTAGAAGACATGATGGCAAAGAGTGAAGATATTGAGGCTATCGCAAGTTCGAAGAAAGAAGGAGGTGGACCTTCGTCAATCAAGTGCCCTATGTTAACCTCTAGTAACTACACCATTTGGGCTATGCGGATGAGGATCCTCCTTAGAGTAAATAAGGCGTGGGATGTCATAGAAACAGAAGACGACGATGCTGATCTCAATCTCTTATCCTCCAAGTTGGCGAGTTAGATAATGCAAAGAAAGTCTGGGAAGCTATTAAGACAAGACATGTCGGAGAAGATCGAGTCAAAGAAGCTAGGCTACAGACGTTGATGGCAGAATTCGACCGATTGAAGATGAAGGATACAGAGACCATCGATGACTTCGTTGGAAAGTTATCATAGATCTCATCAAAATCAGCTGCTCTAGGAGAAGACATTGAAGAATCCAAGCTTGTTAATAAATTTCTTAAAAGTCTTCCTCGAAAAAAGTATATTCACATTGTGGCATCGCTTGAACAAGTGTTGGATCTCAACAAAACAAGTTTTGAAGACATTGTGGGACGGTTAAAGACATACGAAGAACGCATCACCAAAGAAGAAGAAACACAAGAAGATCAAAGCAAGCTGTTGTATTCAAATTCGGAGTCTCAAGGACCACCAGAGAAAACCGTGACTTTAATGGAGGATACTATGGAGGATACCGAGGCAGGGGTCGTGGACGAAGGTTCAGAGGAAGAGGCCGTGGAAGATTCAATGGAACAAGAGACTTGTCCGAAATCTCTTGTTTTCGATGTGATAAATTTGGCCACTATGCCTCAAAGTGTCCTGATCGCCTGCTCAAGCTGCAAGAAAAAAAAGAAAACAACAACAAAGATACGGAAGAAGCAGACGAGCTCATGATACACGAGGTAGTATTCTTAAATGAAGAAAAGGGGCTAGCAATCACATGACTGGAAATCGCAGGTATTTCTCCTCTCTGGATAGCACTATCACCGGAAAAGTGAGATTTGGTAATGATTCTCGCATAGACATCAAAGGAAAAGGATCTATCAAGCTTGTTGATATGAATGGGGAAGCAAGAACAATGACTGAGGTATACTACATTCCTGGCTTGAAGAGTAATATCATAAGTCTAGGACAAGCCATTGAAGCAGGTTGCAATGTTAGAATGAAAGGAGATCACCTGATAATGTATGATCGCAACAGAAGACTACTTGTCAAGGCATCTAGATCAAGAAACCGTCTATACAAGGTGTGCATGAAGATAAATGACACATTATGCTTGAGCTTAACAATGATGAGTGATTCTAGTAAGTGGCATGCACGGCTAGGTCACATAAATCATGAGACACTGAAGTCAATGGTGGAAAGGGAGCTTATTGTTGGAACACCTCTTATAAAGTTTGAGAAAGAAATCTGCGGGTCTTGCCTCTTAGGCAAGCAAACGAGAAGAGTGTTCCCGAAAGCTTCCTTGTATCGAGCAACAAAGGCACTTGAACTCGTTCATGGTGACTTATGTGGTCCCATCACACCAAGTACAACAGCTGGGAATAGGTATATCTTTGTTCTTATAGACGATTACTCGAGGTACATGTGGACGATACTATTGAAAGAGAAGAGTGATGCATTCGAGAAATTCAAGAAATTCAAAGCTGTAGTAAAACAAGAATCAGAAGGGAAAATAATGACATTCAGGATGGACAGAGGAGGAGAATTTGTGTCGCATGAGTTTGATTCTTTATGTGCTCTCTCAGGAATTAAGCGACATCTCACAGCTCCGTATACACCACAACAAAATGGTGTTGTGGAAAGAAGAAACAAAAACTTATTGGAGATGACCAAGAGCATTATGAAGCACATGAGCGTTCCAAATAGACTGTGAGGAGAGGCAATCAGACACTCGACATACTTGCTAAACAGAGTAGCTACAAGAGCAGTCAAAGAAAGAACTCCATATGAAGCTTTACGAGATAAGAAACCGAATGTCAGTCATCTACGTATCTTTGGTTGCATTGCATACGCAAGAGTGGATACACCACACCTAAGAAAGCTAAATGATAGATCACAAAGACTGGTACACCTAGGAATAGAGCCGGGAACGAAAGCCTATCGACTATTGGATCCTCAAACGAATAAAGTAATTGGGAGTCGTGATGTGGTCTTCGATGAATCAAGAGGATGGAACTGGAACCAAGGTAGTCAAGAAGAAAGTAGAGCTGGAAGCTTCACAATCCTGCTTGGTGAATTTGGAAATCATGGATTGAGAGGATTTGATTTGAATGCTACTGGTGTCGCTCATATAACCAACGGTGAAAATTCAGAAATTGCAGAGGTCGAAATTGAAACAGAGGAAAATGTTGTTGCAGAACAAGAACCTGCAGAATCGGATTCAGAAGCGAGTAGTGATGATGAAGTGAAGAATGAGGAAGTAGAGGATGGTGGAGAACAAGAACAATATGTATTGAGAAGATCTGGGAGAGTGGTCACTAAGCCTAAATATCTCAATGTTTATGTATTGCTTGCTGAGGAAGAAGGAGAAAGGTTACTAATGTGTTTGAACAATGAGCCTAGAGACTTTATTGAAGCAAAAGATTCCAAGAACTGGCTGCAAGCGTGTGAAGATGAGATACAATCAATCGTTAAGAATCGGACTTGGGATCTTGTTGAACTTCCGTATGGAGCAAAGCCTATTGGATTGAAGTGGGTTTTCAAGCTGAAAAGAAATTCGGATGGCACCATAAACAAGTATAAGGCGAGACTGGTCGCAAAGGGTTATGTGCAGAGGTAAGGAATCGATTTTGAGGATGTGTTTGCTCCTGTTGCATGAATTGAGACAATTCGTCTCCTCATTAGTCTTGCTGCATCAAGAGGATGGGAAATACATCACCTTGATGTTAAAACGGCGTTTCTTAATAGTGAGCTAAAAGAGACGGTGTATGTCTCACAACCCGAAGGTTTTGTAGTAGAAGGGAGCGAAGACAAAGTTTACAAACTCCGCAAAGCATTATATGGGCTACGACAAGCTCCGAGAGCATGGAATGAAAAGCTTAACCAAGTTCTTAAGGAACTGCAGTTCAGGAAATGCTCGAAAGAACCATCTGTTTATCAAAGAAAGGTGAATCGTGAAGTCTTCTTGTTGCCGTGTATGTTAATGATATATTTGTCTCAGAAACAAGTTTAAAGGTCATAGAGAACTTCAAGAAGGAGATAGCGTCAAAATTCAAAATTAGTGATCTGGGGAAATTGACTTACTATCTAGGAATTGAAGTGTGTCAAACGCAGGAAGGAATAACTCTGAATCAAGAACATTATGCCTTGAAGATCTTGGAGGAGGCTGGAATGAAAGATTGTAACTCGACACATACACCAATGGAGGAAGGCACAAAGTTGTCAAAGGCAACAGAAGAATCGGATATTGATGGAACGAGTTACAGATAATGTTTTTAGAATCGGACCGGACCGGCCGGTTGAAGCGGTTAACCCGTGACCCGTTCAGTATTCCGGTTCTGGTTTAGCTATAAAACCGGATTGTTAGAAACCCGGAAAAACTTGGATAAACCCGTTAAAAACCAGTGACCCAGCGTCATTAACCGACCGCCGGGTTTCGGGTTTGATTCTCAATCATCCGATTTTATCTGTCAATTCTTTTTCTTACTTAATTTTAACAGATCTGTAACTTGTCTTCTGTAAAAAATTGACGAAAAACAATGTCCTGGACTCAAGTTGAAGTGAGGAAGAAGAGAGGCGTGACACACGAGGGTTAGAAAGAGAGAAAACCAAACATTTGTCTAATTATAATATTATATCCACTTAGAATAAAATAAACTAATATTTCTCTGTTCTTGTACCATTATACGAATCATATATATTGATATACATACATATTGTATGCTGTTGAATAATGGATCATTCATACTTTTAAAGTTATTAACTATTCAAACAAATAATAACATTTGGAATGAAGACTTTGTTATATATATATTAAACAAAATATAAAATATTTATAAGCTATATATATATGGTATCGATATGTTGACCCGGGGTTGAACCGGGTTGACCTAATGACCCGGTGACCTGGAGATCTTTCCGGTTCACTGTCCGGTTCGGGTTTCAAAACATTGGTTACAGGAGAATCATAGGATTACTTTGTTACCTGTTACACACACGTCCTGGCCTATCATATTGTGTAGGTGTTTTAAGTCGTTATATGCAATCTCCTAAACAGTCACACGGAGCGGTTATGAAACAATGCCTAAGGTGCCTGAAAGGAACTACTACACTTGGTCTGGTATTTAAGAAGTCAGACTCATTGAGCATGAAGCTTGTTGGTTACAGTGACAGTAGTTACAATGTAGACCCTGATGATGGTAGAAGCACAACAAGTCATGTGTTTTATCTTAATGGGAGTTTGATCACCTGGTGCTCGCAGAAACAGGACACAGTGGCGTTATCTTCCTGTGAAGCAGAGTTCATGGCTGCAACGGAGGCTGCGAGGCAGGCAATTTGGCTTCAAGAGCTTCTAAGTGAAATCATCGAGCTACCATGTAAGAAGGTGTTAGTCCGGATAGACAACCAATCTGCTATTGCTCTTACTAAGAACCCGGTGTTTCACGGTCGGAGCAAACATATACACACAAGGTACCATTTTGTTCGAGAGTGTGTTGAGAACGGGCAAGTCGAAGTTGAGCATGTTGCCGGTGAAGAAAAAAGGCGGATATATTAACTAAGGCTCTAGGGAGAACCAAGTTCAAGGAAATGAGAGAACTCATTGGTGTGAGAGATTTGAGTAAGCAAGACTTCAAGCTTAGAAGGGAGAATGTTGGAGTAAGCTTGAAGTAAACTTGGAGGTCAAGTCAAGCAAAGAGAAATGGAGGAGATTATATTTAGGAGATATCTAAATATAATAAGAAGCTAAAGAATAAGAAGTTTTCCTATTAGGATTAGGAAAATACACTTAGGAAGTTTTATATATAAGGAGATGCTAAGATGTAGCATAACTTATGAGCTAAGAGTTTTAGAGAGAAAGATATTGAGAAATTGTGAGAGCTTGAAGTTTTTGAGTTATTTTTCTTTAAGCTAATAAGATAGTTATTCTTAAACATCTTTTGTTCTTAATCTTTCTTGCTAAAAAAATATACATGAAAATAAAAGTAACCGTAGATGTAACATCTAAACCTTAAAATCATAAATCCTAAATAATAAACTATGGACCATGAATTAAGTTTAAAGTTTAGAAAGATTAAGAACTATAACAAAGAATAACTCTCTTTATTAATCTCAAAGGAAACTTACTCAAAACCTTTAAGCTCTCTCAATCTCTCTCAAATACAATCTCTCTCAAAAGCTCATAAGTTGTGCTACACCTTAGCACCTCCTTATATAGAGATTATATTTCCAAAACACTTTTGGAAAACTTACTTTAGATAACTCCTAAAGAAAGTAAAACTAACAAATTTGATATGTATATTTAGATCCTCCTAAATACACTTAGCTTGATCTCCAAGCTTCTTCAAGCTTATACCAACATTTTCCCCCTTAAGCTTGAAGTCTTCTTTCAACACTTATTGCACTCCAATAAGGTCTCTCATTTCCTTGAACTTAATCCTCCCAAGTGCTTTAGTCAAGATGTCTGCCTTTTGCTCATTTCTCGGGACATGTTCAACTTCAATTTGCTCATTCTCCACACATTCTCGTATGAAATGAAATCTCTGATGGATGTGTTTGCTACGACCGTGAAACACAGGATTTTTGGTAAGGGCAATAGCGGACTTGTTGTCAACTCGTATCTTCACTTTGACACTTGCAGTTCCAATGATCTCAGCAAGCAAGTCTTCTAACCAGATAGCTTGTTTAGCGGCCTCGGTGGCTGCCATGAACTCAGCTTCGCATGAAGACAATGCCACAACCTGTTGCTTTTGTGAATTCCAAGTGATTGGACACTCATTAAGGTAGAAAACATGTCCGGCCGTACTCTTCCCATCGTCTTTGTCGACACTATGACTGCTATCGCAATATCCTACCAAACCCAACTCGCTTCCTCCTTTGAAAGAGAGACCATGAGACAGTGTACCTCGAAGATACCTCAAGACTTGCTTCAGCGCTGCACCATGTGATTCCCTTGGTTCATGCATGTATCTACTTAACACTCCCACACTAAAGGAGAGGTCAGGCCGGGTATGGATCAAGTATCTAAGACATCCTATGTTTCTTCTATAACTTTGTTCGTCGATTCGTTTCTCACTCTCCGCCTTTGACAGCTCCAAACCGGAAATCATAGGTGTAAGGACCGGATTGCACTCACTCATTCCAGCTTCTTCTAGGATTTGTTTTGCATATCTTTCTTGTTTCAACACGATCCTGTCTTCTTCTTGAATAACTTCAATGCCTAAGTAGTAAGTGAGCTTTCCTAGGTCGCTCATCTCAAACTTTTCCGCCATATTCCTTTTGAACTCAACAATCTTGTTTAAGCTGGTTCCCGTGACTAGAAGATCATCGACATAGACAGCGACAATTAGAAGACACTTCTCAGCTTGTCTTCTGTATAGCGAAGCCTCCTTGGAGCCTAGCTCCTTCAGAATTGAGTTCAACTTTGTGTTCCAAGCCCGTGGAGCTTGTCTCAGTCCGTAGAGAGCTTTATGTAGCTTATACACCTTTTCTTCACATCCCTTTGTTACAAAACCTTCTGGTTGTGTAACATACACCTCTTCTTTTAGTTCTCCATGAAGAAATGCAGTCTTCACGTCAAGGTGATGCACTTCCCACCCGTGTGAAGCAGCTAAAGCAACAATGAGTCTTATTGTTTCAATGCGAGCTACCGGAGCAAACACTTCTTCAAAGTCTACACCATGTTTTTGTACATAACCCTTTGCTACAAGTCTCGCCTTATGCTTGTTTATGGTGTCATCAGAATTCCGCTTTACTTTAAAGATCCACTTCAAGCCAATTGGCTTTACACCAATGGGACGATCCACTAAGCTCCATGTTTTGTTCTTAACGATCGAAGAGATTTCTTCATCACAGGCGTCTCTCCACTCTTTGAGCTTGCTGGCTTCCTTGAAGTTCCAAGGTTCCTCATTAATAGCCAACAAAAGATATTCCGCTTCGATCTCTGCTAGAAGAATATAATCGTTGAGATAACCCGGTGTTGTTCTCGTTCTCGTGGATCGTCTGAGAGCTGGTTCAATTGGATCTATAACCGGTTCTAGTTGGTTAACTGGTTCGATCATATCCGGTAAAGAACGGTTTTCTGGCTCACTGTCGACACTTTCTTCTTCTTCCTTATCGCTTGCTTTGTTTTCCTCTATTTCTTCATCTTCATCGTTGTTTCTGACACCGTGATTTCCAAACTCTCCAAAATTGATGGTAAACGTTCCTGG
This sequence comes from Camelina sativa, assembly GCF_030686135.1. Taxonomy (NCBI): domain Eukaryota; kingdom Viridiplantae; phylum Streptophyta; class Magnoliopsida; order Brassicales; family Brassicaceae; genus Camelina; species Camelina sativa. The sequence goes on along the minus strand of NC_141899.1, from coordinate 24,926,689 downwards.
TTCTTCATCGGGCACCAAACTTGACAAGTTCCACTTCCATCTTTTATTCTCATCAAAGAATACATCCCTGCTTACCACGACTTTGCGAGACGAAGGATTTAAGAGTCGGTAAGCTTTTGAGCCGGGTTCTGTTCCAAGATTCACAAGTGGTTTTGATCTATCGTCCAGCTTCCGCAAGTGTTGTGCTTCGACTTTCGCATAAATCACACATCCAAACACTCTTAGATGTTCTACATTAGGCCGTTTGTTCTTGAGAGACTCGTAAGGTGTTTGATTGCTTAGAGTTCTTGTTCCCACTCTGTTAATGAGATACGTAGCATGTCTCACAGCTTCTCCCCACAGATAATTTGGCATATTCATGTGCTTTAGAAGGCTTCTTGTCATCTCCAACAACGTTCTGTTCCTTCTTTCAACGATACCATTCTGTTGCGGAGTGTATGGAGCAGTTAAGTGCCTAGCAATTCCTTCTTTCTCGCAGAATGTTTGAAACTCATGAGAAACAAATTCTCCACCTCTATCTGTTCGCAGCGTTTTGATCTTATTTCCAGTCTCTTGTTCAACCAATGCCTTGAATCCTTTGAATTTTCCAAATGCTTCACCTTTCTCCTTCAGAAGTATTGTCCACATGTATCGAGAGTGATCATCAATCAATACGAATATATACCTTTTGTTCGCGGCTGTGGGAGGGGAGATAGGTCCACAGAGGTCCCCATGTATGAGCTCTAAGGTTTGTGAAGAGTGATACGAAGGCGCTTCAGGAAACACTTGTCTTGTTTGTTTTCCTAACAGACATGACGTACATACTTCCTTTCTTATCGGAGCACTTGCTATTCCTATGACCATTTGCCGTGACGCCATTGTTTTTAACATGTCAAAGTTGACATGTCCTAAGCGAGCATGCCACAGTGCTGATTCACTTAGTCTCTCAAGTTGCAGACATCGAGAGCTTTCGATTTCCATGTCAATCTTATATAGCCTGTTTCGAGATCGTTTCGCTTTCACCAAAAGATTACCTTCTCGATCATGTAGAGTTAGCTGATCTTCTCTCATTCTGACGTCACAGTCTGATTCAGTAGCTTTTCCCAAGCTTAGAATGTTGCTTCTTAAGTTTGGTATGTAGTATACATCAGCTAGTATCTTCTTCTCTCCTCTGGTCATAAACAAGATTGATCCCTTTCCTTTTATATCAATGCACGAGTCATCACCGAATCTTACTCTTCCTGTGATAGACTTGTCAATCTTGTTAAACCAAGCTCGATTTCCTGTCAAGTGGTTACTAGCACCATTGTCTAAATATCTAGCTTTATCCGAGCAAGTATCGAACTTCTTTGGTTGCACATTCTTCTCATTAAGAAAGACAATCTCGTGCATCATAAGCGACTCAGTTTCTTGAGTATCTTCTTCACCATTCTCTTGGGTTTCCTGAGCCTTAATCAACTTGAGCAAACGATCTGGACAATCCGAAGCATAGTGACCTTGCTTATCACAACGATAGCAGGTTATTCTCGATTTGTCTCTTTGTTGATAGCCGGATCTTCCTCTGCCTCTTCCACGGCCTCGACCTTGTCCTCTACCTCGTCCTCCTTCTTGAGAAAACTGTGAATATGTATTGGCGTACATGAGTTTGCTTTGGTTGTTTTGTGAATTTTCTTCATCACAAACTTTTTCCTCATATGTCTTCAATCTTCCTACTATATCTTCAAAGGTTGTGGTCTTGAGATCAAGAACTTGTTCAAGAGAAGCAATTATGTGTATATATTTTCTTCTTGGCAAGCTCTTAAGAAATTTCTTCACAACTTTTTGATTCTTCGAGTGTCTCACCCAGTGATGCTGATTTAGTAGAAATTTCTGACAATTTGCCAACAAACTCATCAATTGTATCACTTTCCTTCATCTTAAGCCTATCAAATTCGGCCATAAGAGTTTGTAGCCTTGCTTCACGTAGCCGAGATTTCTCAATTTTATTGCATCCCAAACTGCTTTTGCCGTCACTTGATTACCGACTTGCAGGACTAAGGATTCATGAATGGATTGGAACAAAAGAGCTCGAGCTAAGTCGTTCTTCTCTTCATCATCAGAACCAGGATCGATAGTCTCCCAGACCTTGTGTACACGGAGCGTAGCATTCATCTTCATGGTCCACACGGTATAGTTTGTACTGTTTAGCATAGGACACTGGATCGATGATGGTCCTCCTTCTTTCGGCTTGTGTGCAGGAACAATTTCACCCATGGCTCTTCTCTCACGTATGGATCGGATTCACGCTCTGATACCAAATAAAGTTTAGAAAGATTAAGAACTATAAGAAAGAATAACTCTCTTTATTAATCTCAAAGGAAACTTACTCAAAACCTTTAAGCTCTCTCAATCTCTCTCTAATACAATCTCTCTCAAAAGCTCATAAGTAGTGCTACATGTTAGCACCTCCTTATATAGAGATTATATTTCCAAAACACTTTTGGAAAACTTACTTTAGATAACTCCTAAAAAAAGTAAAACTAACAAATTTGATATGTATATTTAGATCCTCCTAAATATACTTAGCTTGATCTCCAAGCTTTTTCAAACTTATACCAACAAAGTTTACTTATTTGTGTTAATGTCATTATTGTGTCATCACCCGAAAATAAACTGTCAACTACCATAACACCACTATTGTAAGATCGTCAATTCCACCAATGGTGTGGGCTGATGGTGGCGGTTATGCTTGTGGTCGCGGCAGTGAATATCTTTATTGTATTTTCGATATACTTTACGTGTGTGTGTAAGTATCACTAGCAAATGTATAACCACAATATGCTCTCTGTTGTCATGTTTGTTTCTGAGGTCAAGTCGTCAAGAGCTTAACGATTATGACTTACAACAATAATTGGTTTAATTTGTTTTACTGTGTTTTCTTTTCTTTCTCCAAAAAAGTTAAATCATATAGATAATACCACTCTATTGTATCAACCACACAATACTAATCTACATATATTACATATCTATATATATATATATATATATATATATATATATATATATATATATATATATATATAGCCTGGTGTGGTTTTAGATGTAGCGGTCTTTTGTCGTTTCTTCTTTGAATTTTTGTCTAAACTCTAATGGTAAGATGTTTTGTTTTTGGTCCTATCTTCTTTATCAATAAAAAAAAAAAAAAAAGATAATGTAGTTCTGCACTGTTACTCCTATCTCTTCCAATCGTAATCCCATTGATTTAGTTCTTCTATGGTCATACCCTAACTCCATTTTGATATTTTAGTACCAAAATATTGTCTCTGCAGAAGATTTGAAGACCGGCCAACATGGTAGACCGGTGTTTGATCAAGAACGATGTCACTGAAGTAAATATCTCCAATTTATTTTATGTCAATTTGCTTTTTTTTTTTTTTTTTTTGGAATAAAAAAATCATGTTTGAGGCTTTTAATATATTTCGGTACATTTTGTGCAGTTGATAGGTAACACACCAATGGTGTATCTGAATAAAATTGTTGATGGTCGCGTGGCTCCTATAGCTGCCAAGCTCGAGATGATGGAGCCTTGCTCTAGCATCAAAGACAGAATCGCTTGTAGTATGATTAAAGACGCAGAAGAGAAAGGATTGATTACTCCCGGAAAGGTTAACAGAAACATTTACAAAGTCATTGACCTAGTAGCCTAGTATATTTTCTTTTTCTTCTCTCGTTTACACACACACCCTCCGAGTCATGATGGTTGCAACACTAGTACACACCGCTAGGTTACAAACCTTGGTTAATAAAAATGTCATATAATTAGTCCATTTAAATTAACATTTGGAATTTCAAAATGTTTTATTAGAGTACATTGATTGAGGCAACGGGCGGTAACACCGGGATTGGTTTAGCCAGCATAGGGGCTTCAAGGGGATATAAAGTGATCCTTTTGATGCCTTCAACGATGAGCTTAGAGAGGAGAATCATCCTGAGAGCATTAGGTGCAGAGGTGCATCTCACAGACATGAACCTAGGAATTAAAGGACAGCTGGAGAAAGCTGAAGATATATTAAGCAAAACTCCTGGTGGTTACATTCCACACCAGTTTATAAATCCTGAAAACCCCGAGGTTATATAATTATAATGCATCCAACCACAATTCTATATTCTTTGGAATATATCTCTCTTATGGTTGAATCCAAACTTGTTTCTTGCAGATTCATTACAGAACCACCGGTCCCGAGATATGGAAAGATTCAGCGGGGAAAGTAGATATCTTGGTCGCTGGTGTTGGAACTGGTGGAACGGTTAGTGGGACAGGGAAGTTCCTCAAGGAGAAGAATAAAAACATCAAGGTTCAAAAACTTGACTACTAATTCTTGAAAACGACCGTTGAAACTTTAGGTTTTTTTCTTTTCCATTCTTCTATTTAAATCTTGATTATAATAGGTTTGTGTGGTAGAACCGGCAGAAAGTGCGGTACTCAGCGGGGGAAAACCAGGTGAGGAAAGAAACATCAGTCTTGTGTTCGAATACTTGACTATCTCTAATCATAGTTGATGATGGTTTTATATTTGTAGGTCCACACTTGATCCAGGGAATAGGCTCTGGTGAAATTCCAACCAATTTGGATTTAACCGTTGTTGATGAAATCATTCAAGTGAGTAGCCGGGAATATCGACTTCTCGATCGTAAAATCTCATATTCTGAGGTCTAGAAATCTTTTGGTATAGGTGACGGGTGAGGAAGCCATTGAAACGGCTAAGCTTCTTGCTATCAAAGAAGGACTGTTGGTACAATCGGTTTTAACGTTCTTCTGTCGGTACAAAACAAAAGTGTGATAAACCAAAGTTGTTTTACATAATGCGATCATTCATCTTGCAGGTTGGAATATCTTCTGGAGCATCAGCAGCGGCTGCGTTAAGGATTGCAAAGCGGTCAGAAAATAAAGGGAAACTCATTGTGGTAAGCTTTGTCTTTGACTCTTATTGACCATAAGCTTTTTACTTTACTGAAATCAAATGGCGTTTGTTACATATCCTGGCTATGGCCTCGTTTTTAGGTGATTTTTCCTAGTGGAGGAGAACGTTATTTATCGACTGAATTGTTCGAGTCAGTCAGATATAAAGCAGAGAATTTGTCAGTTGAATGAGTCTAGGATTTGGAGATGGTGGTACTAAGATTACAGCTGGATCATTGTCGGCCATTATAAAATCAATAAGATCGTTACATATCTTCTATGATGACCAATCAGGAGTTGTTCGTTTACTATTTCCAATAAAATCTCCGGTTTAAATTTAGTAGAGGATATCCTGATCATATTGTTGCGATATATTTGAGCTGATAATCCGATTACTAGACTCCTTCACTTCACAATCAACCATCAAATTTCACAACTTTAACGAATTCCCTAAGATCAAATAGATATAAGATACTTACTTTGGTCATATTAGAATGATTTGGCCTTACTCCTTAGCGATTCACTGTGTTCTTGGAGACGTAGAAATATGTAGACAGAAGAAAAGTCATGTTAGCTAGTAAACGACATCGTTAGCTCACTAACAGTCTTTAATCACCCCGAAACCAAACCGGTTTAATCCCTAATTCATGTGTACCAATTCCTTATTACACACGTACCAAGACCCTCCACATGCAAAAGAGTCTTTCCTATGTTTATAGATTTTATTTATTATATATTATTTATTTATTCCTGAAGAAAATTCTTAGCAGCCTTTGTTTTCTTCTTGGATTTGGTAGTTTACATAAGAAAGACCACGTTTAAACGTGTTTATGTATAACAAAAAGTACGTTCACACGTTTGGGGCTTATCAAAGAAAAGATTACGTCTGGGGCTTACCAAGGCATAAGGATTAAGAAGTTCGATTTGCTAAAATTTTGTTATATTGTCCAACCGTTCAATCATAATCCTATCCGGATAACATAGGATTAGCATCTATATTACGGAAAAAGGACCATAATGCTCTTTAAGCTTTTAAATATTAGTGGCTCATGTTATTCTCCACAACACGATATGACACACACTTGTGGTACCGTACATAAATCATAGAGCTGTGCATATTCATACTTCAACTATAAAAATTTGGGCAACCATTAATTAGTATTGTAGATTTAATTATTTATAAGAGAGAATTATAAGTCGGTGTTTCATTTTCCTACAACTCTCATCAACTACATGTTTCTTTTAAACATTTTTATGTTTTCATCCTTATCGGTTGATATTGAGATATATTGTTACATGAAACTTTTCTTATCTTGAAAAAAAAAGACTTTAGATAATTAGCAACCAATAAATTTCATATCTATAAAGCTATGATCCATTTTTTTAATTGGTTGAGATACCATAAAATGTCTTTATCAAAAAGAGATGACAGGAATTTAGATAACAAGTAATAAAAAGACAAAAAAAATATCATCGTTTCTCAATTTTATTGGATGACCAAGAATTGATTAAACTATTTTAAATTCTTTTTATTTCAAAAATATTTATGTCATGAATCTAAATGTGACAGCTGAGACTAACGAATAGTATTAACTACATCTCGTTTAAATATTTGGTCGTGTATGATTGGCCAGATTTTGTTTCTTGATATCTATAGTTAGCGAAACCGTAATTTGTATTCTCGAATTCAATATTTTATTTCCTCTGTTTAAAATTATGCAAGATGAAAGATGACACAAACCTCGTTTTCATACTGTAAAATTTACAGTGTGCACCACATGCAAAGTAGGGTAGTCTATATATACAATTACTCTATACTAATTCATATTACAGCCTGGTCTGGATTCAGTCTTGTCCTTTAATATCCAAGGTACGACATTTTTTATTGTATGTTTGTTGTTGTTTGCTCTCTGTACTTCTGATCTGTAAGATTGGGAATAGATTGAGGAGTTTTCAGGAAACAGACCAACATGGAAGATCGATGCATGATCAAGAACGATGTCACTGAAGTAAAAAACAAACTCTCTTGTTTCTTTCAGTATGAATTAGCTTTCTTGGAACAAAGAAAAGTTCTTTTAACTATGTTTGTGTAGTTGATAGGTAACACACCAATGGTGTATCTGAACAAAATTGTTGATGGTTGTGTGGCTCGTATCGCTGCCAAGCTTGAGATGATGGAGCCTTGCTCTAGCGTCAAAGACAGAATCGCATATAGTATGATCAAGGATGCAGAGGAGAAAGGGATTATTACTCCCGGACAGGTCAATCAAAACACTTGAAAATATAGTTTCTCCAAATTTTAATAAGAATTTTCACATAAGGAATTGAAAATGTTTTATTTTGGAGTAAAGAGTACATTGATCGAGCCAACGGCTGGTAACACTGGGATTGGTTTAGCCAGCATCGGAGCTGCAAGAGGCTATAAAGTGATCCTTGTGATGCCTTCCATTATGAGCTTAGAGAGAAGAATTATTCTAAGAGCTTTAGGTGCAGAGCTTCATCTCACAGACGTGGGCATTAACATTAAAGGAATGTGGGAGAAAGCGGAAGCGATTCTAAGCAAAACTCCTGGTGGTTACATTCCCCAACAGTTTGAGAATCCTGCAAACCCAGAGGTTTATATAAACTCATTGAATCTCTCTGTTTCTCTCTGTTATTATGGTTGAATCCGAGTTTGTATCTTGCAGATTCATTACCGAACCACGGGACCGGAGATATGGAGGGATTCAGCTGGGAAAGTAGATATATTGGTGGCTGGTGTTGGGACTGGTGGAACAGCTTCTGGAGTAGGGAAGTTCCTCAAGGAGAAGAATAAAGACATTAAGGTACAAAAATACTTCGCTAACTATTGAAAACAACTGTAAAAAAATCATGGTTTAATAAATCGGTTACAATCTTGATCTATAGGTTTGTGTGGTGGAACCTCTAGAGAGTCCGGTACTGAGCGGAGGCCAACCAGGTCAGGAAATGAACATTTTTGATAGTGATAGCATTAACAAAATGTAACGAAATAATATATTCTAACTCTTAACACATATAACATAACGAAGCCAAAATAAACTATGCTTGCCTGTACACATGTGCACGTCTCGGCCTTCACAGGGTTTACTTCATATTTTGGCTGCTTTAACGCCCATAGTAGTTGGTCAACAACAAGATATACATATTGCTGTCCAAGTTATCTACAAAATCGTCATGCTCTCGTTCGAAATCGTGCTTTTCTAATCAGAATAATATTGGACTGGTTGTTGGGATTTCATGTTGTAGGTCAACATTTGATCCAGGGAATTGGTTCTGGTATCATCCCATTCAATTTGGACTTAACCATTGTTGATGAAGTTATTAAAGTAAGTAGTCGAGATGAGCTACTTCTTGATCATCATCATGAAACAGTAATGACCTAAGATTTTGTAATCTATTGATTTAGGTGACAGGTGAGGAAGCCATGGAAACAGCAAGGCTTCTTGCCCTCAAAGAAGGATTATTGGTACAATCGGTCAACATGTTTTTTTCTCGAAAAAATTAACTAGAGTCTCTGATAAATGTGATCATTTTCATTTGGCAGGTGGGAATATCATCTGGAGCCGCGGCAACGGCTGCGTTAAAGGTTGCAAAACGGCCAGAAAATGCAGGGAAACTCATTGTGGTAAGCTCTGTCTCTGACTGTGAGTGACCATAAGCTTTGACTTAAATCGAAATTATTGTATATCCAGGTTATTGTCTGGTTTGCAGGTGGTTTTTCCCAGTGGGGGAGAACGTTATTTATCGACTAAACTGTTCGATTCAGTTAGATATGAAGCAGAGAATTTGCCTATTGAGTGAATGAGGGTTGATGTGTGATTCGGTTTGGTTTGGTAAGAGATGTTCGCCAAGATTACAGTTTGATTACTTTACTCATTGTAAAATCTATAGAAGTTACATATTCGATGATGAATAATTAGAACTGGTGGAAGTTACTCATTTGTAAAGCAAAAGTTTCGTAATTTTATAAAATAAAGTTTTAACAGTAAGTCAGTAACAAGAAATTTTTTATTATTATAAATTATTTAAAAGTTACAAAATTGCAACTTAGACTATCCTCATTGGTAGTGTTTCTTAGTTGTTTCTTAAGGCATTTTTAATAATAAAAAGGAGAGAAGAAACTTTGTTAAGAGAAAAAGAAAATTTTGTTAATTATTGGTAGAACCAAGTTTAGGTGTTTCTTAGTAATAAATATAGTTAATATCTTAAAATATTCGAAATTATTTTATATATCATAGAAACATATTTTATTAATAAAAACATAAAATAACATACAACATTTAAAATTAAAACACAAAACATTAAAAAACAAAAACATAACACACAACATGAAATAAAACATAGAAACATATTTAATTAAAACATGAAACATATTTAATATCCAAATTTAGTCCATAAATGTTCAACTAAATCAAGTTTCAATTGGTCATGCACTTCTCTATCACGGATTATTATTTGACCATTCAGCACGTTGCTAATATTTGAATTCATATTGATAGAATATGAAAGATCCACACCGTCTGCTTGTGGGAAATCAGAAACGTCAGCTTGACTGTATCCATCTCGTTCATTTTCAACAATCATATTGTGGAGTATGATACACGCCCTCATAATCAATCCCACTTGGTCTTTATCCCATAAAAGACATGGATTTTTAATGACCGCGAATCTAGCTTGTAGGACACCGAACGCACGCTCAACATCTTTTCGGGCACTTTCTTGGCACTCAGCAAATAAAGATGCTTTTGGAGTCTGCGGTAGTGGTATGGATTGAATAAACGTTGGCCATTTCGGATAAATACCGTCTGTCAGATAGTAAGTCAAATTGTACTCTCTGCTGTTAACGTAGTAGGTAACTTGTGGAGCTTGACCATAAAGTATATCATTAAAAGTACCTGGAGAACATTAATATCGTTAAAAGTACCTGGAGATCAAGAACATTAATATCGTTAAAAGTACCTGGAGATCCAAAAAAGGCGTGCCATATCCAGAGATCATATGACGCGACCGCCTCTAAAACAATTGTTGGTTTGCCGGATCCTCGTGTATACATGCCTTTCCAAGCTGTTGAGCAATTCTTCCAAACCCAATGCATACAGTCGATGCTTCCAACCATCCCGGGAAATCCACGTTCTTCTGCAACATATAGTAATCTTTGAAGATCCTCTGGTGTGGGTCTTCTTAGATATTCATCGCCAAAGAAATTGACAACTCCACTGACAAAATGTTGCAAACATTTTCGAGCAGTTGTTTCACCAAGTCGGACATATTCGTCCACCTTATCACACCCGCCACCATATGCTAGTAGCCTAATTGCTGCAGTACATTTTTGGATCGGAGAAAGGCCAAGCCTTCCTGTGGCATCTCTTCTTTGTCGGAAATAAGGATCTTCTGCAGTAAGACGGTCGACAATACGCAAGAATAATGGCTTGTTCATTCTAAAACGTCGTCGGAATACATGGGGAAGATATGTCAGAGATTCACTGAAATAATCATTCCACAAACGGTTGTGGCCTTCTTCCCGATTTCTTTCAATGAATTCTCGTTTCTTTTTCTTTTTCACAAAAGGTTGTCCATGAATATCATGGTTATCAAAAAAATTTGCAAAATAGGACTCAAAAAGTGGATCATCATCCTTTGCAAAATTAAAATTTGAATGAGAAGAAGAACCCATTGAATAAAAAATTTAAATGGCTTTAGAATAGTAGAAGAGATGTGAATGATATGAATGAGTAGAAGAGATGTGTATATATAGAACTAAATTATGTATCTTGTGATTCTCTTCTCACAATTCCCGTGAGACTTTGTTGTAGTTTTATATGTTGTATTTTTGTGTTTGTTTTTTGTTCTCATATATCTTGTGATCCTTGCTGTATTCTTGTGTAGGGAAAAAACAATATCATGTGATCCTTCACATGTGAACAGCTGACCGAGTTTGTAAAATGTTATCATATAGCTATAGTCAAGTACATGAAACCAGTCTCAATCAAACTTAAACAACACCATACATAATCAAATTAAACTACCCTATTTAAACATAATCAGACATAGCACAGCAACCAAACATAATAGGACACCAAGAACCAATTCCAAACTGAATATGAACACTCTGTTCTTCGTATTCAACTCAGCAAGCAGCTTCTCTAGCTTGTTGATCTTCTCATCAGTTTCTTTCTTCAAGTGTTTGATCTCGCTCAGCTCAGTTTCATAGTGAGTAAGAGTATCTACCTTTGATGCAACCTTCCCATAGTTTGTTTCAGTTGCTCTCATCTCCTCCATCACCGCAACATCCCACCACTTCCATATATGGCACTCGCCATCGTCTATGTTCCCACAAGAGAAGAACTTTCTTCCTGGATCATTCCTCGAGTAACATGTGTCAATGATAGGTTCAACACCACAATAACACTTCTTGGGGAATCCCAACTCAAGTTCACTGTCTGCATAGTTGTAAGCACTTGACTCGGATGGCTGGCTAGATTCTTCGTCAACCAGATAGCCATTACAGTCAGATGACGACGGCTGGCTATAGCTATATCGCCCCATGTTCTGTTAACAAAAGCATTAGACAAACAAGAAATTAGACATTCGTTTGAAACTAATAGACAATAATATGCAAATTAGACATTCGTTTGAAATTAATAGTCAGATAATATGCAAATAAGAAGTATACAGAAAAACATCAACTTATAATTATAATTAGACATCCGCTTACACATCAACTTATAATTAGACATCCGCTTACACATCAACTTATAATTAGACATCCGCTTACACATCAACTTTTAAACAAACAAGACTCAACAAGACTCAACTTATAATCAAACAAGACTCAACAAGACTCAACTTATAATCAAACAAGACTTAACAAGACTCAACAAGACTCAAAAAGACTCAAACAAGACGCAACAAGACGCAACAAGACGCAACAAGACGCAACAGGACACTTCTCGACCAGATTTGTTCTAATACTAATCATCCACTAAGTCAAGTAGCTTCTCTTTCATAGATTCTTCTTTCGGAGTAAGCGGTCCACTTTTGGCCAGCAAACTGTCAAGAATTTGCATTTTTGACAATCTCTCTTTCAGCAGCAATTCTTCCTTCTTGATTTCCCACATGCCTTGTTACTCCTTCAAAGTCTTCTCTTCCTTCGCTTCTGTATGAGTCTTCCTCTGTTTGGCCTTACTTGCGTCTCTACCAGTAGGCCTTGTGTTTGTTGGCTCATCTATATTACCGCCGGTCTAAGAAGCTGAAGATTGTGCAGGATCATCAAAGAGTCTTTTCTTGTTGGTTACTTCAGGTGCTTTACCATTAACACTCTCACACCATTTCTGGTCGTAGCGTAACTCTAACCAACAATGCTCAAGAACGGATTTTTTCTGATAAATGTTGTAGTACATATCATACGCTGTCTTCATTATATCATCCTCATTCTGACCACTAGTTTTAGCCCTCACCGCAGCAGCATACGTTCCACAAAACTTCCCGACCGTATCTTGGATCTTAGCCCATCTCTGTTTACACTGAATTGGCCCTATCTTCTCATTGCCATCAGAAAGTGGACTGTCTGAAAAATAATTAGCAACCCTATTCCAGAAGGTCTTGCCCTTCTGATCATTGCCTTTCACAGCATCCTTGCTGGTGTTTAACCACCCGCTAATGAGAATCCGGTCATCAGAAGGTGTCCATTTCCTTCTTTCCCTATGACTTGCAGTTGTGTCTTCACTTGGGGAAGCTGCGGAACTGACTTGGGAACTAAAGAGAGGAACTGGGGACGAAAGAGTAGGTATATTTGGGTAGAGGGAATCAAAAGAAATGGTTTGAGGATAGCCACCCCCTTGCTGACTATTCATAAGTCCCACAAAATTTGTGGACTGGTTTAGATCATGGTCTGACTCCATAGTAGCAAAGAAGAAAAGAAGAGTGGTTTATGCTTGAGAGGTGTAGAAAAGAAGAATGGTTTATGCTTGGAAGAAAAGAAGAATGGTTTATGCTTGGAAGATATTTGGGTTTGTGGTTTAAAGATCAAGAAAAGCTTAGTTTATAAGGTGAAGCATATTGGAGTTACAATTAATTCTCGACACCAAACACACAATGAATACACAACCTAGTCACTTCCATTAATGATAGAACAACCACCAATTAAGAATAATGACAACCTAGTCACAAAGAAGTACACATAGGAGCACAAATAAACAGTCATGCTATAACTCACTACCCCAAAATAGATACTACCAAACAAACAAAGCAATCAATTTGCAGCTAAACCAGTTAGATGTATATTTACCTCTTTTGGTTGGTTGAAATGTTGTTTCCTTGTCGCCTTAAGTGTGACTTGTTTGAGCTCAACTAAAAGAAACTCACAAAACAAGAAACAAGAAATGGTTTTAGTAACTATGTAAAGACATCCATTAAAGCATAACTACAAGTACATGAGTCTTAATTAATACCAACTGTGTAAAGACATCCATTAAAGACACAACAACCAACAACCAACCCAATCCGACTATGAAACAACATTTTTTGTTTGATTATGAACCACAACACTCATAAAACAAACTCGGACTACTAGTGTTTCTTGTTTCTGATTACACAGTTGATTGATTACACATTGCTAGTGTTTATGGTTTCTAGAGATAAACACAAAAATTTTTAGTGGGTCTCTGTTTTTGTTTGGAATCGAGAGAGAAAAGAAACTTAATATTTTACAAAATCAAATACTCATTTTGATTGTAATACTTGTTTCTAGTAATTAAAAAGAAGAAAACTTAGTTAATATCCTTTTGGTTAAACAAGTTTCTCTATGATTTTATATATGCAACAATATATAAATCACTCGAAATTTCCACACATTGTATGATCTTTTTTCTTCTTTCGTTTAATTAGCGACAGAAGTTGTTACATAGATCAACTGAGACTCTTATATGGACTCAAAAACCATGAAATTTCAACAAAAACGAATCCTATATCCATGATTTATAAACATACAAAACAACCAATTGATGAAACGCAAATGAAACCAGCATACAAACAAAAGACATAATTAAATTAAGATTGAGTCATTTTTCAAATAAACAATCAACAATTCTTAGACATGCAAGAGCAATTACCTGAACAAATCGAACTGCTTGAATCTTCCCCAAATATTAGGGTTTTGACGGATCGATCTACACCGGAATCACATGCCTTCTACTTCACCGGAACCAAATCGCCGCCGAATCCATGGACAATCAGACGTGGGAATCAATTGGAAGAGAAGCAATAAGTTTTTCGGAATCGAAGAAGAGATTCAATGGAAATCGCGATTTGTCGAGAGAGAGAGAGATAGAAGAGAGAAAAGGAAAGTGAAAGAGAAATGAAAAAAAAAATAAACCCATTAAATTGGCTTTTTCCCTTCAACCATTGATTTGGTGCCACCTGTCCAGCAAGAGACGTTTCTTTCCATCCTAAAATTAGAAACGATTCTTGCAATTCCTTAACTTATGTTGATTAATTATTAATATTACACCTAAGAAATTTACTAAGAAACAAGTAAGGACTCCTCAATGAGGATAGTCTTACAAAAGAATACTTAACATGAAGTATGCAAAATACCAGACATTTCATCATGAAATTAAATTCATAAACTTTATCTCATCTTAATCTAGAAAGAGCATGAGCCATAGCTAGCTATTGCCAAAACCCAAAAGTCTATCTATTATTCCTCGGATAAGAGGTGTTCATCGATCTCTTTGGTCATCTCAGCCAAGAAAGGGAGGAAATTCTCGGGGTGAGGCACGTTCTCATCATTCCGCTCGTACTCAAGGTGCCATTTCACCACACTTCCAACCCCACCTTCCTTCGGGGTTGCCTGAATCGTAATCAAGAAACTCTTGTACACGGCCAAAACATCTCCTTCTATGACCCTAAACTTTATCAGTTTCTTCTCTGGTTCCACCAATTCGATTCTTTCTTTTGCCACCTTTGCCTTCCCCCCTACACCCAAATTAATTCTTCACCAATCAAATCTACTATATATATATCCACAAAATATCTACGTTATAAAAAAATAAAAATGCATAGAAGTTATCACCATAAACGTAGTTCCAGTTGACAATACTGCCTACGGTGCCCCACTCCCCTTCGAGCAGATCACATGCTTGCACTTTGCGAGAAGTGGCTTTGGCGACATTGTCTGGTCTTCCTGCATACACGTGATAGAATTTCGCCGCAGGAGCTTTGATGTCAACTTCTACCTCAACCTCTCCTAATAGAGAAGTCTTTGGCATCTCCTTTGTAGTCGCCTCCCCGGTCTCTGCCATGTTTATTCACCGGCTGCTTCGCTCTCCTCCACTAGTATAATCTCCACGAAACGTATTTTGACAAACTGGAATGCCGTATTCCCATTAGAGTTCGTGGCTTTCTTATACAGAGGAAGGAGTGAACAACTGTTGACTAAACAAATAAATATTTTATCTAACTCATAAAAAAAAAGGAGATCTTCCATTTCTCATTTAATTTTTATTTATTTTCCTATATATAAAAATCTTTTGCTATATATATTCATATATTTTGCCATATATAGTTTATTCTAAATAAATATATTTGACTACTGTATATACTAAAATCTAATAAAATATTTTAAACATGAAAATTAGTATATTGCGTGTTAGACTACAATAAGCCTCATCCAACTTTATATAGTGAAATTTGTATTTTTGATTGTGCTATCTCTCTATCTTATCTAATTTCCCTACTTTTTTCTCTTTTTTAAGTTGAGTAAGATTTTGTGTTTATGGTTATTAGTGTGACACCATCTCCCCTTATTTAATTTACTAGCTGCATTTATAAAAAAAATCAGAGGCATACTCGGCGAGGTTGATCACATCCGCCTACATAATTCATAAAATAATATTAATATACATCTAAATATATACCATTGCGCATACACAATGCCATATAATAAGTACACAACATGCAATCAATACGTCCAGCATCATACAATACCTTGAGAACCTCGATTCTTAAGCTGAACTCTAGGTCTCTCTAGCCACTTGGATCATTTGTGCCTTCGTCTTCTGAGCCAGAGGGTTCAGAAAGATCACTCTCCACCTCGTCTTTGGTCATGAATTGGTACCAATTCTCTCCTCTGCCCAGTCAACATTAGTGAACTGCTCAGACAAGAACAACGTCACTCCGGATACGGTCCCCTTTCGTTTCCGCATCGGCAAGTGTCATGTTGATTTCTCATGTACGCACTATTGTGCAAAACTAGTTTCCCCGCAGAGTATCCTCCGAAAGAATATATTTTTTTTTATCCATTTTTGTTTCTTACATTTGACTGAATATCATTGTTTCAATCTTTTGCTTCCTTTCATTACAATAACGATTACATGAAACAGAGAGAAATCTGATAATGCATTGCTTAAGACTATAGAATTTCCAAGTGAGTGAGAGAATGCAAAGCAGATTTTGAGTGCACAAAACCATTACATAACCTTCTGATTTTGTTTAGAGAGTGACAATCTATAGACTGCTATCTATATATTATATAAATAATAAGCAACCAAAACTGTTGTTAAAATTACATAACACCTTGGGAACCTAGACCGGTTAATTCTTCTTTCCCTTGTTTTTTCTAGATGGAACTACCGTCCAGCCATCATCGGCTACTGGTTCATCAACCGGCATGGCTTCTGGTTTACGGTTTGAGCTATTCTCAGATGCATCCACCATCATGTCTGTGGTTTGATCATCATTCATGCTTGTATCCTCATCATCACCGTCCTCGTCGCTTTCCTCATCATCACCATTTGCAACCTAGCAATACAAGAATTGGTATAAGACAACTCAATTCTAACTAAACTCTGAAATAACCCCAGCTAGATATGTACGAGGAACCAAACAAATGTAGTAAAAATTTGAAATACCCTAGCAAAAAACCACACAGACATGATTTCCAAGAAGGGTACTGGATACATGTAGAAGCTAACCTAAATATTACTACAGACAATATCTTGCTTTGACATGAGTTTTACTATTTGTGACTCAGCCTCAGGAATGTGAAAGCAACAAGACAGATGTAAAATGAAATTAAAAAGAACCAACCTTGACGACACTTGCTTTCGCCTTAAATTTAGTAGCCCTTAGCTTCTCAACCATTTGGAAGTTACCGACACAGCATTCTTGGTACAAATCCAGTAGTGACTCTGTCACCTTTCAATTGCATAGCAAGTAAAAGACTCTCAGTAGCCCAAAAACAAGAAACGACTCAAGACATTTCAATAGGTTTAAAATTCCAAAAAAAAAAGTAGTATACATATACATTACCTCTTCGGGGCTTCCATCATCAGCCTCAGTATTAAGCTCATTAAGACCATTCTCTAGAATATCAACTAACCGATCATAGTCCATTGGATCTACAAACCAACCAAACCATTGCAGAACTAGTAATCGTAATTCAGAATTCAGAGAGAACAAGTACGTTCTTGATAGATTTAATAATTAAAAAATAAAAAATAAAAAATAAAATCAATGAAGAAACCCAACCTTTTGATAGGGTGAAATGATCGAAAATTTGGGAGATGGTGTTCTCAGCTTTCGCTTGAGAATTTTTGCCGCCCCAACCGTTTTCGACGGCGGCTCTCATAGCAGTCCACCGCGAAAGTATCAAACCGATTCCTTCGTGCAGCATGGCAACCTCCTCATCACCAATCACTTCTACCGGTACATTAACGTTCTGATTCATTCTCTTTCCTTCTTCTTCTTCTTCTTCTTCTTCTTCTTCTTCTTCTTCTTCTCTCTGTTGATCAATCAAACACTTGAGGTAAGAACGAAGCCAATTACAAGACTGAGTTACAAAATTCAGAGCTATAGATTCAACCACACACAAAAAAAAAAAAAAATACTAATCCAATTGAAAACCCTAAATCGCAAACTTTTGAATCATGGAGACAAGAGGAAACCTGAGATTGTCGAAACTCCGGCGAGACGGTGAGCAAAAGTAAGTTGGTTCCGGCGAGTAGGCGAAGATTTTTTCTTTTTGCTTTCACGATTTTGTGAATGGGGAAAGTAGCAGGAAGTGAGAGACACTGAAACTTCGAAACCCTAACCGAGTGATCTAGTAAGTAAACCGCATCGTACTGGTTTAATTGTCGGTTTGATTTTTTTTGTTTTGTTTTAAGTTTTAACCGAAACGAAATTAATCGAACCGAATTATAGATATGTTTGATTCTTTAATATGCCGGCTAAATTAAGACGGCAAAATCAGAGAAAGTTGAGGAGCACCTTTCTTCTTGTTATGTAAGATGAGTCACAGAATTGAATGGCTCATGCAAAACTATTATAAATTCTGAACATTACAAATATAAATATCGCCTAGACAAAAAAATATCAGGTTTGAGAATAAAAGATGAGCCAAGAACAACTAGAGAAACTTATAGATTGCGCTGACGGAAAAGGAGAGGCTGAAAAAGTTCCGGCGGCAGTTGGAGGTATTGATGCAGCCGAGGACAAAAAGAAATGTGTTGTCGCCGAGGCCTCCGGTGAAAAGGTCCATTTTTCAAATCTTGTATATTTTTCTAACCATGTTCTAATCATATAATTCACGTGATTAGAACGTTACATTTGTAGGCGGAGGGAGAAGTAAACCGGAAAAAGGTGGCTCCAGCATCGGAAGGAACCATAACGATTGGAGAGGCTCTAGAGGCAGCGGTTCTCACAGCAGGTAATAAACCCGTTGAATGGAGTGACGCAGCTGCCATACAAGCAGCCGAGGTTAGAGCCACGGGACGGACCAACATCATGCCTGGCGGTGTTGCAGCTTCGGCTCAATCAGCCGCCACTCTTAATTCTCGGGTCACCTCCGAAGACGAAAAGACTACGCTCGCTGACGTTCTCACTGTGAGTAGAAATAACGGAACACACATGTGCAAAAACATTGATCCATGTACGTTTTTGTTTGTTACATTTGTGGGTTCTAACGATGTTTTCTCCTTTGGGGTACAATGGTGGTTTTGAAAGGGCGCAAGTAGTAAATTACCGTCGGACAAAGCAGCAACAAGAAAAGACGCAGAGGGAGTGACAGGCGCTGAGATGAGGAACGATCCTCATCTCACTACTTATCCGACCGGCGTGGCTGCCTCCGTCGCTGCTGCTGCTCGAATTAATCAGGCCAAGTGATACCATTCTTCTTTCTTGGTATTGAGAAGCCAAGTTTATATAAACTGACTACAATGTGTATATATGTCGATGTCTATAAGATTTTTTTTTTTTTTTTTAATTATTCGTATTTAATTGACGTATAAACTACATCTAAACCCAATATTAATTCAAAGAATATCCAGCAAAATCAGAATGAAAATAAAACAAGTGAAAACAAACATGGTAAAAAGAAGATGGATCAAATAAATGACAAGCTACATGAAAGCAGGTTAGACTGGTCCAGACAGGGTTAACCATGGTTCTCAGAATCAGTTAACAGAATACTTTGTTGGACCAACATACATAAAATCTCGGGAAATGGCGTATTGTAACATCAGCGGGAAAGAATGAAAAACACTCCCATGTTAAAAACGCACACAGAGTAAATTCGGTACAAGCTAAAACAGAGAATACAACCTATGTGGTCGAGAGCCAAAATTTTCTCAACAATCTAGCGTAAGAAGAGAAAGTTTAGAGCTCCAATCTACTACAATCAGCTAGATAGACTAACCTTTTCTAGGCCTAGCTCCATAGCAACTGCTCGTAGTAAAACTTGCACCAACTCCCTCACCTGCGTTTCCCTGGTGAAAACAAAACTCTCAAAATCAAATTTTGATAGGATCTTTTAGTAACAGAATTTCCCCACTATTGAATTTGATGGGTTGAAATCTGAGTTTTTAGTGACCGTAAAGAGATTTTGTCACCCTTTTTTGTTTCGAACGACAAACTGCAACTGAAGAAGTACCTTGACAACACAAGCTCGCACAGGGAGGGAAAAAGGACAAGTAGGTGCGCACGGGTGTCGCGGTTATCTTCGCGTAGGATGGTTTTCAGGTAGGGTTGCAACGGAAGAACAGATGCAACCTCAGGATGAATGCTGAGGTGGTCAAGTTCTTGGAGGATAAAGATAATCTCTTCAAGTCTAGCTGTTGGGATCGGACGGTTGCCTGCCAAAAAGATAACCACAGATTAACTAATGGCAAGCAAAAAAGATGTTAAAATTTCAAGAAATTGGAGACCCTTACCTAGATTATTCTCGTCGATTAAAAATGTACACAAAATGAATTCACATCTGGCCATTAGCGTGATGATAGAGATTTTGCTCACTTCTGCACTTGTGGAGTGCCACTCCTTGGTTTCAGAGCTGAAACTAAAAATGCAAAAGATATCGGTTTGTTAAACATGAGCGTAAGAATGGGTACCAAATCACTATTCATGGATATTTCTGATCTTCTGCAGAGAAATGGCAATGCGCCTGAGGTCTCTCTCTATGATTTGTCTGCATATTGTTATATGTGTTTGATTCGAAATACACAGCTAATGTCGAGGAGGGATTTATAAGAGGAGCAAGCTCTATCACATTATCAAAGTATGAAATACTAGTGTCTTCGCAGAAGAAGCAATAAAAAAATTAAAGGAATAGGCTATGATCATGAATATGCTCAACGTGATATTACCTGCTCAAGGAAAACAATTTCTGTAAGCATGTCAAGGAAAATCTACTACAGTGGGCAGGCATAAGCTCTACAGTTTCAACAGGCAATGAGCATGTACGTGATGCACAGCGATCTAGGGTTGAAACAAGCCGCTCCAGGACCTGTTTATTCAAGAAGTGGACACATCACATAAAAAACTCAGACATTAGGATAACAGAGAACGATTTACATGAAATTCAAGCTACTCACTTCTCGAGGTGCATCAACGGTCGACATAAGAATGATATCGCCAAGACCGTTTAAAAAGGCCATCTCAAGGGTCTCATTGGCCTTGAGTGCTGCAGCAGGGAGAGAATTTGAAGAAAGTGCACGTCCACAATAACCAACAAGGAATATATCGTAAACATCTCCTATTTCTTTCCAAATGCGTATTCTAGCTGTTTTGCTAATTTTTAGGTCTGTGTCACCACCCACAGAACATAATTTCACATCTTCAACAAGTAAACGGTTGAAGCCCTCAGCTGCTACCTTCCAGAGTGAACCATCTGGATTGTCTCGTCTTGTCATCATGCACCTGAAAATAAAAATGATCCTATAAGTTTTTTGTACACACTTCTCCCAGACACAGCAGAAGGAAAATCGACATGATAACTCAAACCAATCTACAGAAATTCAAGAACATTTTATTTTAGCAATTCTGGGCAGGGACATGGAACATGAGAGAGGATAAGGGGGGTTTGGGTTGACTAGATTAAGCAAACAACCGATGATTCCCCTTCGAAACTCATGTTATGAGACTTTGAGTTCAGAAGAGCCAACCCATTCGCACAATGCCTATCGGAATCAATAAACGGTATACAATGAGAGTTTATTTTACCTTCTCAGGTTCTGGATGAATTCGGGAAATAGGATATACTTTTCAACTGCAGGAGCTTGAAGGAGAAGCTCTACCAAGGCAGGTATCAGCTTTTCTGCAAACATATTAGTCGTAATTCTTGTGGTTGGAATTGTTTCAGACGAAGCATCAGCTTTATGTTCCAATACTTCACCGCCTGGGTGAAATAATAATAGAATATTAGATGAAGACTTGTTGAGAGTAAATTAACATCAAGTACTTACTTGCACAGTGACCTATGTTGTTTTTCTCAATCTCACCTTCCTCATTAGGCAGAACAGAATCAACCCGTGGAAGATAATGCAAAAACTCTCTTAGCAGGATTAGCCACATTGACGAAAGGTGCTCAGGAGGACCCAAAGAGGGCAAGATTTCCAAAACATGACGCAGTACAGGGGGTACATGTCCCTTGAATAATCAATGGAAGAATGAGATGCAGGAAGCCAAGTTTTGAGACTTAGTACTTGAGAGGAAGAAGAAGAAGAAGGTAAAGGATGAATAATGAGAGAACAGACTTACATATTCACTTTCAAAATTTTCACTATTTATGATGGCCTGTTTTATAGCTAAGTCTACAATTCCCAACAATTGCATGTACATTTTATCATCAAACATCTTCAGTGATTGCACGTATAGTTCACCTGTCAAAACATTAAACGAGAAAAAAAAAGGAAAGAGTAAGATCCAAATGTTACAAAAATTCTGTCATGCAAAGAAGAACACCTTTGTTTCAGCCATTTCTATTTACTGAAACTGTTCATCTTAGTCAACCAAAATGCAGATATTTCATTGAAAAAAAAACTGAATTACCTAAACCATGCAGAATCTCTTGTTTCACCTTGGTTGCTGTGTCGCCTGTGTAACTCGATGACTTCTGGAAAACAAGCTCATACACGTCCAGTACCGAATTAAGATATCGGAGTTGCAAGTTTCCCTGATTCATAAAAGAGTTAAGTTTAAAGAGTGAAACATAGATATAACAGTGTCTATAGTAACTCATAGATTTTTCAGATAGCGCTGTTACCTTGACACAGTGGGACACAACAGCTGTCTGCAAACAATTTATCGCTGCAAGTGATACCTCTTTGCTCCCATTGAAAATGCTATTCTTAACAAAAGCAAGCAAAGACTCCCATCCTACAGAAGTAGAAAGTTCCACAATATGTCAGCCTCTCCTAAACAATAAGCACTGCAGTCAAGGCAAATCACAATTCTCTCACCTGACCAGAAGTTAGGTAAGCTTTCAAGAAGAGGAAAATAAGACCGAAAGAGACGGGCAATCCCTCCAAGGACAAGGACAAATGTTTCATCCCACTGCTTCTGGGCTGTATTGCGACTGCAGATCAGAAAATGGATGGCAAGGTTCAGTGGTGGGAAAACTGGTAAAGGTCTTTTGAAAGAAATAAGCGATTTAGGCATCCAAGACTATAAGAAAGAGATGGAAAATGCAGAAGACATCCACACGAAGTGAATTCCTTTTGTCACCTATGATGTATAAGCATGTGCACTGCTTTCCCTCCTCGAGTTCCAATTTCTTTCCCTTGCCATTCGTCCTTTGATGATGTTGCAGCCTACAAAACAAGATTCACCTGTCAGAAGAGTCTTCTAAAATGACTTTATCGAATCACTTTCCTCACCTTGTGAGAGGCACCATCCAACATCGGGAAGATATAATTCCATAGACAATCTTCCCACATGCTTTTTGAAAGTTTGTTCCCATGACTTCCTAATATTTGAAAAAATGTCCTGACAGCTGAATTCCTGACCTGGAAATTTTTATAGCAATGAAAAAATAAGCTTGATGGGGCACCAACTTTCCAAGAAAATAAAAATTCACATAAAACGGTGGTCTATGAAAAGACCTCTGGTCGCTCGTCATCCACGAGTTTCTGAATTAATGAAAAGACTAAAAACAGCAATTTCTCATGGTTGACCACTTGTCTTCGAACTTCATAATCTGCCTTGTTCGAATCGCTGACCATATGGTCTTCCCCGTCCTCACCATTTGTTTGCTGTGGAGTGGAATCTGCATTATTGAATCCTGCAGGAACAGCTCAGCAGACTAACTATTTTATATATAGAGCTTCTTTTGAGGTGATAAGTGCAGAAGAGGATTTGAAACTTATTTACCCAATCCTTTGTCCGCTAGAGACCCATGGTGGAGTCCCTTTGCTACGAAATCAGTCAAAGTCCACAACAGACCAATGGCTGTCAAACTTATATTCAAATCAGCCTTCTGTGCACTATAAGCTCCAGTAACGTCTATGCACCTGAAATATTAACATCATTAACCACCATCTCATAAAAACTAGTAACATGTTGCATCTCTAACAACTAAGTATCAACGGGTATAATATGAAGCCTAGTAATTATAACTGAGACAGGATCATACACATGGAGACAGTCTTCCGGAAGAGTAGGAAGTCCATCATTCATAATAACCCGGAGACTCTGGAGGAACAAAGAAGGTATTAGTGACAAGGCATCAGTAAGCGATGGACTAAGGTCATACACTAAAACTTTTATTGAATCCACAGGCAGTCACCCTTAACTAACCTGGAACCCAAGGGTCGCCACATCCTTTTCTGATGCATCTGCAACAGACCTTAAGAGAATGTACGAGGAGTAGAATAAGTATATAGAATGGAAAATCCAATTTTACATGCGTGGAAGACACCAGAAAGGGAGCAGGAAACATACCTCAACATGTCAAGAATGCTTGGCCAGCTATAATACAACTTTTCTCCACATCTCTGAGGATATCAAATTTTATGCAGGAGCAAATCGTTAGATATTAAAGGTAAACGAAGCTCGATCGATGAATGTTCATATCGTGTATATATAATATACCTCAAGTATATGAAGGAGAATTTTTAATGACCCAATTCGAACATCGGCCTTTTGAGCAGAAAAGTAAAGAACCCTGAGGGAAGATAGTACAGCACATTCAACTGACTTTAACTGAGTTTCCTTTGATTCTACCTAGGAAGAATAACAAAACCAAAAAGGAAAAGATAAAATCAAAGCTAGGTCCTTTCTGCATGAGATGGAAAACTCTCAAATTTAAACAAGGACAGTGAAGAGAGTTCTCACATCCAGAGTTGCATTTCTTGATCTGGCTGGATCTTCTCCAAACTGCTCTGAACCTAAGACAGCACATATGGATTGATCCAGGGCATCAAGCGCCATATTTCTCAAGTTCTGATTTGAATGCTCAGCAAGCTGTAACATGCAGTTGAAGTGTCAGTAAAGCCCAGAACAATGTCAGATATCCTGCAAATAAACAAAACTATGAATGCCTCGTCACCTCAAGAAAGTGGCCAACCACTTGGTCCCATAGTGGTTCCACCCCTGTCATACGAAGATAAATCAAAATGACCAATATAAAAAATAATCCAGAGACTAGACAAATAGACAAGGCGACAGCATGGAAAACAAAGACTATACTCTGAAGATGTCAGAACATACTGTGAAGATTATTTACGAGTATAGAAATCATTCTGTCCACCGAAAAACTGATGCTCCCAATTTGTTTACTTGAAGCTGATGAAACACTACCCGAAGTTTCTGTCATGGATTGATGGGACAACATATGGAGTGCAGAAAGAAGTGATTTAACAGAAGACACTTGCATCAGCGCCGAGCTCTCAAACAGCTTGCAAGATAAAAGCAATGAGTCAAGGACCAGAAATTGCAGAAACTAGCTAACCCCATACAAACTACCGAGCACATCAACAAGGAGCTGATCTAAGCCTGATATGTAGCTTTAGCCATTGAAATCTCAACAAGAAGTCATTAACAAGAGCAATCGAAGGGCATAGATTATAGGCTTACCTGAGAATTTAAAGAAGAGAGAATGCTAAAGTCAGCGTACTGCCTAGAAGGCTCTCTGGTAAGCTTTGGGACTGCAGTTGTGACCTCCTAAAAGTAAAAGATAATGTTATACTTCCCAAGAAGCTTCATAAGAGTATTCACATATCAGAGAGTAAGATAAAGTGATACTGTGATAGACTAACTACAATAACAATCAAGCTATAGCATACAGCTATAAACACAGAATCCTGCATGGGGTGTTACCAAATTTACCTGGGTGGTTGCATGAGGAGAATGAATAGCTCGATCTAGGGCTGCCAGAGTTTCAAGGACCTGTATTCGTTTAGGATTTCTCGTTATCATGAGATAGATTACTAGAATATACTTGAAGCAAGACACTCACCAACACCCATGATGGCCCCAACACGTTATGCAACCTATGAGCAATGTTGAAGAGTGTCCTCAATGCCTGAAAAATAATCAAAAACGGCCTTAGGTCAGCCAAACATGTGTAACGAACTAATTCTAAATGCATAAGCGGCAAAGAATATATTTTCTTTTTTCAACATGTGCCTGTTCGAAAGAATGAGACACTGAATCTAAATACCTGAACATTCTTGGGTGTCAGGACAATGACATCTTTCTGATCAACCTGTGCTTCAGAACGTTTGGACACAGGAGACTGTACGACGCTGCTGAAACCACAAATTAAATACCAAAAATTTAACAGGCTTGCAATAATTGAGTAGCTTTGACATGATATATAGCAAAAATTTCAAGATACCTTTTCCTTTCCGCATCAGTTGGTAAAACGATTGTAAATTTACAAAGCGATGCAAGAAAAGAGTTCAAGGGTTCTACAGCATGAAGAACGCCACATGCCTGAGAGATATATTTAAGTATACTCATCAATTCTTCTTAATAGGTCGACAACAATTAGCTTAACTGGCAATGTAAAAAGTGTAAAGCAGGGAAACTTTATTTTTACGGATCACCAATAGCAGCCACAGGACAAATGGATACTTCGATCTATTTTACATTTACCTGGGTGAATGCTTGATATCCTTTCAGTATCTCCAATACGATTGCCTCTCCTTGTGACCTTCAAGAACATTTAGAATAAACAAAGTCCTCAGTGTTCGCTTTATCACAATCAATGCAATAGTCTGCAAAAAGAGCTATATACCTTGATAGTATAAGGGAAAATGCATCAAGTATAGTCAACCACAATGAATCTACCATTGAGATACAGAGATGTGAGGTTTTCCCAATATAATCAGATGAAGGAAGATGCTCGTATCTGGGAGATTCAAGCTGGAGGTTTGAAGAAAGGAAGGTATGAAAAATAAGAGACAACCGGGCAATGAGGAGCAAGAATATGGCATAGCAGAGGAGAACCCTGCATTAATTACCTCCCCAACGTCTACTGCTTCATCTGTTAACGTGGCGACTGTAAAAACAACTCCAAGTAAGCCTTCAATTGCCAAAGTTATTGCATGAGCTTCACTTGCAACGAGAACAGCCGCACTGGAAGCATCATTATCAAGAATCCATTCAATTCCTATAGCATTGGGGAAATATTTAATGACACCTTTCATTAGTATGGAGTAAAAATTTCCATAAAGGTAAATGAATAATGATCATAGCATCATAATAATTGATTACCTTTAGCTTTGCTACTAAACATCCCGGCAACAGCTGCTAGACTTTCCTCACTCGTCTCCTGAAACTACTTTCAAGAAAACCAATTCGAAAACTAAGTCATGCTCCAAAAATTTACTCCTGCTATTAGATGTCAATTCTTAAGCTAAATAAGCCTCTTTATAGTTCCTAAAGTTCTCCCAAAACAATCTTTCATGGTACACAAAATTAGTAAAACTAAATGTTAATCTAAAACCAACAGGTAAACAATTAAAAATAGTGACTACGGAATCTTGACTACAGAAAACATTAAGGGCAACTCGCCATACAAACCCACCTGTATGCTAGAAACAACTCGAGCAAGGGCTTTAACCATGCTCTCCACAACATTTGTGTTTTTGGGGTGCCTTGAAAGACAGATTTATCATTAGATCACATAAGCAACATAATCAAAGAAAAATCAGGACGAATAGAGTAAAGTCATTAGACATAGTATTACGATCTTAAACTTCACAGTAAAAGTGGGTAGAATCACGAGAAAAACTCTTAAAATTTAGAAAACTATCCACTGTACAGTATGAAAAACAAATCAAGACAGGAAGATTAGTCTCCTTAATTTGTATCATTAAGTGCATCACAAGAATAAATAGAAGTCAATAGCCTTACATATCAAAGTTCTGGAAAAGAATCCGTAACGTTCTTGCCTCAACACAAAACCCCTATTTAATGCACATACACAAGAGATCTTAGAATTGTGAATAGAAAAAAATTCAGCACAAACTCTTGTGCTGTCAAACATACACGTGAAAGCAGTAATAATGGAATGTAATGATTACCCTCAAAATCTCAAGAACGAGAATGCGATGCCACAGTGGCAAATCTAAAAATGTAGCTTTCACGAGCATACTTAGGAACACCTGAGCAGGCAGAACAGAATGGACGCGCATCAGTAAAGAAAACTTGCAAATATCATAGTCAACAGGAGAACCTGTTTTATGTGCTTGTTCCTATGCAGTCAATAGTACAAAAGTTAACAGAAAACATGAGAACTTGTGCATACTGTACCTCGCATTCTGTAATGAGAGACGAGCTATAAAGTCGAATAATATGAGCAACTGATCGCAGCACTAACCGGCGAAAATAAGGTTCAACCAATTCTCCCTCGAGCTGGGCAGTAACAAACTTAATTGTATGAGTAAATACATTTAGATATGCTTTAATACATCCAATTTTTTTTTTTTCAGATCACGTGGAAGCATACGAAGATACAAACGGCAGTGAGGTATGATTTTACCTCTGAACTGGTCCGAAGTGATGTCATCAGAAGGGAACAGATTTGGTGTCGCAAAACCTGATGAATTAATAGGTAAGCTTTTACAATAAGGCCATCATGCTAAATGGAAGGATGGAAAACAAGTGCACTTGGAAAGAGCATAGCATTACCTGTTCATAGGGAAGTAGTATCTTAAAAACTGATATATAGTTTGACAAAACAAACCTGCAAAGTAAATTGAGAACTCATGCATTTGAAACATGATTTTCAGTCATTTGAACATGTGCATCTACATTTTAAAAAACACTTGCCAACTCACTCAATTAGCTCGAGGGAAAAGGTACTTGGAAGAGAAGCAACATGCAACCAAGCTGCCTGTAAAGCATGAATACAACAATTAACTCAGAAAAATCCCTTTAACGACACTTAGTTGGAGAAGAGATACATTATCAGAATATAGTGAATTAACACATACAGATCCACCTGCAGCTGAGGCTGTCAGATCCTCAAGCAACCGCAGACCAAGTTTTCCAGTTTCACTCAGGGTGTCTCTCGTTGTCAATCGACCACAGATAGCATCCTTCTCCAAGGGCCTGCTTTCATATGTCTGTTAGTATATCAAATAACTGTAATACCAAATACCAAAGGTTCCAATTGAACAGCCATGAGTTCTATGGAGAGCCTATGTCTTTTATTTTATTAGGAAAAGCACAAACCAACCAGCATATAGAAATTACATTCTCCACTTGTGTATAAAAATAACCAAAATTCCACAAAAGCAAAAAAAAATATATCTGCCCAGCAAAGACAGTGCAAAGAATAAGATACAAGAGTAATTCAGACAGAATTAATAAGGATTGACGTACTCTGAGTTATTGATATTCTGACTCAAATCTCCAGCAACAGAGCCAGTCCTTGCTGTTTGGCTGCTAGAACCATATTTAGGCACAGGAAGGGACTCAGCCAAAAGCACTTGATCAAAAATCAAGGCAACTGCTTGCCTGAAGGTAGCTGCAGCCGTACTGGAGACCAGAAAAAAAAATACAAATCATGGATATTGATTTTGAAAAAAGTAATGAAAAGAAAAAACAAAAGAAATAAAAAAAAATACTATTGGAGAAATAGAAAAATAAAAGCAACTTACTTGTAAACGCTAGGAGATCGGTTGTTATCAAGAAGCCTGAGACAGATACTTAGCCCTAGGACCATATTATCCTGGAATAAAGAAAGACGCTTAAGCCTCACGAATAGCAAAGCCACAAAGAAGCAGATCTATGGAGATTTAATAATTTTTCATTAGCACAAGACAGTTTGGTTTACTGGTCTTGATTAATCGGCCACTCTAAAAAATCAATTTCCTGACATCTGCATTCTATTGTTATATGTATAAAACCATTTAACTTCTGCTTATGTCAATGACCAGGATCAGTACTGATATTTGGTCGACTATATAATTCAATCTACCAGCAGTTTTTCGTTAGATTTCCATTCTTACTAGACCAAACTTGTCGTACTCACCTCGGTTTCTGGATGTAGTCGAGACTGAAATATTATTAGAATAGTTTGTAGAGTCTTTAGTTGGATATTTTCTTCTGCCATTTCTGAATGCTGCAAGTTAGGAAACACCAAGTTAGGTAGCGCTTTGCAAGAAATGTAAATCGGTTTCGCCTTTACCAACAAGAAACAAGAAGTTTTGTACCAAAAAAGGAAATTCAAATGCTTTGTGTTGCATTACAGAACAAGTATACAAACTATATAGAGAAGTTAAAGAGAAACTCTCACTTACATCTTTCAAGGTATAAAGTATCTCCTTTAGAGATGAAGGTTCAACAGCATCATGAGATATAAGCTTCTGCAAGCAGGAAAGTCCTATAACACTAAGTTTTGTATTCCTGACTCCACACGCCATCAGAAAGATCCGAAGAATGTCTTCATTACTTGAGAGATCACTGGCACTTGATGACGACCGAAGCTGAAAAAAAAGATTATACCATAAGGAACTTACAATTCAATTCATCAGAAACATTCCAACAACGATTTCAAGAATATAAAATGCCCATCAATTCCTCATATTCAGTAATATAACCCCAAGTGACATGAAACAGAGATATCTCTCAAGTGATTTAGCTCAACAATTCATGCTTTGGCAGTCTATCACTCTTCACTTGACCAATCAGACAATAAATTCAATCTACAGAGACTCAATTGAAAAGCGTAATTGGTAACAGAGCTCGGACGGTACAGTTGTACATTACTAACCTTCAAGATTGCGTGCTCCGCTCCATCTTTCACGGCGGGATACCTCCGCCGCGCCTCGGCTGAGAGAGCTCGGAGATCCGCCTCCAAAGCCGCCACCAAAGCCATTTTTTTTTTCTTTTTGTTACTTGGAACCCTCTCGAGATTTGTAGAAGAGAGCAACTTCGATGCTACCAGGGAAATAGCTGAATCGAGGAGTTGGGCATTTAAGATCGGACACAAAAGAAAAAAAGCTCCGATCGTGACGAACTGAGAAGAAAGCAAAAAGTGGAAATCCAATGTAACCAAAAAAATCTTTGCGATAGAAAAAAAAAAAAAAAAAAAACTCAGACTAGAGCTGTGTATCTTAGCACGCGCATCTCACGTGCCTCAACTCTAAAATTAATTTGGTTAATAAGTATGGTTGTTTTGGTTTGGGTTTGGGCTTGGACTTGTCATGCAGTTAATCATGCCATTTTTACTTGTCCTCCTGCCCGTCAGGTTTGGGCTTTAGCCCATGTGCCGGTGGGCCCACTTTCCTTTCCGACGGATTTGGTGTACGCGAATGTGAATCACTTCTTAGGGCAGCAGAATCCTAGTGTTCATGTTGCGGCTTTTCCTTGGCTAATGTGGTATATTTGGAAAGCACGAAATGCACATTTTTTTGAAAATATTGTCGAGCAACCGGAGGATATTGTTAGGGTTGCAGAAGGCGAAGCTACAGGGTGGCAGTAGGCTCAGGCAAAGGAGGATTTAGATATCTATCACCCTATCCTTGTAGGTCTAATTGTCAGGGCGGATACTACTTCCCTTCCAACAATTTTTTCGGGTTACCGCTGTTTCATAGATGGTTCTTGGAAAGCAGGAGACCAATTTGCAGGTACCGGCTGGTGCTGTACCTCGCTCCAAGCTGTGTCGCCGTTGATGGGCGCTAGGACCTTCCGACGAAGTCTATCTCCTTTACATGCTGAAGCTGAAGCTTTCCTTTGGGCGATGCGCTGCATGATCGGTCATGATTTCAGAGACGTGACTTTCTATACAGACTGCTCAGATTTGGTGAAGATGGTGTCTTCTCCTTCCGACTGGCTAGCATTCTCGACGTACCTGGACGACATCAAGATTGATAGGGAAGAATTTACATCTTTTTCTTTATCTTTTATTTCAAGAAAAGCTAATGTTAGTGCAGATTCTTTGGCACGCCAAGCGCGTACCTCCCCGCATCATGTTTTGTTTGTAAACAATTTTCCTCCTAATTGGCTCGTTTGAGCTGATTCTTTTGTTGACAAAAAAAAGTATGGTTGTTTTGGTTCAATTCGGTTCTCAATAATGATTATGGTCGGGTCAGTTCTAATGATTTTCCAACACCAGAGATACTCGAATCAAATAGAGTAAACATTTTCTTTAATCTCTGAATTTCTCTCTTTGGTTGTCATTTTCTTCTTGAGCACTATTTATAAACTAGCAAGTTTATTGTCTTTCCTCTTAGATCGGAAAATAAAGTACGATTATGACATATAGCGAACCAAAAATATCAAAAATAAAAATTGATAAATTAAATATGATCAAAATTAAAGTTAATTAAGTAAAAATATAACAACATTTATTAAAATTAAACTAAAACTAACTAAATAAAATAATAAATTAATTTAAATATATTTAAAAAAAATTCTAAAAAAATCAGTTATAAAAAATAAATTTAACAATATTAAAATGAATAAATTAAAAATAAAATTTAAATTAATTATTTAAAAATATATAAATATGTTTTAAAATTATTTTTATGGGTATATGTAATTTTTCTTTTTAAATAAAAATATAAATTATCAAAAATTATTCGCTACAGTCGCATCAACAGGCAAACGAACAACTCAGCGATAGTTTCTAGCGACAGTCGCTACAGTCGCTAGCGATAGACAAACGAACAACAGATGCTGTCGCTGGAATCTGTCGCTGGTCGTTGTCGCTGGATCCAGCGACATGCAAACGAACAGGGCCATAGTCCAAATTTACCTATCACTTCATTCTTATTTCGTTAGTTCCTCTTCTCGGCTAAACCTGCGACTGGTCTTGATACACTATAGCCAAAATCTCAACGATCCAATCTCTAAACAAATATATCATATATTATAGTATTTTTTCTTTTCAGACAAATTTTAACAGAGAAAATAATTATAATTTTAAAAATGTTAAATAGTGAGATGGCTAATCCCGATGAAAACAAATTCTATGAAAGCTGGAACATATTAGATAAAAGCTTCCAGACAGTATTCGCGAGAAAGATTCAAAAGTTTGAGCCTCAAAATAATGAGAAAAGGTTTCGCAAGTAAGATCCTTAAGCTCCTGTTGCAAATCGTGGTGCACGAAACCGTAGGGATTTTTCAATGGAATCACGTTCATTAGCAGCTACAAATACTCTAATAGATCGCACGATGCGTAATCGCCTCATCTCTTTCTCGTCGGAGGATCCAGATTTTGGAATCTCTCTCCTTGGCTATTATTTCGGTTGTATCGTTAGCCCACTTTAAGAGTATGCCCATTAGTCATCCTCAAATGAGTGTCTCTAACTTTTAATAATATTAAAAATAATACTAATCTAAGTTTAGATCTTTACACCCTTATTTTTTTTTTCTCCTCCCATTAGTCATCTCTAAATATGGGTGTCTTATTATTTTTATTAAAAATGTCTTTTAAGTATTTTTTATAATGTTATAAATGTTGGTTATATAATATATGCAATATTAGGAAAATAAAACTAGAAACTGTAGGTATAGTAGAATACATTTATTATTAAAACAAAGATATTACATTATAAAAACTTTAAAACATATTTTACAATACTAAAAAAATAAACTTAAAACTGAATACAATAATTAAAAAAAAAACATAGAATGATAGAAACATATGAAAGCATTATGAATAACATAATTAGCATCGGTTTAATCTTGAGTTGTGCCAAATTTTTGCCAGATATGTTCAACCAAATCAGCTTTCAACCGTCGATGTATCGTTGTATCACGAACTTGATTCCAAGCGCCCATCACATTGTTGAGATTGTTAATCCTATCTGTAGAATATGTTAAATCGATATGTGAAGTCTCGCTTTCTTCTCCTTGATAGAATTCAGCTACATTGTACAGATTGTATCCATCTCGTTCATCTTCAACTATCATATTGTGCAATATGATACATGCTCGCATTATGTTTCCTATTTTTGCCTTATCCAAAAAAAGTGCAGGATTTTTAATAATCGCAAAACGAGCTTGCAAGACTCCAAAAGCACGTTCGACATCTTTTTGGGCAGCTTATTGACATTGAGCAAATAATGATGCTTTCGGGTCTTGTGGAAGTGAAATTGATTGGATGAATGTTGCCCATTTTGGATATATACCATCAGTGAGGTAGTAAGCCATATTGTAATGTCGTCCATTGACAAAGTAATCTACTCTCAGAGCTCGACCTTCTAATATGTCATCAAAAACTGGTGAACGGTCAAGAACATTAATATCATTTAAAGTACATGGAGGACCAAAAAATGCATGCCAAATCCAGAGATCTTGCGAAGCCACAGCCTCTAAAACGATTGTAGGTTTTCCAGATCCACGAGAATACTGTCTTTTCCTAGCTGTTGGACAATTCTTCTATTTCCAATGCATACAATCAATGCTTCCTATCATCCCGGGAAATCCGCGTGCCTCTCCTTGATTGAGTAATCGTTGGAGATCCTCTGATGTAGGTCTTCTTAGGTACGTATCCTGAAACAAATATATAATTCCCTCCACAAAATTTTCCAAGCATAGCATTGTGGTGCTATCTACGAGGCAGAGGTATTCATCCACCGCATCAGCTGCACAACCATATGCCAAAATATGAATGGCTGCTATACACTTTTGTAATCCAGACAGACCCAACCTTCCCGTAGCATCTCTTCTTTGTTGGAAATATGATACTTCATTGGATAGTGCATCAACAATACGTTTGAACAATGACTTGTTCATTCGAAAAAGACGACAGAAACTAGCTTCAGAGTAAGTAGCATTTTCGCTGAAATAATCATTCCATAAATGAATATGCCCTTCCTCACATCCTCTTTCAATAAAAGCTCTTGGCCGCCTTGAATTAGTTGGCTGTTGATCATTGTCATAATCATCTAGGCAATCTTGAAATAGATTATCAAAGTGTTCATCAAAAAATTCATCAAACTCATCATCTAAATCTGGAGATGACATGTTCTTAGAAAAAAATTAATTGATGATAAAAAATAATGTAGCTGTTTGATGATAAAAAAAATTGTAGCTGTTTAAGAAAGAATTTGGAAGAGAGATTGTTTGCAACTTAATTGGGAGCAGAATTGTTTTTTTATGAAAAATAAGAAATGAGAGATTTTTTAAGAGAGAGTTGGGATGAAAAAATATTTGAAACTTGAGAATAAAGCAGACCAAATATGAGAGCCAATTCTCGTTTGCTATATATACAAGTTTACTGATTAACAAGTGGGGAAGGAAAAACAGAAATGTGTTCACGGGAAGGAAAAACACAAACATGTTCACAAGATGACATGTACGACAGACCAGAGACTTTTGTTCTCTTGTGCCGACGTGAGATCACAACGTTCATGGGACTAAAAGCTAAACCATTGTTCTCTAATGATTGACGTGAGATCAGAAGGTTCACGGGAAGAGCAGAACCACAGACCAGATGATGTTCATATATTTTATCTTGTTTTCTCTTAGTATTTTCACCTCTTTTGCATCATTTGCTATCTAGTTTGGCTTTTATTGCATAGCTTTAGGACTGTTTATGCATTAGGGTAGAGTTACATTGCATTTGCATAGTTTCTTGCATAAACAGGTGATTTTGGAGCCTAAGAAGCATGGAAGGAATGCTGAAGAAGATTGAAGCTATCAAGAGAAGAAAACAAGGGAGTTAGAGCTGAAGAATCAAGGTTCGGAGTTCCACTCGACCGCCCACTCGACCAGACACTCGACCGTGTGCGGAGATGGACTCGACCGAATGGAAGAAGCAGAAGAAGAGGTCACTCGACCAAGCACCAGGTCGAGTTGACCGAGTCGCCCTTCTATTTTGTCTTTTAGCATTTTTAGGGCTTCCCCTCCTTTTTCTATATAAAGTCTTGTACCCTGCAGCCACAAAAGAGAGCCACCTTTGAGAAAATCTAAAAACCTAGTATTTACCCTTTTGGGAATTATTGCTTTTTGCCTTTCTTATTTTTAGATCTTTAGCTACTTTTGGAGAAAAACAAGAGAATTCTTGATACTTGTTGGCTGAATCACTTTCAAAGTATTAAGATCTTGAGTTTGATTTCTTCTTCAATATTGTAGATCTTCGTTTTATCTATCTATTGATGCAAGTTTCGTTATTTTCTGGGTTTACGATTTTGTTGATCATGCTTTGTGATTGTGAGTATTGTGCTTAGATCTTAAGGATGGGTTAGGCTGGATTATGGTTGTGGTTGTTTAGATTGGTCAAGCTTGTTTGTTATAGATCTCTTCTAGGCTAGATATGCTCTATGCTGACCTTATAACCGAGAGGGTAAGGTTAGATCTTAAGCTTCTTAGCATCACACCAATGTCTAAGTTGCTAGATAAGGCTAGATCTAGAGATTATCATTAAGCATGCTAAGAGATTAGATGTTTTGTTTGATTTTTGACATAAATGATCTGTTGTTTAATGCTTGCTTTTATACGTTCTTTGCTATGTGAGAACTAGTTTAGAAATATCTAAGCTTGATTGTTTTTGCCATGAGAGTGGATTAACATGTTCTAGGAGATCATTGTCTAGAGATTAGCTCATGTTGATTGAGATTTGTTGACCAATTTAGATGACCATAATCCAAAGTCCAGCCCATGAATCCATCCTTAGGACCTTTCTTGTCTATTGATTTCCCTGTTTAAATCCTGTTATTCGCTTGCTGTTTGATTTTCTTTTGTCTTGCTCTGTTTTGTTTGACTTGCTCTGTTTCTCGTATTTTTCAACTCGACCTAGTACTCGATCGAGCATCCGATCGAGTGCTTGCACGAGCTCACCCCAGAGTCTCTTGTTTATGTTTTGCATTTGTCCTATTTTATTTCCTGTTTCATTTTAGTTTCATTCCAGTTGCATTCACTTAGTTTTTTGTTCAATCATGTTCATTACTTGTCTTGCATTAGTTCATTATTTGTCTTGCATCTCTTGTTTGTTCTTGTTTAGTTTCATCATTGCTTTGATCATTCTGTTCTCTTTGCTTTAAGTATCTTGTCTTATTAGCTTTTACATTCTGCATTTCATATTTGTCAGTAGGTTGTTAGTTCTAAATCATCATCATAATTGGCTTGACTTAGATAAGTGTTCATATCCTGATTGCTTGCATCACACTCAATTTTGGTTTGACATCCTTTATGCTACAACTACATAAGGGTAATTGAGACCCCTTGGCTTTCTATCTGTTTATCATTCATCATCCCTATCATCATCATTCCATATCATCAACCATAGAAAGTGTGTGTATCACCAGACAGTTTTGTTATCTTGTGCCGACGTGAAATCACAAGGTTCACGGGAAGAGCAGAACGTAAACCTGCCAAGGATAAGCAAACAACACATGAGATAAGAATTAAAAACAAACAAAACTCAAGAAAAAAGAAAACAAGAGCAGAACCACTTAGCTGTAGTTAAAAGAACATAACCATTTATCTCGGACTACCTGCAAAGGATAAAAAGAGAGTACTCAATAACCAGAGCCACACAATACAAATAAACATAACCTATCCTGCAAATAAACAGCCAGACAATACAAATAACAAATGTGTCGTACGGTGTATAAGATTATTCACTACTTATGTGCTTGTCCTACTTTCGACTTGATGGCCTGACCACAACTTCTTTTGAAACATAACTGGAAATCTGAGTTTGTTTCGACTCAACGACTTTTAAAGCATGATATATCATTGATTAAGTCGATTCATCAACTAAACACAAACATTCACTAAATTTAAACAATGATTAAAAATGATACATACACAAAACACAAAACACAAACTTTAACTAAATACAAAACACAAACTTTAGCTAAACATAACCACTGATTAAAAACTTTAACTAAACAGGAAACAGTGGATTTGAGTAATTAATAACCAACTATCCTAACATCTCATCAGTTAGGTTCTTTCTCAGGTTGATTTTAGGCTCTGGCAGATCAGTTCTGCCAACTAGACTCTCTAAAAG
Source organism: Camelina sativa (assembly GCF_030686135.1). Taxonomy (NCBI): domain Eukaryota; kingdom Viridiplantae; phylum Streptophyta; class Magnoliopsida; order Brassicales; family Brassicaceae; genus Camelina; species Camelina sativa. The sequence continues at coordinate 24,889,058 of NC_141899.1, read as the reverse complement.
TCGTTGCTTGGAAATTCTTTCTCTCGCAGCTATTTCTTTCTCCCTGATCTCCCACGCCTTCTCTAACTTTTGTAGAGAATTAACCTCAGTTTTTGTACCACGACCACTTTTATTTGCTTTCCTTTTGGATGCCTTAACACCTGGAGGGCGTTGATTAGCTTCTTCCTCAAGATGAGATGTTGTATTTGAACTGGAGGAATATGTGCCACTCACATCAAGCTTTGTTCTTTTGGAGTTTTCATGTCCTCTCAAAGCATTAGAAGAACACCACTTCTGCTCATGGTGAAGCTCCCTCCAAGCATGCTCTAGAGAGAACTTCACTTTCTGATCATTGACGTACAACTGGTTTGCCATTTGGAGAACATTATCTTCTGACTGGCCACTGGTTCTCCGACTCGAAGCTTGGTTGTAGCATCCTACAAACTTGTTGACAATCTCATTGAATTTTTTCCACATCTGCTTACATTGACTGACCCCTCTCTTTGGTTTACCCGCTACTGCTTCACTCGCTCCATAGTAGAATGCAATTTTCTCCCAAAAGGAACCACCCTTTTTCCCATTTCCCACGACTGGATCTTTGCTGGTGTTTAACCAACCACTGATCAAGACAATATCTTCCTGGGCAGTCCATCGGATTCTAGCTTCCCTTGAGTTTTCATCTACCTCTTTGACATCACTAAATTGTGTACTAAACTGAAGGATAGATGATGAGCTTATTTGAATAGGTGATGAGCTTATTTGAATATGTGATGAGCTTATTTGAATAGGGGATGAGCTTGTTTGGATAGGAGGAGAAAAAGATGGAAGAGATTCTGGATTATTCACCAATAGTTGGCTAGTCAAGAGGTCTGTAAAGTTTAGAGAAAACCTATATGAATTGCTAGAATCCATACCCTAAATTCTATGAAAGATGGAGAGAAGAAGAATTAGCTTGGGGGATAGAGAACCATAGAAGCGACATAAATAGCAAATCTCTGAGACCATTTAATCCTTGAAGGAGAAGGAAGAGTTTCGTAGTTGGGTATATGGTAAAGCTGTTAGGTAAGGTTTAAAAATGTGTTTTGTGTTTAAGTGTGACATAACAAGCAATCAATGACAACTACCAAGCATTGAATAAGTGCTTAACTACCAAGCATTGAGTAAGCATTCACAATAAGTGTTTAACTATTACAACTACCTACCAATTTGTGTTGAAGTGTCACAAAATAAGCTATTAATGTCAACAACAAAGCAAGACTTCAAGCAAGACTTAAAACATAACCATAACTAAATCAATACCTTTTTATTCTACAAACAAGACTTAAAACAAGAAATCAATGTCAACAATCAATCAGAAATCAAACAGCTTACTACCATTCTACAATACTACAAATCAAACAAGAAATCAATGTCAACAATCAATCGAAACTTGTAAAAAAGCTTTTTAACGTTACCTTCTATGAGAAGCAGCGATGAAAGCATCAACTATAGGACAAGCGATGGTGGCACCAAGAAGCAGAGCTCCAATTACTAAACCAGCAACTTCGTTTGATGTTAAGCTCTACTTGAAGAAGAAAGTAGTTTCTATTACATTAGTTATCATGGTTCTGCATCTACTTAGAAAGCTATTACAATCTAGTTTCAACAATTATGAGACCATATTAAAAACAAATTAATAAAGATGTCAACTGTGAAGCAAAGGTAATGCCTTCTCATAAGAGGAGCAGTTTGATATAAAAATCAAACCTGAGGAATGAGTTGACGCTTTGGTTCCCTGACTGATTTCAGAGGAGACTGTAGAGAAGAAGGGCTAGCCTTTTTCCTGGAGAAACGGGGAGACCCAGGTGAGCCTTGTGGGGATAGCGGGAGAGTGCCACTGTTCATAAATACAGAAGGCAATGCACTTCCACAAACAACATTGAGATTGGTACAATTCTTGGATACATTGACCAGGGTGCTGGATTTAGCATCATCAATCAAAGACTTGACCTGCATAAAAGCATCACACACAGATGACATGTTCTTAGAAACAAAAGAAGAAGAAGAAGAAGCAGAGGAAAAGGGAATAAGGATATACCAAACGGCGAGTTTCAGGGAGTGAAAGCCACTGGGAGAAGAGTTCGTCAGCGATATGAGGGTTAGCTTCAAGTGAAACAGGAGACAAACCAGGAAGCTGTAAGAGCTCATGATCCAATATCTGAGCATCGTTTATACCATCTATATCCATGAAATCTTATAAACCCCTAATTTCTTCCAATAACTTGAAAATCACAGAGAGAGAGAGAGAGAGAGAGAGAGAGAGTAACTCCCACACCAAAATCCTCAGATTAAATTTGATACAAGTAGCGAAACAAACCACAACGACGAAACTCCAAGAAAATTCCGGTATTCAACAAAAGCAGCTCTGACCAAATCGATGAGTCCTCCTATACAACAAGTTCTGCTTTCAATTAAAAAAAAAAACTTTAGGATTGAAGCAACAAGGTAGAAGAAGAAACTTGGCAGATCAGTGACCACTGCAATTTCCACAGTCAGTTCGAAGGGGAATCCAAGAGTTGGGAAGACGAGAAAAAGTCGTGGAAAATAAAAAGAGAAAAGTAGAAGACTTGGATCGAATCGAAGAAGAAGACGACGAGGCAAGATCTCTTTCTCGAGTGTATTCATCAACCGATCTCGATAACGTCTCAAGAAGAAGAAGACGACGAGGCGAGATCTATTGTTTCTGGAAACCGATCAGAACTTTGATCGTTTTGATTTTGTCGTGTTTCATCGTTTTGGTTGTATCGAAATAGAGTGAGAAGAAAAGGAAGAAAAGAAAAAAAAAAGAAAAAAAAAACAAACAAACCAAAATGTAACCAATAAACGAATGACACGTTTGGTGTCTCTAAGGATCTAAAATGATCTCGGCAGAGATCTGTGTCTCAAAAATATTAGGATTAAAAATTTTGTTTTTTTACTATATTATTAAATAAATAAAAGATGAGATGGGAATGCTCTAAGTGTGGTAAAAGGAAAAGTATATTATTTTTTGGAAGCAACAGTAAAGTACGACAACAAATATATTGATCTCCCCGTGAAGGTATTGTACGTTAACAAGTTCAAAACATTATATTTTTTGGTACGGTATGGTGTTCCAAATGTTTTATCTAATCTGGATTGAATCCAATTGCTCACATTCTTTCTCAAAAGTTTACGAAACCTTTCTCCTTCAAGGACTCAACGGTCTCCTTGATGCTAACCTTCAAGGGTATGTAGTCTATGCCAATGCTCTTTATTTTCTCTTTCGACACTTTATACGTCGGCATGTATGGATTCTCATCCACACACCTGTGCATTATATAAGACAAAAGCCTATTAGAAACCAGACACGACCACCAGGACTGGGCAGGTTAATATATTTAGAGATGTTTTACCTTTCGGGGAGTGGGACGTTTGGGTAAAGCTCATGCAGAATGCTAACAATCTCGGAGTAGTGAACGACTCTCTCGACCATACAGTAACGTCCCTTTGCTGAAGGGACCTCAAATGCTTGGATGTGCGCATTGGCTACGTCTTTAACATTAAGCCATCCGAAACTTGAGTTGGGGAAAGTCTTTGCACCTGCTTATTATATAAAGACATGAACTCGAAACTGGTTCTCTAACATTTGATAAAAAGGGTGGTCATAGAAAGTGTTTTGCTTACCATTTATTATGTTGAGTATAGCAGCAGCACTCGTGTTCAGAGTTGGCTGTAAGAGAGGACCGATCACCATTGCCGGGTTAATAGTAACAATTTCTAAGCCTTTCTCTTTAGCGAGTTTCCAAGCAACATCTTCGGCCAAGGTCTTGGATAGAAAATACCACATCTGAGTCCAGTATAAAAAGCAACAACATTTAGTTTGAACTTGAAGAGCCTAACAAATTACAGGACATATGGACAATGAAGGGACAACCAGTCGATATATAGTAGTTGACAACAAAATAAAGTTTCATCATAATTGAAGTTTCAACAGACCTTAGAGGCCTCACAAAACTCAGGGTCAGAGAACCAAGTTTCATCGACAGTTACATCAGGCGTGCATGGTTTTCCATTGTAATTAACAGCTGCCATGGAGGAGGTCACAATAACCCTTTTAACGGTGGATGCTTTGGCGCACGAGTTTAAAACGTTAAGTGTCCCCTTGACCACAGGATCAATAAGTTCAATGTGAAATGGGGATACAAAGTTAAGATCCAAATTAATCCACAAAATAAAAATAAAAAGCAAGCAAGTTTGAGGATATATAAGATAAGAATGTGGGTTTTTGACATCATTATAACAAAGGGGAGGCAGTGTGGAAAACTCCTTTGCAGCCATCAATGGCAGAGTCGAATGATCCTTCAACCAAAAGATCTGCTTTGAACAGGTGAAGTCTCTCCTTGCAGAGTCGGACTTGAGCACGTTACTTTGAAACATTTGAATGGGACCCCACCTTAAGGGGTTCTACTTTTTTTTTTTGGTTTTATAATATATAAAAAATGATATATTTGATGAATAAACTTTGTAAACAGAAAATGATATGTTTCAGTAATATGTTCTTAAACTTATTTTCCCAAAGAAAATTAAGTTGTTGTTAAATTTCTTTAAGATATTACAGTACTATGTTTTTTTAAGAAAGAATTATTTTAAAAGTTTTGAATTTTTTTACTTTATAGTCTTAAAACTAAAAAAAGAAAAAAAATTGTATGAGTGTATGGGGCCCCGGATTTCGTTGGTCCGGCTCTCCTTGGCACCTTCCAGTGAGACTAAGTGTTGCGTCTTCTTCGGATCACCTTAGATGTGAATCAACAAACTATTACAATAAAAATCTAAAACTATGATTTTTGCATGCAAAGCATGCTTGATTGGTAGAATCCCTAGAGCGAAGCGAATAAATGTGAGGCATAAGAGAAGAGAAGAGACGAAGAGGGTACGGAACTGGGGTCTCAGACGGATGCCTTAACGGTGTAGCCACGGCTAGCTGAGGAGGAACTTGACGAGCCACGAGGCGATATAACCAGAGGCTCCTTTAACACACACCACTTTACCTTCACCACTGTTCGCCATGGTTCTCGAAATGTGCTCTCCTTTTGTTTCTGTGTAATTAAAGAGGAGAATTCATCTCAAAAGTCCCTATAATTTTTTTACAAATCTCTTATCTCCCTCTCTATTCTCCATACCCCTCTCTCATTTAATGAAATATGTTGAGATCAAAATGCCCTTCCTTCCTTTCTCAATTCTTTTATTTTATTTTTTATTTTTATTTTTAAAACAAAAATAAAAACCAAAAAAAAATTCAGTATCGATTTCTTTTCTTCTTCAGTCGCCGTCATTCTTGCCGGAGCTCTCCACCGCCGGCGATTTTTCATCAGAACTTTCCATTGCCACCGTTTCTTCACCTTTTTCGAGTTGTATCAAGTTTTCCTTCAAAATACAAGTGCGTTCTTCAACATAAAAATAAAATTCTTGATGAATAAAGTTAGGTTTTGAATTTTGGAAATTTAGTTTAGATTTTGCTTGAGATGTTTAGCAAATTGGGTATTTTACCATGGGTTATGGGTCAATTGAGCTACTTAGTTGATAAGAAATGAATTTCACTGTTGAATCGTTGTGAATTGTAGAGATTAGAACCCCAAACCATTCAATTTTCAGTTATCGCGACTGGGTAAAATTGGTAAAACTGGTAATATTAGTAAATGTAGTATAACTAGTAAAACTCGTAATACAGATTAATGTAGTACAACCAGTAAAACTAGTAGTATTACTAATTGAGTTTTTTTTAGACTTTTTTTGGCAGGGTACAGTGGGAGAGAACGTCAACATACATTTTAAGTGTGAATGTCGCATATATAGTATAATGTTCAAGACACATGTGACGAATATAACTTTGTTAATGTTAAAAGCAAGGATATACATGAAGCTTGAGTTTGTTGAAAGTCACAGTTGAGCAACATTCAAAGGATGATGAAATTGCACCTAGCACCATTGTTTGATTCATGTTTGATCTTTTGGTTTGTACTACTATTTTCTTGGTTATGTCACAACTATCGTAAAACTTATTTTTAAAATCTAGTAATGTTTGATTTTCCTTTCCCTTGATGTGTATATTTGCTCTGTCATAACAAAGTAAAACAGCTATAACAAAAATAAAACAGATAAAACTGGTAAAACTGAATTGAACATCCATAAAATGATTTTAAAGATAACATAATAATGTGTGTACTAGTAAACGTCAAAAGTAATGTTTAAATGTTTACTAAGAATGAAATTTTAAAAAATATATGAATTTTGGGTTGTTATGTAAGAACCTAAACAAATGTTTCCTTATACTTTTAATGTCACTTCGTAAATAATAACCAAGTTAGGATGACAAAGTTATAAAATTGTAGGTTTGAAACATATGAATGCATAAAAAACTCATAATTATATGTTAATAGACTTTAATCAACTGTAAAACTAAAAACTATAATTTTAAGAGTGAGTAAAACTAATTAAATGGAAAAAACCCCAAAAGTAGAACTATTTGCAATTTTGGTAAAACTATTATACTTGGTATAATTATGTGTGAACACTAAATGTGAACACTAAGTGTGAACACACAGTACAATTCAGATTTTTTTTTTTAACTTCTTTTTTCAACTGCACGTGTGGTTTTATTTTTTTGTATCTGCAACAAATGGTTAATTACAAATAAAATACGACTAGTTTTATCTACATTACAAAAACATACTAGTTATACCTATATATACTAGTATTACTTGAAACCCATAAATTCAATTCTGAATAAGATGCAGAACAAATAAATCGTGAATCTCTTTGTAACCAAAACAAATGAGTTTTATGTAGTTCTACTTGTTCAATCAAATCCAACTACTTATCATTGAGTCGATGGAGCCACTCACGGTTGGCTTGTACTTCTTCCCGAGTTGGTTCATCGCTGCCGTCATTCCGAATTTTCTTCTTATTGTTGAGTTGTTCATCACTGCCGTTTCTTCTTCCCGAAATTGGTTATAGAGATGGCTCGCCGTTGATTTGTTCATCGTTGTTGAGTCGTTCATCACCACCGTTTCTTCTTCCCGAAACTGTTACAGAGATCGCTGATCTCTCGCAGTTGAGTTGTTCATCGTCGTTGAGTCGTTCATCACCACCATTTCTTCTTCCTGAATTGGTTACAGAGATCGCTCGCAGTTGAGTTGTTCATCGTCGTTCATCGCCGCCGTTGTTTTTACATATCGTTGTTGAGTTGTTCATCGTCGTTGAGTCATTCGGTGTGAACGCTGCTGAAACCATTTTATCTTACTTGTTTTATCTAGTTCTACTAATATTTCAAGATCACACTAGTTTTAATTAGTTATACTAGTTTTACTTAGTTTACTAGTTTTACTTAGTTATACTAGTTATACCCAGAAATTGAAATACGAACATAAACCCAGAATTCACAAATTATATATTCCAAAACTTGTATTTTAGACCCATCTTCCTTATCAATTGAACACCTTAACAAAATACCTATTTTCTCAAGTTTTACAAAATCGATTTTGAGATTGCAGTTTTAATTTCAAAAATTTCTCAGATTTTAGGGATTGGATCGAGTTATGAAAGAGAAAGAATGGAGCCATCGTTTCTTCTTTCCAGGTTGGTTCCAGAGATCGCCCGTCCTCGCCGTCGTTTTTCATCGCCGCTACTGTTGAAATCGAAGAAAGTGAAAAGAGTTTGAGAAACAGAAGAAGATAATGAAATTAAAAAATTTATTTAGTTTAATTTTATATTTTTTTTTTTGTTTGAAGTATATTTTTTATATATATTTTAGATTAAATCCGATAGATCTTGGGTGGATTAAACTCAGATTTTCAATATAATTGTTTTGTTTTTTCTAGGGTATCATAGTAAAATAGCAGTTTCGAGAATTTAAAATAATTGAAAAAGAAAACAGTTTTAAAGAAGGGAGTTTTGAGATTGTCAGAATTTTTTTAGGGACTTTTGAGATTTTTACTCAATTAAAGAGGAAGAGACCAAATGAATAGTGACCAATGTCTCTTATAGTTTCTTTTATTTGGTGTTCTTATTTTATCCGCTTTGATTTTATTTGCCTTTTTAGTGGGCGGCATAAATGGTTAGGTGGCAAATGCAGACTTTTTGGTTATCAAATTCAATTTCACTTAAAATTCCTTTACTTTTTTTTTTTTTTTTTAACCAAACTATAATAATTAAAATAAAACTCCCAGATTGGTTGCCCAAACAGGAGGATACGAGTTTACAAACGTAGATTCTGAAGGTAGAGATCGTGAGGAGCAAGCTAGGCAATCGGCTCTGACGTAGATTCCTTTACTTTTTATAAGCAGTAAACTAAAAGAATACAAACCTTACAATACAAATCATAAATCCTCTATATAATATTTGATAAGTTAAAGGTGAAACTTTCAGAAAACAATTTTTTTTTCAAAAAAGAAAAGAAACTATACTCTATGCTACTTATATGAAAAAAATGCTATTTAATACTAAAATAGTTTACAACTAAAACTTTGCATTCTACTTTTAGCTATGTGTGGGTATGTTTGTATCAATTTGTGTTAAGTCTAACAGCATAGTGCAATAAAAGAACTCTTATTAGTTATTATTACCTATTAATGTATCAAAAAGTATATATAAAGAGTTGATACAAAGTACAAACAAAAAACAAAAGTAAGATACAGTAAAGTCAAACTCACAACACTATTGTGCAATCAGGAACTTCAAAAGATGAGAAATTAAAACCCTCAAACCCTTTCACACATCTCTCTGAACCCTCCAAAGAAGATAGAATCTGGAATATTAATTATATGATCCAGTTTCTGTGAACTCCATAAAAACATCCAACATCAAACTATCACCAACCCAATGAAAATTTTGAGAAACAATAACAAACAAAACATATAGGCATGCCCAGAGATGTTAAAAAAAATATAACTTGAGGGCTGTATCCGTTGAAAACCAGAACTGCAATCTCCACGAGTTCAAATGGTCTTAAAATGGGACCATTAGTCTAGTGGTTTCTATTGGAGGACACCTCCTCATCCTACTCAGGCTCAAACCAGAAGTCTAATCAATAGAGGAAAAAAAAACTCAGCTCTTTCACAAGAGATGGAAAAGAAAGATGAAAGACCTGTTTCTTGACTGATCACTGTTAGATCATGTCAAGCTTGACATTCTTCGTCTGTGGTGACACAGCTTAGCTCTCGCATTTGGATCTGATGAAGTAACCATCTTTTTCCTTGGCGAAGAAGTATCATTAACATTCTTTTTCTGTAAAGAATTATCTTTAATATCCCTTTTAGGAGTTTCTGGTGTTCCACAGTTAGCTGCAGCTCGAAGCGGTTTTGTGTATGATTTTCTAAGGAGAACTCTACTGCGTGTGTCAGAGAGGCTAAGCGACTGCTGAGAAGTGGAGAAATGAGTAAGATTTTTAGCCACTGATCGTATACTCTGTGTTTTTGCACTGAGTTCCTTCTCTGACATTGTTTGCCTTTGGCGACTAGCAACAGTAGAAGTCATGAAACGTGGGACAAACCCAGAACTCTTGCTTACTTTGACATGTTTATCAGATGATTTTAGGGTCGCATCCGTCTCTTTCAAATTATCTAAAGGCAATATAGCTTTCTTTTCGATGTCTTCTAGATGCTTATTCTCATTGGTGATCCAAAAGAGTTTCTTGTTTTCATTAAGTTGACACTCTACTTCCTGTAACCGCGCTGTGATCTTCTTACAATTTTCTTGAGTTTCTTGCATTTCCTCTTCAAGTTCCGATATTTTCTTTTCTCTTAGCTTTTGTAGTTCCTAAGAAATGATGATGAAAACATTTAGCAACGAGTGATCTGGATATAAAATGAAACTACAGCAGTACAGGTTCTTACAGCTGTTAATCCTCTGTTAGACTCTATAGATCTTGCACGTTTTGTAAAGCTTAAAGAGCAAATTGTTTCACCAACATCTACATCACGTGGACTTATGTGCACAAGCATCAGTACCTTTGATTTAGTACCTAAAAGAATTAGATAACAATCAAACTTAGATAGCGTCATTATAGGATATATCTTAAAAAACTTTTAAATATTATTATAAGCAACCATATATATATATATATATATATATATATATATATATATATATATATATGCCTTTTTACCTAGAGAATCTTTAAGAATTTGAGTTAGCTTGCTGTTTCTGCAAGCAAGAAAAGTAAAAGAAAAAGCTAAACTCAGTAGCATGACCAAATCGAGTTCTATTTCACTTCTGCCAGATAGATGTCTCTGGTTCCATGGCAAATGTGTGTGAAAAGGAATTAAAAGCTGAGTTCTTGCCTGTAAGGCACATGTCCCTTCTTTCTCCTTAACGCTGCAATCACATCTCCAAGAGCGGAAAGTGAGAGGTTTATGGCCCTTCCTTCATCCATAGTTTGCCCTATAGCTCCGGTCTTCAAGAGCCTCTCGCTTCCTCCGAGATCTATCATCCAAAGCTTGCTAACTTCAGTTTTTGACCCCACAGCATCCCCACGACGAAAGATTGTGATCCTTGTTAAACTAGAGATAAACTAACTGAATAAGGGTAACTACCAAACTAAAAAATTTATAATTTGAGAATTGATTGACAAATACAGTTGAAATCATCAAGAACTTACCAATGAGATCTGCTCGAAGTTTCGTTCACATTTGTCCAAGAAGTTGATCTGCCTCGTCTCCCTTTATTGTACCACCATCTAGCTTTTGTAAAATCCGGTACTTCTACTTCAGTCAAACCCTCAATTTCAACCGAACCCTTTGAGTCTACTTGAATGTTGAGGTTGCTGCAGTAAAGTTCAGGCAGACAAGAGTAAGTACTTCGAAGAATGTTTCTTGTCTACTAAACCTTTGCATAAGAAAGCTGGTTACTTACCATTTAGCTGAGGTTTCATAAGACTTCAAAGACTGTCTTGCAGACAACAGATCTTTCAGGTTACCCATGTAGATTTCCAACATACTCATTGTAAATGTCACAGAATGAGTATGATCCGTTGAAGCTTCATTGAAAAGCTCTTTAATAGCTCTAGGAGCAAGGCCTGGTTGCTCGTTCGTGCCATCCTAAACAAGGCAGGAAACAAAGCTCTTCCTTAACTTAGACAAAAAAAACAAGCAACTCTAAGAATTAATGACTTTTTCCAACAAAACCTGAAAATCAAGAATGACTAACCATGGTGAAAGTCTTGCCCGTCCCCGTTTGACCATACGCCAAGACACAGACATTGTGACCATCAAGGGCCGATCTAAGAATCGGTTTCACTTCTCCAAAAACGTCTTCTACAGAGTTTTTTTTTTTCAACCAGGAGAAGGAAGGCCTCATTTACTCACAACTGGAAGGAAACAGAAAGCTAAGAAACCAAGAAAAAGGGAATCACTAAAGCCTAACAGCAGACTAACCTTGAGTTGCTGATTGATGGAAAACCTTATCAAATTCAAAATCTTTTCGAGTTCCAGCAGATCTAACAACAACGTTATCCGGTCCAAACGACACAGGTTCCCTTATCGGTCTCCTTTCCGTCACTAGAAATGGCCTAACTCTACAAAACACACGTATACTTCCTGCAAAATTGAAGCCAATCCTTGAGATAACAATCAAAATGTAAACCAAAGTTTCATAACTAAGCGCAACCTTTAGTGTCTATGATCTTATTCAGAACTTCCCTTCTCTTTTCATCCAGTGACTTAAGCGTTGACTTCAACTCCAAAACTTCCCCTATAAATTAGATTACCAACCACAAATCAAATTAAACACACAAGCTCGAATTCATTTCAAACGTCTTGATCAACTAGAAAACATACTAATGAAGCAAAATCAAGAAGATAAAACCTTCAAGGTTTGATATTGAATTTTCAAGCTCATTCCTTTCATGCTCAGGAACAACATTTACATCAGTGTAGACCAAAGTAACAGCAGGTTGTGGCGATTCAATAGATTCAGGAACTGACATTGAGCTAACTGGAGATTGAGGGATCAAGATCTCTCCTTTTTCAGCTCAAACCAACATTTTTTTTTCCTTAGCTGAATTGAACGAGATCCAAATTCTGACAAAACAAGAAAACAAAAAAAAAACAAAGAGGAAGTGGAAGTGGAATGGAGACAAGGACAACAAACTTAACTCAACGTATCCAATGTAAGAATGGTAGTTAGGAACAAAGAAAAAAAGAACAATAAACTTTTCACTATTTATAATTTATTCTACAGAACTCTGAACAAGAAGACAACTTGAGTTGTCATAAAACTCAGGACATGATAATAATTGATTAATATAAGTTCAAAGCAGAGAGAGAGAGAGAGACTGAGAGAAAAGGAAAGGTTTTTAATTTGTCAGAAACAAGAAAACCCCCTCGGAATAAGAAATACTAGTAGTATTTAATAGAAAAAGAAATGGGAAAAATTGAAGATGAAGCAATGTTTAAAGACAGAAGGGGTTCCAGGAAAAAAAAAATAAAAATAAATTCAAAACTTTTGAAAGAGTCAATTAGCAAATAGACAAACAGAACCAGATTCGCTCATATGGGTTTAAAAGATATAAAATCTTCTCAGAGGTATAAGATCGAGCAAGTGAGAGACAACAACACAAGAGGGTAAAAGCAAAACTGTTGAAACCTCTCAAGTTTTGATTTTTAGACAAAAAGGTATGGATTTGAGAAGGCTTTTGGTCAAATGATTAAAATGTAACTTGATAAACCCTTGATGGTGTTCTCATTAGATTATGCACAATATATACAAGTGTATAAGGGTGATGTCCAAGCAATATCAATACATACAAGGAAAGGGAATATTACAGAATCCCTTGTCTATCACTCCCCCTCAGTCGTAGCATTGTATGGGATGATGCTGAGACTATTCCGAAAATCAGTAAACAATGGTGTAGGAAGTCCCTTTGTAAAAATGTCTGCATACTGATGAGAAGAAGGTATATGGATCCACTTGTGGTGGATTTGCATGTCGGAGAATGGGAGAGATTGGTAAGGGGAAGACGTTTTCAGGGCTAGACGAGGGAGAACCCTGAACAGGAGAATAAAAAGGAAAGACGGCTTCGTCAAAGATGACATGACGAGAGATGATTACCTTACGGGTGGAGAGGTCAAGACAACGATATCCTTTATGATTTATTGGATATCCAAGGAAGACACAAGCAGTGGAGCGTGGTGCAAGTTTGTGAGAGGATGTAGGAAGTAAATTAGGATAACAGAGACAACCGAAGACCCGAAGATGAGTGTATTGAGGAGCTTTGTGAAGAAGTTTTGTGAATGGGATGTCATTGTTGATGGAAGAGGAGGGGATTATATTGAAGAGGTGAGTTGCCATCATAAGAGCTTCAACCCAATAAGAAGGTGGCATTGAAGCTTGGAAAAGCAATGACCGAACACTGTTGTTGAGGGTGCGGAGAGTGCGTTCAGCTTTTCCATTTTGTTGTGACGTATGTGGACAAGAAAAACGAGGGAGGATGCCATGAGAGGATAGATGATCAAGGAAAGCTTTGTTTTGATATTCACCACCATTGTCGCATTGTAAAGCTTTAATGCTGCGGCCAAATTGATTAGAGACGTAAGCCATGAATTTTAAGAAAGTTGAAAACACTTCTGATTTTTGTCGTAAAGGAAAAATCCAAAGAAAATGAGTGAAGTGATCAAGGTAAATAACATAATATTTGAAACCAGTGATGCTTGGAACCGGGGAGGTCCAAACATCAGAGTGAACAAGTTCAAAAGGTGCAGAGACTGAAGAAATAATAGAATCAAAAGGTAATCTAATGTGTTTCCCCAATTGACAAGCATGACAAAGAGAACTGTCAATTTTAGAACAATTTATTAAACCAGAAGAAATAAGAGATTGAAGAGTTGTGTTTCCCACGTGTCCGAGACGACGATGCCACAACAAAGAGTTGGGAACCGCTGAGATCATGGCTTGTGGAGAATGAGAGGATTGAGTGGCCGATGGTGGTGAAGTGATTGAGTAGAGAGGACCGGAGCTGTTACATCGGAGGAGCTTGTTCCGAGTATGAAGGTCCTTAACACAAAAGCCAAAAGGATCAAATTCCACAGAAACCCAATTATCGATAGTAAATTGACGAACAGAGATAAGGTTTTTGATAATAGAAGGACAAACAAGCACTTTATTTAGATGGAGAGGACGTGTGTGAGAAGGTAAAGAGTAATAACCGATTGCTTTAGTGGGAATAGAGGATCCGTCACCGACAACTACTGATGGGAAAGAGCTCGCATTAAAGAGGGAATGGAGAGTACCTGGTTGTGCCGTGAGGTGAGATGTAGCGCCGGTGTCCATGTACCAGCTTGCATCGTTGGGATCCGGCATGGTCATTGTACCAAAAGCGGCAGCCGGAAGCTGTGTTGGTTGTGATGCCATAGGAGATGGACCAAGGAGGCCGCTCGCTGGATGTGTAGTGGTGAGGTTCGCCATGTGCGGTTGTTGCGGCCAGTAACGTTGGTGCGAATGCGGAAACGACGGTGGCGACTGGTACCACGGTGGAGGCATTTGCCAGTTGGGAGTCCATTGCCACTGCTAACGGCCCCGTCCTCTGTTGTTGTTGCGTCCACGACCGCGACCTCGTCCACCATATGAGTTGCCTTTGTTGTAGTTGTTGTCGCGATGACCGCCGGTGTGGTTGTTGTGTCCGCTAGAGGTCGTGTACAACACGCTCTGAGATGTCGAGTCAAGAGAAACAGGGGCACGGGTGTGGGTCTGGCGGTTTAAGCGTTGTTCCTCCTCAACAAGCATGGAGCGGGCAACAGCAAAGGTGGGGAACGGTTGGCGATGTTTGATGATGTTGATGATGTTGTCAAACTTTGGTGAGAGACCGTTCAGCATATACGTCACGACGAGGCGATCGGAGACCGGAGAGTCAACATTGGCAAGGAGATCAGAAAGTGTCTTGAGCTTTTGACAATAGTCGTGGACCGTGAGATCTCCGATGGTGAGGGTGCAGAGATCATTGTCGAGTTGTATCGCACGGGCTTCTTTGTTGTCACGGAAGAGGTTTTTGATGATGAGCCAGAGTTCACGGGCAGAGCAACGAGTTTTCAGCACCGTGTCGAGAAGAGAGGAAGAAATGGTTCCATAGATCCACATCTTGACGAGACCATCACGCTCTTTCCAAGATATGTCTTCTGGATTCATAGGTAGAGAGGTGCCATCGAGATGGCCAGACACGCCAAAGCTGAAACAATGTGTTTCGAAGAGTTCACGCCAAGCATCATAGTTGATCTTTGTCATATCGAGGGTTATGGGAATGTAAGATTTGATATGAGTCACCCCAAAAGCTTTGTGAGGAGCAGGGAGGGGGTGTTGAGGTTGGTTAGCCATGGAAGGAGAAGAAAGAAAACAGAGGTAAACAGAGGAAGAAGACGATGGAGAAAGAAGAAGAAAAAAAAAATGAGGGCGGCGTGTTTTTTTTTGTTTTTTTTTTTTTAGGTTAGAGAAAGAGGCTCTGATACCATGTAACTTGATAAACCCTTGATGGTGTTCTCATTAGATTATGCACAATATATACAAATGTATAAGGATGATGCCCAAGCAATATCAATACATACAAGGAAAGGGAATATTACAGAATCCCTTGTCTATCATAAAACTCTTGTTTGTCTGGTGACGAATGATGATGGTTTCTTGATTTCAGAAATGAAACATCTTTCTTATTCTCTGACTCGCTTTCATCATCCAACAATACAGTTGGATTAGTGCGACTTTTTTGGATCAAAAATAATGTTTTAAAAAAAAGGGGGAAAATGATTGAGGAGGGAGAGAATCAGGTTCATCATGGTAGGTCCATTCCATAGGACAAAAGTTGGTGCCTTTTATTCCTCAGCCGGAGCGTGTTTTGCCATTTATCTTCTTCCTTACTCTTTAGAGCAATCCCATCACATCCTCAATTGGGTCAATTGGGTGTCTCTATATTTTAATAATACTAAAAACAATACAAATCTCTTCACACCCTTATTTTTAATTTTTATTCTCACATTAGTCATTTTTGGGTGTCTAATTCTTTTATTAAAAATATGTTTAAAATATATTTTATAATGTTATAAATGTTGGTTATATAATTTATGCAATATTAAGAAAATAAAACTAGTAGTATGAATACATTTATTAAAAAAACAAATAAATTAGGGTGAGTTACTAGAATATTACATAAAAGCTTCCTTATTACAAAAGTAACATACAATTGTTTGTAATTACTAGACTAACACATTGTACTTATACTACCCCTGAAACTAGTGTTGGGAAAAAACGTAATTACGGCTAATGCCATTAGAAAAAAAAAAAATTGGAAGTTGGGACTAAGTCTACCGATCCTTTGATGGTAGATTTATACACGTGGACTGATTAAAGGTGTACATCAGATATTTTTGATACACTTAGTTGTAGTGCTGGTACAATTAACCGTGGACGTAGATAGTACACTTAGTTGTAGTATTGGTACACTTATCGGTCGACGTATATGAAATCGATTCGTTAGATTAAGTTGGTAGAGGAATTTCCCTTTGATGATAGACTTATGTTTTTAGCGCGTGTAGCGACAAACGTAAAAGGGTGGGAAGATATTTATGTTAGACTAATAGGCTGTTGCGACAGATTTATGCGACAGCCTTCTCTCCTTACAGATATTTTTGGTATACTTTGTTTGTTTTTTGAATTAGTTTTTGTAGTGTTGTGGTAGGCTTCTTGTCCGTGGTAGATTTAGTAAGCAAGATTGACAGCTGTAAAGTCTTACCAGAATAACACGAATTTGTTTGAGCTGGCAAAGACAGTCTAGCGTTGCGATAGACTTATTGGAGGAAGATCTAAACAGGTTTGCTGTTCTTCCGATTAATGGTGTTCATGTAATAAAGTTTGTAGCAGATTCATCAATCGTGTTCTGTTTGTCGGCCGGAGCAAACGTCTTTTTCCTACTCAGTTTCGGAAATCTTTCCTCTGGGTTCATCCATGGAAGAGCAAGATATCGTTTCGGAAATCTATGTAACTCACTTTTATAGGTTTTTAATTTAGAAATCAGATGTTGAGACGAAAATCTATAATAGTTGAGTAAAAACCCTACAAGTGAAACCAAAAAAATAGACATAAGTCGTGAAAAAATAAAGTGAGGCAGAGAAAATTAGGGTTTTCAGTCGTATATTAGAGGTAGAAGACGAGGATATTATGGTAATTTTGGATTCATTAAACCTAAAATCGAACGTGTACGTACATATAAACGTGTACGTACATATGAACTTATACATACATAATGTTCTTGAGATTAGTGTACGTACATAACGTTCTTTTGATTAGTGTAGGTCCATAAATCCGTTTTAATGAACAATATTATTGTAATTTTGTAGTCATCTTCAACATATCTTCTTCTACAACCCTAGCTAATATTTTCGTTGTTGTTCACCGGAAATGGAACAAGTAAGAGATGTTACTAGAAAAATTAAGAGATGTTACTAGAACAACCTATGTAATTCGTAATTGTTTATTTATCTATTATATTTTCGAGAGGTAATGAATAATAACCACACAAAATTACATTTTAACTATAGAGGATAATATTTAGATAACATAAATATATATTACTCAGTTCAACTAGGTACAACTAAATATATATTTAGATTTGCATTTATATTTAAAATATGAAAATGATAATTGAGGTTTATAAGAATTTCTTTACATATTGAACTATTAAATAACCATGTTTAATCAACAATACAAGAATTTATCACTTTCTAATATATACTAACGTTTTCACATAAAACACTCTTTAAAGTATTAGGAAGACTTAGTAAGTGATCATCTCAAATGAAGCAAAAGAGGTGAAACCCAACCTTTTATGAACATTGTGTTATAAAAACCTTGTATATGCTAATTAATACTGATAAATCTTGTGGTCAACTGCTAATTAATAATTTATATTATAGTCCAACTGGAAATACGAAAAAATGCAAAAGTTCAACTATGAATATGAGAATACAACTGGACAACTATGTATAATTATGTGTATACCAAATAATTTTTTACTAATATCCTGTTGTCTTTGGTTCATTTTACCACATGTATGATGATTTTAAATGAATATCTGCCGCCAAAAAATCTATTTTTTTCGTTTTCACATGATCCATATTTAAACTTATTTTAATAGCTCTAGTACAGTTGCACCAAGTAGTTCAAGTTATACTGAAATTTTCTCAATTGTACCTAAGTGATCTAGTTGTACATAAAACCTCACATTCACCCTAAAATTATATTAACTACAACCAAACAAATCTCTGTCCTTCGTCTCTGTTGCAACTCTTTTATCTTCTGCAAAGACTCCATCTTCTACTCCTTATAGCTTCTAAGTAGATATTATTTCCCATCTATCACTTCATTAAGCTTACCCACTTCTTTTCTCAAACATCTCTACATCAAATACCTTAAGATGTTATTTTACAATAGTATACAATATATATATATATATATATATATATTTTTTTTTTAAATCCATAATGGGTACAGAAGATGCAGTTAACAACGATAAAAAAACTATAAACCAAATGGTTAACAATGGATTGTTATCTAGGTTAAACGTAGACAAAATATCATAGGGTTACATCCAAAAAAATAACCTAACCAATAGTTTCATAGGTTATAAAATCTCAAAATATCAACTCATCTCTAATTAGTCTTAGAATCAGAGTTGGCTTGCAGAAGGTGCAGTTGATGATATGTCTTCAACGTGAGCTTCCTTAGCTTCCTCACTGGGTCGCCTTCTCTTTGCCCTCTTTAGACTGCCAAAATATAAATACAGTCAAAGAGTCTCTTCTGAATTGGTTAATTTGAGCTTTGATAATATTAGTAAGGTTTATTGCTCTGCATATATATAAAAGTCTTTGAATTTCTGCAATACTTAGCCATTTTCTCTTCTGTTATGCAATGGATATTCCTAGTTTTGCGGCTATCTTTTCTGTTCGTCAAAATCTCTTCTTTAGTCTCAGGTTATATGTTTCTTCTCTTACAAAGAAAGCATATTTATTGTTCTCTTGCTTTCTTCACAAGTTTGTGCCTTTTGTCCCCCTAAATGACGTCACTTTTGAGTTTTTATCAGTTGAGATGTGTAGTATCGTTTCTTGTGTTTACCATGATTTTACCATTGCCCACAACGTAAATTTAATTTATTTTCAAGAATGATGGATTGAAGGAAGAGAATAGTCTGTAGAGTGTAAAGAACCTAAATAGAAGAACGTTCCAGTTCAAATACTCAAGAAGTTCCAGGTTGTAATAACTCTGAACATAACATGACACAGATTCAGGATCTCTTTTGCTAGGCCAGAAGAACAAAACTACGTTACAGAAAAGAAAAAAAAAACTCCCAGGATCAGATAACCGAAAGAATTATCTACTCCAAGCTTTCATCTTCTCAGAACTCGGCTTAAGCTACAAAAAGAAAGATACCTCAGAAGTGTCAGATTCTTACCAGTTTATGAAGAGAAATTAAAAAGGAAGTTGAAACTGGTGATGATATCTTGGGAAGAGAAATAGACAAATTGTAGCAGATACAAGGACTGTGATTAAGCAAGGCTTTGTGCTAGTAGCAGAACCTGAGGTTGACCTGTTTGCAACCAAAATAAGGGGCTAAGAATCTTAATCTTGTGTCAGAACACACTGAAACGATGGAACAAGAAGCTGTGTGAAGCATTCTACCTAGCAACAATGCTTTCAACAGATTCGGTTTCAAGACCAGACCAATAAGAAAAGAGTGGGTCATAATGTGAATCTCCATAGCTCATAGGCAACTGCTCTGTGTTTCTGAACCATGTAACAAGAAGTTTTCCACTGAAGCCATGATCCCCAAAAAAAGCATCAGTGATACCTTGTCCTTCTGTTCCTGGTAGCCACGCTGCAACCAATGCCTCAATGGAGGCAACATAAGGTTCCATCACAACCGGTCTGCCTGAAATAACCACAACCACACACTTGACAGCCTGACAAGTGGAGCTAATAATCGCTGGACCGGGCTCCAGCATAGTTAGCTTGTCACTATCTCCAGCTGTCTCTGCATATGTAGGTTCACCAACAGCAACGATTGCATAAGCAAAGTTGTTCGATTTGATGAATTCAGCATCTGGATTTTTGCGGAAGACAACTTCAGTGCTTTGATCAACAGCTGATTTTACAGCGCCAAGAAGTGTAGTCCCTGAATCATAGAAAGACATATTAGTTGCTGAAATGTTCATCAACTATGTCTTTCATCAAAGCTATTTGTTTCACAGCATAAACAGTCACAGACATCTTCCTATCTAAGTCCAGGGATGTCTGTGAAGTTTAAAACACAAACCATATCAATGCCAGCTTGAATTGCAGCTCGGACAGAAGCTGTGTAGTTCGTATGCGGTGGTGTTGAAATCTTATCAACACCTTGCCAATCTGAAATAACAAAACCCTGAACATATCATAGAGATGATAGGTTGGAATTAGAACTCAAAATAACCTCCTCGACCTAAGAATTCACATATGCTCGATAAAAGGTTCTATTGACGACTCTACAAAATACATGGAGAAAGAGCAATATTCATTCAGAATACTGCTAGAACACAGAGTATGTGCATTGAAGTTGTGGTTGTCATTTAAGGAGGAAAAAAGTAGGCAGACCTTAAACTTTAGGGTACCCTTAAGATACCCTGTGATAAGCTCAGTATTTGTATGCATCTTCTCACCATTCCAGCTCGAATATGAAACCATCACTGTAGAAACACCTTTGTATATTGCATCAGCATAAGCAGGCATGTGAACACTAAGAAGACCATGTAAATCAGTCACCGTGTTGTTCTCATTTACTCCTCGGGTTGTCCCACCATCTCCCACGTATTGCTTGGCACATGCTGCAACTTTATCCCTGACAAAACAACACACATGAACGGAAGAACATACTTATGAAAGGCTCATATAACATAAACAAATTAGCAAAAGCTCTACCTGCCACCAACAAATGGAATGCCATGCTTATAGTTGGCAGGAGGCTCTCCTTGTAAACCAAGTATGACATCTGTCATGTCTTCCACAGCTTTGTGATCCTCGCTGTAGCTCTCATAACACCTACCCCATCTGGGATCTCTACAAACCTACAAAAAGAGAGTGAGTAACAACTTTAACAAATGTCCAAAGTACAAAATCTATGAAGTAATTAACTTATAGGATCCAGAATAAAGAAACTTTACTGCAATGCAAGGAGCAAATGTGTATGGAATTCCAGTGGCTCTGACTTCGACTGCAGTAGCTGCTCCAATCCTCTTAACCAGATCAGGATCCCTGTGAAACTAAAATCTATCAGAAAAAGAAATATAGATAGCGTTCATAAAAATAGAGATGGGAAACATGCAAAACCAAATAAACTTTTTAGCTAAAACTTGCCTGGTGGCTCCAAGACCAACATTGTGAGGGAAGATAGTAGCGTTGTAGACATTGTTATGCCCGTGAACGGCATCAATGCCATATATCATAGGAATCCCCAAACGACTCACTAAAGCTCCCTTCTGATACTCATTGATCATATCAACCCAATTCTGAGCGGTTGCCTCAGGAAGTGGAGCACTCCCACCACCACTCAATACACTACCTGCAACAGAACAAAGAGACATCTTTTATTTTCAAGTTTCACATATCCGAACACTCAATACCGGGAAAAATGCATTCTATATCTAAACAAGCTAAAATATGGAAGAGAAGAACACAAGAAATAATGAACACAGTAAACAAGAAATTGCAAGGAAGATTAGTTCTTTGCATACCAATGAAGTAATCTCTCATGATGTTAACAGTGGCAACACTTCTATCAATCTGAACCATCTGACCAATCTTCTCTTCCAAAGTCATTCTACCAAACAAATCCTCAACTCGATTAGTCCCTGAATCATAAAAAGACATATTAGTTGCTGAAATGTTCATCAACTATGTCTTTCATCAAAGCTATTTGTGTATCCTGAGGCATTGGTTGTTCATCAACTAAGCCCAATCACCACAATACTACTTCTTTCCTTTGTGTATCATGAAAACAATCGGCGTTCAGTAAAAACTGACACTTTTTAGCTTCAAAGAAGTATACAATTCAATCTCCTCCAAAAAAATCAAAATCAAGAGTAATTAAAGAGATCAGCTAGGAGATCAATATATCGTAAAGATGATTGCTTTTACATCAAAGTATACACCTTTTGAGTAAACTATTCGAATCCAAGCGGCAAAATGTTGAATAGCTTATCAAATCCCATCAAAATTTAGAAATTGCAGCCCTGCAGCCCTGAAACAGAAAAAATCCTAACCAAAGGTTTGAAGAATCACAGTACTAACATCGAAAAGGTTTTTTAATTGATATGAATCTCTCAAGTTCTTTAAGTTCTTCTCCTTTGCATATGTGTTAGCTTCTGCTCTTGCTCATTTCTGCAGAGGGCAATTTAATTAGAGACATACAACCATGGATCTGATGGGTAGTAGTAAATATATAAGGATTAAAGAATACCCGTACTAATTCGATGATCTTTTGTCAGACAAGGAGGAAGTAAACTTCTGATCCAACCTGCAGATAATGTTGGAAGAGTTCATATCTCAAACTAACAATGTAAGTGACTCGAAAAATTAACTAGTTCCTCAACCCACCTCGATAAGTTGGGGAAATCTATTCTCGAGTTCAGCAGTAGCAGCATCAATCTCAGACTTGAGTTGCGTCCTCGATTTTATTCAAGCCAGCAAACGCGGAAAATGTAACTTAGCAACATATCCATTTAGGAGAACTATCACAGATTTATGCTTTTTCAAGTAAGAAACAGCTTTGTTCAAAAACTGAGTACCAAATGATAGTAAATGTTATCCATTTCGATATTTATGCAGAGAAGCAGCGTTGACCACAAGAAAAGGAGGAAAAAAGAATGCTTATGGGAGTGTGCGCTGGTATAGTGGTAGAGCTCCCAAGGCCTCTCGTTCCTTACTTTCCCTCTCAACCTGCAAAGCACAACATGAAGACAGTGATGATGATAAAGACGATGATGGTTTTAATCATTGTTTCGCGGTCTGCAACATATTGATATCAAACGAGCATGCATGTCAAGTCATAGTGCAAGGAGGAATAGAAGATGCTCAAATGACACTAATTGATTTAGAGATAATTTCATCAAAAAGAGACTTACAAGAGCCAGCATGTCCTGAAGATAGCCACGGAATGGGGTCTGCATCGCCTGTAAACATCAAATAAAAAAGTTAAAAAAAAAATCCAAAAGAACAACTTACAGATGCCATTTGCTGTAGCTTAATATTGTAAGTAAACCAAAGCCACTTTCTAAATCATATAAATAGTATAAATGCAAACACCACTTTAAGAAAGTAAAGAGATATAACAAGGAAACAACCTTTTTATCAATCCCAAATTTCAAATAAGCTCTAGCAAAGAAGCAAAAGCAGAGTAAACAAACACAGTAACGAGAGAGAGAGAGAGACGCATAGAATATGCATAAACTAGTTTATAAACATCTAAGCTTCACTATCACAAGAACATTTTTGTAAAGTAATATATTCAAGATGATCTCTAGGTTCAAAAAAACTTTCAACATAAACTCTCCAAACACTATCAGATGACAAAACTGAATCTAGAACTCAATGCGACGTTTGTAGCCTACCATTGAATAAATATTTAAGCTCAATTTTCCTGAGTTTATGTCATCCGTTTTATGGATGATCCATCAGTAGAATCATCAGATTGTCGTTGGAATAGTAAAAACATGTTTCATACAAAAAAGAAGAAACCAATAAATCAATCAAAAATACAAACTTTTAAAAATCAAATCAAAGCGATTAATAGATTCAGACGAAGAAGAAGGCAAAAAATAAAATAACCTCTGATTTGTAGGAGTCGACGAGACGATCTTAAACGGATTCATCACCGGAAGCGGAGGCAAGAGCTTTGTCGAGGACTCGATGCTAAGGGAGATCAGAGAGGAATCTGGGAGCGATGAGATAATCGAATCGGCGTGGATCTCAATGGAGCCATGAACCGAAACGGACCGAGTTAGGGCATGTTTGCTCTCCGTCGACATTAGAACAAACCCTCTTTTTTTTTTTTTTTTTTGTCTCTCTTTCAGGTGGTGAAGAAGAGAAGAGTGTCTCTGCTTATTATTCATTCTTATAAACCAAAATCTAGTCACTGAACAAATCTGTCCAAAAACACCTAATGAATCAATTTAAGCATAGATGAGTTTTTTGGATTTTTTTAAAAAATTCACCTCTAGATCTGTAACAAGAATATGATTTCTTATGTTTGGATGCTATGATTTTTTGTCGAAGAAAGATGAATCAATTAGAAAGAATTAATCTGGTCTTTTTCCAACCAAATTTAATTAGAAATGACATAAAACGTAATAAAATACACAACTCAGGCATAGAATTAATTTGTAAACTTTTATGTGTTATTCTAGTAAGTCGAAAATCTCAACGTGTTAGTCTAGTAATAAACCTACTTTTATGTAATACTAGCAATTGACCCGCGCTACGCGCAGGAGTTAGATGAAAGTTTATTTGGGGTTTTGTTGTGTGTATTATTTTTTGGTTATGTAAATTCATCTTATGTCTATTTTTGTATTTTATTTGGTTGCTTATGTTGTTTGTTGGATAATTTTTTAAAAAAATAAGTTTTGCAGTAAGTATAATTTAGTGTATTTTATTTCTTTTTAAAATTTGAGATCATCTTCTGTGTTTTTTAAATGTTTTTAAATAATTATGATGAGAAGTTAACATTGTGTACCTAAAGTTGTTGTTTTGTTGTAGTTGTTAGATTAATGTATTATTATTTGTCCTTTTGTCATTGCCTAGTGTTTGTTGGATTAATGTATTATTATTTCTCATTTTGTCATTGCCTAGTATTTGACCTGTGCTTAGCGGGGGAGTTTGATTAGAGTGTGATATGTGTTTTTTTTGTGGATATTTATAAAGTGTTTTGTTATTTTCTCTTTATATTTTGGTTGCTATTTTTTAATGTTTTTTTTAATTGTCATTTTGGCTTTATTGCTTGCTTTTTTGCATTAAGTATAATCTACTATGTAGTTTTACATTTTTATTTTATATTAGTTGTGTTTAGTTTAAATTTGCTTTTGTTATTCAGTTATTTAAATTGCATAGTTGTAGATTATGATGTATAAGTTGATTTCTGGATGTAATTGTTTTTTTGTTCCTGTTATCCGTTTGTCTTTTTTGTGATTGTGTTACAAAGTTTATAAGTTAGTAATTTTTTATAAGGTTTTTAATTTACTCTGATTTGCTCTTTTTGTCGTTTTTTTGTGGATTTACTCTGATTTGCTCTTTTTGTCGTTTTTTGTGGATTTCTGTTTGCGTATGCATTGATTCTGAAATACTACTGGTTCTGCTGTTTTTTGCTACAGGGAGCCTTGGCTTTTGCTCGATTTCATTTACTAATCTTTTTTTAGCGTCTCTTTTATGGTTTGTTAGTGTCTGTATCTCTTACCTTTTTTTTTTTTTAGTTTGGTGATAGATGTGTCAACAGGTGCCAAATTAGGTTTACTTTGTTTTAGTTTCGTTACCTTCATCATGTTTTATTTTTCTTAATTCTCCTGTTTTGATTGGTCTTCCCTTTTGTACTTTTGCGACCTTGCTTTTGTTTACTGTATTTTTCTTTGAAGTTGTTCTTTGTGCATAACAATTTTATATCTTATAGATAAACACCATTTTGTTAATATCTTTATCCTCGTGTTCATAGTTGTTCGTAATATCTGTTGACTTATGTTGGAATGCTGCGCTATTGTTTTTAATAAGTTGTTTCCAATTTCGTTGTATTTTCAATTGTTTGAGATTGGACACACTGACATAACATTTGAATAAAAAAAACTTGTAAAGAACTCTTACATTGGAAATATAGGTCATTATTAAAGGATGATAACATTCATAAACCATATTGTCCATCGTTTAGCTAAATGAAGAAGACAAATTTGACCATTTGTTTGTAGTAGTAGCTGAAACGACCGACCTTTTTTTTTTTTTTAATAAATAAATAATAAATATAATATAGTAAAATAAACTACAACTAGTGGTCCCATACCCACTAGCCACCTAACCACAACACATTCAACAGCGGAAAATAACCATCTAATATCCAATAATAATCCAATAATAAAATATAACCATAACTCCAACATAAACAATATCCAAACATCAAGAATCAAAGAACCAGCAACCTAACAATGTTCTAATGTCCCAATTCTAGCAACCTAGCAATGCCAGACAACATCAAACCGAGTCCCTAGAACATCCTCCTCTTCATTGCCTGGATTCCACGATCACACTTTGCCTTTACCTGCACCACAAACACATATTGCAATGCATGAGTATTTTATAAACACTCAGTAAGGCAATCCTCCCATCTACTGGGCTATACACACAAGCAATAGAGTATCACCATCACACAACAATCAACAACAACGAATAACAAACCAGGACTTAGCATCGACTGACGCCACACATGCATCGACCGATGCCAAATGGGGAAGCATCGGTCGACACAGAAGCTGCATCGACCGATGCAAGTGTAACTTGCATCGACCGATACCCAGTCTGCATCGACCGACGCATGCTTGACGTAACACGAAAACCCTAGAGTTTTACGCGCCGTCCTCGCACTTGCATCGACCGATGCAAGATATGCATCGATCGACACAACGTCGAGCACCGTGATTTCCCTGAAGCTACTCGCCGGATCTTCATTCCTACAACCACAAAACTCGATCCTAAGCCACAAGAAAGCTTCCTAACGTCCCTAGCAACGATCTAACAAGCCTAACATCACACAACAAGCAGATTAAAGAATCCTCTAGTTTAGATAAGCCATGGTCATGCACTTACCTTTGCCACAGAAGAACTAAGCCTCAAACAAACAAGAACAAGCCTCTAGGAAGCTCCTACAATGATCCCAGCTACAGATCTCATCAAGAAACGCCTCAAATCTCAAGAAATCACCAAGAACCCTCAATAACTCTTTCTCCCTTCTCTTTTCTCTCAAAAACGGCCACACACGTCTAATGAGACAAAAGCCACGACCCTAAGGGTTTTCCCTTTCTTTTCTGACCAAAACGCAGCGTTTGACTTAAGTCAAAACGCAGAGAATTGAACCAGCATCGACCGATGCTACTACTGCATCGATCGATGCACACCCTAAACCGGGATTCCGGTTCGCGGGTGTTACAATTCTCCCCCACCAAACTGGATTCGTCCTCGAATCCCGAACAACCATCAACCAAGGACTCCCGTGCAACCGTCTCCACGGCCCGCACTCCTCCGACTGATCTACAGAAGGTCACCTCTAGGCGATAGACTCACGCTCCAGGCGTCATTTTCTCTCGACTTTTGAACTTTCCTTTACTCATAGGCCTAAAGCATGAGTTTTTATTGGCTCCTCATCGGGCCAAGATCCGCATGCCATAATATATATAAGGAGAAGTCCAAACTCGTCTCTCGGGTTGCCACCCTACAGCGCGTCCCCGGATCGTCATCCGAAGTCGATATACCAACCATACTCCCGAGCCACAAAGTCTCTAAATATAGCAGTACTAGGAGAACCTAAGTTCTCCCAAGAGTCGCGAGCAAACAATTCTGAACACGTCTGAGTCCTATCCCTATCCAGGTTTCCTTCCCGTGGCTCGCGTAAAAACATCTCAATGTCCTACCAACCACATATCCCCTCACCGGGATACCCCATGACCACACAAGAATCATATACACGCCACAAGGGCCGCCACAAAGGCCAACAAAATATCCTCACGAGGACCGCCACCAAGGCCAAAAAAATGTCCTAAAAAGGACCGCCACCAAGGCCACTCGTCCCAAAGGACCGTCACAAAGACCATCTGTCCTGAAGGACCGTCACAAAGACCATCTGCCCCAAAGGACCGTCACAAAGACCATCTGCCCCGAAGGACCGTCACAAAGACCATCTGTCCCGAAGGACCGTCACAAAGACCATCTGCCCCGAAGGACCGTCACAAAGACCATCTGTCCCGAAAGACCGTCACAAAGACCATCTATCCCGAAGGACCGTCACAAAGACCATCTGCCCCGAAGGACCGTCACAAAGACACTCTGGCTAAACAGCCCGCCACAAAGGCCAACAAATGGCTAAAAGCCCTCCACAAAGGCCACACAATTGGCTAAAAGCCCGCCACAAAGGCCACACAATGTCTAACAAGACTGCCATACACAGGCACTCTGACTCGAAAGTCCGCCACTAAGGCCACACACAAGCCCCCTTTAAGGCTCTCCACCGCTAAAATGGACAAATTCTAACTCCCATAAAACTTTCCATATTTAGCACTTTCCATTTTTGGAAACTTTCCACTTTTGGAAACTTCTCCTCCAGGAACTTTCCTTCACAACCCCGCCTCACGGAAACTTTGTACCCCAACACCACCTCATCTTGTTACTGAGTCGCACAACCAACCACCCCAAGCGACCGAGTAACAAGAGAGATGGGCTGGAATACTCCATTCCCGCTCCAGCCACGGATTACAGATGGGACCAGGCTAAACAAGCTCAAGTCGCGGCTTGCTCCTCATACCACTTCTTGAACCTTGCCTTCATCTTTGCCTCAGGCTCCCAAGTCTGCTCCTCAACACCATCACAGTCCCACAGGACTCTCATCAAAGGAATCATCTTCTTCCAATGTTCCTTGATCCTCCTCTCGAGAACCCTCACTGGTCTCGCCTCCACTGTCATGTTAGGTTGAAGATCCTCAGGAATCTTAGCCAACACCTGCTCACCCTCACGGAGACACTTCCGCAACATAGACACATGGAAAACCTTATGGAATGCACGCATCACCTCAGGTAACTCCAGTCTATACGCCACTGGTCCAACCCGCTCAATCACTCTGAATGGACCCATATACCTCGGACTCAACTTAGTCTCTGACAATGACCTGTTCGGACCCCGCAACATGGCCATCTTGAGGTACACTCTGTCTCCTACCTGAAACTCAAGATCTCTCCTCCTCCTATCAGCATAACTCCTCTGCCTATCCTGAGCCTCTTTCATGTTCAGCTTGAGAACCCGAATCTTCTCTGAGGTCTCCTGAACAAAACTAGCACCAAACATGCTCCTCTCCCCCACCTGAGTCCAGCATAATGGTGTACGACATGGCCTCCCATACAAAGCCTCATAAGGAGCCATCTTAATATTCCCCTGATAACTGTTGTTGTAAGCAAACTCTACCAGGTTCAGGTGATCTGCCCAATGGCCACCCTAATCCAACACACACATCCTCAGCAAATCCTCCAGCGTCTGGATCGTCCTCTCAGACTGTCCATCTGTCTGGGGGTGATAAGCTGTACTCATATGCCCCTTAGTGCCCATCTCTGTTTGAAATGCCTTCCAGAACACTGAAGTGAACTTAGAATCTCTGTCAGACACAATGCTCGCTAGCACCCCATGCAATCTGACTATCTCTCTCACATACTTCTTAGCCAAGACCGCTGCTCCATCAGTCTTCTTAATGGCCAGAAAATGTGCTGACTTAGTCAACCGGTCCACAATGACCCAAATAGCATCAAAGGTCCGTGACACTGGCAATCCTACCACGAAATCCATGGTGATCATATCCCATTTCCACTCAGGAATGGGTAAACTCTTCAGTAACCCGCCAGGAACCTGATGCTCAGCCTTCACTAGCTGACACACATCACACCTCGAAACCCAATTAGCTACATCCTTCTTCATCCCGACCCAATGATAGTACCTCTTGAGATCACGATACATCTTAGTCGCTCCTGGATGAATAGACAACTTGCTCACATGAGCCTCTCTCAGAATCTCCTGTCTCAACTCCTCATCCTTGGGCACACAAACCCGACCATGCACCAAGATAGTACCATTATCTGAGACCTGATACTCTGAACCCACATCTTTAGAGGCATTCACCAGCCCCAAATCCTTCTCCTGAGCCAACCGCACTCTACTCAGAAGATCTGCTCTATCTACTGCTTCCAAACCCAACGGTTCATGTGAAACAGCACATAAGCTCAAAGCACTAATCTCCCCTACCAGAGACTCCAACTCCTGCTTCTGAGCCGAAGCTACCCTCTTCTGACAAAGAGCATCTGCAACCGTGTTAGCCTTACCAGGATGATAGGCTATCTCCAAATAATAATCTGCCACAAGCTCCATCCACCGCCTCTGTCTCAAATTCAGCTCAGGCAGAGTGAATATATACTTCAGGCTCTTATGATCTGTAAACACCTGTACCTTTGCACCATAAAGATAAGATCTCCAAATCTTCAGGGCAAAAACTACAGCACCCATCTCCAAGTCATGAGTAGGATAGTTGCCTTCATGCACCCGCAACTGCCGCGAAGCATAGGCAATCACCTTCCCATACTGCATCAGAACACACTCCAAACCAACTCTAGATGCATCTGTATAAACCACATAGGGTTCTCCCTGCTCAGGCAAAGCCAACACTGGCGCAGTAGTCAACATCTCTTTCAGGCTTGCAAAGCCTTCCTCACACTCTTCTGACCAGACAAAAGGAACATCCTTCCCTGTCAACTTAGTCATAGGACGTATTCTGCTTGCAAACCCCTGCACAAATCTCCTGTAGTAGCCTGCCAAACCAAGAAAACTTCTGATCTCTGTGGTATTCTGCAGTCTAGGCCAATCTGTGATAGCCTGAATCTTCTCTGGATCTACAGAAACCCCCTCTGCAGAAACAATGTGACCCAGAAAGCCCATCTCACGCTGCCAAAAACTACACTTGCTTAACTTGGCAAACAACTTCTGCTCCTGCAGCTTCTCCATAACTGCCCTCAAATGCACTGCATGCTCTTCAGGACTCTTAGAATAAACCAGAATATCGTCGATGAAAATGATGACAGATACATCCAGAAACTCCTGAAACACACTGTTCATCAATCTCATAAACGCTGCTGGCGCGTTTGTCAATCCGAAAGGCATCACTACGAATTCATAGTGCCCATACCTCGTCCTGAAAGCAGTCTTCCTCACATCTGCCTCATCTATCGGTATCTGATGATAACCCGACGCCAGGTCTACCTTAGAGAACCAAGTAGCACCCCTCAACTGATCCAACAACTCATCGATCCTAGGAAGAGGATACTTGTTCTTCACAGTGACCCGGTTCAAACCCCGATAATTAATACACAACCTGAAACTCCCATCCTTCTTCTTCACGAACAACACCGGCGCTCCCCACGGTGATACACTAGGACGGATGAATCCCTTACTCAACAAATCCTCTAGTTGCTTCTTCAGCTCTACCATCTCTGCTGGAGCCATTCTGTAAGGCGCCTTGGATAACGGTGTCGTCCCCGGTTCCAGTTCAATGGTAAAATGATCCAACCGAGATGGTGGTAATCCCTGCAAAGACTGAAACACATCCTCAAACTCTTTCACTACTGGAATACTGCTAACCGTAGACTTCCCCACTGACTCTGGCATAGATATAGTAACCAAATAAGCCTCACGGCCCTTCTCGATCATCTTCCCAGCCTGAATGGCTGAGATCACGAGACACCCCGAAGTCGGTCTAATACCCTGAAAAACCAACTTCCCTCCTACACGCTCAAACTCCACTCTACCCCGGTGGCAATCCAAATGCACCCTATGCCGATGCAACCAATCCATCCCGAGAATAACATCATACAGCTTCACTGGACTGATAAGCAAATCTGCTGGCCATGACTCTCCTGCGATCTGAATATCAATTCCTCTAGCCCGTCCAATCACTCTCAGGAACTCACCTCTCGCAACCCTGACAACTCCTGCACGCTCTCCAGAATCCCCGCTGATCCCCGCACACTCTGCACACTCCGGAGTAATGAAGCTATGAGAAGCTCCATAATCAAACATAACGTGGGACTTAAACCCGCCCACCAACAAGGTCCCTACACAAACCTCATGTGTTGAGAACCTAACACTTAATCACAGGAAACATATACAAACTGAACCTACTAAAATTCACAAAGTTAAAGTACCAGAAAATATACCTGTGATCGCCCCGGCACTGGTTCCACCAGTCTCAGCTGTCGTGTAAACCCGTGGCGCCTGCTCAATCCGTGCCACCTGCTGACCTCCAGGCTGCACCTACTGCAACGCTGCCACTGCTACCGGCTGCAACTTGGGACAAAAAGGCCTGATGTGCCCTGTCTCCCTACAATGATAACATACCCGGGGTCCTGTTGACGGAACACTCCTCTTGGGACAACTGGCAACCCTGTGATCCCTGCTCCCACAACCGAAGCAACCCGCACCACTCGGCTTCTGCGTAGCCTCCCACTTCCTCTTGGTTCCCTGAGCATGCCTACCGCCCCTGCTAGAACCATCCTGCTGCTGAGCCTTACTAGGCTGAACTGCTGGAGCTACCGCCACTGACTGTGCCCGGATATCCTCCTCAATCTCTGCTGCAGTCTCAACCAGCTCTGCACGCGTAGCATAATACCTCCCTCTACAGTGAACTCTCAAATCATCCCGTAGAGCCCTCATAAACCTCCTGACCTGAGCCTCCTCAGACTCCATAGCCCGACCTTCATAACAAAGAAGTCGACTGAACTCCAAGTCCAGCTCCCGCACTAACCGTGTCCCCTGAGACAACTGAAGGAACTGCACCTCCAAACGATCCAATGCCTCCCTAGGAAAATACTTTCGGTTGAACTCCAAAATGAAGTCAGCCCAAGTCATCTCCCGCTGCACCCTCCTAGCAGCCACAGATCTCCACCACAACTCAGCATCACCACTCAAAAAGTAGACCCCTATGTCCACCCAGAACTCCTCAGGACATCTCAGAGTATGGAAGTTACGTTCCACCCTCGTCCTCCACGCATCCGCAGCAGTAGGATCTACACCTCCCGAAAACTGCTAAGTACGCAACCGACCCATCTCTGTCAACATGCTGAGATAACGAGCATGGACCCCCACATCCGCAGCCACTGGCTGCCGCTCCTCCGCCACCACTGGTGGCACTACCCGAGCCTGAGCCGGTACCACTGGTGGTAACCGCTCTAACAACTGTGCTAGCAAAGCCGCAACATCAACACCAGGGACTCCACCCGCTGGGACCCCCACACCCAGGACCCTAGCATCACCGGCCACTGGAGCATCAACACCGCCCCCTCCTGCCACACTCACGGAATCCCCCGGAACACCCTGCGACTCGCCAACACCTTCAGCTGTCACACTCTGGTCCTCGGTCTCACTAACCACTGGGGCTCTGCCCCTACCACGACCACGTCCGCGACCACGTCCGCGTCCACGACCTCGACCAGCCACAGCATCCTCTCTAACCATCTGCACTACCATGAACATAAGGGTAAGCAAACAATTTCTATTATAACACAGAAACATAAGCTCACCGTGGAATCACACACTCGGCTCGAAGAGGATGTTCTAGGACTTCATGTCACACACAATTGACTAACTCACATAATCAATCAAGCATGCAAATCCCAAACATCTACAATAGAAAACTAGTGAACCCGAACCTAGAACCGTAAAGGCTCTGATACCAAAATGAAACGACCGACCTTTTTTTTTTAATAAATAAATGATAAATATAATATAGTAAAATAAACTACAACTAGTGGTCCCATACCCACTAGCCACCTAACCACAACACATTCAACAGCGGAAAATAACCATCCAATATCCAATAATAATCCAATAATAAAATATAACCATAACTCCAACATAAACAATATCCAAACATCAAGAATCAAAGAACCATCAACCTAACAATGTTCTAATGACCCAACTCTAGCAACCTAGCAATGCCAGACAATATCAAACCGAGTCCCTAGAACATCCTCCTCTTCATTGCCTGGATTCCACGATCACACTTTGCCTTTACCTGCACCACAAACACATATTGCAATGCATGAGTATTTTATAAACACTCAGTAAGGCAATCCTCCCATCTACTGGGCTATACACACAAGCAATAGAGTATCAATAATCATCACACAACAATCAACAACAACGAATAACAAACCAGGACTTAGCATCGACCGACGCCACACATGCATCGACCGATGCCAAATGGGGAAGCATCGATCGACACAGAAGCTGCATCGACCGATGCAAGTGTAACTTGCATCAACCGATACCCAGTCTGCATCGACCGACGCATGCTCGACGTAACACGAAAACCCTAGAGTTTTACACGCCGTCCTCGCACTTGCATCGACCGATGCAAGATATGCATCGATCAACGCAACGTCGAGCACCGTGATTTCCCCGAAGCTTCTCGCCGGATCTTCGTTCCTACAACCAGAAAACTCGATCCCAAGCCACAAGAAAGCTTCCTAACGTCCCTAGCAACGATCTAACAAGCCTAACATCACACAACAAGCAGATTAAAGAATCCTCTAGCTTAGATAAGCCATGGTCATGCACTTACCTTTGACACAGAAGAACTAAGCCTCAAACAAACAAGAACAAGCCTCTAGGAAGCTCCTACAACGATCCCAGCTACAGATCTCACCAAGAAACGCCTCAAATCTCAAGAAATCACCAAGAACCCTCAATAACTCTTTCTCCCTTCTCTTTTCTCTCAAAAACGGCCACACACGTCTAATGAGACAAAAGCCACGACCCTAAGGGTTTTCCCTTTCTCTTCTGACCAAAACGCAGCGTTTGACTTAAGTCAAAACGCAGAGAATTGAACCAGCATCGACCGATGCTACTACTGCATCGATCGATGCACACACTAAACTGGGATTCCGGTTCGCGGGTGTTACAGTAGCAATGAGGGCATCTATTTTCCATGTCAATGAGGCTACAGATGATGGTTGGTTGAACTTCTCTCAATGTAGTGAAGTAGCATTGTAGTTTTTGCACACTGATTTTGTGTAAGGACTTCTTGTTATTTTTCCAGCATTGATCACCCTTTGCTTTGATTCCTTTGATGTAGTGTACCTCCACATTTCCACTTGCAATGCATTTTTCCATTAGATCTTACTACTTTCTTATTGCTGCTAGTGGATGCATTGCTAGTGATCTTAGGTTGATATTTTTGTAAACTCGATGATTTTGGGCTGCCTTTGTAAGGTCTGGTGATGGTAGCATAATATGCCTGACCGATTTTTGTGAAATCCGAGCAGCTCTTGAGATGATTTAACAAAGAATAAGTAATTATAAACGAAAGGATGAAAGAAATGTTAACATAACACACACTAAAAAAAAATATTAATTACAAAAAAGTGATACACAACTAAGAAAAAAAAGGTAAACAACGATGATGGTATCATATTGGGCATAGTGGTATATGGTGGATTATTTATAGTGCTTGAAGTCTGTTACTTCAGTTTTTTTAGATTAGATAAGAAAGAATCTAGAATATCTTGATTGTGGAGTTTTAAATGACACATCTTTTTTGCCGTAAAAAAAAAGATAAAATAAAACATGATACATACATCTTTTTAAGATTGAGAAATATTTAGTCTGAAATATATGATCTTAATAATTTAAAAATATTTATAAGATTTGAATATTTGATATTTGTTTGTTATTAGAGAAATTCTATCATCGCAATCAAACACAATCTTTATAAATGGTAAAACATTGATTGTGGAAAAAATCCTTTTAATTTGTTTGAAATATTCTACTATAATATTTGATTGAAACTCTTCCAAAACCAAACATTATTTAGTCTAAAATATATTTTAATCGTTGATAATAAATGTGAAGTTTGATATTGTTTTCTATTTTAGATTTTCACCGAATTTTACGGCAAAAATTTCGTATCAACAATTTTTTAATTTAGTTGAGTCATTAATATTCTTTCCAATATTATTGTTTTAAGAAATGGATATTGAAGTTGAGATATTTTATTTTTAACTAAATATTTAAATCTTTTAATTTAAAATGAAATGAGAAATTGATTTTGTAGATATATTATTGTTTTTTTTAATAGATATGTTTGGCAATATGATATATGATATATATGATTTTTGTTTTTTTGTTTACCCTTAAAGTGTACTCCCCCAATTTATAGTATAATAAATCATTGTAGTGGAACATATTGTTATCCCCTATAATTTTGATATACATTTTTACGATTTTTTATACACTACTTAGCACACAAACTCTGTGGAGATCAAAATCCATATTGTCGGAGAGACGAAATAGACTAAATAGTTATATAAACAGTGGTGGAAAGTAAATAAAACCAAAGGGGAAAAATATACTCACTTTGAGCGACCATGTGAATCATATGAACAATGGATAGTAATGTAAAAGAGTTCATAATAGCAAGCAAAAACCCAAAAGAAAAGAAAATATTAAGTTAAATAATCAGGAGGAGTAACTCTAGATTGAGACACTGTTAGGGATCCCTTTCCCAGTAAGCCCACCTTCTCTTGTGTAATATGTAGTATTCGGGTATAACAGAGTATACGGTATGTTAACCGGTCCGATCCTGTTCTTGAATCTCTTGTCATTGTTTCTCCTTATGATATTGTTCTCTATCAGCTCCAGTTCTTTCTCAAACCGTCTAAACGCCTCTAAAGCCTCATCATCAGCCGTCCAATTCGGTGATTCCCTCTGCCCTAAGTAGACCTCGTCCGTTGAGTGCATAGACAAGGTCTCTATGATGGAGATCCCAAGAAGAGTCTGTAACTACGGCGTGATCGTCTTCAAGAATGCTACGTCAATGTCTTCTGCCAGCTCAGCATACTCAACGGTACCTGGCTCATGCATAAACCGGCGGCTGACCGTAGGACGGTTAGGGAGAAACCCAGCGTAAGGATACTGTCCAAAATTGACTGCTGCGTGAAGAGCAGAAGCGATCCAAATGATGATTGTGCAGGATTCGATAAGGTCGTCACGGGTTTGCATCAATGGCCACCATGATTCGTGTTGAGCGGGATTCTTTTTATTTGTTTCTCTTCTTTGTTATTTAATTTTCTTTTTTTGGTTTGTTGTGTTGTTTTTATATAATGTTGATTTTTAGTTTTTGGTGTTTTGTTGTTTACGTTGCAATTTTGATCCATGCAACAATCTGATCCATTGTAGTACACCTTACCCAAAAAGTTAAAAACTTCTATTCAATGCAATCAGTCATTTATTGTAACACCCGCAAATCAATTTGAGTGTTTTGGGTGAGGGTGTCGATAGACACCAAGGGGGTGTCGGTCGACACCACTGATTTTCTGGTTCGACCAGATTGAGTTTTTAATCGATTTGGACCGGTTTGATTTAGGAAAAACTATTAAACCGTGATATTTAAGTGGGAGAACGATCTATGTCGTGTTTTGTTGTTGCCTAGCCGCTGAAAACAAAGAGAAAGAGGAGAAGGAAGAGTAAACTTGATTTTGGTGTTCAAAGCAAAAAGGAACAG
Source organism: Camelina sativa (assembly GCF_030686135.1). Lineage (NCBI taxonomy): Eukaryota > Viridiplantae > Streptophyta > Magnoliopsida > Brassicales > Brassicaceae > Camelina > Camelina sativa. Next base: position 24,851,686 of record NC_141899.1, on the reverse strand, counting down.
AATCGTCAGGGTTTGGGAGAAGGAGGATCTGTATACTCAAATCGTTTTGAAAGGTATTGAGTTTTGGTAGAGTTGTAGCTAAGAGATTTTCGTACACTCTCCTTTTTACAGAAGTGAATTTGGGTTAATATTCTAGGAGATATCGGCAGTTTCGTGGGGCGTTTCTTCTCTATCGCGGTTTGAGACCAGCGGGAGTTTCGGGATCAATTGCGGTTTCATCTGAGATCTGATCGTGCTGACATTTTGTGGGAAGCTTCATGACGCCTAGGAATAGCTTTTAACCGGAGGGATTTGATAGTTAACGGTTCATTTTCATTTTAGAAGGTGAGTGCATGACCATGACTAATCTAAGCCTTTGATTCCCTTGTTCTTGCTTGTTGTTGTTTGTTTGTGTGTTTTTTTTCTTGCTGGGATTGGTTGATACAGGTTCCTAAGGAGGTATAAGGCTTGGGTATTGAGTATTGGACGTTTTGGAGGAGATTTGGGAGCGAGATTCGACTCCCGACTTCGCGCGGATCGCAGTTGCAGAGGGAGTGTCGGTTGACACCAGCAAATTGGGCATCTTTCGACACTGTGGGGTAGTGTCGGTCGACACCATTGAGCCAGTGTTGGTCGACACTAGGCTGGTGTCGGTCGACACCTCCCTTCCAGCGAGACGATGTTTGATTTTCTAGTTTGTGTGTTTGTTTGTTGCTTGTTTTGGAACTTTGGAATCATTGTTGCTTGTGTGTATAGCCCAGTAGATGGGAGGATTGCCTCACTGAGTGTTTATCAAATACTCATGCATCTCAATTTGTGTTTGTGGTGCAGGTAAAGGCAAAGTGTGATCGTGGAATCAAGGCAATGAAGAGGAGGATGTTCTAGGGACTCGATTGGATGTTGTCTGACATTGCTAGGTTGCTAGAGTTGAGTCATTAGAAACATTGCTAGGGTGCTGGTTTCATGTTTCTTGTTGTTTGGTATTGGGATATTGCCTTTGCTATAATATCGGATTGTTATTGGTTATTATTGGTTTATTATTGGATATTGATCTATGTTATTCCGCTGTTGATTGTGAATGTGGTTAGATAGCTAGTGGGTATGGGACCACTAGTTGTAGTTTATATATATATATATATTATTTATTATTTATTAAAAAAAAAAAAAAGGTCGGTCGTTTCATTTTGGTATCAGAGCCCTTACGGTTCTAGGTTTGGGTTCGCTAGGTTTCTGTTGTGATGTTTTGGATTGCATGCTTTGATTGATTATGTGAGTTAGTCAATTGTGTGTGGCATGGAGTCCTAGAACATCCTCTTCAAGCCTTCAATGAGATTTCACGGTGAGTTATTGTTATGTTTCTTTGTGTGGTATTGATTTGTTTTCTGCTTGTTAGCCTCTGTTCTTGGAAGATCAGTGGTTAAGGTGTTTGAGTTGTTGGTCGTGGATGGGGACGTGGTCGTGGTCATTGTCAGGCGGGTCCCGAGGCCAGTGAGTGTGTGGTCCAGAGTTCCACGAGGAGGTACGTCAGAGGGTCGCAAGCGTATTAGGAGGGACCAGAGAGGATTAGCCGGTGAGCGTGCCGGGGGTGCTGGGAACCCAGGTGTGGGGTTGCAGCAGGTGGAGCCCAGGGTCGAGATGATCGCTTGGCGGATCTGTTGGCGTGCTGTTGGAGCGGTTACCGAAAGGGGTACCAGTGTAGGCTCCAGTTGTGCCGCATGTGGCGGGGTGCAGTCGAGGGCTGCGGATGTTGAGGACTTTCCACCTTATGTTAAGAGGAAGGAGCGGTTGTAGACGACCGATATGAGATTATTTCTCAAGAGGTATCGGGCCTAGAGAGGCGGATAGGTGGACATATGCAGTTGGAGCAGATATTTCTCTGCTTGGTAGTTAATCCAGTTGGATATTATAAGTTGAGTGGGCAGGTGTAACATTGCAATGTTATACTCGGACCACAGGAGGTAGTTGTGTCGAGAGATGTTTATAGTCGTTAAGGATTGTTGCTCCTGAGGGGATGGTCATCCCCTGAATACCGATAGCTCGAGGGGCTGAGGGCTCCGAGAGTGGCAGAGGGGATGTTGTTCTCCTGAGGGGATGAGTAGTTCCCCTGATATCGAGATCTTGAGGATTGTGGTCCAAGAGTGAGACGGTATAACTCGAAGACGCTGGTCTGAGAGTGAGATCGGTATGACTCAAAGGTTGCAACCTAAGAGTGGAAGAGTTGGGAGCAAGCAATTCCTAGGACGTGAGTATAAACATAACGATTGAATGTAGACCTCGAGAGATTGACGGTGGTTTAATCTCGGGTTTTGGATGTGTTGACCTTTGGGACAGGGTTTTATGACTAGAGCGGTTATGAATGTTTGGCTGTGCGCCAGGATTGTGAGGCCGGTGGTGCTAGAGTCCCGAGAAGGGGAGTTACAGCAGGTTTGAGCCGGGAAAGGCATGTTTGCCAGATACATAAGTTCACGAGAAGCCTTCATGGCAGGATAAACTAATCGTTGCGACAATACTGGATGAAGTTCATTGGAGATGGACAGGGTTGCTAGATTCAAGGTTTTGGTAATCTTGTTGGAGGGAATAAGTCAAGTGGTTTGAGCTAGCTGCCTGCAAAGCATTTGACGCGGTGAATCAGAATATGCGAGCGTATGGTACTTGTTTGTTTTATTACGCTCGTATTGATGATTTACTGTGGAGAATTGCCAAGTGGAAAAGCTATTTCTGGAATAAGTTATCTTGGGGAAGTTTCCCTAAGTGGCAAGTTACAAGAGGTTCTTGGACGAACAAGAGGGTTGATATTTAGGTGGCGGCGAGTTGATGTCGGCATACTTGAGTATTTGTTTAGTTGAGCTGAGGAAGCAACTAGAGGATTTATGGAGCAAGGGATTTATACGTTCTAGTGTATCACCGTGGAGAGCACTGGTGTTATTTATTAAGAAGAAGGATGGGAGTTTCCGCTTGTGCATTGACTAATGGGGTTCGAACCGGGTCACTGTCAAGAACAAGTACCCTCTTCCCAGGATTGATGAGTTGTTGGATCAGCTGGGAGGTGCTACTTGGTTCTCCAACGTAGGTCTGGCGTCGAGTTATCATCAGATACCGATAGATGAGGCAGATGTGAGAAAGACGGCTTTCAGGACGAAGTATGGGCATTATGAGTTCATGGAGATGCCTTTTTGGGTTGACTAATGCGCCAACAGCGTTTATGAGATTGATGAACAGTGTGTTTCAGGAGTTTCAGGACGTGTCTGTCATCATTTTCGCCAATGATATCCTGGTATTTTCTAAGAGTCCTGAGGAGCATGCAGTGAATTTGAGGGCAGTTCTGGAGAAGCTGCGGAAGCAGAAGTTGTTTGCTAAGTTGAGCAAGTGTAGTTTTTGGAAGCATGAGATGGGTTCTCTCGGTAACATTGTTTATGCATAGTGAGTTTCTGTAGATCCAGAGAAGATTCAGATTATCAGGGATTGGCCTAGACTACAGAATGTCACTGAGATCAGGAGTTTCCTTGGTTTGGCAGATTACTACAGGACCAGGAGATGAAGTCTCTGGTAGGGGAGATCAGTGCGTTGAGCTTGTGTGCGATTTTCTCGAGAACCATTGGGTTAGGAGGCGGCTTATAGAGCGGATCTTCTGGGCAGGGTGTGGTTGGCTCAGGAGAAAGATTTGGGGCTGGTGAATGTCTCTAAGGATGTTGATTCAGAGTATCATGTCTCAACTAATGGTACTATCTTGGTGCACGGTCGGATTTGTGTGCCCAAGGATGAGGATTTGAGATAGGAGATCTTGAGGGAGGCTCATGCGAGCATGTTTTCTATTCATCCAGGAGAACCTAAGATGTACCGTTATCTCAAGAGGTACTATCATTAGGTCGGGATGAAGAAAGTTGTAGCTAGTTGGGTCGCGAGGTGCGACGTGTGTCAGCTGGTGAAGGCTGAGCATCAGGTTCCAAGCGGATTACTAAAGAGTCTACCCATTCCAGAGTGGAAGTGGGATATGATTACGATGGATTTTGTGGTAGGATTGCTAGTGTCACAGACTTTTGATGCTATTTGGGTCATTGTGGATCGGTTGACTAAGTCAGCACATTTTCTGGCCATTAAGAAGACTGATGGAGCAGCGGTCTTGGCTAAGAAGTATGTGAGGGAGATAGTCAGATTGCATGGGGTGCCAGCAAGCATTGTGTCTGACAGAGATTCTAAGTTCACTTCGGTGTTCTGGAAGGCATTTCAGGTAGAGATGGGCACTAAGGTGCATATGAGTACAACTTATCATCCCCAGACAGATGGACAGTCTGAGAGGACAATCCAGACGCTGGAAGATTTGCTGAGGATGTGTGTGTTGGATTGGGGTGGCCATTGGGCAGATCACCTGAACCTGGTAGAGTTTGCTTACAACAACAGTTATCAGGCGAGTATTAAGATGGCTCCTTATGAGGCTTTGTATGGGAGGCCATGTCGTACAGCATTATGCTGGACTCAGGTGGGGGAGAGGAGCATGTTTAGCGCTAGTTTTGTTCAGGAGACCTCAGAGAAGATTCGGGTTCTCAAGCTGAACATGAAGGAGGCTCAGGATAGGCAGAGGAGTTATGCTGACAGGAGGAGGAGAGATCTTGAGTTTCAGGTAGGAGACAGAGTGTACCTCAAGATGGCCATGTTGCAGGGTCCAAACAGGTCATTGTCAGAGACTAAGTTGAGTCTGAGGTATATGGGTCCATTCAGAGTGATTGAGCGGGTTGGACCAGTGGCGTATAGACTGGAGTTACCTGAGGTGATGCGTGCATTCCATAAGGTTTTCCATGTGTCTATGTTGCGGAAGTGTCTCCGTGAGGGTGAGCAGGTGTTGGCTAAGATTCCTGAGGATCTTCAGCCTAACATGACAGTGGAGGCGAGACCAGTGAGGGTTCTCGAGAGGAGGATCAAGGAACTTCGGAAGAAGAAGATTCCTTTGATGAGAGTCCTGTGGGACTGTGATGGTGTTGAGGAGCAGACTTGGGAGCCTGAGGCAAAGATGAAGGCAAGGTTCAAGAAGTGGTATGAGAAGCAGGCCGCGACTTGAGCTTGTTTAGCCTGGTCCCATCTGTAATCCGTGGCTGGAGCGGGAATGGAGTATTCCAGCCCATCTCTCTTGTTACTCGGTCGCTTGGGGTGGTTGGTTGTGCGACTCAGTAACAAGATGAGGTGGTGTTGGGGTACAAAGTTTCCGTGAGGCGGGGTTGTGAAGGAAAGTTTCCTGAAGGAGAAGTTTCCAAAAATGGAAAGTGCTAAATATGGAAAGTTTTATGGGAGTTAGAATTTGTCCATTTTAGCGGTGGAGAGCCTTTAAGGGGGGCTTGTGTGTGGCCTTAGTGGCGGACATTTGAGTCAGTGTGCCCGTGTGTGGCGGTCTTTTTGGACAATGTGTGGTCTTTGTGACAGGCTTTCTAGCCAGAGTGTCTTTGTGACGGTCCTCTTTAGGACATTTGTGTGGCCTTGGTGGCGGTCCTTTTTAGGACATTTGTTTGGCCTTTGTGGCGGGCTGTTTTGCCAGAGTGTCTTTGTGACGGTCCTTCGGGACAGATGGCCTTCGTGGCGGGCTGTTTAGCCAGAGTGTCTTTGTGACGGTCCTTCGGGACAGATGGTCTTTGTGACGGTCCTTCGGGACAGATGGCCTTTGTGGCGGGCTGTTTAGCCAGAGTGCCTTGGTGGCGGTCCTCTTTAGGACATTTGTTTGGTCTTGGTGGCGGTCCTCTTTAGGACATTTGTTTGGCCTTGGTGGCGGTCCTCTTTAGGACATTTTGTTTGGCCTTTGTGGCGGCCCTTGTGGCGTGTATATGATCCTTGTGTGGTCATGAGGTATTCCAGTGAGGGAATATGTGGTTGGTAGGACATTGAGATGTTTTTACGCGAGCCACGGGAAGGAAACCTGGATAGGGATAGGACTCAGACGCGTTCAGAATCGTTTGCTCGCGACTCTTGGGGGACTTAGGTTCTCTAGTACTGCCATATTCAGAGACTTTGTGGCTCGGGAGTATGGTTGGTATATCGACTTCGGATGACGATCCGGGGGCGCGCTGTAGGGTGGCAACCCGAGAGACGAGTTTGGACTTTTCCTTATATATTATGGCATGCGGGCTTCGGCCTGATGAGGAGCCAATAAAAACTCAAGGTTTAGGCCTACGAGTAAAGGAAAGTCCAAAAAGTCAAGAGCAAATGACGCCTGGAGCGTGAGTCTATCGCCTAGAGGTGACCTTCTGTAGATCGGTCGGAGGAGTGCGGGCCGTGGAGACGGTTGCACGGGAGTCCTTGGCTGATGGTTGTTCGAGATTCGAGGACGAATCCAGTTTGGTGGGGGAGAATTGTAACACCCGCAAACCAATTTGAGTGTTTTGGGTGAGGGTGTCGATAGACACCAAGGGGGTGTCGGTCGACACCACTGATTTTCTGATTCGACCAAATTAAGTTTTTAATCAATTTGGACCGGTTTGGTTTAGAGAAAACGATTAAACCGTGATATTTAAGTGGGAGAATGACCTAGGTCGTGTTTTGTTGTTGCCTAGCCGCTGAAAACAAAGAGAAAGAGGAGAAGGAAGAGTAAACTTGATTTTGGTGTTCAAAGCAAAAAGGAACAGAATCGTCAGGGTTTGGGAGAAGGAGGATCTGTATACTCAAATCGTTTTTAAAGGTATTGAGTTTTAGTAGGATTGTAGCTAAGAGATTTTCGTACACTCTTCTTTTTACAGAAGTGAATTTGGGTTAATATTCTAGGAGATATCGGCAGTTTTGTGGGGCGTTTCTTCTCTGTCGCGGTTTGAGACCAGCGGGAGTTTCGGGATCAATTGCGGTTTCATCTGAGATCTGATCGTGCTGAAATTTTGTGGGAAGCTTCGTGACTCCTAGGAATAGCTTTTAACCGGAGGGATTTGATAGTTAACGGTTCATTTTCATTTTAGAAGGTGAGTGCATGACTATGGCTAATCTAAGCCTTTGATTCCCTTGTTCTTGCTTGTTGTTGTTTGTTTGTGTGTTTTTTTTCTTGCTGGGATTGGTTGATACATGTTCCTAAGGAGGTATAAGGCTTGGGTATTGAGTATTGGGCGTTTTGGAGGAGATTTGGGAGCGAGATTCGACTCCCGACTTCGCGCGGATCGCAGTTGCAGAGGGAGTGTCGATCGACACCACTTGGTGTCGGTCGACACCAGCAAATTGGGCATCGATCAACACTGTGGGGTAGTGTCGGTCGACACCATTGAGCCAGTGTTGGTCGACACTAGGCTGGTGTTGGTCGACACCTCCCTTCCAGCGAGACGATGTTTGATTTCCTGGTTTGTGTGTTTGTTTGTTGCTTGTTTTGGAACTTTGGAATTATTGTTGCTTGTGTGTATAGCCCAGTAGATGGGAGGATTGCCTCACTGAGTGTTTATCAAATACTCATGCATCTCAATTTGTGTTTGTGGTGCAGGTAAAGGCAAAGTGTGATCGTGGAATCAAGGCAATGAAGAGGAGGATGTTCTAGGGACTCGATTGGATGTTGTCTGACATTGTAGGTTGCTAGAGTTGAGTCATTAGAAACATTGGTAGGTTGCTGGTTTCATGTTTCTTGTTGTTTGGTATTGGGATATTGCCTTTGCTATAATATCGGATTGTTATTGGTTATTATTGGTTTATTATTGGATATTGATCTATGTTATTCCGCTGTTGATTGTGAATGTGGTTAGATGGCTAGTGGGTATGAGACCACTAGTTGTAGTTTATTTATATATATATATATTATTTATTATTTATTAAAAAATAAAAAAGGTCGGTCGTTTCATTTATATTCTACGCTTCTATTTGAAATGTTATTGTATGTTAAGTTGTTAACCATGTTGTATAGTGTGGTTAACTTTCCTCTATAATTACGTCACTGGTGATAAGTGTAAAGGTGAGAGAATCAAAAGCAACACATGCAATAAATTTCTAGCTCAAGTCTAATGTTATTATTGTCATACAAGTCCCCTGTTTAATAAATCTCACTAACGCTCAGTTTGAAAAACCAAAAACAAACATTGCAACAAACCAAAAGAGAAGAAAAAGAAAATGCAAAGTGCTTGGAACGTTTTCAAGGGCTCAGGTGCTCATTGCCTCTATTCCGGATTCACTTAGCTTCCCTGTCATTTGAAAATAAAATAGCAAATACAATGTTGACTTTAGTGTATGAGAAGACATTGCAAAAAACTATCCACCTACTCAAAGCTAAATTGGATATAGATAAGAGGGGTATAAGACTAAGAGAGAGAACATGTTGTTAGGATCGATTTCAAGGGCCTTCTTGACATCAAACTCAGCGAAGTCTAAATCAGCCAACTCCACGTATGCTTTCGCTCTCCTGTAAAACTCACATATCAACGGGCAGTTCATATTATTATATACCTTCTCGTATCTCTTGGACGCCAGAGCATATTTGCCTGCTTTAAACTTGGAGTTTTCTTCTTCCTTCTTAGTATCAGCATCTATCTTTTCTTCAGTGTTCATGTCCCACGATTCCCTTTCCTACAAACCCAATAACAACCAAGTGTTGGCCTCTTATACTTTCTTACTGGCTGAATTGTAAACAACATAAGCATCTAAAAGTACACTAACCTTGTCGTAAGTCACAAGATCAACCTCAAAGTACACAGTTGAGATTGGCGGTGCCACCTTCATCTGGTTTGAACTCAAACAGTTCCTCATTCTCACCATGACCTTTCTTCAGGAATACAGTTTCATCTTGAAGTTTTCCAATCAATTTCACCACAAGAAAGAAACAAATAAAAGCCTTGTAAGAAACCATTATGCCTGGTTAAAACATCAGTGTGATAAAATCTGAAATGCAAACCTTTCACAACTGCCCCATCGTTAGGATGCTCATATCCTTCCCATTCCTTTAAGATTTTTTCGAATCAACCCACCACCCGTTGGTGAAGGCGTCCAGGTTTGAGCTCTGCAAAAGAAACATAAGGAGTTCCCATGGTCGTCGCAATGTTTTTTTAGTCAGATATGGAAGTAGAGAACTGCGTTAGTGAGATGGTAACTTATATAGCGATGTCTGAATTTATACAATAAGAATATGTAGTAGTGGGGAAATAATTAAATAAGAGGGAATTGAAACAAATTTTACCGTTCAGAATCCACGCCGTTACAATTACGATTGGAATCATTGAGAACTCTTACAAAGCTGAAGATGGAGAAGTGTAGCGATTGGAATAGCACTTAATGCATCAGAAGGTGAGATGAAAATACCATGAAAATGAAGATGAAACGGTAGAGAAGAGGAGAGGGAATCGAGCCATCATATGATACGACGGAGAAGTCTAGACTTCATCAATGATTTTATTAGGGTAGAAGAACATAAACTATCTTTAACTTTTCTAGAGTCTGTTGGGCTGATAATATGGTTTTTTTTGGTAATGTTATGGACTTTTTATTTTAAAATATAATAACAAAATACATACTATCAAAATATAAGGATTCAGGTACTCTCAAATTTCTGAAGCCCATTAGTATATAATTAATTAAAAACTGCTTAGTGGATAAGTGTTTAAGAATAGACCCTAAAAATTAAATAAAGAGCTGCTGATGTGGCAGCACCAGAAGTGAGAAAAAGCCAACTTTATATATATAGATAGATTCTAGGTAATTTCCCAATAAATTATATTAAAAAAACATTTAAACATATATTACAATCCTAAAAAAGTCACAAACTTAAAACTGAATACAATAATAATAATAAAAAAAACATAGAATGATAGAAACATATGAAAGCATTATGAATAACATAATTAGCATCGGTCTAATATTAAGTTATACCAAATTTTTGCCAGATATATTTAACCAAATCAGCTTTAAGCCGTCGATGTTGCGTTGTATCACGAACTTGATTCCAAGCGCCCATCACATCACCGAGATTGTTAATCCTATCTGTAGAATATGTTAACTCGACATATGAAGACCTGCTTCCTTCTCCTTGATGGAATTCTGCTACATTGTACAGGTTGTATCCATCTCGTTCATATTCTACTATTATATTGTGCAATATGACACATGCTCGCATTATCTTTCCTATTTTTGCCTTATCCAAAAAAAGTGCAGGATTTTTAACAATCGCAAAACGAGCTTGCAAGACTCCAAAAGCACGTTCGACATCTTTTCGGGCAGCTTCTTGACACATTGCAAATAATGATGCTTTCGGGTCTTGTGGAAGTGAAATTGATTGGATGAATGTTTCCCATTTCGGATATATACCATCAGTGAGGTAGTAAGCCATATTGTAATGTCGTCTATTGACAAAGTAATCTACTCTCGGAGCTCGACCTTCTAAGATGTCATCAAAAACAGGTGAACGGTCAAGAACATTGATATCATTTAAAGTACCTGGAAGACCAAAAAATGCATGCCAAATCTAGAGATCCTGCGACGCCACAGCCTCTAAAACGATTGTAGGTTTTCCAGATCCACGAGAATATTGTCCTTTCCAAGCTGTTGGACAATTCTTCCATTCCCAATGCATACATCAATGCTTCCGATCATCCCGGAAATTCGCGGGCCTCTCCTTGATTGAGTAATCGTTGGAGATCCTCTGATGTAGGTCTTCTTAGGTACGTATCTTGAAACATATATATAATTGCCTCCACAATATTTTCCAAGCATTGCATTGCGGTCCTATCTGCGAGGCGGAGGTATTCATCAACCGCATCAGCTGCACAGCCATATGCCAAAATATGAATGGCTTCTGTACACTTTTGTAATCCAGACACACCCAACCTTCCTGTAGCATCTGATACTAAGATTTTTGTGTCTCCTAGTAGGTTCAATTAACCTTATGTGTTGTAATACTTAAGGTGTCAATCCAGTTGGGAAAGTTTACTATCACTCAAAATGCAATCAAGATGTCACAAGTTAAGCCAATTCAAAGAGTGTTTTTATCTAACAGTCCTAGAATGATCAAAATGTGAAACGGAAATGAGTCACAGAACTAGAAACAAGAATGCATGACAAGAAGCGAAAGTGAATAAAAACGCAAACGATTCTAAGCATGAACAAACGAAACAGTTCCAGGAATGTAATAAAAATCAGAAAGAAAGAAGTCCTAAGGATGGGGTAATTGATGTCAGTCTAAGGAGTGTTTAACATACCACAAGCAAAGTATCCCTAAACAATGAACATCACAACTTAGCTAATCCAATCTCTTAGCAAAAGCTACTCAGACTCAACCACTTCCATACCTAGCTCTCGCTAGAGAAACGTGGTCGAGCAGGCATGACAAACAAGTTCATTCACGTCAAGCAACATCCTAGACAACTAATCTCTTAGGCTAGGAACGTAAGTCTCTGGCACTAGTTGGTCAGACATTTCATCAAACACCTTTTGGGTGCGGAAATGTCTCGAACCTAGTTCCAATTGATCAGAGAGAAACAAGTAATTCTAACTCTAGTCCAGAAGGGAATCATACATCAAAGCTTAAACACTCTACATCCTAAGATCCTCCACCTAATCTATCCCATCCTCAAGAACTAACACACTACTCAGATCCAAAAATCATAGTCAAGGATGCAAAAGCAGAAATCATTGAAACAAGCATTATTAGGTAGATAAAAATAAGATGAACAACTTTGTAGAAGGAATCAAATGCAAAATCTCAATAATCTCAAAGATATCGGAATACAAGTCTGAGAACGTTTTTTTTTGGAGGCTAGGTTCAGAAACCTTCTAGGAACGAAAACGAGATTAAAAGATAAGATGTCTCTGCAAAGACTTAACAAAATGTATATATAGTAGTCCAACATGGAAAGCCCTAAAACTTAAAACGAAAAGGTAAAGCGTCGGTTCGGTAATCTCCTGAAGCGTGTGAAACCAACCGACATGTGCGATCGAGTCCGTGTGCGTCGAATGGATTGCAATGTCATCATGGCTCGGATGGAAGGCTAAGGAGCATGGCTTGGACGGATAGCTCGGACGGAACGGAGATGGTGACAATGGCTCGGACAAAACGGAGATGGTGACAATGGCTCGGACGAGACGGAGATGGTGACAATGGCTCGGACGAGACGGAGATGGTGACAATGGCTCGGACGAGACGGAGATGGTGACAATGGCTCGGACGAGACGGAGATGGTGACAATGGCTCGGACGAGACGGAGATGGTGACAATGGCTCGTACGAGATGGAGATGGTGACAATGGCTCGGACGAGACGGAGATGGTGACAATGGCTCGGACGAGATGGAGATGGTGACAATGGCTCGGACGAGACGGAGATGGTGATAATGGCTCGGACGAGAATGGCTTGCAACATCTCCTAAATACCTGAAATACTCCAAAATGCACAATGTATGCAAGTATGATGCAAGAGCTACCTAGACGTGCAAAGTGTATAGAAAGAACTAGAAAATGATGCAAACCAATGAGTTATCCTAGCTAAATGCATGATAAAAATAGGCTAATGAGAGACAAAATATAGACATATCAACTCCCCCAAACTTACTCTTTGCTTGCCCTCAAGCAAACAATCAAGAATAGAGTATGTAGAAGAGGTGTGAAGATGGGGTCTCAGAACCTAAAACATGCTAAATAACATAGTTAGAATCAAGGTCCTTGTTTTTAGTTCTATGATGCATGGTGAAGGAACTCTATATTTTTTTCTACACATGCAATCCTATCAATCATTCCCTTTAACATTCATTAACAGAGAACCGTGAATCAAGCTAAGCAATGTCGTTGAACTCATTTGGCTAGGGTGAAGGGTTGGAGACTTAGATGGTCTCCTTCTCAAGTGGTTTCATCAATACATGACAAGGTTCTCTCACGAAAATGAGTTGAGCTTAAGAGAAGGCTAAAGGTTGAAACCAACTGATACATACAAGAGCAGCGTCCTGTCTACCCAAAGAACATTCCAAACCGAAGTTGGTCCTATCTCTACCCTTCATCAGAAACATCATCTCAAACCCATTCTTTCACTCTTTATACTTGGTCTTAGGAGAAGTTCACTTATTATCATTCTAGCAGATTGGGAAATCTTTATTATCACTATGGTTCTTTTTCTTTTCTTCTAAGGACTCTAGACATCATAAGCATTTTTACTTTCTTTTCCTTGTCTAATCTTTTTATTTCATGCCCAGAACTAATTACTCTTTTTACTTCGGTCAACCCAAATCCTTTACTAGACTTGTAAAATTTGAAAGCACATCCCCCTCCTAAAAACTTTCTACCCTTTACTTCCGTTTTACACTTCATTTTTCTGCACAAATCCATAACTAATACCCAAAATCGAGTTCTCACCTAGTCCTACTAGTCCGGATAACGCAAACTAGAACTACACAGGATCCTACTCTTGTCGGTTAGAACCCAACACTTTCTAACAAGGTCAACTCGGAAAAAGGCCTGACACTCAAGAATACAATTGGCTTGAAAGAACGGTTGGTTAAGGGTGCGGGGAACTGTTCCAAAGATAGGAACCAGCTACTTGGATTGACAAGGGTGGTAAAAATGTGAAAGACAATCCAAGTATGTATATGGTATGCATGAGTTCAACTTCAATGCATAACAGGATAATTGCAAGTCAGGATTAGGTTCAAGTAGATAGGGAATGATATCAATTCAAAACATGCTTAAATCTTAACTTTTCAGGTTCAATCAACAAGCATCAAAGAACTAAGAACAAGGGCTTTAATCCTATCCTATTGAATCCAGCATGCTAACAAGGTTACAATCATCATCAACCCCTATGCTAAATGCAACAACCCTATATGAATAAACCTAAACGCAATCCTAATATGCAAGTGAAAACCACATGAACACTCTGTTTTTGTGGAAATTTTTGATTTTTTTTTTCAATTTTTTATTATTATTATTTTTTTATTTTTTTATATGCAAATAGATGGATGAAAACGCAAGCATGATATGATACAAAAATTTGAAATAAGAAAACACAACATTAGATACATGATCTCAAACCCTCCCCCAAACTTAAATTACACAGTCTCCTGTGTAAGAAAAATTTGCAGGACGATTTAAGAATCACAACACAAACAACGCAGAAATGAAATGGTATATACAAAGGAAGGTAGGAGTACCTCAGTAGTAGAAAAAGGAGTCTGAGCTCGCCCAAAGATTTGGTGCGTGGTACTGGCTCTGTCCTTCACCGTGTTCGGGATCCGCAGGAGTGGTCTCACCTGGTTGGTCGACTTGTTGCTCAACCGCTTGCGTGTTCTGATAAGTGCTCGGCTGCTCGTCGCACTGCATGTCGTCGACTCTAGACTCGCCATGGTCTGAGGCTAATACTACCACATCCGTAGGCTGATAATCGCCTTGCTACCCAACTTGTTGCTCAACCTCTTGCTCAGCTTGATCTGCAGAACGACGCGCTGATCGACGACTTGAGGAGGCTTTGGAACCTCGCGAACCGCGTCTCTGTCTCTCCCTAGACTCGTGTGATAAGTGGAGTGAAGGAGCGGGTGAAGGCGGACGCTCCCGCAGCAGGTATGAAGATTGACGTGTGGGAGAGCGAATCGGAGTAGGTGCTCGCTCTATGTTCGCAGAAGGGCATCCTGGCATTGGTCTGGTATCCTCAGGGATAGACCTAGGGACTGCAGTTGTGGAAGTCGAACAGCTAAACTTACGCATGAAGTTCATGACGCTCTTGGTGAATCGGCTCAACAATTTGTCTCTGGCCTTCCCCCATTCTTGTAGTTGGTTAAGTCTGTTATGAGCTGCTCTGACCCCCTTGGCCATTCGCGGATCCGAGTATTCCTCGAAGTGGAACTGCTCTGGGCGATAGTCCTCTGGGCGGTAGTCCTCTGTGTCTTCTTCCATTGGTCTGCGCGTGTTTCCGCAACGTCGACATGATCCTCTTCAGCTTCAGAGTTGTATAAGATAGCCGTAGGAGGGATAAACTCGATATGCTCTTCCCCTAAGATTGTAGACAACTCGATGCAAGGGAGGAGTAATCTCGAAGGTCCGACCGCAGGATGCACAAACTTGTAGAGCAACCTACCATGCCTCAAACCCCAATCCAAAGTGCGTAGCTGTCGCAGGTAGGTGATGTCTATCCAACGTGGTGGGTGCGATTCAGAGTGTAGGGGGACGCCAGCAGCCTCAAGGAACCAAGTCACGATGCCTCCCATGCACATCACTCCGGGAGTGTGGTAGAGGCTTAGTCGCAAGACCCAATGCTTGTATGTCAGCATGTAGTTGATAAGGTAGAGCGAGACGGAAGTGTTGGATATGTCACCTTGCAGCGCGGTGCAATCCATGGCAGTGGATGAGAGTCCCTTTAGCGCCAAATCGATCATCTCTAGCTCGCCATTTGTCATGTATCCTTTAATCTCTTTAGCGTAAAATGCATTGGTGACCGCCTTCTGGAAGTAACGCAACACTGGGCTTCGCACGTTTAGCGCTTTTGTCTTCGAGGAAGTGAATGTGGGTGTGCTCCCAATCGTTGCCCAGAGTGCGGATATCTCATCCCGATCGAACTGCGGCGTAGTCCTCGTTCCGCTGGGAAATCCAAACATCTCTTCGACAGTTTTGAAGCTGAGAGTGTAGAACTGGCCATGAACGCGAAATGTAATGTAGCCCAGACCTCCATCAAATATCATTCCCGGCTCATCCACATACAAATGCGTCTCCAGAGTACAGAGGAACTGAATTGTCTCCTCCCTGTATCCGCTTTTTGGTGTGTTCATGATTCCCTCCAGATGGCACCGCCTAAACAGATACTGAACATCCTCCCAAATCCCGAGTTGCTGCATAGTCTCAACATGGGGATATCTTGTTCCCTCAAACTCCATCTGCTAGAACAGCTCGTAGTATTCCTTGGGAGTTAATTTCGTCTCAGCGCTCTTCCGTTTGACCGATTTTCTGGGAGCTGGTGTTGATTGCAACGCAGGTTCCTCCTGTTCGTAATCACTCCCGTCCTCCTTTGAGTTTGAAGCTTGTGTCGGTTGCTTCCCGCGACTCTTGCTCTTAGAGAGCAGTTTGTCTGGTCTGCTTGACCCAGCGCCTCGCGTAGGCGGCTTAGAAGTAGCAACACGTCCTGGAATCTGACAACCATACTAATCATACATCTCGTCCCAAAAATTGTCAGACATTGCAAAGCTAAGACAATTCAAACTCAAAATCAAAGATTAGTAGGTTAGTGACCGGGCAATAATACTAATCGCAAAAAATCAATGAGAGTGAGTATGGCGCGAGACAAACAAAGATGGTGATAATGGCTCGATCGAAACAAAGGCAGTGACAGTGGCTCGGTCGAAACGAAGATTGTGACAGTGGCTCAGACGAAAATTTAGAGTGGCGACGGGAATCAGGGCTCAAAAGGGAACGAAGATGGTCGCAGTGGCTCGGACGGAAGCGAGATGGTCGTAGTGGCTCGGACGGGAGCAAGATGGTCGCAGTGGCTTGGACGGGATGAAGAGAAGTGACGGCTTGAGCTGATGCCTCGAACGAGGTGTGGAATAGTATCTCAGGAGAGGCGGTTGGTGAGTGTCTCGAGCAGAGCTTCGCGGGGTGGACGAGAATGACTCGGATGACAGCAGGATGGCGGCAGCGGCGGACACAACGAGGATGATGGCTCGATCGGGAGTGTGGCTTTATGGAGGCAGCAGTTCTCTTCCGCAGGTCTAGCAAGGGAGAGTGAAAGGTGTGAGTGTTTGTGGGTTGGGCAGAGGGGAGAGTAGAGAGAGTTGAGAGAGTTGAGTAATAAATAGGAAGTGTGGAGAGATGATATGTCGACATAAAGGGGGAGAGATGGAGTGTAGTGGTGGGTTGATGTGGGAAGATGGGATACAAAGTTGATGTGTTTGGTGAGAGGGAACAAGAGAGAGATGGGTGGTGAGGTGACAAGAGAGTTGAAAAATCTCGTGGGGGGGGGGGGGGGAGGAAAG
Organism: Camelina sativa; assembly: GCF_030686135.1. Taxonomy (NCBI): domain Eukaryota; kingdom Viridiplantae; phylum Streptophyta; class Magnoliopsida; order Brassicales; family Brassicaceae; genus Camelina; species Camelina sativa. Next base: position 24,834,837 of record NC_141899.1, on the reverse strand, counting down.
AGCAAGTGGGTGAGTGTCTCCCATAGATATTTTTTTCGTTTTTTTTTTTTTTTTTTTCGAAAAGAAATAAAAAGTGTCTCCCCAATCTCCTTTTCACTCTGCTTATCTCTGTATCCTCTATTTCTTTTCTGTGGAACTCCTCATTCTTGACGTGATTCTGAACAAACTCTTTTGATTGCTATTTTTTTTTTTTTTTTTTTTGCTTGTACTCCCTTCTGTAGATTCCTGAACACAAGAAAATCAAAAACAAAAATTAAAAACACAAGGGACCTAAAAAAATATTTACAGTGATACCTTTGAGACTTCCTCCCAAGTGAGCTTGTTTAAAGTCACGAGCTTGACTTTTCAGCCTTTTAGGCTTTTGGGGGTTCATAGAGGAGCACAGAAAACCCCTCTGGTCGGACTTGGTCAGCTAAATATTTCTTGACTCTCTGACCGTTCACATTGAATTCACTACCATCTTTGTTCAGGAGAGTGATGGCTCCGAATGGCAGAACTTCCTTGACGTCAAAAGGTCCAGACCACCTAGACTTAAGCTTTCCAGGAAATAACTTAAGTTTGGAGTTGAAAAGCAAAACCTGATCCCCAGTCTTGAGCTCCTTGACAACAATTTTCTTGTCATGAAAATTCTTGGTCCTTTCTTTGTAGATCTTTGAGCTCTCATAGGCATCAAGTCTGATTTCTTCCAACTCATGTAGATCAAGTGTCCTTTTAGCCTGAGCTGTGTCAATATCCAAGTTCAGCAACTTGATAGCCCAAAGTGCCTTATACTCAACCTCTACAGGGAGATGACATGCTTTCCCATAGATCAAATGAAAAGGTGTTCGTCCTATTGGCGTCTTGAACGCTGTTATGTATGCCCAGAGAGTCTCGTCCAACTTGACAGACCAATCTTTCTTCGAAACTCCAACAATTCTTGACAAGATACCCTTGATCTGCTTGTTCGAAACTTCAACCTGACCGCTGGTCTGAGGGTGATACGTAGTAGACACTTTGTGCTTGACCCCATACTTTCTCAGCATGCTCTCAAAAACTTTGTTGACGAAGTGAGTTCCACCATCACTGATCACCGCTCTAGGTATCCCGTACCTTGGAAAGATTATACTTTTGAACAGTTTCAGAACAACCTTGTGATCATTGGTGGGGCTGGCTATGGCTTCGACCCACTTAGAAACGTAATCAATTGCCACCAAAATATAGACATTCCCATTATATGGGGGGTTGAATGGTCCCATGAAGTCTATCCCCCAGACGTCAAATATCTCCACTTCCAGGATCGGATTTTGGGTCATCTCGTTTCTCCTTGTGATGTTGCCCATCCTCTAACAAGCGTCACACTTGGTGATGAAGTTGTGAGCGTCTTTGAACAAGGTTGGCCACCAGAGACCTGCTTGAAGAACTTTTTGAGCTGTCTTGAATGTGGCGAAGTGACCTCCATAGGTGGAACCGTGACAGTGCTCAAGCACTCCCTGCACTTCCCCTTCTGCTATGCATCTTCTGAACAGACCGTCAGAACCTCTCTTGTACAGATAGGGTTCATCCCAGAAGTAGTGGTTGACCTCTCTGAAAAGCTTCTTCTTCCTGTATGGATCCATGTCAACAGGAACTTCTCCACATACCTTGTAATTCACAACATCTGCATACCAGGGTGCAGTCTCAGAAGTGATTGCCATGCATCTGATTTTGAGGTTCTCAACCCCTGTGTCATGCATCCGCTCACAAACCTGGGCTACCAGAAGTTGTTCCTCAGGCATTGAATCATCTATGGGGACAACATCATCAATTCTCATTCTAGACAAATGATCTGCAACTCCGTTTTCTATGCCTTTTTGTCAACTATCTCCATGTCAAACTCCTGAAGAAGCAGGATCCATCTCAACAGTCTCGGTTTGGTATCCTTCTTCGAGTAGATCTGTCTCAGAGCGGCGTGATCGGTGTACACAATGACCTTCGAACCCACAAGATAACTCCTGAATTTTTCGAATGCAAACACAACTGCTAGGAGTTCCTTCTTTGTGGTAGCATACCTTCCCTGAGTCTCGTCTAAGGTGCGACTCGCGTAGTAGATGACATGAAGCTTCTTGTCAATACGCTGTCCCAGAACAACTCCAACTGCAAAGTCTGAAGCGTCACATATAATCTCAAACGGATGATCCCAATTCGAAGCTTGAACTATGGGTGCCTAAACCAAGGCCTTCTTGATCTTGCTGAAAGCTTCCAAACATGCTGCATCAAATTCGAACTCGACCTCCTTGCACAACAACCTTGTCAAAGGTCTTGCGATTTTTGAGAAGTCCTTGATGAATCTCCTGTAAAATCCAGCATGTCCCAGAAAACTTTTGATGTCCTTTAGCGTCTTAGGCGGTTGAAGCTGAACCATGACCTCAATCTTAGCTTTGTCAACCTCAATCCATTTCTCAGAAATTTTGTGTCCCAGAACGATCCCTTCTTCAACCATGAAATGGCATTTCTCCCAGTTCAGCACCAGATTCGTTTCCTCACATCGCGTCAATACCCTGCACAGATTCAACAAACAGGAGGAGAAAGTGGAACAGTATACAGAGAAGTCATCCATAAACACTTCCACTGACTCCTCAATTAAATCCGAGAAAATTGAAGTCATGCACCTCTGAAAGGTGGCAGGAGCATTGCACAAACCAAATGGCATGCGTCTGTAGGCAAAAGTGCCATAGGGACATGTAAAGGTTGTCTTTTCCTGATCATTTGGGTGGATAGTGATTTGGAAGAATCCACTATACCCATCAAGGAAATAATAATAAGGATGACTAGCTAGTCTTTCCAACATTTGATCAATGAAAGGCAGAGGAAAATGATCTTTCCTAGACACAGCATTCAATTTCCTATAATCAATGCACATCCTATGTCCTGTGATGGTCCTAGTTGGGATTAACTCATTTTTTTCATTTTTGATTACAGTTATTCCTCCCTTCTTCGGTACAAAGTGCACTGGAGATACCCAAGTACTATCAGAGATAGGATAGATAACTCCAGCATCAAGTAGTTTTAGGATTTCTTTCTTAACTACCTCTTTCAGATTAGGGTTCAATCTTCTTTGGGGTTCAATACTACATATGATTCATTTTCAAGATTGATCCTATGGGTGCAAAGACTAGGTGAAATTCCCTTGATATCATCAAAAGAATAACCAATAGTCTTTCTATACTTTTTTAGCTCAGTTACTAGCATCCCCATTTCATCATCACTCAACCTAGAATTTACTATGACAAGATAAGTAGAATTGGTTCCCAGAAAAACGTACATGAGTCCGGAAGGGAGAGTTTTGAGTTCTACCTTCGGAGCTTTCAGTTCCGACCAGTCGTCAGCATGGGCATCAGAAGCGGTAATGGTCGAGCGTGGTCCGAATGGTGTCTCGAGCGGTGACTCAAGTCGGGTCTTTACGTTGGTCGAGTAGGAGGTTTCACGTTCTAAATTCTCTGTCTCAACTACACATACCTCTTCTGCGTCAGACAACTGCTCGAACTCTTCTGGTTCGTCCGTTTCTCTGTGGGAGTCTAGCATATTCTTGTAACAAGTGGTCTCCCCATGCAGGAACCCTTCTTCTCCATCCCTGGTTAGAGCAGTTTTGAGATGATCCTCCTCAGCTAGTTTCTCCAACAACTCATCAGCCAACTTATCCATCTCCTCAAAGTAGAAGACTTGTCCTCCTATTGTTGGCTTCTTCAAAGTATCCTTGATGTCAAACTTCATAATGAAGTCGTCTCCTAGATTGAGATCAATCTTGCCATTTCTGACATCAATGATGGCTCCAGCAGTCGCCATGAACGGTCTTCCTAGGATCAGAGGATCCTTTGGTTCTTCGTCCATCTCTAGAACCACAAAGTCGGTTGGCACTTCCACTTCTCTAATCCTGACAGGTAAGTCCTCTAAGATACCATGTGGAAGTCTCACTGATCTATCTGCAAGGATGAGAGAGATGTCGCATCCCTTAAACCTTGTGAAACCCAACCTCTTAGCCACAGAGAATGGCATCAGATTCACTGAAGCGCCAAGATCACATAAACACCTCTCAAAAGACATGGGTCCAATGGAGCAGGGTAGAGTGAATGATCCAGGATCTTTGAACTTCTTGGGTACAACCTTCTTATGGATGATTGCACTGCACTCAAGACTTAGTACCACCATGCCTTGAACTTCTTTTGATCTCTCCATCACCAAGTCCTTGAGGAATTTCTGGTAGTGAGGAACAAGTGCGAATGCATCTAGCAATGGCATTCTCAACTCAATCTCCTTGACTTGCTTTTCGAACAAGGCTTTGTACTTCTCAATAAGCTGCTTCTTGAAGCTCACTGGAAATGGTAGAGGAGGCTTGTACGGTGGAGGGATGAACCTCGCAGGTCTGTCTTCAGGAACAGCAGGCTCCTTAACAGCTTCAGGTTCAGATTGCTTCACTGGCTCGATTGGATCTTTGACTGCCTCGACGGGGTTCTCCATCTGAGCGTCATCATGACCAAAATCCTCCCCATCTAATTCTGCACTATCCTCAGTGACGTCTGGAACTCCTTACCTGGGAGGCAATGTTTTCCCACTTCTTAGCGTAATGGCATTGGCGAACTCCTTGGGGTTCTGAACAGCTTTACCTGGGAATTGGCCAGGCTTTGGTGCAGAAGTAGAAGCCGATTGGCCCTCCATGTACCTTATCTTTGAATTCAGAGTTTCGAATTTGACGTTCAGATCATTGTAGGAACTCCATCCTCTGACTAAGGTCAGCGAACTTCTTTGCAGTATCCATGGAACCGCTAGCTTGGCCCTGAAGAATTTGTTGCATCATCTGCTTCATTTCTTGATCTGGGGTTGGTGTAGGCTGAACTGGTTGAGGACGGAATCCCGGCGGTGGTCCTGAGGGAGCTTGGTAACCCTGCTGGAACGGTTATTTTGGAGCGAATCTCGGATTGTAAGGCACAAAAGGTTTTTGTTGCCCTTGCTGTTGTTGTTGAGGCGGGTACACCTGATCTTGTGGATTAGCAACATTGGGACTTCGGTAAGACAAATTGGGGTTCGTCTTGTAGGGGTTGTAACCTTTGTTGTATCCACCCTGATTCTGAACATAGCTGATCTCTTCACTCTGCTCACCCTCCCCATCTGGAATTTGGAAAGGGTCGTCCTCAGAGATGAAGTGGACGCTCCTCTGCTGGCTCAGCAAGATACGGTCAAGCTTCTCATTAACATTCTTGAGGTCCTTCTTGTACTTCTCTTTAGACCCAGCGTCGCCGCGAAATGTGCGGTCATAATCCTCGTTGTAGTTGCCGTCGGACAGAGCAAGATTCTCCACCAGTTGCCAACCTTCGTCGACGTCCTTGTTCAGGAAGTTACCATTAGAAGCAGTGTCAAGCAGCATGCGTATTTTGGGAAGGACACCAAGGTAGAGAGTACTCAGTAATGACTCGTTGCTGAAACCATGGTGTGGGCACTGGCTGTGGTAACCCTTGAAACGTTCCCAGGCTTCACATAATGATTATGAGCTTTTCTGAGTAAAGCTGGAAATCTCATTCCTGAGACGTGCTGTTCTGGAGTTGGTGAAAAACTTGGCCACGAATGCTTTCTTGCAACCATCCCAGGTGGTGATTGATCCCTTGGGAAGGTTTTTCTCCCATTGATGAGCCTTGTCTCCCAAGGAGAAAGGGAAAAGGCGCAACTTGTAACCATCCTCACTCACGCCGTTGATCTTGGTGAGACCACAAAGACGGTCGAACTCGTCCAAGTGGTCGAGTGGATCCTCCATAGGCAACCCGTGAAACTTGTTTCCTTGGATCATGGTGATCATACCACTTTTGATCTCGAAGTTGTTGTTCGGCACGGCGGGAGGGACGATTCCAGCACGTTGAGTATGAGTGTTCGGTGCATCCCCAGCACCAATAGTTCGCGGTCCCTGATGTGGTTCATGTTGTTGTTCCATAGTGACGTGTGCGAGATAATCAGTGGGTTGACGAGCTTGTCGTGGGCGTTGCAACCGATTGATGTCATCGATAACAGGAAGGAGATTCTGATGCCCTCTTGATCTGGTGTGCATGCAAGGTTGCAATCAACAGGTACCTGAGATGCAAAACAAACAAGCAGACAACCAAAACAAGTGTCTCCTAGTAGCAAAAAGAATCAAAACAAGTGTCTCCTAGGATTGTGTAACAGAACTTAATCTTGCAAAACTTGAAATCTTAAATGTAGCAAAAAGAATCCCAGATGGCAACGGCGCCAAATTGATACTAAGATTTTTGTGTCTCCTAGTAGGTTCAATTAACCTTATGCGTTGTAATACTTAAGGTGTCAATCCAGTTGGGAAAGTTTACTATCACTCAAAATGCAATCAAGATGTCACAAGTTAAGCCAATTCAAAGAGTGTTTTTATCTAACAGTCCTAGAATGATCAAAATGTGAAACAGAAATGAGTCACAGAACTAGAAACAAGAATGCATGACAAGAAGCGAAAGTGAATAAAAACGCAAACGATTCTAAGCATGAACAAACGAAACAGTTCCAGGAATGTAATAAAAATCAGAAAGAAAGAAGTCCTAAGGATGGGGTAATTGATGTCGGTAGAGTATCCTAGTCTAAGGAGTGTTTAACATACCACAAGCAAAGTATCCCTAAACAATGAACATCACAACTTAGCTAATCCAATCTCTTGGCAAAAGCTACTCAGACTAAACCACTTCCATACCTAGCTCTCCCTAGAGAAACGTGGTCGAGCAGGCTTGACAAACAAGTTCATTCACGTCAACAAACATCCTAGACAACTAATCTCTTAGGCTAGGAACGTAAGTCTGTGGCACTAGTTGGTCAGACATTTCATCAAACACCTTTTGGGTGCAGAAATGTCTCGAACCTAGTTCCAATTGATCAGAGAGAAACAAGTAATTCTAACTCTAGTCCAGAAGGGAATCATACATCAAAGCTTAAACACTCTACATCCTAAGATCCTCCACCTAATCTATCCCATCCTCAAGAACTAACACACTACTCAGATCCAAAAATCATAGTCAAGGATGCAAAAACAGAAATCATTGAAACAAGCATTATTAGGTAGATAAAAATAAGATGAACAACTTTGTAGAAGGAATCAAATGCAAAATCTCAATAATCTCAAAGATATCGGAATACAAGTCTGAGAACGTTTTTTTTTGGAGGCTAGGTTCAGAAACCTTCTGGGAATGAAAACGAGATTAAAAGATAAGATGTCTCTGCAAAGACTTAACAAAATGTATATATAGTAGTCCAACATGGAAAGCCCTAAAACTTAAAACGACAAGGTAAAGCGTCGGTTCGGTAATCTCCTGAAGCGTGTGAAACCAAACGTCCTTCTTCCCGACATGTGCGATCGAGTCCGTGTGCGTCGAATGGAATGCAATGTCATCATGGCTTGGATGGAAGGCTGAGGAGCATGGCTTGGACGGATAGCTCGGACGGAACGGAGATGGTGACAATGGCTCGGACGAGACGGAGATGGTGACAATGGCTCGGATGAAACGGAGATGGTGACAATGGCTCGGACGAGACGGAGATGGTGACAATGGCTCGGACGAGACGGAGATGGTGACAATGGCTCGGACCAGAATGGCTTTCAACGTCTCCTAAATACCTGAAATACTCCAAAATGCACAATGTATGCAAGGATAATGCAAGAGCTACCTAGACGTGCAAAGTGTATAGAAAGAACTAGAAAATGATGCAAACCAATGAGTTATCCTAGCGAAATGCATGATAAAAATAGGCTAAGGAGAGACAAAATATAGACATATCAGCATCTCTTCTTTGTTGGAAATATAGTAATTCATTAGATAGTGCCTCAACAATACATATGAACAATGACTTGTTCATTCGAAAACGACGACGGAAACTAGCTGCAGAGTAAGTAGCATTTTTGCTGAAATAATCATTCCATAATTGAATATGCCCTTCCTCGCGTCCTCTATCAAAATAAGCTCTTTGCAGCCTTGAAGTAGTTGGTTGTTGATCATTGCCATAATCATCTAGGCAATTTTGGAATAGATTGCCAAAGTGTTCATCAAAAAATTCATCAAAACTCATCATCTAAATCTAGGGATGATATGTTCTTAGAAAAATTTAATTGATTATAAAAGAAGATTGTAGCTGTTTGAGAAATAATTTGGAAAAGAGATTGTTGAACAAGTTTGAGAGATTTTTAAAGAGAGTTGGGATGAGAGTTTATTGAACAAGTTTATGATACAAGAGTAGCCGATACATACTTGCTATATATCCTTTATATATTAATAGAGAAGCACATTCTTGAAAAAGTTGATGTGTCGTCGTCAGAGAGCTTGGTGCACCTTTTAGCAAAATAGCTTTAAATTTTCTACTTATTTACATTAACATGCCATTATATATATTTTTAAAAATAATTAACTGAATAATAGTTAGATATGCTATCATTTCTCACACAAATTTAAATATCACATAGAAAACTAATTAAATAATTACATATTATTTAAAAGTAAAATTTCACTAAAATTTACTTACAAATATACAAGTCAAAGTTATATTAATTTCTTAAAATCAGTTTAAGTAAAATATTCTAAAAAGCCTATAAAAACATATCAATTAATATAAAGTTAATCAAAATAAAGAACATATAACTTATTAACCTAATCATATAAAAACAAAATGTTATTTTGTATGTTAGTATTATTACATAATAATTTAAATAACAAGTTTCAATAGTTATTATAATTGATTATAAAAATAAGTATATTACCCATGAATTATCTTCAATTCATTAAAAGAAAATTAATTCCCAATAAATATAGATTATATATATTCATAAATAAATATAAAAATGACAACAAATTAGGGGATATCATGATGTGTGATTATTTATATATATCTAAGTAAACTAATTAATCTCAACATTTAGTGTAATTATTCATTGAAAATGGAAATATTGATAACCGAAATATTGATAATTGAATCCCCTATATATTAATAGAGAAGCATATTCTTGAAAAAGCTGATGTGTCGCCGCGAGAGAGCTCGATGCACCTTTTAGCAAAATAGCTTTAAATTTTCTACTTAATTACATTAACATGCTATTATATATATTTTTAAAATAATTAACTAAATAATAGTTAAATATGCTATCATTTCTCACACAAATTTAAATATCACATAGAAAACTAATTAAATAATTACATACTATTTTAAAATCCCTATATATTAATAGAGAAACACACTCTTGAAAAAGCTGATGTGTCGCCGCCAGAGAGCTCGGTACACCTTTTAGCAAAATATCTTTAAATTTTCTACTTAATTACATTAACATGCTATTATATATATTTTAAAAAATAATTAACTGAAAAATAGTTAGATATGCTATCATTTCTCACACAAATTTAAATATCATATAGAAAAACTAACTAAATAATTACATACTATTTTAAAGTAAAATTTCACTAAAATTTACTTACAAATATACAAGTCAAAGTTATATTAATTTCTTAAAATCAGTTTAAGTAAAATATTCTAAAAAGCCTATAAAAACATATCAATTAATATAAAGTTAATAAAAATAAAGAACATATAACTTATTAACCTAATCATATAAAAACGAAATGTTATTTTGTATGTTAGTATTATCCCCAATTTATAAAAATAACCCATGAATTATCCCCAATTCATTAAAAGAAACTTAATTCCCAATAAATATAGATTATATATATTCATAAATAAATATAAAAATGACAACAAATTAGGGGATATCATGATGTGTGATTATTTATATATATCTAAGTATATAAACTAATTAATCTAAACATTTAGTGTGATTATTCATTGAAAATGGAAATATTGATAACCGAAACATTGATAACTGAATCCCCTATATATTAATAGAGAAGCACACTCTTGAACAAGCTGATGTATCATCACCAGAGAGCTCGATGCACCTTTTAGCAAACTAACTTTAAATTTTCTACTTAATTACATTAACATGCCATTATATATTTTAAAAAAATAATTAACTGAACAATAGTTAGATATGCTATCATTTCTCACATAAATTTAAATATCACATAGAAAAACTAATTAAATGATTACATATTATTTTAAAGTAAATTTTCACTAAAATTTACTTACAAATATACAAGTCAAAGTTATATTTATTTCTTAAATCAGTTTAAGTAAAATATTCTAAAAAGGCTATAAAAACATATCAATTAATATAAAGTTAATAAAAATAAAGAACATATAACTTATTAACCTAATCATATAAAAACGAAATGTTATTTTGTATGTTAGTATTATTACCATAATAATTTAAATAACAAGTTTCAATAGTTATTATAATTGATTATAAAAATAAGAATATTACCCCTGAATTATCTCCAATTCATTAAAGAAAACTTAATTCCCAATAAATATAGATTATATATATTCATAAATAAATATAAAAATGACAACAAATTAGGGGATATCATGATGTGTGATTATTCATTGAAAATGAAAATATTGATAACTGAATAGGAATATACGTTCTAATTGTATATTCATCTATGTGCTATTACAAAGGAATGAGACAATAACCCTTATCATTTATAAATAAATATAGTACCCAAAAAATCATAATTTATTTGAAATGATTGATTATTAGATTATGCAAAATTGTTATAGTTACTCGATAAACCATAAATATAAATTTGATTTTTAAAATACACAAAATATATATATTACCATAAATTGTAACAATTTATAAATGATTTCTTTACCACGTTCACATATTTCACAAGTGAAATGTAATCTTACACGTATACATTGATTTTGGAATTTCATTAATTTTTTCATAATGGTTTTTTGGTCTGTCATTTATAGAAAATATTAACAAACCGACTAACTCAAAAGATTTAAATAGCCTAATCAAAAATATTAAATCAATAAATTAGATTATCTTCAGAAAATTTAGATTAGAACCTGATTGTTACTAACATATAATAAAAATTAAATAATTAAACTACCAAATAATTTTAGTATATGTTGTTATGATTACATAAGAAACATGCAAAATTGTTATGATTACAAAATAAAAAATAAGAAGATATGAATTTGATTTTTAAACCACAAAAGACATATTTCAACAAATAGTAACATTTTATCAATATTTTCTCCACTATAAAACCTCTTACAAAATCAAAGATTTCACGGGTGAAACGTATTTTTTAAACGAAAAAACGTAATTTTGAATAAATAAATTAAAAACTTTAGTTACATATTATGTTTGACACAAACAGATATTGGTTCTATGATAATAATTTTACTTATAATACTTTTCTTTAAATTGATTTTTCCTGCACATAGTGCGGGTTGTTACCTAGTGCAAGTTTATTGAAGAAACGTGTTCACGGGACAGAAAACACAAACTTCTCACGAGAAAGAAAACGCAGACCGTGACATGTACGATAGACCAGAGACAGTTTTGTTCTCTTGTGCCGACGTGACCACAAACCAGATACGGTTTCGTTCTCTTGTGCCGACGTGAGATTAGAAATTCACGAGAAGAACATTCATCACAGACCAGGCATTTCGTGTTCTATTGTGCCGGCGTGACTTCACAAGGTTCACGGGTTACCTGCAAATAAAACATAACCAAAAATTAAACAGAACCTGCAAATAAAACAGAACCAAAAATTAAGCACAACCTATCCTGCAAATAAACAGCCACACAATACAAATAATGGTTCTGTGTCGTACGTTGTATAAGATTATTCACTACTCATGTGCTTGTCCTGTTTTCGACTTGTATACTTGTGTCTTGTTTTCGACTCACGATTAAACACAAACTTTGATTGGAAACGATACAAACTTTGATTAAAAACGATACAAACATTGTTTTCGACTCATGATTAAACATTCACTAAGACCTGGATGCCTTAACACCTGGAGGGCGTTCATTAGCTTCTTCCTCAAGACGAGATGTTGTATTCGAACTAGAGGAATATGTGCCACTCACATCAAGCTTTGTTCTTTTGGAGTTTTCAGGTCCTCTCAAAGCATTCGAAGAACACCACTTCTGCTCATGGCGTAGAAGCCTCCAAGCATGCTCTAGAGAGAACTTCACTTTCTGATCATTGACGTACAACTCGTTTGCCATTTGGAGAACATCATCTTCTGACTGGCCACTGGTTCTCCGACTCGAAGCTTGGTTGTAGCATCCTACAAACATGTTGACAGTCTCATTTATTTTTTTCCACCTCTGCTTACATTGACTGGCCCCTCTCTTTGGTTTACCCACTACTGCTTCACTCGCTCCATAGTAGAATGCAATTCGCTCCCAAAAGGAACCACCCTTTTGCCCATTGCCCAGGAGTGGATCTTTGCTAGTGTTTAACCAACCACTGATCAAGACAATATCTTCCTAAGCAGTCCATCAGATTCTAGCTTCCCTTGTGTTTTCATCTACCTCTTTGACATCACTAGATTGTGTACTAAACTGAGGGATAGGTGATGAGCTTATTAGAATAGGTGAAGAGCTTATTTGCATAGGTGATGAGCTTGTTTGGATAGGAGGAGAAAAAGATAGAAGAGATTCTGAATTATTCACCCCAACTTGGCTAGTCAAGAGGTCTGTAAAGTTTAAAGAAAATTAATTCATACCCTAAAGTCTATGAAAGATGGAGAGAAGAAGAATTGACTTGGGGGATAGAGAACCATAGAAGCGACATAAATAGCAAATCTCCGAGACCATTTAAGCATTGAAGGAGAAGGAAGAGTTTGGTAGTTGGGTTTATTGTAAAGCTTTAAGGTTACGTTTACAAATGTTTTTTGTGTTTAAGTGTTACACCTACCAAGCATTTAGTAAGTGCTTAACTACCAAGAATTTAGTAAGTTCTTAACTACCAAGCATTGAGAACTAATTCACAATAATGTTTAACTTATAGAACTACCTACCCATTTGTGTCTAAGTGTGACAAAAGAAGCTTATAATGTCAACAACAAAGCAAGACTTTAAGCAAAACTTCAAACATAATCATACAATAAATCAAAACCTTTTTATTCTACAAACAAGACTTAAAACAAAAAATCAATGTCAACAATCAATCAGAAATCAATACCTTTTTATTCTACAAACAAGACTACCATTCTACAATACTACAAATCAAACAAGAAATCAATGTCAACAATCAATCGGATTCTAGTTTAAACAAGCTTTTTAAACTTACCTTCTTTGAGAAGCAGCGATCAATCAGATTCGCTGAACTACTTGCATTTTTTAAGCTCCTTGTAAAGCTCATCTCTAGCGGCATACTCAAAAAATAAGTAAACTCTGTTCTGCAACAAAAGGTATTCGAGAAACTGTTATTATCACAGAAAAAAACATTATAATGTCAACAAGAACAATCTTCAAATTCTCACAACACAACACCTGATCGTAGAAGTAACCATAGTGATGTCAACTCAAAACCATGTTTATAAAGCAAGAGAGAAGCGGGTATACTCAACTCAATGCAGAAGATGAGACTGAATCTCAACTTCCCAACGAAGCTGGTGCTCAACTTGTGACTGTTGAAGCTGTGTCTTAAAAAGAACCTTTAAAGCCACACTGTAATTGCTCTGTTTCAAATATGCATATAAGAAGAAAGACATCAAATCAACAGCATCTCCGACAAATCTTTATGTGAATAACTCAAAAACAATAACATTGATTGTAAAAAGAGACACACACTAACCCGCTTCTCTCTTGCTATATAAACATGGCCAAACTTTCCTCTACCAAGAGGCTTCCCAACATCGAAATCGCTTGTAGTCCATCTCTTTTCTGCAGCCTCTAATGCCTCATGACACAATAATCACAAAGATACAATCCAATTCCACTCTCAGAAAACAATTTAACAATCATAAGAAAATCTTTCTTGTACCACATATCACAAATTGTAACCAAGTATAAACTATACAACAATATTTATGAAATATCAAACAACCCAATCAAGAATCCCAAACACAAACAAACAAGGAAGAAACACGAGAGATAGATACAGAACTAAACCCTAAAATTGAAACATATTCGGCTAAAGAACCATAAAAAAAAATTAAGGAATCAATGAGATCAAGAATAAGCAATTGCGAATACCTTTTCTAATTAACGAATCAATGAGATCAAGAATAAGCAAGAATAAGCAATTGCGAATAGGCCGAATACTTGGATCGAATTGAAGAAGAAGACGACGAGGCGAGATCTCTTTCTCGACTGTATTCATCAACGATCTCGATGAAGTTGGATCTTGTTGTGGCTGAAGACTTGGATCTTGTCTTGGTTGAAGGTGAGATGAAGTTGGACAGAGGATCGGTGTGGAAGGAGAGAGGAGTTTTGATTTTGTGTTTCTCTCGTTTTGGTTTTGTCGAGAGAGAGAGAAGAAAACGAAGGAAAGCCAATAAAAAGCTGCCATGTATCGGGTCTCTGTGGATCTAAAATGATCGCCGCAGAGAACTGTCTCACAAAAATTACGATTAAAACTTTTTTTTGATTATATGGTTAAACAAATCAAAGACATCCCAAGGAGTTGTGCAATGGGTTTGCTCTTAGTACTTCACCGGTTTTGTCATAACCGGTTTTATTCAACAAAAACCAGGAGATCAGACATAGCTTATCGAACCCGGTTATGGTAACAACATCTCGATCAAATCAAATAATTAAGTGAGTCTTGTTGTATTTAGACCACCAGCAATGTTGGTTGATGCATCCTCTGGATATTTCTCCAAAATCAATCTTGCGATTCAATCTCCCAATGAATGATCATGGTGCAAGCAACAAGCAGAGAAGATAGTACTGGGAAGCTCTGAACTGTCTCTTGTCTCTGGTTTTTTGTTGAAGAATTTGATAAGCTTCTACCGACCTGCTTGGCCAAGAGTGTCAATATATAAAGCAATGTATAAAGAAGCTTCCAGAATTGTCAACAGTATACCAAACCACGAGATCTTTATACACTGCATTTAGAATATATTTTCAAGAAAAAACTCCTCTGTGTCGAGCATGCTCTCACTAACGAAATCGATAATGCAGCCAAATTCGAACAGCATGCATGTAAACTTGTGAAAGTAATCACGTCTGGTTTCACTCATCATTTAGTCATACACTTCAACAGCCTAAAACCAGTTACCTACGCCGAGTCGCCGAAATAACCAGAGATCATGAGTTAACAAAATAACAACAGCCTTTACTTACTTATGTGTTTTTGAAAAGACGGTTTCTTAAAATTCCTTTGTACAATTACTATCCACGTACGCGAGGTGCAAAAAGGCAGAAAAAGAAAGAACTCAGGAGAACAAAACAAGTGGAATAATCCTCCAAATCTATGTACAACAACACAAGAACTAAGAATTATAACTTATTATAAAACACATTTCATAACTTCGATTTCATAGTCAAATTAGCCATTATCTAATCCAATAGAAAGGAAATTATAAAACATTCAATTATAACCACATGCGCAATAACCTGTGCAGGAAGATTATGCCAACGTAGGCAATGATGTTTCCATGTTTTGATGAAATAAGGTAAACCAAAGTAGTTAATTCAAGATTTTAAAAAGGAAATACGACAATGATATTTTACGTACTCCTAACTCACAGTAAGTTCATGTCACCCACTAGAAATCGAGAAAAAAATAAAATCATACTAGTAATTTTTAAAGCTAGGGACTCAAAATCCAATCGAGAAAACGCTACATAACCTATAAGCCAAACGAAAGCTGCATGCATACACCAAACTCACAAATTGTCAGCCCTGAAAAATTCAGCTAATTAATCTTAAGGGTAAGTTTACAAGGATTCCAAACTCAATTCCAAAACGCTACATAACCTAATGGGTAGGCTGCAAATAGAGTTACTACTAGTGGTGGATGCAAATGTCTGTTGAAAGAAATCAAACTAGACTAGAAGATATAAGCTGATGCCATAGAGACATAAGCTGATACATATCGTTGTAACATCCATAGAGGCATAAGCCGATGCCAAACCAAGCAATGAGTCATATTAGAAAGAATGAACACCTTCAAAATCCACAAGTCATATTTAAAAGAAGAATCTAGCAAAAGCAAAAGGAGAGTAAAACGAAAATATTAAGCCTCCTCAAGTTCAGAAACGGAACTGCATCTTGCATTCATCTTCTTCTTCCATCGGTCCTTCGCACATTTATTGATACGATAGCTAATCTCTTCGGTATAGGCCTCAAGATTTTTAATCCCATCACTCGACACGAGCTTTGATCCGGCGACGTAAGCATCTTCCTCGATAGATTTCGCAACGGCGGACGCTTCCTCAGGGTTAAGCGTTCCGTATCTCTTGGAGAGGTACGAGTCTGTGGATAATATATTGATAAGCATATTCAAGAGGTAATCGCGGCTTAACTGAGTCGGTGGCCAAACGGAGAGCATGGTGGTTCCTCCATGTTTCTTCTCTGGTTCTGCTTCGACTTTTGAGGATGTTGCGTCAGAACTGCGTTTTTTAGAGCTTTCTGATTCAGGCTGCGGCGTTAGGACGGTGGTATAGATTGTATCGGTAGTTTCTGCCATCTTTTCCAAGTGTAATTAGGGTTTTTTTTTTTGGGCGCTAGAAGGAAAATATCAGTTTTTTCCCGTCGGTTTACAAGTGAAGAATTGTTTGATGGAATTGGTTGGATTGGTATTTATAGATTATATATACATCCATACAATTACTATTTATCCTTATTATTTAAGGAAAAGTCACTTTATTATAAAACATGACATTGTTTATTGTTTTCTAACTAATTATGGCCTACTATAGTACTAGTTTTTAGAATTGTTTTTAATTGTTGTTTTTGAAAAAACTATTTTATTATCTAATCACAAAATGATAATTATAAGAAAATTATGTATTAAAAAAATATCACATATTATTAATTATTTTAATATGATATCTTAATGAAAGAATTTATTTAATCAATTATTAATCCTAAAATAATAAGGATTGTAAATACTCTCCTTCATATAAATAAATAGATTATGTTATATTTTCTAGCCAAACAAAATAATTTTTACAAGCATATTACTTCAACTTTGTTTAACTGATTTTAAAGTTTTGGTATGAGAAATATGTATGAATGTCTAGTTTTTTTTTTGGTTTTAGTTACTACTAGGATCGTGTCCACGCTACGCTGCGACATTGTTTTTCTGTTGTTTTATTTTAATTATTTTGAGGATATTTTTGTATGGTGTTTGTAATTAAAAATCATTATTAATATTGACAATTTTCATTGGTAATACTTTGTTTTTAGGTTTTTGTTATTATTTGTTTCTAGTTATTTTTATTTTATTATTGTAATGAAATTATAGACTAAAATCAATTTGTATTACAATTACCATTATTAGTGTTAGTTTTCTAATCACAGCTCATAAAACTTATGAACTATTATTATCAATATTAAATTTCCGAATACAGCAACATGTATAGGCAAAAATTTTAACAGCTCCTCCTTATATAGGTAATGATCACAAATCACTGTTAAAAAAAAACCATACTTGGAATATACCTTATATGCAAATCAGAAAATGCAACAAATAAAAACAAACATTCATCCTAAGAAAATGAGTAAATACCTAGGATATGTGGAGTACTTTTTTGTAAGATGTATTTCAAACTAATCAAGTAAACAATATATTGGTCTTTCAATCTGAAACGACCGACCTTTTTTTTTTAATAAATAAATAATAAATATAATATAGTAAAATAAACTACAACTAGTGGTCCCATATCCACTAGCCACCTAACCACAACATATTCAACAGCGGAAAATAACCATCCAATATCCAATAACTAGGAAAAATCCCACGCGTTGCGTGGATTAAATTAATATTAGTAGTATTACATATATAATATTATAGTTATTTATTTTATATTTTGTATTAATTGTATGGGGGATTTTCAAAAATATTCTTTTTTCTATGTCACTTTTTAAAAATACTTTTTTTTGGTGTCTATTTTCAAAAATATACCTTTTTAATATATAAAATGACCAAATTCTAAACCCTAAATCCTAAACCCTAAATATTAAACCCTAACCTCTAAAAACTACATCCTAAATGTAAAAATGAGAATCCAAACCTTAAAAAATATTCTAAAAATTAATTTAACATATTGTATTTATGTAAAAGAGGGCAACAATGAAAATGTTAAAAAAAAAAGATATTTTTGAAAAATGATATCTCAAAAAGGCATCTCTAACAAATTCTCTAATTGTATTTGATTTATTTAATCTTAAAAATTTAAATATTTACACATAGTATTTTAAATATGTAATATTAGAGATTGTTTTTTTTTGGGAAATTTTCTGAAAGTGTTTGATTTTTTTTTTTTTAATTTCACCTTTATTGGATTGCTTTAATTGTTTGTTTCAAATACTTATGCAATATATGTTAGGACTATATTTTGGTGTACTTTAAGTCATATGGCTATTTTGGCCCTTTCTTTTCCTTATTTCCAATTTATGATTAGTTAGTACTTTTGAAAAACAAATAACTTTGTTAACCCAGTTCACCGTGTCTACCGCTACGTCTGAAGAGAGATTGACCTCTCAAAATCCACTATAATATGCCGGAAAATACCTTCGTTGTGGTTTACACATTAATGACTTGCGTACAAAATAGAGTTACATCTATTGCGTAATGAATTTATAGTTGGAGAAATCATATAATAAACCTTGGGAAGACAGTTTAGTTGAGGCTGGATTTCTCTGCATTCTCATCTCTTTCTCAATTTGGAGCTCAAGTAATGGCAAACGATTATGTAGTAATGTATCCTCCATCTAGTGGCATATCTAGTTGGAGTGTACCCCCACAAGGAAAACAATACACTGGTATATGTATAGATTATATAAAGTGAAGTGTCAATATGGAAACGGAAATAAATGTGAAAGTGATGTGTGAATATGAAAATAAATTGAGTATAAGGATACTTTGGCTGTGCCCCATGTTAAGGATACTTTTGTGGAGTTTTTTATTCCCTGCCTTTGTTGATCTTCATTTACCTTTGTCTTGCACTGTTTGACATCGTTTCCTATCCTGTTGCTTAGGTCCCCGGTTTAGTTGATTATTTGGTTGGGGTCTGTGTTTCATTATTAATGAATATAATTATGTTGTCTACTTATTTTGAGTATAAATACATTATTGTTTGAAAGGATACATTTTTTCTTGTGATGCATGTTGTCTGTTGGTTTTGGGTGTTGTGTAAAGCAAACATGTTGTCTTTTCTCTCCCACCTATGCTGTCCGTCAAAGCTATATAAACAAACAAATAGAGTCTCCATTAAAACAAAGAGTGAAGAGAAGAAGTTCATACCAGATGATCATTATCGGTGGTTTTAAGCTGGGCCCTCTCGGTATCTTTCCTCTCTTCAGCCTTCATTTAGCCTTTCTTTAAAAACTGTTCTCGTTATAACATTTGGCCAAAGCTGTGGAAGAAGTAAGCATCTCAAGTTTCACGGAAAATATATTATCTTTCTTTGTTACTAAATAACAAAGCCACTATCATAACCAAGCCAGTAAATAAATCCACAATGCAATGCAACACAGAGAAAGGGGAAAAAGGGCACCATTGTCTCTGGACATTAGAAGGTTCTCTGAATTCCACATCTCGTTCTCAATGTGGATCAAAGCGTATATACAATTGCAATTTATAGCAATCAAAACCTAAAAATTCAAGTCACATCCAATTGGATTTGAATAAGAGTCTGAATGTTAACATATTAATATTTCTTACTATAATAATTCGAGTAATCACAAAAGAGCAAATAATTTTTAATCTTACTTGATCTTAACGCCGTTGTTAAAGTTGAATCGAGAGAGTTTCGATGGACCCAATCTTTAGCTCTTTGAAAGTTTCCCATGGCTTTGAGAAGATCATTAGGGATCGCCACCATAACTTCGACGCCGGAGCCAGCGAGAGCTCCCATCGTGTTCGTGTCAGCATCGAACAGCTTCACCTTCTGTATGTTGTTGTCTCTAAGCATCTCCACTACCGTTTTTGGTGGTAACTGATGAGTCGCCATTGTTCCTCAGTTTACCCCCAAGCCAGAGACGCAGCCGGAAGAAAAACATACGGAGGAAACGATGACAAAGACAACGGTGGAGTTAGTTATAGGATTCTTTTTCGGCGATGATTCATTTTTTTTGTTGTGATTCCTCTGTTTTAAGAGTATATATAATTGCAATTTATAGCAATCGAAACCTAAAAATTCAAGTCACATCCAATTAGATTCATCAAACAAATCGATTAAATGAAAACACCTTAGTCAAGAAGGGAAGAAGAGTTACCTTGCTTCAAGGGCAGGAAATGACAATAGGCAAGGAAGAGGAGAAGACGGATCTCTATCCAACGAGCTTCACTTTGAGACGGCTAATTCGGGAACTGCCAGAGTTGAACATATAAGGGGGGAGGAGTGGAGAAGAGAAAAAGACGAGGAAGGGGAACATTGAAGTCGGAGATCCCGTCGGTTTCGGTTTGGGAATGCGATAAATTTGTTGTGGCCCGTACATGTTCAGCCCAGAAACAAAAGGAAGATAGCGTCGGAAAAAAGCCCATTAGAAACAGGATGAGTTCGGGAATAAAAAAACTGAGAATTTAGATGGGACACGTGGCAGATAGATAGAGTATTCTTAAAGGGTGTAACCCTACTTTATTATATTAGATAATCCAATAATAAAATATAACCATAACTCCAACATAAACAATATGGGAAAACGTCCTGGTTCCCCATGAGAACTATGATATCGTACCAGATGGAGCCCGATCTTTACCCCCGTCCCAGATGGCTCTCATGAAATTCTTCTCAATCTATATACCCATATATCGGGATGTTATCGGTTTAAAGAGTGAACCGATACGATACCGTTCATACCAAATAGAAAACCAAAAATAAAACCTGACTGATGTTAATAATCCGACCCGAGACGATACATCTATAACACATCTATAACTCCATTAAAATCCCCAAATCCTCAAACCCTAAAAGCATAAAATTCTTAAATCGATCTTTGCAACCATGAGTACCGTTTCTGGAGGTTCGAGTGGTTCATCAAATGTTCGACAAAGAGGATTCGTCGTTGGCGTGCCTAAGAGATGCTGGTGTGGGGAACACATCGTGGCAAAGAATTCCAAATCCGAGCCTAATCCTTCTCGGAGATACTTTCGATGTCGAGAAGCAGCAGCAAAGAAGGTACTATGTTATGCTTTGTTTGATGTAGACATCGACCTAATCCAAATCCGAGCCTAATCCTTCTCATCAATTTTCATTGTATTCTATGATATAATGTTAGCTTGTGAACGATAACCACATCTTTAAGTGGGTCGATGAGGCATTGTTGGACGAGGTAGCAACATTGGGTGTTCAATTTGAGAGAGTAAAAGAAGAGATGAAAGAGCGTACAATAGAGACATTGCAAGAACAGAAGCTGAAATTTGAGAAGATGCAAATGGAGTTCGAAAAAGAGCTTTGTGAGAGGGTTGAAGAAGTTTTGTTGGAAGCAAAAGCTGAATTGCAATGTAGGATGAATAAGAGTATAATTGTATGTGTTTTCGGTTTTATGATCTTGTTTGCTCTGTTTAAGCTTGTATGATGAGCTATTGTAAACTATTGTTCGGTTGTAATCTATTGTTGTTCGGTTGTATGCTCTGCTTTATGCTCTTGTTTGTTTTGGTGTTGAGTGTGAACTCCTGTTGGTGTTGCTATTGCATTTAATAAGATAAGACATTCCACATTTCATAAAAGGCAGAACATGATGAACACATGTTCTGAAAACAAGCAGAATGATAACGTTTTGAAATCATGTTCTCAACATGATCACAGACCAAAAACATAACCCTACTAGTCTATTCGACCAAAATACAGATCCAACTAGTCTCTTAAACCAAAAAACAGACCCCTACTACCATAATCTTCAATATTCAGGCTTGTGAAAGTCCTCCACCACCTTGAGATAGTCCTCCACCACCCTGAACAACTTCTCCTCCACCAGATTGAGAAAGTCCACCACCATCTTGAGAAAGTCCACCACCTTGAACAACTTCTCCTCCACCACCCTGAGAAGCCTGAAAAACCGCAAATTTCAAAAAATGAGAACAAGAGACTCATCTTGAGAAATAAAATGAGAAAAAACCGATTAACAACCTGTGTTTGATTCTTCTTCTGGTGGTACCTACGGTTATGCTGATCAGAACCACAAATTCCACAGTGCATTATCCTTTTTTTATGTTTTGGTTTCTTCTTGACAGGAGACTCATTTACACCTGGCTTCCTCTTCTTGTCTGCCTTGGTTATCTTCTTTCTCCCAGGTTGTGGTGGCTCAGGTGGAACATGAACATTCTCACCTAAAGTCGAAGGCCAATGACGAGCACCCCTTTGTGGAGTAATGCCATTTGTGTAGTTAAGCCTCCACATAGCAGTTCGAAACCACTGGCAGACATAGTCATCAGCACTTAACGTCCTCTTCAGAATCACTCCATAGGCATGCTCACATGGAATACCACATATTTGATATTTTTTGCAGGTACAAGTCATATTTTGTAAACTAACTCTGTGTTTGTCTCCATCCAGTGTGACTTCAAAGCACCCATTAGTAGAAGGATGCACCTGGCATTCCGAAGCTTTGTCATGCTCTTTAGCAAGAAACCTTGCCACATATGGAGTACATAAACCTGAAACATCAAAAACCAAGAACATTGCATTAAATATGTAGAAATCATAGACAGTCTTTGAATAAAATCATAGACAATCGTAGAAAATTGCATTAAATTTTGAATAAAGTTAATTACCTTTGTGAGAATGAGAGAGAGCTGAACGCTTGGCAATCCGAACCATAGACAGTCTTCTAACTGTCTCCAACATTGCCACAAACGGTTTCTCCCTTGCTTTGTCGATGGTCTTGTTGAAAGATTCTGTGAAGTTGTTGTCAACATCTTCGCAATAACCCCCCAACTTATAGAAGGCACGACACCAGCTCTTTGGTTTCGACTTCATAACATCATCATACACACCAGTGTCATAAGCGTGTATCTGTTCCAGTCTCTCACCGAACTGTTTTGCATTATAGCTCCAAGCCATATGCCAGAGGAGTGGCTTGATTTGCTTCTTGGAAGGATGAGTCTTCTTCAAGTTCCCATAGATGTGTCTAACACACATTCTATGCTCTATTTGTGGTAACTCCAACTCCACAGCTTTTATCAACCCCTAATTGAGAACCAAAAACCAAACATATTAAAAACGAGAGCATTCACATTTATTAACCAATATAATAAATTAGTTAGATACATACCTTTTGTCGATCAGACACTAAAATGTAACCATCTCCCTCGTTTAGATCCAGGTCAGTCTTCAATCTCTTCACAAACCATAACCAATTGTCTTTGTTCTCAACTTGAACAACACACCAGGCTATTGGATAGATGCCATTGTCTGCATCTCTGCCTAATGCAGCAAGCAACTGTCCCTTGATCTTTGCCTTTAAGAAGGCGCCATCAACTCCTATTATTGGCCGGCAAGTCTGTTTCCAAGTTCTTCTAAGGGCATCGAAACAAACATAAAACCGATTGAAGACGTCTTGACCAGCATCATTCTTAATTGTATCAATCCAAACATCAAGAATCAAATAACCAGCAACCTAACAATGTTCTAATGACCCAACTCTAGCAACCTAGCGATGCCAGACAACATCAAACCAAGTCCTAGAACATCCTTCTCTTCATTGCCTGGATTCCACGATCACACTTTGCCTTTGCCTGCACCACAAACACATATTGAAATGCATGAGTATTTTATAAACACTCAGTAAGGCAATCCTCCCATCTACTGGGCTATACACACAAGCAATAGAGTATCAATAATCATCACACAACAATCAACAACAACGAATAACAAACCAGGACTTAGCATCGACTGACGCCACATATGCATCGACCGATGCCAAATGGGGAAGCATCGATCGACACAGAAGCTGCATCGACCGATGCAAGTGTAACTTGCATCGACCGATACCCAGTCTTCATCGACCGACGCATGCTCGACGTAACACGAAAACCCTAGAGTTTTACGCGCCATCCTCGCACTTGCATCGACCGATGCAAGATATGCATCGATCGACGCAACGTCGAGCACCGTGATTTCCCCAAAGCTTCTCGCTGGATCTTCGTTCCTACAACCACAAAACTCGATCCCAAGCCACAAGAAAGCTTCCTAACGTCCCTAGCAACGATCTAACAAGCCTAACATCACACAACAAGCAGATTAAAGAATCCTCTAGCTTAGATAAGCCATGGTCATGCACTTACCTTTGCCACAGAAGAACTAAGCCTCAAACAATCAAGAACAAGCCTCTAGGAAGCTCCTACAACGATCCCAGCTACATATCTCACCAAGAACCTCAAATCTCAAGAAATCACCAAGAACCCTCAAGAACTCTTTCTCCCTTCTCTTTTATCTCAAAAACGGCCACACCCGTCTAATGAGACAAAAGACACGACCCTAAGGGTTTTCCCTTTCTCTTCTGACCAAAACGCAGCGTTTGACTTAAGTCAAAACGCAGAGAATTGAACCAGCATCGACCGATGCTACCACTGCAACGATCGATGCACACCTAAACCGGGATTCCGATTCGCGGGTGTTACAATTCTCCCCCACCAAACTGGATTCGTCCCCGAATCCTGAATAACCATCAGCTAAGGACTCCCGTGCAACCGTCTCCACGGCCCGCACTCCTCCGACTGATCTACAGAAGGTCACCTCTAGGCGATAGACTCACGCTCCAGGCGTCATTTGCTCTCGACTTTTGGACTTTCCTTTACTCATTGGCCTAAACCTTGAGTTTTTATTGGCTCCTCATCGGGCCAAGACCCGCATACCATAATACATAAGGAGAAGTCCAAACTCGTCTCTCGGGTTGCCACCCTACAGCGCGCCCCCGGATCGTCATCCGAAGTCGATATACCAACCATACTCCCGAGCCACAAAGTCTCTGAATATAGCAGTACTAGGAGAACCTAAGTCCCCCAAGAGTCGCGAGCAAACAATTCTGAACACGTCTGAGTCCTATCCCTATCCAGGTTTCCTTTCCGTGGCTCGCGTAAAACATCTCAATGTCCTACCAACCACATATCCCCTCACCGGGATACCCCATGACCACACAAGGATCATATACACGCCACAAGGGCCGCCACAAAGGCCAACAAAATGTCCTCACGAGGACCGCCACCAAGGCCAAACAAATGTCCTAAAAAGGACCGCCACCAAGGCCACTCGTCCCAAAGGACCGTCACAAAGACCATCTGTCCCGAAGGACCGTCACAAAGACCATCTGTCCCGAAGGACCGTCACAAAGACCATCTGTCCCGAAGGACCGTCACAAAGACCATCTGTCCCGAAGGACCGTCACAAAGACCATCTGTCCCAAAGGACCGTCACAAAGACCATCTGTCCCGAAGGACCATCACAAAGACCATCTGTCCCGAAGGACCGTCACAAAGACCATCTGTCCCGAAGGACCGTCACAAAGACCATCTATCCCGAAGGACCGTCACAAAGACACTCTGGCTAAACAGCCCGCCACAAAGGCCAACAAATGGTGAAAAGCCCGCCACAAAGGCCACACAATTGGCTAAAAGCCCGCCACAAAGGCAACACAATGTCTAACAAGACCGCCACACACAGGCACTCTGACTCGAAAGTCCGCCACAAAGGCCACAAAAGCCCCTCCAAGGCTTCCCACCGCTAAAATGGACAAATTCTAACTCCCATAAAACTTTCCATATTTAGCACTTTCCACTTTTGGAAACTCCTAATCCAGGAAACTTTTCTTCAAACCCCGCCTCACGGAAACCTTGTACCCCGAACACCACCTCATCTTGTTACTGAGTCGCACAACCAACCACCCCAAGTGACCGAGTAACAAGAGAGATGGGCTGGAATACTCCATTCCCGCTCCAGCCACGGATTACAGATGGGACCAGGCTAAACAAGCTCAAATCGCAGCTTGCTTCTCATACCACTTCTTGAACCTTGCCTTCGTCTTTGCCTCAGGCTACCAAGTCTGCTCCTCAACACCATCATAGTCCCACAGGACTCTCATCAAAGGAATCTTCTTCTTCCGAAGTTCCTTGATCCTCCTCTCGAGAACCCTCACTGGTCTCGCCTCCACAGTCATGTTAGGCTGAAGATCCTCAGGAATCTTAGCCAACACCTGCTCACCCTCACGGAGACACTTCCGCAACATAGACACATGGAAAACCTTATGGAATGCATGCATAACCTCAGGTAACTCCAATCTATATGCCACTGGTCCAACCCGCTCAAACACTCTGAATGGACCCATATACCTCGGACTCAACTTAGTCTCTGACAATGACCTGTTCGGACCCTGCAACATGGCCATATTGAGGTACACTCTGTCTCCTACCTGAAACTCAAGATCTCTCCTCCTCCTATCAGCATAACTCCTCTGCCTATCCTGAGCCTCTTTCATGTTCAGCTTGAGAACCCGAATCTTCTCTGAGGTCTCCTGAACAAAACTAGCACCAAACATGCTCGTCTCCCCCACCTGAGTCCAGCATGATGGTGTACGACATGGCCTCCCATACAAAGCCTCATAAGGAGCCATCTTAATACTCCCCTGATAACTGTTGTTGTAAGCAAACTCTACCAGGTTCAGGTGATCTGCCCAATGGCCACCCAATCCAACAGACACATCCTCAGCAAATCCTCCAGCGTCTGGATCGTCCTCTCAGACTGTCCATCTGTCTGGGGATGATAAGCTGTACTCATATGCACCTTAGTGCCCATCTCTGCCTGAAATGCCTTCCAGAACACCGAAGTGAACTTAGAATCTCTGTCAGACACAATGCTCGCTGGCACCCCATGCAATCTGACTATCTCTCTCACATACTTCTTAGCCAAGACCGCTGCACCATCAGTCTTCTTAATGGCAAGAAAATGTACTGACTTAGTCAACCGGTCCACAATGACCCAGATAGCATCAAAGGTCCGTGACACTAGCAATCCTACCACAAAATCCATGGTGATCATATCCCACTTCCACTCAGGAATGGGTAAACTCTTCAGTAACCCGCCAGGAACCTGATGCTCAGCCTTCACTAGCTGACACACATAACACCTCGAAACCCAACTAGCTACATCCTTCTTCATCCCGACCCAATGATAGTACCTCTTGAGATCACGGTACATCTTAGTCGCTCCTGGATGAATAGACAACTTGCTCGCATGAGCCTCTCTCAGAATCTCCTGCCTCAACTCCTCATCCTTGGGCACACAAACCCGACCGTGCACCAAGATAGTACCATTATCTGAGACCTGATACTCTGAATCCACATCCTTAGAGGCATTCACCAGCCCCAAATCCTTCTCCTGAGCCAACCGCACCCTACTCAGAAGATCTGCTCTATCTACTGCTTCCAAACCCAACGGTTCCTGTGAAACCGCACATAAGCTCAAAGCACTGATCTCCCCTACCAGAGACTCCATCTCATGCTCCTGAGCCAAAGCTACCCTCTTCCGACTCAGAGCATCTGCAACCGTGTTAGCCTTACCAGGATGATAGGCTATCTCCAAATCATAATCCGCCACAAGCTCCATCTACCGCCTCTGTCTCAAATTCAACTCAGGCTGAGTGAATATATACTTCAGGCTCTTATGATCTGTAAACACCTGTACCTTTGCACCATAAAGATAAGATCTCCAAATCTTCAGGGCAAAAACTACAGCACCCATCTCCAAGTCATGAGTAGGATAGTTGCCTTCATGCACCCGCAACTGCCGCGAAGCATAGGCAATCACATTCCCATGCTGCATCAGAACACACCCCAAACCAACTCTAGATGCATCTGTATAAACCACATAGGGTTCTCCCTGCTTAGGCAAAGCCAACACTGGCGCAGTAGTCAACATCTCCTTCAGGCTTGCAAAGCCTTCCTCACACTCTTCTGACCAGACAAAAGGAACATCCTTCCCCGTCAACTTAGTCATAGGACGTGCTCTGCTTGCAAACCCCTGAACAAATCTCCTGTAGTAACCTGCCAAACCAAGGAAACTTCTGATCTCTGTGGCATTCTGCGGTCTAGGCCAATCCCTAATAGCCTGAATCTTCTCTGGATCTACAGAAACCCCCTCAGCAGAAACAATATGACCCAGAAAGCCCATCTCACGCTGCCAAAAACTGCACTTGCTCAACTTAGCAAACAACTTCTGCTCCCGCAGCTTCTCCATAACTGCCCTCAAATGCACTGCATGCTCTTCAGGACTCTTAGAATAAACCAGGATATCGTCGATGAAAATGATGACAGATACATCCAGAAACTCCTGAAACACACTGTTCATCAATCTCATAAACGCTTCTGGCGCGTTAGTCAATCCGAAGGGCATCACTACAAACTCATACTGCCCATACCTCGTCCTGAAAGCAGTCTTCCTCACATCTGCCTCATCTATCGGTATCTGATGATAACCCGACGCCAGGTCTACCTTAGAGAACCAAGTAGCACCCCTCAATGATCCAACAACTCATCGATCCTAGGAAGAGGATACTTGTTCTTCACAGTGACCCGGTTCAAACCCCGATAATCAATACACAACCTGAAACTCCCATCCTTCTTCTTCACAAACAACACCGGCGCTCCCCACGGTGATACACTAGGACGGATGAATCCCTTACTCAACAAATCCTCTAGCTGCTTCTTCAGCTCTGCCATCTCTGCTGGAGCCATTCTGTAAGGCGCCTTGGATAACGGTGTCGTCCCCGGTTTCAGTTCAATTGTAAAAGGATCCGACCGAGATGGTGGTAATCCCTGCAAAGACTGAAACACATCCTCAAACTCTTCCACTACTGGAATACCGCTAACCGTAGACTTCCCCACTAACTCTGGCATAGATATAGTAACCAAATAAGCCTCACGGCCCTTCTCGATTATCTTCCCAGCCTGAATGGCTGAGATCACGAGACTCCCCGAAGTTGGTCAAATACCCTGAAAAACCAACTTCCCTCCTGCACGCTCAAACTCCACTCTCCTCCGGTGGCAATCCAAATGCACCCTATGCCGATGCAACCAATCCATCCCGAGAATAACATCATACAGCTCCACTGGACTGATAAGCAAATCTGCTGGCCATGACTCTTCTGCGATCTGAATATCAATTCCTCTAGCCCGTCCAATCACTCTCAGGAACTCACCTCCCGCAACCCTGACAACTCCTGCACGCTCTCCAGGATCCCCGCTGATCCCCGCACACTCTGCACACTCCGGAGTAATGAAACTATGGTGAAGCTCCAGAATCAAACATAACGTGGGACTTAAACCCGCCCACCAACAAGGTCCCTACACAAACCTCATGTGTTGAGAACCTAACACTTTATCACAGGAAACATATACAATCTGAACCTACTAAAATTCACAAAGTCAAAGTACCAGAAAATATACCTGTGATCGCCCCGGCACTGGTTCCACCAGTCTCAGCTGTCGTGTAAACCCGTGGCGCCTGCTCAATCCGTGCCACCTGCTGACCTCCAGGCTGCACCTGCTGCAACGCTGCCACTGCTGCCGGCTGCAACTTGGGACAAAAAGGCCTGATGTGCCCTGTCTCCCTACAATGATAACATACCCGAGGTCCTGCCGTCGGAACACTCCTCTTGGGACAACTGGCAACCCTGTGATCCCTGCTCCCACAACCGAAGCAACCCGCACCACTCGGCTTCTGCGTAGCCTCCCACTTCCTCTTGGTTCTCTGAGCATGCCTACCGCCCCTGCTAGAACCACCCTAGCTACTGAGCCTTACTAGGCTGAACTGCTGGAGCTACCGCCACTGACTTTGCCCGGATATCCTCCTCAATCTCTGCTGCAGTCTCAACCAGCTCTGCACGCGTAGCATAATACCTCCCTCTACAGTGAACTCTCAAATCATCCCATAGAGCCCTCATAAACCTCCTGACCTGAGCCTCCTCATACTCCATAGCCCGACCTCCATAACAAAGAAGTCGACTGAACTCCAAGTCCAGCTCCCGCACTGACCGTGTCCCCTGAGACAACTGAAGGAACTGCACCTCCAAACGATCCAATGCCTCCCTAGGAAAATACTTGCGGTTGAACTCCAAAACGAAGTCAGCCCAAGTCATTTCCCGCTGCACCCTCCTAGCAGCCACAGATCTCCACCACAACTCAGCATCACCACTCAAAAAGTAGACCCCTATGTCCACCCAGAACTCCTCAGGACATCTCAGAGTATGGAAGTTACGTTCCACCCTCGTCCTCCACGCATCCCCAGCGGTAGGATCTACACCTCCCGAAAACTGCTCAGTACGCAACCGACCCAACTCTGTCAACAGGCTGAGATAACGAGCATAGACCCCCGCATCCGCAGCCACTGGCTGCCGCTCCTCCGCCACCACTGGTGGCACTACCTGAGCCTGAGCCGGTACCACTGGTGGTAACCGCTCTAACAACTGTGCTAGGAAAGCCGCAACGTCAACACCAGCGACTCCACCCGCTGGGACCCCCACACCTGGGACCCTAGCATCACCGGCCACTGGAGCATCAACACCGCCCCCTCCTGCCACACTCACGGAATCCCCGGAACACCCTGCGACTCGCCAACACCCTCAGTTGTCACGCTCTGGTCCTCGGTCTCACTAACCACTGGGGCTCTGCCCCTACCACGAACACGTCCGCGACCACGTCCGCGTCCACGACCTTGACCAGCCACAGCATCCTCTCTAACCATCTTCACTACCATGAACAGAAGGCTAAGCAAACAATTTCTATTATAACACAGAAACATAAACTCACCGTGGAATCACACACTCGGCTCGAACAGGATGTTCTAGGACTCCATGCCACACACAATTGACTAACTCACATAATCAATCAAGCATGCAAATCCCAAACATCTACAACAGAAACCTAGTGAACCCAAACCTAGAACCGTAAGGGCTCTGATACCAAAATGAAACGACCGACTTTTTTTTAATAAATAAATAATAAATATAATATAGTAAAATAAACTACAACTATTGGTCCCATATCCACTAGCCACCTAACCACAACACATTCAACAGCGGAAAATAACCATCCAATATCCAATAATAATCCAATAATAAAATATAACCATAACTCCAACATAAACAATATCCAAACATCAAGAATCAAAGAACCAGCAACCTAACAATGTTCTGATGACCCAACTCTAGCAACCTAGCAATGCCAGACAACATCAAACCGAGTCCCTAGAACATCCTCCTCTTCATTGCCTGGATTCCATGATCACACTTTGCCTTTACCTGCACCACAAACACATATTGCAATGCATGAGAATTTTATAAACACTCAGTAAGGCAATCCTCCCATCTACTGGGCTATACACACAAGCAATAGAGTATCAATAATCATCACACAATAATCAACAACAACGAATAACAAACCAGGACTTAGCATCGACCGACGCCACACATGCATCGACAGATGCCAAATGGGGAAGCATCGATCGACACAGAAGCTGCATCGACCGATACCCAGTCTGCATCGACCGACGCATGCTCGACGTAACACGAAAACCCTAGAGTTTTACGCGCCGTCCTCGCACTTGCATCGACCGATGCAAGATATGCATCGATTGACGCAACGTCGAGCACCGTGATTTCCCCGAAGCTTCTCGCCGGATCTTTGTTCCTACAACCAAAAAACTCGATCCCAAGCCACAAGAAAGCTTCCTAACGTCCCTAGCAACGATCTAACAAGCCTAACATCACACAACAAGCAGATTAAAGAATCCTCTAGCTTAGATAAGCCATGGTCATGCACTTACCTTTGACACAGAAGAACTAAGCCTCAAACAATCAAAAACAAGCCTCTAGGAAGCTCCTACAACGACCCCAGCTACAGATCTCACCAAAAAACGCCTCAAATCTCAAGAAATCACCAAGAACCCTCAAGAACTCTTTCTCCCTTCTCTTTTATCTCAAAAACGGCCACACCCGTCTAATGAGACAAAAGACACGACCCTAAGGGTTTTCCCTTTCTCTTCTGACCAAAACGCAGCGTTTGACTTAAGTCAAAATGCAGATAATTGAACCAGCATCGATCGATGCTACCACTGCATCGATCGATGCACACCCTAAACCGGGATTCCGGTTCGCAGGTGTTACACAATCTCTAATACTTAACAAAATAATGTTATTAAGTCTAGAATTATGGTCCACTACATGCTCTTCTTTTGAGAGAAGCAAGAGGATTAGTAACTCTATTAGAGAGTTTAATACGAAATGTTATAAGTAAACTTTTCATGAATATTTCATGTAGAAATTAAAGCAAGACAAATATATATATATATATATATATGTATTGAGAAGCAGCAAGTGAGCAATTGGTACTCACCTTTATTGCCTTTCACCAAATCCGGGTTTAAATCCAGTCTCTCTCAAAGACAGACGTAGAATATGTAATATTGTTAAAAAAATGATGTATATTATTTTATAAATAAATATCTTGTACAGTCAGTTATTGTATTTGTTTTTGTTCTTATGTTTTTAGTGTATGTGTATAACTTTTTACAAATAATTAATTTATCTTTATATTGTAATATATGTGTATATTTTCATCGACTATCACACTTAATAAAACATTTTCTGTTAAAGATATTCATGGTGCACAACTATAATTTAAATCTATATATACATTTTTGAAGTACATTTTGGGTCCTACCCTTTAAGTTATAAATAATTATATAAATGGTCCTTCTGTTGAAGACAAAAAAAAATTATAACTGGAAATTTTTAGATTTTGTATCTTCTTTATTTAGATGACGATTTAATGATAGTAAATCTATAAAATCTACATTATTCTAAAATTTTGAAAGCTATACTCTAAAAAAAACGCTAACTGGAAACTAAGTACTACACACAATCTAAACCAGCATATTTCTTACCTAAATACTTAATCGCAATAACTTCATTTTTATTGCCAATATTACGTTGTAACAAATTAGAGAATATGCCTAATATACTTGATTCATTGTATCGTAATTGCTATATTTTCTCTACTTTAAACTTGCTCACCAAGATTTTTAGGAAGACAAGCAAACCTAACCATAACAATCTACGACTCTATAAATGCAAAAAGACTCATCATGAGACCACTCTCCATGAGGTAATTTTCATTAGGGAAAATTATAAATAAAGGATCTTTTTCTAAAAATTTGGCCATCTACACTTTTTTTTGAAGATTATCAATTGTGACGAAAATACCCCTACTAATAGAAATAGTGAAATTTTTAGGAGTTTGAACCAATAAACAAACAGAAAACCCATGTTAGTATACAACTGTGAAAAAAAAAATTTGAAAAAAAAATGTTTTGGGTGTTAAAAATCAGTTTGTAAATTGCTGATTTATGGTCTAAATTGTTTAGAATAGACTTTCTACGATTTTTTCTCTTTCTGAAACATTTAGATTGTTCATTCTACAGTTTGTAAATGTTCTACAAAGTTTAGATGGAAAATTTGTTCTAAAAATTTCAGAACCTGAATTTTGTATGTTCTACAAAATTAAGAATATGCATTCTACGTTTTTCTTCATTCTACATCAATTCAGAATTCGTTTTCTACGTTTTACCCTATATACTAAAACAAGTAGAAGATATATCATAGAAATTTTTAGAATTTGTAATCGGTAAACCTTAGAATACCCTAAAAATAGAAAGAAAATAAATTAAATAAGGAAAGTGAATATTTTTAAATATTTTTTAAATATTCTTAATTTATGGTTAAGATTTCGTAATTATTGTTTAGATTTGTTCTAATACATTTTAGAATGCGTATTCTAAATTATTTAGAAGATAAACAAATTAAAAAAAATCGACATTATACCTTAACGTGATCGGTCACCATCTCTTCCACCTTCCACAAAAGCTTTCACTTACCTGTTTATGATGCAAATCTATGTTACTTGTGGTGTATGGACTTTGGATGCCAAGAAGGAGTGGAGATTTATTGATGATGAAGAAAAACGTGCTAGATTACTGACTTTGCAACCCACTACATCTCTTGAAGAGTTGAAGGTTATGGTTTCAGAAGACTATGAAATAGAGCAAAATATGTTTGATGTGGAATTCAGTTATCTACTCACAGAGGTTAAAGTTGATTGTCCTCCTGTTGTATTTACAAATGATAGAGGTATGAAAAATTTTCTTGCATATCTGAAAAAGATAAACATGATTCGGTTGTTTGTTACATTCAAAAGAGTAGTTGATGGTGATAGGAGTAAAGTCCAGTTCGATCTGAATAAGTTCTCAGCTGATAGTAGCGATGGTTGTAATGTGGAAGTTGATGTGGGAAAATCAGTAGGTATTATTTCAAGGAATTCACCTAAGCTGACTAATGATATATTAGAAAAGCGTACTGATGCTAATCTTGGTGATGCTGCTGTTTAAAGTTGGAAGATTCAATGGTAAAAAAGGGTGAATATTTTGAAGGGTTTTTTCTCAATTTCTCGATCCCTTTTGTTTTCTTAATTTGTCGAGACAAAGTCACAATTTCATTATTTTCTCAAGACCCATTACGAAAAATTAGGCCCACTAGACTTATTTTCTCAATTTTCCTTATTTCGATTTTTACTGATTTTAAAATTTCAGGAGACAAAAAAAACAACAAATTTTATCTGAAAATATAACTAAGGGTATAATTGGCTATTTTTATATCCAAAACCCTATATAACCAAACTTTTCAAAAAAAAGTGTAGATGGCCAAATTTTTGGAAAAAGATCCTTTATTTATAATTTTCCCTTTTAATTATATCTGCTAGGTTTTTCTTTGTTTTTTTTTTTTAATGATTCTGGGTTTCTTTTGTTTCTCAACTGCAGCTGTTTAATCCGGTGGCTGGTAGGGCATTATTGCGTTTGTAGCTCTGGTATGACTTTGTTGTCTGATGCTTATGACATTTGAAATTCTTCAATTCATTATGTGACTAATTTATCGTGTTTTGGTACAGTTGGCTTGGATAGAGGAAGAACCACGAGACTAGCCTTGATTTCTTAATTGGATCTCCCTTGGTAAACTCATCTTACATCCGTAAATTACTAATCCTTTTGTTATCAATTTTTCTAGATTTGATGTAAATACTCATTTGTGAAAGTTTGAATCTGAATTTTTTGTAAGCAACAGTAGTTCAGATCATTTATCTGAATATGTCTTTGGTATCATGAAGCAGCTCTGATATTGATTAGACACCGAGAATCGTTATGGAATGAATTTTTTTTTTTTATATGGATTTTGTTGACTACGTGCCATTAACTGAGAAAGCTACCGAAGCAGGTTAGAGATTTAATAACATACATGTTCATGTTATCTTCACATCATCTACAATTGTGCTCACATGACTAACTAATGATACACCAATAACGAGGTTCGTGGTACTACTGGTGTACTTTATATTTGTGTTTTTGTTATTAGGAGTCTAATGCTACTGGGCTGAATGAGGAAGAGGAAACTTCTATCAATATTTATCTCGCCAGAGAAAAACGGGCCATTGTGCTTTTGATTTATTTATTCTCTTTAGTAGAACAATAATTTAATTCCAAATTGTATATTTTCTGTTGATGTTTGAGGATTTAAGCAGACATATTCAAATTATCCAACCTCTAGACCATAACACACTTCATTTGTTGCAGAAAACAGTTTATTACTTTACAAAGAACTTCATAAAGTCCATGTTGTTTTTATACAACACAGGAACCAACCATATATTGGTGTAAGAGCATTTGCATCGGTGAAGGACAATATTTGGTCCTTCAATTATTTTATTCTTATTTTGAGAGTTTCTTAAGTTTGGTATAAGCATTAGTGTCCTTCACAGTTGGTTCCCTGGAAAAAAAATATTTTTAATTTAAAAAATTAATTATTTAAATAAATAAGTAAAAACATATTAAAGTTTTAATTTAAATAAAACATATAACATTGACATTAAAAACATAAGAAAATTACAAAGTTACTTATAAATTCATTGTTGTTCTTTCTATAATTTGGGATTTTCATGTGTTGAGAATTCAAAACATGGAGGCTTGAACTATGATCTTGATACCATGTCACTGATAAATTTGGATCTTTAAATCATCAAAAGCAATTGTCTTACACTATTTCCAAGTACAGATCAATTGTGTAAAAATAAAACTAGAGAGATGGGTTCCTCAAGAAACAGAGATGTTACAGAATTGTAAAGAGATCTCTGAAATACTATGAGACAAAATGTGATTGCCTTTGCTATTTGGTTATAATCCTAGAGAAGAGTATCAAGAAACTCGCTCACGGTCATGTATTTGACATCAGGGTAAAACAGAAAGCTAAATTAAAAAAGTTTTGCAAATCGAAGGCAGATGTAAGTAGTAAATGTGCTGATGATGTTATGATGATGGCACCTTTGATCGTCTTGAGAAGTTGATTCTCTGTAACAAAAGTTTTCACAAGCTCTTCTCAATCTTGCCCTCCCAAAGCTGAACAAGATCATTCATGGAACATATGTTCTCAGGTGGTCTAAGGTACAAGGTTTTATTCAGTGTTCGAGGATCATCTATCGTTTTGATAGTAAACGCGGCAACATCAACGTCATTCACGAATACAGCTATACACAAAAAACACACAAAGACACTCAGTTTCAGACCTCACAAAGATTGTATATATTTGAGTAAAAAAAGCACAAACCTTTACCGTTTCCATCTCCAAAAATTGATCTGAGATTTCTTAGAATAGAAACCGTGATCAAGATCTGAGACTTGTGTTTTATCAGGATTTGCTCCATATTCAGCAGGTATAAACCTCTGCAAGAAAACATAACCACAATGTCCAATGCACATTCAAGAATCAATTTCATTGCTTATACAAAGATGAAACAATGCTAATAAAAGTGTGATTCATATGACTAAAGACACGAAGAAGAGACCTTGATGGAACCAGCTTGTTTGATGACTTTGAGGAGGAGTTGCTGATCAAGAACACGTTTTGATGGAATTGCAGAGATCACCACATCTTCCTCACTGCTTCTTCAAAGCTTCTTTCATCCTCTAATGAACCCTAAACCCCATTTAATACGAAATCCAAATCAAACGAATAAAAAAAAAAAAGGTCAAAACTTTGAGATTTCAGAGTATTTTCAAAGAGAGAGAGACCTTGAGGAGAGTAACGCCAGCGTCGGAAAGAGATTTCAGGTTATCGTCTGACGAAATTAACGGTTCCTTTCGCCGGCAAAACGAGTCGCCGTTGAGAGAGATAGAGAGAAGAGAGAGAGAGTCGCAGAAAAAAAATGATCTCGATCCTTTGATTTTTTCGTATCCCCTACCAAAAAAACAAAATGCTCTCACAGCCTGCCACGTGTAAGGACGGACGGAGTAAACAAAGTCCCCTACGAAGGAACGTTCCTTCCATAAATATCACATTTTGATTTAAATTAAATCGTTTTATTATGAAGGACGGTCGATTAATACGCCGCTGCAGATGCCCTAATGGATGTCAAAAAAAAAATGGAATAATGTTGTATAAAGTAATATGTTGTATAGATGTCAACAAAAAACTATATCTCTAATAATTTATCCTGTTACTTATTCCATAACTATAATATTTTCAATAAAAATTAAAGAATTCTAACCATTTTTAATTGTTAAAAGATATTTAAATGCTGATAGCTGATGTGATGGAACATATTAGAATTTTTATGGGTTGTCTACTATAATAAACAAACAAAATATTTTAATAAGAAATTAGCACTTTGTAAACAATAGAAACACAAAAATATATATCCCTCTTGAAATCCTAAATTGGCATTTTCTACATAAATATATAAGATCATGCTTTAAACAAAGTTTTTAACAAAGCAAAATTGGTTTAAATCATACTTATAAATTAGTTTTTAAAAATATACATAAATATTTTTAAAAAGAAATTAGTATCCCATAATTAAAATACTTTATAACAAAAAATTTTAAATATTCTAAAATAATTTAAATTTCCAGACAATTTAAGTGCTCGCCGGGTATGTGATTGAGCGGGTTTGAGTTTACATAAACATGATTATATTTTTTTGTAAATAGGTTGTCTACATACATAAATTACGATTATGTAACAGAAAATAAATTGTCATATAGTATTATGCGGGTTAAATCCTGCAATTATCAATCAAAATATAATTTTACAATTTAAACACTAAACAGAATTAATAGAAAAATACAACTTAAAATTTAAATCTTTTGGTTACAAAAAACTATCTAGCGGTGTGTTGTAGGTTAAGTCCTAAACTTAATAATCAAAATATAATTATATATTTTTAAATACTAAAAAAAATTAACGTATATATTTAAATTTAAAATTTTAATTACAAAGAAATCGTCCCGCGGTATACCGCGGGTTAAAACTAGTTGTACTGAAAATATTTAACGTTTTTCATTTTCTAAAATTATTTTTATCCATTAGATGGCATAGTTTTTGTATACAACTTATATAATTATTGTTTATTTGTATACATAATTTAGTGTTCTTGTATTATCAACTAAATCTTATCATAATCTAAACAACAAGTGAAAGCCAAACTTAAAGACCCAATAGGAAACGTGGGGAGTCTCCAAAACATGAAATAACAAGTCACACATGTGTCAGGCACTCAGCCCTGAACTAGAGACATCTAATTTCATCCTCTTCCTCTCTATTCAACCACCTCACGCCAAAACCTGTGTTGATTCTCACCACATACTTTAACAATATCTCTTCGTTGTAGCTTTCCGACGGCGTTCGAACTCTTACCTCTCATTATCTTTCTATTGTCGGAGATAATTTTGATCTGTGAAGCCGTGTGGTTTACCGTACCTCTTACCGGATTCAAAGTGCGTCTCGGAAGAAATACAAATCAACATCGTCATTTAGGCTGATTACTTTGTTATCTCCAATGAACATCCAATATTCCAATCTTTCCTACTGTCTCCATTAAAGTAAAGTATTTTGGAGTAAAAAATGGAAAGTGATGTGGAGGGAAAGGAACAACAAACTTAATCGTAGTTGTCATAATTTTTTGGATTCGATCTCCATAATCATCAGGTAAACAATTAAAAATAGGATCTCTACTTTTCGATCTCAGAATCCGGGTTTGCTGAGTAATTGAACGACAACCATTTTTCACCTATTTTCTTTCTACGATTTGGGATATTTACTTACTTTTAATTATGAGTACAATTAGATTCCTATGTAATGGTATTTTGCTATTGGCCTATTAGGTTGGGCCATTTTTTTTATATGCAGCAAATTAACTAAAAAAATTGACACGGAAGGAGATATGAATATTATTGGATATCAAATTTGAGTTGTATTAATTTTTATAATTTGATTAGCTACCTGTTTTAACTAAGGTGTCAGCCCCAGGATTCTCCAAAATGCTGAGGTGTCAACACTGGAGAGAAGCGCATCCTGTTTTTATTGTATTGATTTCTTTTGGTTTTATTATGTTTTGTTAGAGAAATGTTCAGATTTTTTTTAAAATGTTTGGGATGTTTATCGATCGATGCAGGTGTTGCATCGGTCGATGCAAGGCCGGTTTGGTCACGAAGTGAGTATGTTAAATGCTGCGCTTTGGGTTAGGAAACCCTTAAATCGCGTATTTAAAGAAAAGTTTGTGGTTTTAGTCGAGTTTAGCCGTTCTGAGAGAGAAAAGAAAGAGTGAAGGTGTTCTTGAGGTGTTGGTGAGTTTTTGAGAGTTTTGTGGCTGTTCTTGGGGAGACTTGTAGCTGAGATCATTGTAGGAGCTTGCTAGGAGTGTAGATCCGCTTTGATATGCTCAAATTAAACCCTAGAGCTACTCTCCCAAATTAAGAGATCAATGTAGTACTTAGGGGTCGACTTCCACAATGACTCAAGACTACACAATAAATTATAGAGTTTTATAATTAAGCTAAATAGATGAATTTGAATTGAAATAACAAAGCAAAATAAAGCTTGTGAAAATTCAATTGAACAAAAAGCTAGGTCTAGTTTTCTCAGGAAATTATGAAATATAAAATCAATCAATAAATTAGGATTCAAGCAATTAAAAATCAGATCTAGAACTCTAAACTCTTTTCTAAAATAAATCAGTTTTCACTGCAAATATTATCTAAATTTAAAACCAGAAAATTCAAATCTCTTTGTAAAATTCTAGGTTAAAAATCAGCTTTAAAAACAAGTTTAGATTGTTCACAAAATTACTAAATCAAATCTCTTTGTAAGAAGTAATCCCCTGAACCTAACAAGCAAACTACTCAGACATAATCAATGAAAGCAAAACATTATTCTGAATAATAAGCAATAGATATTAAAAACTAAGAAGGGAGTTTAGAAATTCTTCTCTCTACAAAAGAGTTCAGATCACTCTCCCAAAAGCTCTCAATATCTCTAAAAAAAAACCAAAACTGCTAGAATAAAAACTTAAGGGTTTCTCAAACCTAAAAATACTATATATATGTCCTAAAACACGTCCAGGGACTAATGATGCAAATATGGAAAACTTCGGGCAACTTTTCTAAATCTTCCAAAACTTGGGTCTTGAGTCGGCAAACAGGGGTGTCGATTGACACCATCACTCTTGATTGGTTCCAAGTTGATTTCTTCGGTTCAATGTTCCAAAAATGATCCAATTTGCTTCACTTTGCTCCATCCGTGCCAAAATCCTAGAAAACCTAAAAAGACTCTCAAAGAACCTAAAAACACATCAAAAGACTCTAAAAGACTCCTTATATCATGGTTAAAAACCACAAAAACTATGATATATCATGCTTGTTTAAGGGTCAGAATCTTCTTGGCAAAGGTGAGTGTAGGACCATGGCTTATCTAAAATTGAGATTTCTCTGATTTTTGTGTTCATGTGTTATATAGTTGATTCCTTAGCTTGTTAGAATGTTTATGAGTCGTTGGAGACTTTGTGAGGCTTCTTTGTGGCTTTGGATAATGTTTTGATGGTTTAGGAACTGAGATCCGGCGAGAAACTTTGGGGAAAATCGATGCTCGGCATGTGTGCATCGGTCGATGCAATGCGAGGACAGTGCGATTTGGCCTAGGGGCATCAGTCGATGCCATGTGGAGGTGTCGGTCGATGCAACTAGGGATTTCGTGAAATGTCGAGCATGCATTGGTCGATGCAGACTTGTGTCGATCGATGCGACCCTAGTTGGTGTCGGTCGATGCACTGGTTGGTGTCGGTCGATGCACTGGTTGGTGTCGGTCGATGCAGTTGTACTGGTTTGTTTATTGATTGGTGTTTGATGGTTAGAGTTATCTCAATTGTTTGTGTGTATAACCTAGTAGATGGGAGGATTGTCTCACTGAGTGTTTATAAAATACTCGTGGAATCAAGGCGATGAAGAGGAGGATGTTCTAGTGGCTCGCTTGGATGTTATCTGGCTTATGTTAGGTTGTTAGAGTTGAGTCAGTAGAATATTGCTAGGTTTATGGTTTTATGCTTTATGACTCTATTTAATTGAATCATTGGTTTATTATTTATTAGTTATTTTTAATGGTATCATTTGGTTATTTTCACTGTTTGGTTTGATTTTGGTTAGGTTACTAGTGGGTTATTATATATATATTTTTAAAACGGGTCGTTTCAGTATTTTTATCATACACATTTATATTATATTATATTTAACTGATAAATGTTTACTTAATTATATAAAGTTTATTTGAGTGACTTTGATATTTTATTATATATCTTAATAACAAATTAACTTACAACAAGTAAACTTTAATTACTTTGAAGTGTTTCATGATGAAAGTCTTGTTTCATAGTTTGCCACTGCGGTGCCGTTTGTGCTAGTTGTTCTTGTAAGTTTCCTAATCTATACTAGTATTTTTGCAGCAACTTTTGACAAAAAAATCATTTTGAAAACAATTAACATTCAATGCATTAACTTTAATATTAGTTATCAAAAATTTCCAAAACTAATTATAGGTAAGATTTAAAAAAGAAAAGAATTCTTTCTACTTCATTCAAACATAAATTTATGATTCCCTATCATTTTTATTTGAATTTAAATTTAATTTATCTTCAATTATTCTATAATACACTTAGTTAATATAAATTGTGATTTTTTTTCTGCATATGATATAATACAAAATTTTTAAAACGACATATATTACTCAATAGTTGAATAAAAAATATGGGTACAATATCCCACATCGTCTAAAAAAATTGGGAAATGGTTCAGAGTCATACTATAAAAGAGGCCAAAATGATTCCAAATACAAATGAGTAGAAAGCTTGATTTATCAGGCATTCAAATTATAAAAATTTTTATTTGGTTTATTCCGGTTCTTTAATTTAAAGATTTTTAAAAGGTTAAATATGATAAATATTTAAAACTTGTTAAAAGTTAAATACTGTATGATAAATATTATACTGTAGATACACAATAAATATTAAAAATTAAGATGATATAGTGTGAGTTAAAATATCTCGGGATGGAGTTATATAGTAGGACGGGTTTTACCTTTATTTATATAAATTAAAAAATATCATTAATTTGGTGTTACACGGGTAAAACATCATTTCATTATTTTGTTAACACTGTCGGTATCAGAGAATAAACATATCTAATTAAATTGATTAAATATTATATAAAAAATAAATTATATTGTGGTATTATATGGTTTAAACCATAAAATTAACAATTATTATATAATTATAACATATTTAACCAACAAATACAATTTATAATTTAAATATTTAAATAATTTTGTCCGGCGGTATACCGCAGGTCCTAATCTAGTGATCGGATACAATACTAGCGTGGGACAACAACAGGGTTGTACAAAATTTTGCAACAAAATGGCGTCATGTATACAATTGGTTAAGTATCAACCCTATTAAACTGTTATATATTGGCAATAGCTTTGGGCTGTATATAAGTAATCGAATCTTAGTAATGAAGTATATATGCTCGACGATACACGTAGTAGCTTAAAGCTTCCTAAAACACATTAAGTTAATGCAGCAGGTCCTTGATTCAGCGAATTTCCTAATCATTCAGTGACATCAGAACTAAATTAAAGCCTGAGACATTCCACATACGATAAAGCTTTTGTCCAGAAAAAAAAAAACGACAAGAAGAAATAATACGATAGCTGCTAGTAGGGCATGACAAAAATAAACATGATTTGATGAAAAATAGAAAATGGTACGTAGGATAGAGGTGACACAAGACTCTTATAGAAATGCAATACATCTGATAATTTTACATGTTGGGCCAAGAATGCATGTGATTCTGATCAAAGAGAGTATGCGTGACCAGTGACCTGAAGCAATGCTGCTACATCAAATCAAGCTTCTCTTTCACGTTAGCCAGAATAGATTCTAGTTACTTCCTGCAAAACAAAACTGCAATACTGTTAGAAACTGCAGGTTTAAGATTAAAAATGCTACTTAGCAAAGTGACTAAAAACCGTTAATGATCCATTAGTTGAACTCCAAGAGAAAGAGACAAAGAATATCTAAGAAAAATATGATGAACTACTGGAATAATTAATGAGAGGATGCTCACCGAGACTCAAGAGTCAGAACTACCTTTTTTCTTGCAGACTAGCTTAGTGGAGAAGCCTACATGCATGGAAGCAATGTACTCATCGTCGTGTGTTCACTGAATTAGAGGTTGTATTTACATCCAGAAGCATATAATTGAAGCTAAACCCACGATGACGATATCCTTGGCCTCACCAGATTCAATCTTTATGATATAAAGATAAGTACCATATTCACCCAAGTAACTGTTTGAAAAGAAAAAAAAAATCTCAATCAGTCGATCACTTGAATTGTATAAGAACATAAATCGAGATTCCTGAGGAGTTGCCACAAAATATATTTACATGTGTTGCAGCCAATTTCGCAATCCCTTGTAAACTCATTGGTACCAGAAAGATCAGGCGTTTATCAGTGCATGAAATATCACCCAGGCGTGTGATCCAAGCAT
Source organism: Camelina sativa (assembly GCF_030686135.1). NCBI lineage: Eukaryota > Viridiplantae > Streptophyta > Magnoliopsida > Brassicales > Brassicaceae > Camelina > Camelina sativa. The sequence goes on along the minus strand of NC_141899.1, from coordinate 24,790,845 downwards.
CCTCGATTGTGGAAAAATTTTCAGCATATCCAATCCAACGAAGGTGATCCAATTATTACTTGGGATTCAAGCAAATCCCGATTAGTGATTCATCTCCGGTCTAGACCTAGAAATCTAGAGCGGGGGAAAAACAAATTAAAAAGACTGTATAAGAGAAAACCCTAGCGGAAGGAAATATAAGAAACCAAGAAACTCTCACCTGAGTCGAAGCCTTTCATAATTAACGAGATAAATAAAATTATTTGCTCGTTACTGTCGACTATGGTGGAGGCTCCATTAAGCCTATCAAACGCACAACAGCATCCTGTATACGTTTGAAAGCGATCCGCCGTCGGACTCGCAAAAACCCATGATTTTCAAAGGCTTCGGCCAATCTTGCATCAATATCTGCAGGAGGATTTGGTGCGTTTCTTGTATGTAAAAGAAGTACAATTTGCATCGTAGCATCTTCTATCGCAGTTTCCAAGTTCCTCTTAGTTTGATCCCAATGCGCGAGGGATGAAGAGAACGTGATCTCTGCCATTCTGATTTTCTTTTCTTTTTTCTTTCGTATCGTATGTTGTTTGTTGCATGTTACGCGGTGGTATATTAGACCTTGTTTATAGGGGGGGTTTATATGAGAGTTCTTAGTTTATTGGCCAAAAAAAATTAATTAGAAATGAAAAAAATGGTAAGATCTCCCCTTATATAAGAGACTGAGACGGATTTATGGTTTAAGGGGCAATATGTGTCGCCATTCTATTGGTCGAAAGAATAATACAAAAGAGAAAAAAAAAATTCCTGCTCGATTTATTTCTTCTCTCTCTCTCGGTTGCGATTGAATCCCCGCAACGTGAAAAATTTGGAATCAGAAGCTTGAAGGTTTCAAATCGAAGGAGCTGGAATCAGAGGAAAGGTTTGGATTATGTTATCATCATCACCGTCGCCGCAGATTATTACCCACCGAGACCTGTTCAAGACACTCTCCTTATGTATCGCCACACCATCATCACTCACCGTCGCACCAGCAAATGCACGCGGCCTCTTTCAAATGCCGCCTCTCCGTCTCAATCGGTAATTCACTTTTCTCGAAAACCCTAATTTTTAGTTTCTCTGTATACAACAATGTGTATTTGTATCTTCACTCTTTTGCTTAGCACTAAGTTAGAGTTTGATAGATTTAAGTTTTGGAAGTGTAATTAGCTTTGAAGGCTCTTGTGAAGGTGTTGTGTTTTGGTCAAATTCCAAATTTGTGAAGAGTTGATCCAGGCTCCTGATTCTTGTTCTTGATTTTGTTTCTTGAAAATATCAACTGACACTTATTTGAATCATATGTAATCTTTGTGAGCTAATAAGAAACAATGTGTGTTTTTTTTCTTGAATCAAGTTATTACCTGGTGAGAGCTGGGGAATCTGATTACGAAAGCTTGGGGATCATCAACACAAACCCGGTTGATAGCAGATTATCAGATAAAGGTAAGAAGCAGACTGTGAGAGCTGCGTTACAGTTAAAGGCAATGGGAGCTTGTGATCGAAACTGTTGGCTTTGGCCTTCCATTACACAAAGAGCTTATCAGGCTGCTGAAATCATTGCCTCCATCAATGGGATTAGTCGCAGGTAATCATTGCCTCCATCAATGGGATTAGTCGCAGTTTTAGTTCTTTGATTTGTAGTTTACTTCGCATCTGCGATTAACGGTTTTTGCGTCTATTGGTTTTCGAAAGATGTAGTTGAAGCTGTTAAGAAGAGGCTACAACATAAGAGTCCTACTGTTCAACTACTTGTTCTTACGGTATATGATGTTTGTAGTCAATTTTTGGTTACTCGGCCGATTTATTCTGTGCATTGTTTTTTACTCTCTCCTTTAACTCTCTATGTGTATTCTTCTGTTAATAGCTTTTGGAGACATTAGTGAAGAACTGTGGAGATTATTTGCACCATCAAGTTGCAGAGAAAAACTTGTTAGGGGAATTGGTCAAGATTGTTAAAAAGAAGGTATTTCTTGTTCTGTGTTTCTATGTGTGTGTGTTTTTCCATAGTGGTGAATTGGTGAGTGTTCGTATTGATGATGATTTTGGACTTTATAGACGGATATGCAAGTTAGAGATAAGATACTGGTCAATACTTGAAATGTAATTGCTATACCGTTGGTAGACATATATAATGTTCAGTCATCATTTGTTGTAAGTTTTGAAGTATTGTATATTGGTAGCAACTAGCAAGTCTTGTATTTGTTGAATCAATTGGAAGCACAAGGTAAGTTTCTCAGATTCTTAATCAAATAAATCTTATGTGTTCTGTTTTGATTCTCTTTGGTCTTTGATTTGAGAGTTAATTTGTTCTCCAAAGGAGGTGTCTCTACGGATTCAATTGAATATGCAGAAGAAACATGAATTTTCTGAGTACAGAGAGAGGCTTAATGAGAAACAGCTCAATGAAGGTTTTTGTTTGTTGTTGTCGTTGATGTTTTCTATATATATACTCTTAATTTTACCTTTGCTGTTAATGTTTTTATTTTCATGTTTCTTCACAGAGTCAATTGAGAAGTATGTTTTTGTAATGATGCATCTTATGCTGATTGGAAAGTATATTTCTGTATAGCTTTTGTGAGTATTTTCTTGAGTTTACTTGAAACAGAATTGTCACAAAGTGTTTTCGTGGTTACAGTTGAAACATGATGATGAAGATTGCCGTGTTATGTACCGTGAAGGACTTAAAGGAAGCCCATTTCATACACTGCTCGTTGAAGGTTGCATTGATGGGACTATCGAAGACTGTAAGTTTTCTTCATTAAGAGTTTGGATCGATTTTCATTCCTGATGCTGCATTGTTAGGGAACTTCTTTGGTTCCATTACTGTTGAGCATATTGGTCAGCCTAAATTCGATTTGATGATGCTTCATGTTTGATTTTGGTTTTTTTTTCTAGTTTCTTGAATTGCATGCTGTGAGAGATGATCCCCATTAGAACAGTGGGACGAACTTGGAGTCGATGATATGTATGCTAGGCCTAAATGTGTATCCTTGTTTATAGAATTGGTGGTAGTGATACTTCTAAACGGGTTATTATTATACATCATAGTCCCACTAAGTAAGAACCAGGGCAGAGTCTGTGTTAGTGTTTAGTTTCTCTTAATTGTAGACCAAAGCTAGATAGAGAGACTTTTCTTGTTTAAGTTCATAGTTAACATACCAACAATTGCATTCAAACATAGGGTAGATTAAGCATTTAGCCGAAACCAATTGTCAACAACTAATTGTTGCAAGTTCATTTCATTGTTGTAATAACCATGAAAACTTCTTGGTCCTTTGTTTTTATGGATAGGTTGATGGTGGATTTGTGCTACCAGACAAAGCCTCTCTGCATCTTACAGACATAGAGGATAGGATTCAGAGCACAACAAAGACAAAATAGAATGTGAGTGCATCGATTTGACATTTTTCTCTTCTTCTTTTTTTCTAACATTTGCCTTGATGTCTGTTTGAGATTTGCAATTTTAATCGCTGTTGTATTGTTTCAAAAATCAATATTTTCAAAAATAAGATACCCAAAATTAGAACCTACCATTGGAGGAGAAAATTTTAATTAAGAGCTCATGGGTCATTATATTCAAAACAAAACACAATTAATTCCTAAAATAACCAAACAGTGTTTAACAACCCTTAAATAAGAGACCACCGATAATCTTGCTCTTATAATTATATATATATATATATATATATATATATATTGTGGGATTTATAGTCACCTTTTTCTCCTAGGATTTAAAATAGCTCCAAGTTAAAATAAAAGGCTAACAGACAGTTTAATGTATGAAAGAAAAAGGTGACAAAAATATTTATAAATATGGAGAAAGAAAATATCATACTTGTGAAAGTTAACACATCTGGCTTCTCCAAATTCGCATGTACCATCACGCTTTTTTTGTCTATTTTATACTTAACTAATCCACCAAGTAGCTACTATATTATTGTATCAAAACTGAAAGATCTTAAATCACAAAGGGCATCATTAGGGTTGGAGATATGGATTCTCAAATTGATAGTTGAATTGGGAAGAACTGAAACTGCAACCTTAAGACTATATTTGTTCTGAATGAAATATTAAATCAGAGAAGACTATAGAGAAAACCAAAGAATCAGTGAAATCAGAGAGATTAGAAGGAATACAGAGATGGATGAACTCGACACATACCAAACTGAGCATAGAAAGAGAATCAACGCAAATATGAAAGGTAACACAAGAACTAAGAATATATATTTGCACATTTCATAACGTAGATTTCATATGTAGTCAATTTAGCCATTATCTAATCCAACAGAAAGCAATATAAAACAGACGATTATAACAACATATGCGCAATAACCTGGTGATGCCAAGCGTAGGCAATGATGTTTCCATGTTTTGATGAAGTTAGGTAAACCAAAATAGTTAATTCAAGATTTAATAAGGAAAGACAATGATAGTTTACGTAACTCCTAACTCACAATAAGTTCATGTCACTCACAAGAAATCGAGCAAAAAAAATCAGCCTAGTCAGTCATACTTGTACTTTTTAAAGCTAAGGAGTCAAAATCTATTCGAGAAAACGCTACATACCCTACAAGCCAAACGTAAGCTGCATGCATACACCAAACTCACCAATTGTCAGGCCTGAAAAATTCCAGCTTAATCTTAATGGTAAGTTTACAAGAATATAATTCCAAACTCAATTTGAAAACGCTACATAACCTAATGGGTAAGCTGCAAATAGAGTTACTACTAGTAGTGGTCGATGCAAATGTCTGTTGAAAAAAATCAAACTAGACTAGAAGATATAAGCTGATGCCATAGAGACATAAGCCGATACATATCGTTGTAATAACATTCATAGACATAGAGGCATAAGCCGATTCCAAACCAAGCAACGAGTCATATTATAAAGAATGAACACCTTCAAAATCCACAAGTCATATTTAAAAGAAGAATCTAGCAAAAGCAAAAGGAGAGTAAAACCGAAACATTAAGCCTCCTCTGCTTCAGGAACTGCAGCTGCGTTCTTCATCTTCTTCCATTGGTCCTCCGCATATTTAGTGATACGATAGCTAAACTCTTCGGTATAGGCCTCAAGATTTTTAATCCCATCACTCGACACGAGCTTTGATCCGACGACGTAAGCATCTTCCTCGATAGATTTCGCAACGGCGGACGCTTCCTCAGGGTTAAGTCACTACAAGAAAACCTGCGTTTTGTGACACCGGTAATCATCACAAATGGGTCGCAAAACACCTGTTTACGACGTTTAAGCGACGACCTCTAGTAGTCACAAATTTCTCGTCGCAAAATGACAAGCGTCGCGAAAGTGTCGCAATTTTACAACGATTTTGTGACTACTAAATTTGGTCGTTTATAAGAGACTCGTTTAAGACTGTAACTTTTAGTCGTAAATTAAAGACCAAATCGTGACTGAATTTGGAAACGCGTATATACGACTATGTTAGGACGAGTTGTGCGTCGGAGAATCATGACGAAAATGTGGTCGCAAATAAGTGACAAAGGTCGTCTTAATTTAGTCGCAAAGCAGTTGCTAATTTGTGACCAAACTGTGACTTTATTTAAATAGCTATAGACATTTCAATATTTTGGTTTTTAGGTTTGATTTATTTGGTTTATTTGAATAAAAGTTTGGTTTGGTTATTGGATTTAAAATTAATTCCCAAATAGAACTGAACATTTTTATTTCAATTAGTTTGAAAGGAATTACACAAAAAAAAAAAAGACAATGGGCTCTAAAGCCCACATACATATTTACAGACCCAATTTAAAAAACTAGGTTTTTCTTCTTTTTGGCTTCGTACCATGAGTGACGAAGAACGTGATGAGCAGCGACGGCGGCCAGTGACGGAAAGCGACGACGGCCAGTGACGGAAAACGACGGCAAGATTAGGGAGAAGAAGGAGACAGAGCTTGAGATCGAGGTGCTTTGAGTTTCATTCAAACAGCTAAGCCAGATCTATGTCTCCAACAAGCATCTCTTGCTGAGATCTGAAATTTTTTAAAAAAAAAACAAAATCAATAAAAAGAATCGATTATAGGAAAAGGGGAAAGTGAAAACAGAAACAGAGAACTCACTGAAATGTATTGACAACAATATAATTGACTTGTGGAAAGCTAACAAGAATGGAATCGTACGTTCGGTGATGTCTTCGGCGGAACAGATGGAAATATGATGAAGTAAAGTCATTAAAGACATAAATGGAGAATCGATTGAGGTTTGATGAGAGGAAGAGAGAAGACTGAGGAGATGAAGAGAAGTAATAATAGAGTGGTGGTTTTTGTAATTTGTTGTATCGAATAAAAGAGATGAGAAGAAGAGAAGTAGAAGGAGATGTTTTGGTCCGTTAGATCTAATTCTAACCAACGGTGGATGATAAATGATAGAGCAATCCTTGTCATTAGGAATTAGCCAATGAGAAGCCTTCATCCAATAAAACATAAATATTTGTTTTAAACACTATCTATCTATCTAATATAATAAAGTAGGGTTACACCCTTTAAGGATACCCTATCTAACTGCCACGTGTCAGATCTTTATTCTTTGATTTTTTTTTTCGATTCCATCCTATTTTTAATGGGTTTTACTCACATTTATCTCATATATCTCAGCCTATTGTTAATGTCCTGAAACTGGACGTTTCTCTCATATATCTTCCTTTTGTTAATGGGCTGAAATTGTATGGGCCACACAAAATTTCTCGCCTTCCCAAATCGAAACCGACGGGATCTCCGACTTCAGTCTTCTTTTCTTCCTCGCCTCTCTCTCTTCCCCACTCCTCCCCCTTATCTGTTCAACTCCGCCTGATTTCGTAACAGCCGAGTCGAAGTGACTCTCGACGCCTCAATTCCATTGGATAGAGTAAAATGAGGTAAATTTCACTGAACTTGGACCGATTTTGAATAGGCGGATTTGAGTAATGCAAGTATGTGGCGGAATTGATTTTCTTTGTAAGATTATGCAGTGTTTGTCTCGCGTGTTCTCTCTCCTGCGACTGCAACGGTGACGACGGCGGCTCTCTTGAAGTCATTGTCGCCGTGTTTTCCGGTAAGACTGAAAACCAACCCCGACTCTAGCATGTTGAGGTTAATTTGGAGAAACTCCATTTGGGGATGATGTGGTCCTTGACAGAGGATTGTCATTTCCTGTCCTTGAAGCAAGGTAACTCTTTTTCCCTTTGTTTATGTTCTTCAATGTTTGTGTTATATCGGTTAAGTTTTTGCTGCTTTGTTAAATGTTTTCATTTAATCGATTTGTTTGATGAACCTGATTCGATGTGACCTGTTTTTTTAGGTTTCGATTGCTAGAACTTGCAATTGTATATACGCTTTGATTCAACAGAGACAACGAGATGTGGAATTCAGAGAATCTTCTAATGATCAGAGACAAAGGTGACCTTTATTTTCTTTCTCTGTGTTACATTGCATTGTGGATTTATTTAGTAGCTTGGTTATGATAGTGTTCAATCTTGATGCTTCTACTGTTCTGAATGAGATCGACACTGTGATCTAGATAATGTTATGTAGTATACAAATAATTTACCTACTGTTTTTGGTTTTATGTGGTATGGTGAAATCCATTTTCTCGTGGAAAAAACAACGTTGGCATAAAAGTTACCGAAATTGCTACTTTTGTTGTATTGCATATTGAAGTTTCTTTTTTTTGGGTTTGATTCAGACGTTTTTCTGACATGGTGAGACTTGAGGCAAAAGTTGAAAGGCTTGAGACTCAATTGCAAGCCAAAGATAGGGAACTTGGTTCTCTCACAAGAACAGAAGCTAGGAATACAACGGCTTTAAAGGCGCAGAACGAGAAGCTACAGAAAGAGAGAGATGAGTTTCAACGGATGGTGATTGCTAACCAGGTTTGGATCATTGCTTAAAATTACTAGCTAGATTTCTCTCAAGTTTTTTTGTAATGTGTATTGTCTCGAAGAATTTGGGAATGCTGATGCAATGCCCCTTTGAACATTTTTGTTTTGTTTGTGTATGATAGCAACTCAAGACCCAACAGTTACATGAAACGAAGAAGAAAGAAAAGGAGTATATAAAGTTACAGGTAAGGGGTTTACACTACATGTTTTAAGTGTTTGCAGTATAGGTCGATTCTTAGTTAATTAAAAAATTGAACTTATTTTAGGAGAGGTTAAACCAAGTGTTATGGAGAAAAAGAAGGAAACAAGATTAGGCATGGAGATTATGAATCTACTCCAGTCATGTAATGCGTTTATGTTTTTGCTTTTGGATCCAATTTCATAATTTAAAGCTGCCTTAGTTTCTGGGAATGTTTCTCTTTTTTTTTTTGGTTCAGTTATATATCTGACCTAATGCCTTTGTTTTATCTTTGTTTTCAGTTTCTAGCATTGTGCTATGCTTATTATGATCTGTTGAGCATTTTCAAGGAAAGAACTGGAAGAAAATAGGACCGCCTAATTGCCGATTGATTTAAGGATCAGACTGATGCCCTGTTTCTTTCTCATTGATGGCAAAAGGTCTTGAACCTGGAGCTTTTGAAAGGACCGTGGTCAAAAGAGGTATTATTGTGCTCATCACAAGCTGCTTGATCTGACAAATGTTTGTAACAACCTCCCTCATCTCTCTGTATCTTTGGTTTGTTGGCATTGACAAAGAAATCAAAAGAAGAATTTTTCACTTCATTGTGTCACAAGTGATGAGTTTTCAAAAATTTATGCTCTCCAATGTTTGTGTTATATCGGTTAAGTTTTTGTTACTTTGTTTATGTTCTGTCTTAAGTTTTTCTTTGTCTATGTTCTTGTCAATGTGTTCTTGTTTGTTTATGTTCAGTCTCTAGCTTCTTTCGATTATGTTTTGTTCTGCGGTTAAGTTTTATGTTAAGTGTAATGCATTTATGTTATTGCTTTTGGATCCAAATTCATAATATAAAACTGCTTTTGTTTCTGGGAATGTTTTTTTTTTTTGGCACAGTTATATATCTGAGCTAATGCCTTTGTTTTATCTTTGTTTTCAGTTTCTACCATTTTGCTATGCTTATTAAGTTATTATGATCTGTTGAACATTTTCAAGGAAAGCACTGGAAGAAAATAGGTAAGCCTAATTGTCTTAATTAGAGAATTTACATAGAATTGATTCATCATGTTAGTTGGTATCATTGGGTTCTTCTATGATATATGAGCAACTAAGACTGTTAAAACGTGATTTTTCTTAACAGGCACGGCTTTTGGAGAGGACCCCATCTCTCGGGTGATCTAAATGAGCTCGTGTATGGACAGTTCTGAATATTGTTCTAAATAAAATACCTTTATGAGCTTCTGTAGTTCAGCTATGTTAGTTGGAATCGAAGTTCAGCTAAAACCACAAAACAAACACAATTAAATGCCCAGTCATTACAAACATGAAACCCTATAATATTTTACTGAAAAAAAAAAAACAGATTTCCTTAAATAAAACCACAAAGATAAAAAAAAAAAAAAAAAACTCAAACAAATGGACAGAACACCGTATAAATACTCTCACAAAAAAAAAAAACAAAAACAAAAGATAAGTATACCTCTCACAAATAATCCATATTACAGCAAAAAGCGAAATTACCTTTCAAAACAAAAATACCAATATTTCAATTAACGTTGTCTACTGAGCTATTTTCCATTATAATAAGAAATATCTCATACACTAATAGTAAAATAAAAAGAGAAAATTAACCATACACTTTTAATAAAATAAAAAAAAGGTTTGTAGATTTTACATAATTTGAAAAATATGTGTAGGTTTACTAAGTACTATTGATACAAAACTAAGAATAAATAATTATATTTTCATATATATAATATTATTATATGAACATAATCCACGCAACGCGTGGGATTTTACCTAGTATTAAATAAAATGATGATCTAGAGTTCTAAATGTATGTTTTATAATTAAAAAAATTGTAGCAAAAGTCACAAAATTCATAGCAAAATATCATAAATCAATTTGGTTGCAATTCCGTCACAAAATTACTACTCTTTTGGGACTTACTTGTAATATTTTCAACCAATACTTTTGATTTATAAGATTCTTACAATGTGACTAATTATTCAAATGGAAAGCTTTGACAAAGTTTATATGACAGATATTGATCAACTTAAAGTATAAATCTGTATAGAAACATGTTAACATTTTTCTAAAGTAAAATTTCAAATTCAAAAAAATCGAGAGTTGCAAAAGAGTCGCAAAACAGTATCTAATTCAGGTGTTAAACGCAAAACAGTTGCAAAAGTAGTAGCAAACTAGTCGCAAAGGTAGTAGCAACTTCGTTGCAAATGATAAGAGTTGCAAATTCGTAACAAGAGAGTCACAAATTGTTACTCTATTATGACTCTCAGATTTCAGTCACAATACAAATTTTTGAAAACACATGCAATGCTTGTAAGTTATGAAATTGCAAACTCATTACTTAACATTACATATCATGTTACATGTTATGGTTTGATTAATTATAAAAAAGATACAAAACTATAAGTTGACTATAGCATTGCTTATTTTCCAAGTCTAATGTTGTTGGAGTCATTATAAGACTTATAATATTGACAATTGTAAAAATATGAATAGATAAATGTCCAAGTAAAATACGAGCGTCGCAAAGGCGTTACAAAGTTGTCCCGAACTCAGGTGTTAGTCGCAAAATGGTCCCGAACTCAGGCGGTGGTCGCAAAGTCGTCGTCGTTTTGTAGCTAATTTACGACCGCTTTGTAACTGCGTCAAGAAACAGACGCAAAAACGCTACCTTATTGTGACCAATCTAAAGAGTCACGAAACTTTCTAATGAATTTTAAAGCTTTTGATCAATCTACAGTTCATCTAAACTGTTAGAATCAATGAAAATTACAACAATATAGCAAGATTAATCCTTTACATGACTATAATCATGAAATGCATTTAAGTTATGATCATTACAAAGCATTACTAAACATTACCTCATATATTAAGCAATGTTTAAGATTTTTAAGAAATTCTTACAAATGTTTAGAATTCTATAATATTTGTATGCCACTGATTATATTTTCCAAGTCTAATGTTGTTGGAGTCATTATAAGACTTATAATATTGACAATTGTAAAAATATGAATAGATAAATGTCCAAGTAAAATATGAGCGTCGCAAAGGCGTTACAAAGTCGTCCCGAACTCAGGTGTTAGTCGCAAAATGGTCCCGAACTCAGGTGGTGGTCGCAAAGTCGTCGTCGTTTTGTAGCTAATTTACGACCACTTTGTAACTGCGTCAAGAAACAGACGCAAAAACGTTACCTTATTGTGACCAATCTAAAGAATCACGAAACTTTCTAATGAATTTTAAAGCTTTTGATCGATCTACAGTCCATCTAAACTGTTAGAATAAATGAAATTACAACAATACAGCAAGATTAATCCTTTACATGACTATAATCATGAAATGCATTTAAGTTATGATCATTACAAAGCATTAGTAAACATTACCTAATATATTAAGCAATGTTTAAGATTTTTAAGAAATTCTTACAAAAGTTTAGAATTCTATAATATTTGTATGTCATTGATTATATTTTCCATGTCTAAAGTTGTTGTAATCATTAGAAGACATCTAATATTGACAATGGTATAAATTTGAATAGAGAAAATGTCCAAGAAAAATATGAGCGTCGCAAAGTCGTTACAAAGTCATCCCGAACTCAGGTGTTAGTCGCAAATAAGTCGCAAATAGGTGACCGTAGATTTGTTCCATTTTGATGAAAATACATAAGAAATACCCAACAAAACAGAAAAACGCCACAATTTCAGATTGAAACTCGCAGCAAGCATAGGCGGCGCTTAGGGTTTGTAGAGAAGAAGATGAATCGTGTGTAAATTACGTTTTTGCCTATTTGTCAGTTTTTTGGGTCTCAAAGTGGTCGCAAACTATGACAGGTGAATATTTGTGACGAATTTGCGACTACATTTTGGGCATCTCAAACATTAGGTGAGTTAGATACCAATGTTTCCAACGTTTTCTAAATTTATTTTGCGATTGATTTGTGACGAAACAACAAAACTTTAAGAGAGTTACAAATAAGTCTTATTTTGTGACGATTAAGCGACGGCTTTTTCCAACCCCGCTCTTTCCGTCCCAAATTAATCGCAAACTACGACCTTTTTTAGACCAGTCATAAAAGCGTAGCAAAAGGGTCCGCAATTTGCGACTACTCGCCGACTTCCCAGCATCGTCGTTAATTTGCGACTGATTTGTTTTGGTATTGGTGTTGGTCGTTAATTGGTCACAAATACGTTACAAAGTAGTCGCTAATATTTGCGACTACAATTTTGGTCACAACCAATGGTCACATATCGCAGGTTTTCTTGTAGTGAGTGTCCTGTATCTCTTGGAGAGGCACGAGTCTGTGGATAACATATTGATAAGCATATTGAAGAGGTAATCGCGGCTTAACTGAGTCGGTGGCCAAACGGAGATCGTGGTGGTTCCTCCATGTTTCTTCTCTGATTCTGCTTCGACTTTTGAGGATGTTGCGTCAGAACTGCGTTTTTTAGAGCTTTCTGATTCAGGCTGCGGCGTTAAGACGGTGGTGTAGATTGTATCGGCAGTTTCTGCCATTCTTTCCGGTGTAATTAGGGCTACAAGGAAAATATCAGTTTTTCCCGTCGGTTTACAAGTGAAGAATCGTTTGATTGATTGGTTGGTTGGGTATATATATATATATATATATATATATATATATATTTTTAAACCCCTACAACTAATCATATATCCTTATTATTTAAGGAGAAGTCACTTTATTATAAAACATGACATTGTTTATTGTTTTGTAACTGATTATGGCCTACTAGTACTAGTTTTTAGAATCGTTTTTGGTTTTTGAATTTCAGAATCCTATTTTGTTATCCAATCATGCACAAAAATGGTAGTTTTATAGACAATGTACATCGTTCAACGGCTGCTTGGTTGATTAGGAATGATCAGGGTATGTTTTGTGAGGCAAGTCAAGCTACCGGTATATCAGTTACATCGGCTCTAGAAGCTGAATGCCTGGTTTTCGCAATGCAACAATCATGGCTAAGTGGTTATAACAAAATCATATTTGAAGGAGATTGCCAGAATTTGGTTAGAGTTCTCAACAATGGAAGTCGAAGATTTGATATCCACAATTGGTTACAGGATATAAAAGGGTGGTCTACGCGATTTGAATCCTTGGTTTTTAAATGGACAACACGGAAGACAAACAGTATCGCTGACAAACTGGCCAAAGCTCAAAGACATAGCAATTCAGATTTTAATTTTCATTTAGAAATTCCCCTATGTATTCGTTCTGAATTTCACTCTGTAAACAACAATTTCCATTAATCTAAGTATCAAGTGTTAAAAAAAAAAGAAAAGAAAATTGTATATTAAAATATATCACAATTAATTAATAGGATATCCTAACGGAAGAAATTATTTAATCCATTATTAATCTTAAAAAGAGAGAGTATTGTTTTGTATAAATAAATATATTATTTTCTTGTCAAACCAAATAATTTTCACAAGCATACAACCATTACCTTAACTTTATTTTACGAGAATTGTTAGAAACTAGGTAATATCTTGTGCTTAAAGCACGGGTCAACATTTAAAAAAAAATTATAATAGAATAATAAAGTTATTGTTATATTTTTTTTAAAAAGTTATTTTGTTTGAGATAATATTTATTTTTAATTGTTCTGTAAATCTATATATGTTTTTTGAATACTAATAGAATATTATAGTATTTTATTTTTTACTTATATATATTACAGTTTTGTAGTGTTTGTTTGTTGTATTTGCATCATTATTTTGTGAAATATAAAGTAGTAATTTTAATATTACAATTATGAACAAATAAATTTATCAGCTATATAAATTTAGTTTTACCCATCCGTCAATGTGAAAATTAAACACACATTTTATTTTCATAGTTCGAGTAATATATCTTTGTTTTTAAAAGTTCAAATCACAACATATGTAGAAAAAATATGCATTTTATTAATAATAAGTATTATATAAAAATCCCAAACAATTTGTAAATAAAATATAATAAAGATGATATGAGAATACTAATTTGAAATTTTAACAAAATATCCGAAATCTTGTTATTAAGTTATTAAAAATAATTATATTGACTACTTGGATATAAAATCTTAGTTTTTGAAATTCTGATTTGTTTATATTTTTTTTAAAAATATTTTTTAATTTTCGTCCATAATTTATTAGAGAGACAAATGTTGTTTTTAAACTAATAATTATTTAAAATCAATGGCATGATAATGTAAAATTAAAGAAGAAAATAAACTCTATTATATTAGCAGTTATTTTTTTTTTCAAGTACAAATTTGATTTGAATAGATTTCTTTTATTTTTCTAGATTTTTTTTTATATTTGATCTGTTAGCTTTTTTATTTTTAATTAATTATATTTATTTAATTAATTTATTAATCTTAATTAAAATTTTCTAATGGCAATTGAATGTAATTTTTTACACATTTTAAGGTTAGTTTCATATTTGTACTTCTCAATTAATATAGTAGGATACCATTTTTTAATATACTCTTTTCAAAAATATCAGATATCCTATTTTTTTGAACATTTTCATTTTACTCTCTTTTAAACAATTACAATATGTTAAATTAATTTTTAGAATTTTGTTTTTAGCTTTGATTTCTTTATTTTACATTTACGATATAGTTTTAAGGATAAAGTTTAGTATTTTGGGTTTAGGCTTTAAAATGAAAAATACTTAGGTTCACCCCCTAGAGGTGAATCTATTTGTTCACCTCCTCCTTTTCAACTAATCAGAATCTTCTATACATTATTTTATTTTAAAAAGAGATTAAAATTAAATTAAAAAGCAAAACAAATTAAGAAAACAAATTATGTATACTTTTAATTAAATAAAGTTAAATATTGGCTTGGTTTAGATTTTACAATTAGAACAAAATTATGTGTCGGTTTGGGTTTACAGATAAGATGATTAGAGTTTAGATTTTACAATTAAAACGAAATTATATATCGGTTTGGGTTTACAAATGAAGTGGTTAGGGTTTAGATTTTACAATCAAAACAAAATTATATGTCGGTTTGGGTTTACAAATGAGGTGGTTAGATTTTAGATTTTACAATTAGAACGAAATTATATGTCGGTTTGGATTTACAAATGAGATGGTTAGGGTTTAGATTTTATATTTAAAACAAAATTATATGTCAGTTTGGGTTTACAAATGAGATGGTTAGGATTTAGATTTTACAATTAGAACAAAATTATATGTCAGTTTGGGTTTACAAATGAGATGGTTAGGGTTTAGATTTTATAATTAGAACGAAATTATATGTCGGTTTGGGTTTATAAAAGAGCGGTTTAAGTTTTTAATTTTATAATAATGTATACATATTTTATTTCCTTTTTTATAAGGATGTGAATGAAGAGGTTCACCCCTAGGGGTGAACCCAAGTATTGTTCCTTTAAAATTTAGTTATTTTGTATAATAAAAAAGGTATTTCTAAAAGAAAAATTCTTGGGTTCACCTCTAGGGGTGAACCTCTTTTATTCACCCCCTCTTAATTAACCAATCAAAATACAAAAAACCGTCATGTCATATCATATTTAATAAAATAAATCAAAATTAAAATAAAAAGACAAAACATTAAGGAAACAAAATTTGTAGATTTTTTAATAAGGAAATTATGTCGGTTTGGTTTATAAAGAAATGATTAGAGTGTAGTTTTTACAATTAAACAAAATTATATGTCGGTGTGGGTTTACAAAATAGTGATTAGGGTTTAGATTTTACAATTAAACGAAATTATATGTCGGTTTGGGTTTACAAAATAGTGGTTAGGGTTTAGATTTTATAATTAAACGAAATTATATGTCGGTTTAGGTTTACAAAAGAGTGGTTAGGGTTTAGGGTTTAGATTTTATAATTAAACGAAATTATATGTCGGTTTGGGTTTACAAAAGAAGGGTTAGGGTTTAGGGTTTAGATTTTATAATTAAATGAAATTATATCGGTTTGGGTTTACAAAAGAGTGGTTAGGGTTTAGGGTTTAGATTTTACAATCAAAAAAATATATATTTCGGTTTAGGATTATAAAATAGTAGTTAGGGTTTAGATTTTACAATTAAAGAAAATTATATGTCGGTTTGGGTTTATAAAAGAGTGGTTAGGATTTAGATTTTACAATTAAAAAATTTTAATTTAGGTTTATAAAAGAGTAGTTAGGTTTAATGTTTGGTTGAAAAAAAAAAAAAAGAGTAGTTAGGGTTTAAATTACACAATTAAACACAATTATATGTCGGTTTGGATTTATAAAAATATAACTTGGATTTAGATGTTATAATTAAAAACTATAATATAATGTTTATAATTAAAAATGAATAATATACAGATTTTTTTTTCTTTAATTAATAATTTGTTTCCTTAATTAAGAGGGGGTGAATAAGAGAGGTTCACCCCAAGGGGTGAACCCAAAAAATGTCCTTTCTAAAAAGGACAATACATGAGTTCACCCAACCTCTTTATTTATCTCCTTATAAAATAAGGAACCAAAATATGTATACATCATTGTAAAATATGTATACAATCTGTTGCTTGGTTTCACTCTTTTGGATGTCTTGGACGAGTGAGAGGTGATTGGAGTTGGAGATATAGGATGGATATCAAAGGAGAATGATGCTCGGCATAAGTATCGATCGACACCAATGTGAGGACGCTGCGAGGATTCTACTAGTGTTGATCGAAACCATGTGGAGGTGTCAGACAACACTAATTAAGGATTTTGGAGATGTCGAGCAAGTGGCGGTCAACACCACTCTGTCAGCAGGCGGCTGAGGCTTTGTTCCTTGTTCTTGGTTTGTGTAACATCCATTATGTGCATCGGTCGATGCAAGGTCGATTATGTGCGGACGAATTTTAGTTAAGCGTTGCGTTTTAGGGTTAGAAAAACCCTGGAATCGCTTATAAAAGCAGAAACTCAAGGGTTTGGCCGAGTTTGGCCTTTTTTTGAGAGAAAAGAAAAGAGAGAAAGAGTTCTAAGTGTTCTTGGTAATATTTTGGGAGTTTGGGGGCGGTTCCTGTAGAGATAACCTTGAGATTTCTCTGATCTGCTTGTTTATGTGTTGTTTAGCTTGTTAGAACGTTGTTTAGGGCTTTGTGATGCTTTCTTGTGGCTTGGGATTGAGTTTGATTGTTGTAGGAATGGAGATCCGGCGAGAAGTTTTGGGGAAAACAATGCTCGGCACGTGCGTCGGTCGATGCAATGCGAGGACGGCGCGTTTTGACCTAGGAGCGTCGGTGGATGCCATGTGGAGGCGACGGTCGATGCAATTAGGGATTTTGTACAATGTTGAGCATGCGTCGATCGATGCAGTGTTAGTGTCGGTCGATGCATGTTAGTCTTGCATCGGTCGATGCAAGCTTGTGTCGGTCGATGCAACCCCTGTTGGTGTCGGTCGATGCATGGTTGGTGTCGGTCGATGCAGTTCCTGGTTTGTTTGTTGATTGTTGTTTGATGGTTAGAGTATCTCAATTCCTTGTGTGTATAGCCCAGTGGATGGGAGGATTGCCTCATTGAATGTTTATCAATTACTCATGGATCTCAATTTGTGTTTTTGGTGCAGGTAAAGGCAAAGTGTGATCGTGAAATCAAGGCAATGAAAAGGAAGATGTTCTAGGGACTCGATTGGATGTTCTGGCTTGCTAGGTCACTAGATTTGAGTCGTTAGGATATGGTTAGGATGCTGGTTCAATGATCCATGTTGCTTGGATTGTTGGTTTATGGTTTTGGAATTAATACCGTTTATTTAATACTGGTTATTGGATTATTGATTATTATTGGTATTATTTATTTCCGCTGTTTTGGTGTGGTTGTGGTTAGGTGGCTAGTTGGTATGGGAACACTAGCTTAGATTATTATTATTATTATTATTATTATTATTATTATTATTATTATTATTATTATTATTATTATTATTATTATTATTATTATTATTATTATTATTATTATTATTATTATTATTATTATTATTATTATTATTATTATTATTATTATTATGATAATATTTCTATTTATTATTTATTTTTAAAAATGGGTCGGTCGTTTCAGTTTGGTATTATAGCCCTTACGCTTCTAGGTTTGGATTCACTAGGCTTTGTGCTGTAGATGTTTGGGATTTGCATACTTTGATTGATTATGTGAGTTAGTCAATTGTGTGTGGCATGGAATCCTAAAACATCCTCTTCGAGCCAATTGTGTGATTCAACAGTGAGTTTATGTTTTTGTGTTCTATATAATTGCTTGGTTAGCCTTCTTTTCATAGTAGTGCAGATGGCTAGAGTTGATGTTGTTGCTGGTAGTGGATGCGGTCGTGGTCTTGGTAGGGGCAGAGGCCCAGCAGTTAGTGATACTGTGGACCAGAGTGTGACAGCTGAGGGTGTTGGCAAGTCGCAAAGCCTTCAGGAGGGATCCATGAGTGTGGCCGGTGAGGGCGGTGTTGGTCCTCGAGTGGCCGGAGATGCTAGGGTTCTAGGTGTGGGAGTTCCAGTCGGTGGATTCCCTGGAGGAGGCGTTGATCTTGCGGGCTTGTTAGCACAGTTATTGGAGCGGTTGCCAGCAGTGGCACCGGCTCAGGCTTAGGTCGTGCCACCATTGTTGGCAGAGGAGCAGCAGCCAGTGGCTGCGGATGTGAGAGCTCATGCTCGTTATGTGTCTATACTAAGGGAGATGCATAACATTGATACTGCACGGTTTTTGGGTGGTACGGATCCTACTACTGTAGATGCGTGGAGGACGAGTATGAAACGTAACTTCCAGACTCTCAGATGTCCAAAGGAGTTCTGGGTGGACATAGGGGTCCACAACCTGATTGGTGATGCTCAGGTGTGGTGGAGATCAGTGGCTGCTAGGAGAGTGCAGAGGGAGATGACTTGGGCTGACTTCGTGGAGGATTTCAACTGCAAGTACTTTCCTAGGGAGGCATTAGACCAGTTGGAGGTGCAGTTCCTTCAGTTATCTCAGGGGACTCGGTCAGTACGGGAGCTGCACTTAGAGTTCAGTTGACTTATTTCTTATAGGGGTCGGGCGATGGAGTCTGAGGAGCTCATCAGGAGGTTCATGAGGGCCCTTCGTGATGATTTGAGGGTCCATTGCCGAGGGCGGAGTTATGTTACGCGTGCAGAGCTAGTTGAGACTGCAGTAGAGATTGAGGAGGATTTAAGGCAGGAGATCCTGAGGGAGGCTCACACGAGCATGTTTTATATTCATCCAGGAGCGACTAAGATGTACCGTGACCTCAAGAGGTGAAGGTTAGTCTTGCATCGGTCGATGCAGGTTAGTCTTGCATCGGTCGATGCAGGTTAGTCTTGCATCGGTCGATGCAGGTTAGTCTTGCATCGGTCGATGCAAGCTTGTGTCGGTCGATGCAACCCCTGTTGGTGTCGGTCGATGCATGGTTGGTGTCGGTCGATGCAGTTCCTGGTTTGTTTGTTGATTGTTGTTTGATGGTTAGAGTATCTCAATTGCTTGTGTGTATAGCCCAGTGGATGGGAGGATTGCCTCACTGAGTGTTTATAAAATAGTAAAATACTCATGCATCTCAATTTGTGTTTGTGGTCGCTAGATTTGAGTCATTAGAATATGGTTAGGATGCTGGTTCTATGATTCTTGTTGCTTGGATTGTTGGTTTATGGTTTTGGAATAATACCGTTTATTTAATAATTGTTATTGGATTATTGGTTATTTATTGTTATTATTTATTTCTGTTGTTTCGGTGTAGTTGTGGTTAGGTGGCTAGTAGGTATGGGACAATTAGCTTACATTATTATTATTATTATATTTATACTTATTATTTATTAAAAATAAAAAAACCGGTCGGGTCGTTTTGTTTTGATTGTGTTTGTTGTATGTTGTATGGAGATTCTCCATTGCTTATCTGTATAACTCAGTAAAAGGGAGGATTGCTTCTATTAGTATTTGTGATGATGATCATGCATCTCAATTGTTATTTGTGGTGCAGGTAAATGCAAATTGTGATCATAGAATCAATAAGATGAAAAGGTGGATGTTCTAGTGGCTCGTTTGCTTGGTCTCTTGCTTCTGTAAGGTTGCTAGAGTTGTGCCATTAGGATGATATTAGGATGCTGGTTATTTTCTTTATGACATTGGTGGTTATTGAATATTGACTATTGTTAAATCATTGGTTTATTGGCTATTTAGTTTATTGGAGTACCATTGGTTTAATGTTCAGTTAAATCCACTATCTGAGCTGATTGTTTTTTGGATGTTAGTGAGTATGAGATCACTAAATATATATATATTTTTTAAATAGATAGGGGTCGTTTCAGTTTTGTATTAGAGCCCCTTACAGTTCTAGGTTTGGGTTCATTGTTATTTGCGTTGTTGATGTTTAGATTGCATGCTTTGGTTGATCATGTGAGTTAGTCAATTTTGTGTGACATGAAGTCCTAGAACATCATCTTCGAGACAAAGCAAAATGATTTTGTGTGTGTGTGTGTGGGACTAAGCCATGGAGGGCGAGCAGGCCCATATTTTGAGGCTTATGAGAAGCCTTCAGGCATGTTAAATCAATCGTTGCAACATTTGTGGTTTGAGTTCACTGTAGATGGACTGTGTTGCTAGGTTTTTAACACATGAAGTTTGTGTAGATACCTTATTGGTGGGCGGGTTTAAGTCCCACGTCTTAAAAGATTCTGGAACAACTCATTGCTTCATTACCCCGGAGTACACAGAGAGGCCAATATCAAAGGAGATCCCAAAGAGCGGTCGGGTGTCGTTCGAGTCGCGGGAGGCAAGATCCTCTGTGTTCTTGGATGGGCAAGTGTAATACCCCTGAATTTGATCAAGTATACGGACGGAAGGTCGCGAATGTTATTGTGCGACCAAGAGTTGGAAAAAAATTCGAAAAGAAAAATTTGATAGGGTCGTTAGTATACCAAGCCTTATTCGAAGGATTGATCGAAGAAAAATGGTTGAATTGATTTTTTATATCATATCGTGAGTGAGTTAAGATTTCTATCGGCTAATGTCAAGTATCGAGAAGGGAAGGACCGGCTACTAGTTGCAATGGGCAGTAAGGCTACCAGAAGATGTTAAGTACTCAGTCAAAAGACATGACCGAAACAATTATCGGAAGGGCCAACATTTGGTTGATATGCTATCAACAACATCAACGTTAGTTGATCAAAGGACAAGATCCATCAATTATTGAGTGGTTATCAACAAGCTATCAAGTTCAGTCAAGAGGTGCATTTTGATCAAGGGAAATATCAAGTTTGCCGAGGAATATTCAGAGTTTGTGGAAGTGACTAGTTTTTATCAGAGAAAAACTAGTTTTACCGAGAAGGAGCTGTTATGGCCGAGATAAGCGAGCGAAGATTGAACGGGTTTGGATACGGAGACAACAATGTTTAGTAAGTGGTTAAGCACAAACCACATTACATGAGTTTAGCCGTAAAAATTGGTCGAAGAATTCTCGATTCAGTTTTGGCCGAGAAACTGCTTTGTCATGGAGGTGCTTGTGGTGCAAGTAGTTATGTCACCAGCTTTGAGTGTGTTGTCCATGTTGTACCACATTCTTGGATGAGGAAGGCGAGTGTTAAGCATAAGTGGACATAAACTTGAGTTTAGAAAAGTATAAACATAAAACTAGATAAGCTTTTGGATAAAGCATATCTTCCACCTCGTGCTTGGATTAGCTTGGGCACTAAGTCTCCTCTCCCTATATAAAGCCACGAGATCCATTCATTATTTCTCATCACCAGACCAAAAATCCCACCTTAGGTAGTTAGTTAGACCGATAGCTAGTTCGAGAAGCTTGCGAAGATGAGTCAGGTAGAAATTGGTTGAGTCGAGAGTCGTGGATGGGTATCCGGTAAGTAAGTTATGCCCTTAGTTTTTTATTATTCTTAGAATATTTTTTTAAGTTTTTGGTTTGGTCCAAAGCTTAGATTCATTGTTGGAGAAAGCTAATTGGATCGAGATCAATAGGCAAACAAGGGTAGAATGTCGTTTTCTCGATGTTAAGGCCAAGGTGAGTACCAACGCATATGTAGTAGCACATGACTAGGATTTTATTTTGTATATGAGTTTAGGCTGAGGTTGCATGTTTATACTTCTGTAAATTATGCATGATAGTTAGATCTACGTTTCTACGTGAAATCGATTTGATTGGTTGGTTTAGATTTAGCATCTTTGCTTGATTTATTTTAAGATTGTGTTGTTTGTGTGAGGTTTAGGAACTATACTTAGTATGGTTCCAAGATCTATTGTTTGATGTGAGAATTTAATTATCGTAATTGCTTATGCAATAAATATTGAGGTTAGGCTATCGTTGGTATAGGCGTTATAATGCTTGGTTGTTCATGGTCAATAATTCATATTTATTGGCATGATAATTGGGCATTGTGTATATTTTTGTTTAATTGTTTCATGTTGATTGATTCATTGTTTGTTTGTTTGTTTGTTTGTTTGATTGATAGATCGATCGTTCTTAGTTAATCTTGTCATTGCTTGATTGACTTGTGTGTTAGTAGATATAATGCGAGTAGTAATGAGATTACATTAGGCTCGTAGTGAGTAGTGCGGAGTTAGTCATTCTATGGCTAGCGAGTGGTGAGGTCGTGATTTTCCCAACGGCTCGGAGTGGTTCGCTACCACCGGAAACTATTTGACAAAGTAATAAATTTTGCTGTAAGGAAATAGGTCCATTGTACATGGTTTTTGGGAAGGGATGTGATCCTTCTAGCCTTTGTGGCTAAGGGTCAGAAGACATTGCGTTGTGGGAAATCCGAGTTGTATTAATAGTAAAGGCCTTAAGGTTTGGTAGTGCAGTGTGATGGCTATGGTGCCATGTTATTTGTGTTGGTTAGCTTCCATTGTGAGTACTTTGTATGGAGTACGATTGCTTGTTTAAGCTTGATTGTGTGTTGTGTACTTGATTGTTGTTTTGGAGATTAGGTTTGGGGTTGTTGATTGCTAGAGATCCTGAACTCAATGAGTAATCTTAGATTACTCAAGATTCTACTTTTTTTTCTTCAGGTAACCATAGTTGGGAGACCTTTTGGGAAAGCACACACGCTGGACACCAGTGTAGAGTTTGTTGCCTTTGTGAAACTAGATTTGTTATTATTGACTCGTTTTGGGCCTTAGACTCTAGGATCCCAATCCTTTGTAAGTGTTTACAACGATTTAATAAATGAAATTATATTTCTATTAAAAGCCTTCTCTTCCACTTGATATTAGTCTTGTCCGGATTAACACAACTCCCAGACATGGTACGGGTTCAAAAGCCTTAGGCCGTGTTCGAGAGGAACGATACCCGCGGATGGACTGATTAAGGTATTGGAATCATTCTAGTAACCCTGGTCCGATCTTCTATGGGCATCAAAAGAAACGCGTCTGATTTGTTCTTAGTCCTAGAACGGTTTTGGGGGTGTTACAGCGAGGGGTGTTAATATTCAGATTGCAGGAGAGTCAATGCTAGCAGATTTGATTACCAGTCCCGTGGAGTTGTATGATGTTATTCTGGGTATGGATTGGTTACATCGACATAGTGTACATCTAGATTTTCATCGGGGTAGAGTGTCATTTGAGCGTCATGGAGGAAAGTTAGTATTTCAGGGAGTGAAACCGACTACAAGAAGTCTCACGATCTCAGCCATGCAGGCAGGGAAGATGATCGAGAAAGAGTGTGAGGCCTATCCAGTTACAATTTCAAAGCCGGAGTCAGTGGGGAAGTCTACAATTAGAGGTATTCGGGTTGTTGAGGAGTTTGAGGATGTTTTCCAGTCATTGTAGGGGTTTCCACTATCTCGGTCTGATCCCTTCACGATTGAGCTGGAACTAGAGACAATGCTGTTATCCAAGGCACCTTACAGGATGACTCCAACAAATATGACACAGCTGAAGAAGTAATTCGAGGATTTGTTGAGGAAGGGATTCATTCGTCCTAGAATTTCACCGTGGTATGCATCGGTGTTGATCGTTAAGAAGAAGCAAGAGAGTTTCTCCTTGTATATTGATTATCGGGGTCTGAACGGGGTCACTGTGGAGAACAAGGACCTTCTTCCCAGGATCAATGAGTTATTAGATCAGTTTAGACTACTTGCTTCTCTAAGATTGATCTGGCGTCGCATTACAATCAGATTTTGATAGATGAGGCAGATGAAGGCTTTCAGGATGCGGTAGGGGCATTATGAGTTCCTGTTGATGCCTTTCAGGTGGACTAACGCACCAGCAACGTTCATGAGGTTGATGAACAATGTATTGCAGGAGTTTCTGGATGTTTCTTTCATTATCTTCATTGACGATATTTTGGTGTACTCCAAGAATTCTGAGGAGCATGTGGTACATTTTAGAGCAGTGTTGGAGAAGCTTCAGGAGCAGAAGCTGTTTGCTAAGTTGAGTAAGCTGCAGGAGCACAAACTGTTTGGTTTGGCAAAAAACCTTAACTGTGATATTTAAGCTGGAACTCAACCTAGAGATTTGGGGAGTCTCTTTTGTCGTTTCCAAAGAGAAAGAGAAAAGAAGGAGAAGTTCTTTTGAGTCGTGTGAGCTTTTGGAAGAAATCATTTGCCTATTATTGAGAGACTGTTCTTCTGGGTGGAGATTTGAGGCGGAAGATGTGGTACAGGTTTGCAAGGGTTCTATTTTCGTGGGTTTAGTGTCAGAATATTCCTTGAAAGAGGTGAGTGTATGACCATGACTGATCTAAGCTTGATTATAACACCACAATCGCCACCTCTTAGTGGGCCCCATGTCCACTCCCTGTCCATGGGCCCACCTTCGTTAATGGGCATCACGTCTTCTCACTAGGCCCGTGAGCTCATCCATATCCAACGGTCAGTTTTTGACGTACAGGAGGCTTTAAAAGACTTGTTTATCATCCATACAAATCACCATATGATCTTTCCCTGTATTTTGTCCTCATTCGCACAGTTCCGAAAATCACTTCTCGGAAGGTCACCCATCCTGAAACTACTCCAAGATAAGCATGCTTAACTCTGGAGTTCTCTTGGGACACTTGACCGAAAAGGTAAGTGTACTTTGGTGACATAGGTGGCCAAATCAAATCTTTTAAACCTCTCTGCAAACCTGCCTTTCACAATTCACCCCCACTAACAAACTGCAACATCCTCGTTGCGCACCAAGAACATTACTACCAATAGTGTGAGCCTACTCGACTCTACACTAATCTGGATTTGGCTCTGATACCACTTGTAACGTCCCGACCGTCACCTTTCTTAGTTTGCCCCATGTACACTCCCGGCCCATGGCCCCACCTCGCTTAGTGGGCTCCATGACCACTCATGTCATGTGGGCTGAACCATATCCGACTGCCGGTTTGCTACATCTGGGAAGCTTTATAGAGTTGTTTACCATCCCTACAAATCACCACATGATCTTTCCTTGTGTTTTGTGCTCACTCGCACAGTTCCGAAAATCACTTCCTAGAAGATCACCCATCTTGAAACTACTCCAGCTCAAGCATGCTTAACTCTAGAGTTCTCTCAATACATTTGACCCAAACAATAAGTGCACTTTGGTGACATAGGTGGCCAAATCACTTATTTTAAATCTCTCTGCAAACCGGGGTGTCACATTGAGTCTCTTTGTTTTCGGGTTCCATGAGTTGTGTGATTGTTTCCCTTGAATATTTGTTTGATTTTCATATTCTCTGTGGCTTGGTTTCGCTCATGTGGTTGACTTGGACAAGTTAGAGGTGATTGGAATTGGAGATATAGGCTAGTGATCGAAGGAGAACCAATACGAGGATCGCGGGAAGACTCCAAATGTTGATCGACACCTCCACAAATTAGGGTTTTCGGAAATGTCGAGCAAGCATTGGTTCGAAGAAGATTCAGGCTATCAAGGATTGGCCTAGACCACATAATGCCACGGATATCAGGAGTTTCCTTGGGTTGGCAGGTTACTACAGGAGGTTTGTGCAGGGTTTTGCAAGTAGAGCACGCCCTATGACTAAGTTGACAGGGAAGGATGTTCCTTTTGTTTGGTCACAGGAGTGTGAGGAGGGCTTTGAAAGCTTTAAGGAGATGTTGACTACTACGCCAGTGTTGGCTATGCCTGAGCAGGGAGAACCCTATGTGGTATATACTGATGCATCTACAGTTGGTTTGGGGTGTGTGTTGATGCAGCATGGGATGGCCCCGTGGGGCGGGCCCCTATGGTTGCGAGCCGGAGCTGCCATAGCTTATGGCTAGAGCAATGGGAGGGGCCTCAGCAGAGAGAACATAACCGTAAGGTGATTGCCTATGCTTCGCGGCAGTTGCGGAAGCATGAGGGCAACTATCCTACTCATGATTTGGAGATGGCTGATGTAGTTTTTGCCCTGAAGATTTGGAGATCTTATATTTATGGTGCAAAGGTACAGGTGTATATAGATCATAAGAGCCTGAAGTATATATTCACTCAGCCGAAATTGAATTTGAGACAGAGGCGGTGGATGG
Source organism: Camelina sativa (assembly GCF_030686135.1). NCBI lineage: Eukaryota > Viridiplantae > Streptophyta > Magnoliopsida > Brassicales > Brassicaceae > Camelina > Camelina sativa. Next base: position 24,764,350 of record NC_141899.1, on the reverse strand, counting down.
AGCTTGTGGCAGATTATGATTTGTAGATAGCCTATCACCCTGGTAAGGCTAACACGGTTGCGGATGCTCTGAGTCGGAAGAGGGTAGCTTCGGCTCAGGAGCAGGAGATGGAGTCTCTGGTAGGAGAGATCAGTGCTTTGAGCTTGTGTGCTGTTTAACAGGAACCGTTGGGTTTGGAAGCAGTAGATAGAGCAGATCTTCTGAGTAGGGTGCGGTTGGCTCAGGAGAAGTATTTGGGGCTGGTGAATGCCTCTAGGGATGTAGATTCAGAGTATCAGGTCTCAGATAATGGAACTATCTTGGTGCACGGTTGGGTTTGTGTGCCCAAGGATGAGGAGTTGAGGCAGGAGATTCTGAGAGAGGCTCATGCGAGCAAGTTTTCTATTCATCCAGGAGCGACTAAGATGTACCGTGACCTCAAGAGGTACTATCACTGGGTCGGGATGAAAAAGGATGTGGCTAGTTGGGTTTCGAGGTGCGATGGGTGTCAGCTAGTGAAGGCTGAGCATCAGGTTCCTAGCGGTTTACTGAAGAGTTTACCCATTCCTGAGTGGAAGTGGGATATGATCACTATGGATTTTGTGGTAGGATTGCCAGTGTCACGGACCTTTGATGCTATTTGGGTCATTGTGGACCGTTTGACTAAGTCAGCACATTTTCTGGCCATTAAGAAGACTGATGGAGCAGCGGTCTTGGCTAAGAAGTATGTGTGAGAGATAGTCAGATTGCATGGGGTGCCAGCGAGCATTGTGTCTGACAGGGATTCTAAGTTCACTTCGGTGTTCTGGAAGGCATTTCAGGCAGAGATGGGCACTAAGGTGCATATGAGTACAGCTTAACATCCCCAGACAGATGGACAGTCTGAGAGGACGATCCAGACGCTGGAGGATTTGCTGAGGATGTGTGTGTTGGATTGGGGTGGCCATTGGGCATATCACCTGAACCTAGTAGAGTTTGCTTACAACAACAGTTATCTGGCAAGTATTTAGATGGCTCCTTATGAGGCTTTGTATGGGAGACCATGTCGTACACCGTTATGCTGGACTCAGGTGGGGGAGAGGAGCATGTTTGGTGCTAATTTGGTTCAGGAGACCTCTGAGAAGATTCGGGTTCTCAAGCTGAACATGAAGGAGGCTCAGGATAGGCAGAAGAGTTATGCTGATAGGAGGAGGAGAGATCTTGAGTTTCAGGTAGGAGACAGAGTGTACCTCAAGATGGCCATGTTGCGGGGTCCGAACAGGTCATTGTCAGAGACTAAGTTGAGTCCGAGGTATATGGGTCCATTAAGAGTGATTGAGCGGGTTGGACCAGTGGCATATAGACTGGAGTTACCCGAGGTTATGCGTGCATTCCATAAGGTGTTCCATGTGTCTATGTTGCGGAAGTGTCTCCGTGAGGGTGAGCGGGTGTTGGCTAAGATTCCTGAAGATCTTCAGCCTAACATGTCATTGCAGGCAAGACCAGTGAGGGTTCTCGGGAGGAGGATCAAGGAACTTCGGAAGAAGAAGACTCCTTTGCTGAGAGTCCTGTGGGACTGTGATGGTGTTGAGGAGCAGACTTGGGAGCCTAAGGCGAAGATGAAGGCAAGGTTTAAGAAGTGGTATGAGAAGCAAGCCGCGACTTGAATTTGTCTAGCCTGGTCCCATCTGTAATCTGTGGCTGGAGCGGGAATGGAGTATTCCATCCCATCTCTCTTATTTACTCGGTCGCTTGGGGTGGTTGGTTGTGCGACTCAGTAATAAGATGAGGTGGTGCTCGGGGTACAAAGTTTCCGTGAGGCATGGTTTTTGGAGAAAAATTTCCTGAAATAGAAGTTTCCAAAAGTGGAAAGTGCTAAATATGGAAAGTTTTACGGGAGTTAGAATTTGTCCATTTTAGCGGTGGAGAGCCTTGGAGGGGCTTGTGTGGCCTTGGTGGCGGACTTTCGAGTCAGTGTGCCCGCGTGTGGCGGTCTTTTAGACATTGTGTGGCCTTTGTGGCGGGCTGTTTAGTCATGTGTGGCCTTTGTGGCGGGCTGTTTAGTCGTGTGTGGCCTTTGTGGCGGGCTGTTTAGCCATTGTGTGGCCTTTGTGGGGAGCTGTTTATCCAATTGTGTGGCCTTTGTGGCGGGCTATTTAGCCAGAGTGCCTGTTTAGGTTGTCCTTCGGGACAGATGGTCTTTGTGACGGTCCTTCGGGACGAGTGGCCTTGGTGGCGGTCTTGTTTAGGACATTTGTTTGGCCTTGGTGGCGGTCCTGTTTAGGACATTTGTTTGGCCTTGGTGGCGGTCCTGTTTAGGACATTTGTTTGGCCTTGGTGGCGGTCCTCTTTAGGACATTTTGTTTGGCCTTGGTGGCGGTTCTCTTTAGGACATGTTGTTTGGCCTTTGTGGCGGCCTTTGGGGCATGTATATGATCCTTGTGTGGTCATGAGGTATTCCAGTGAGGGGATATGTGGTTGGTAGGACATTGAGATGTTTTACGCGAGCCACGGGAAGGAAACCTGGATAGGGATAGGACTCAGACGTGTTCAGAATTGTTTGCTCGGCTTTTGGAGGACTTTGGTTCTCCTAGTACTGCCATATTCAGAGACTTTGTGGCTTGGGAATATGGTTGGAAGATCGACTTCGGATGACGATCCGGGGGCACGCTGTAGGGTGGCAACCCGAGAGACAAGTTTTGGATTTTTCCTTATATATATTATGGCATGCGGGTTTAGGCCCGATGAGGAGCCAACATTGGCATGCAGACTTAGGTCTGATGAGGTGCCAATGAAAACTCAAGGTTTAGGCCTATGAGTAAAGGAAAGTCCAAAAAGTCGAGAGCAAATAATGCCTGGAGCGTGAGTTTATCGCCTACAGGTGACCTTCTTTAGATCAGTCGAAGGACTGCGGGCCGTGTAGATGGTTGCACGGGAGTCCTTGGCTGATGGTTGTCCGAGATTCGAGGATGAATCTAGATTGGTGGGGGAGAATTGTAACATCCGTGAACCAAAATCCCGGTTTGGGAGTTGCATCGGTCAATGCAGATGGTGCATCGGTCGATGCAGGTTCAAGTTTCTGCGTTTTGACTTAAGTTAAACGCTGCATTTTGGACAAAGGGAGAAGGAAACCCTTAAGTCGTGTTTTTTTGTCTCATTCGACGTTTCTTGGCCGTTTTCGAGAAATAGAAAGAGAGAAAGAGTTTTGTGAGTGTTCTTGGTGATTTCTGGAGATTTGGGGCTGTTCCTATGGAGATTTGTAGCTAGGATCGTTGTAGGAGTTTCCTAGAAGCGTTTTCTTCTTGTTTTTAGGTTCAGATTCGTCTTGGCAAAGGTAAGTGCAGGACCATAGCTTATCTAAGCTAGAGAACTCTTTAATCTGCTTGTTGTGTGATGTTAGACTTGTTAGATTGTTGCTATGGACGTTAGGAAGCTTTCTTGTGGCTTGAGATCGAGTTTTGTGGTTGTAGGAACGAAGATCCGGCGAGAAGTTTCGGGGAAAACACGGTGCTTGGCATTGCGTCGGTCGATGCATATCTTGTGTCGGTCGATGCAAGTGCGAGGACGGCGCGTAAAACTCTAGGGTTTTTGTGTTATGTCGAGCATGCGTCGGTCGATGCAGATTGGGTGTCGGTTGATGCAAGTTTAACTTGCATCGGACGATGCAGCTTCTGTGTCGGTGGATGCATCCCCATGTGGTATCGGTCGATGCATGTTGGTGTCGGTCGATGCAGAGTCCTGGTTTGTTATTTGTTGTTTGTTGATTGTTGTGTGATGGTTAGAGATACTCTATTGCTTGTGTGTATAGCCCATTAGATGGGAGGATTGCCTTACTGAGTGTTTATAAAATACTCATGCATTGCAATATGGTTTGTGGTGCAGGTAAAGGCAAAGTGTGATCATGGAATCAAGGCAATGAAGAGGAGGATGTTCTAGGGACTCGGTTTGATGTTGTCTGGCATTGCTAGGTTGCTAGAGTTGGGTCATTAGAAACATTGCTAAGTTGCTGGTTTCATGTTTCCTGATTATTGGTTATTATTGGATATGGTTTATGTTATGATATTGGTTATTATTGGTTATGGTTTATGTTATGATATTGGTGATTATTGGATATTTATTGGTATTGTTTTCCGCTGTTGTTTGTGATTGTGGTTAGGTGGCTAGTGGGTATGAGACCATTAGTTGTAGTTTATTTGTACATTTATTATTTATTATTTATATTAAAAAAAGGGTCGGTCCTTTCAGGAGGGAATGGATTTTTTTTGACTATAGATTAGGGTGACAAGGCCAACAACGTTTCAATCTCTCTTGAGGACGAGTGAAAAATAATATCGCACGGAGGAAAAGACGATACATAAAAAAGGTGGGGAAGATGAAGCTAAGAACATAGTAGAATGAGAAAAGGGAACATAGAAGGAGGAGAAAAAAAAAGAGATTAGAAAAGCTTAGAACTAGAGTTTTTTCATTTTATATGGTGCGCCTATTAACGAATAAGAAATGGGATTTCGTGTTTTGTTACGGCCCAAATATTGAAACTTTTTAAAAGGTTCAAATATTATATTTCAAAAACTTTTAAAAAAGTTTAAAATATTATAGATATTGAAACTTCTAAAAGTCTTAGCTTTTAAAAGGTTTTAAAATATCATAACGTTTTAAATTCTTAGCTTTTAAAAGGTTTTTATAAAAGTATAATTTATAAATTTTAAAAGTTTAAAATATTATAAATAGTGGAACCTTTAAAATGTTCAAATACTGAAAATATTTAAACTTCATAAAATGTTTTAAAATATTATAGTTACTTAACCTCCATAGAAATTTTAAAATATTATATCTATACTAATAAAAAATTGAAGCTATAAACTCCTAAAGGTTTCCATATAGGATTTAAAACAACCAATAAGAATTAGATATTTCACTAATGAACATTTTTGGAAATATAGTAGTAACCTATATTATTAAGATTTTTTAGAAAAAAACAAAAGAAAAATTAAAATCTATAGAAATAAAAGAAATATGTACAACGTCCCATATAGGCTAGAAAATTTTAGAAAATAGCTGATCATTATAAATAAAACTAATATGTTTTTAACTATAAATTAGCAGGAAGTTTGATTTATAAGGTTTCCAAATTTAAAAGTTTTATTTGATTTATTTTAACAAATCAAAAATTTTAAAGATTTATATTTAAACTTTATAGAATGTTTAAAAATATTATAAATGCCTCCATTAAAAGTTTAAAAGGTTATAACTATTTAAACTCTATAAAAGTTAAAGTGTCATTAATATTTAACTCTAAAAAAAAATATTACAAATATTTAAACTACATCTAAAGTTTAAAATATTTAAAATATTTAATCTCTATTAAATTTTAAAAGTTTAAGAATTACTAAATATTATATATCAAATTTTTTTAATATCTTAAAAATATCTTACTTATCTCTGTTTGTGTTTTATATCTCTTATGAGCTGTAAAACATGTTTTTGTGTATGACTTTACATATGATTTGATATTCTTGCAGTAAAATTTTTATTTTTAAGTCTAAGAAAGAAAGATTGACGTCGCAAGACCTTGATTTGATGTTATTTGAGTTTAAAGAAAAAGGATTCACGAAAAGCACATATATTGTTTTAACTATACATGTGTTCATATTACTGCAAGTAAGCATTTTGGTTAGAGAAGTTCTTATATGTCTGGATCTAAAACCGAATAAGTATATAGATGAAATTATCAATAATTGGGTGCATGTGTTGACTATGCTGGTCTTAATGAATTACACAAATTTTATGAGAAAGAAATGATTTTGGTCTTGGAATTTGATGGTTAACAAATTATATGGTAATCTAAAAAAAAGATTTTTTCAGTGGAAGAATGTGAAGAAGTTAACGAGGAAGAAGAAAAAGAAGAAGAGTATAACGAAGAACCAGACGATAAAAGTAACGATGACAATTACCATAAAATTTGACAATGAAAATGACAATAAATAATATGAAGAATAAGAAAACATTGAATAAAAAACATGAAAACATAGGTGGTAGCGATCAATTAAATATGAAAAATAAAATAAATTCATGATTATAAAATTGTTTTGTTTTTCTAGTGGTCAAAGAAATGGTTTAGGATATGTGAGGTCACCAGTTTGATTCGCCTCGCCTGGATGTCGAGTTAAATTCATGATTTTTTAGATCAGATTTGATTTGATAACACAACTGATTTTTAAATTTTTTTAAAACTGTGTATCTGAAATTTAATTTTTTTCCTTAATACTAATTAAAAAAAATATAAGATAATAATTCATTACCGTCATCAATCATATATAATTTTCATCAATATATATCAAATAAACCCACGCGTAGTGTGGGTTCAAAACCTAGTAATTTTTAATAAAAACATGTTTTCTAGTGAACTATTCAGTTTTTTTATTTGTATTTTACTTTTTGTTCTCTCATTGCATAAGAAAAATATCTAATGTTGTCTTTGCTTTTTTCCTATTAATTGTTGTTGGTTAAAGGTTCTACCTTGACACATTTATGTTATTTTGATTATTAGGTAACTACCCTGTTTTAAAAACCGGTCATGGCGGAACCGGAAAAGCAATCGGCTGCACCTAACCGCCGCGAGTTTAGTAAACTCGGCCAATAAATCGGATCTGTGAAGAAAACTCAAATTGTTAGATTTATGATAGAAATCAATGAAGATTGTGTATAAAGTATGGTGTAAATCGTACAGAAAAATGATAAAACGGAAGAAATTATACTTGTTCACGTTTTAAGGTTGTAGGTGCGCAGTCAAAAGGAAGAAGATGAAGAGAAATACTGATTTTACCCTCTGATAAAGTGAATTGATTAAAAAAACAGTTGGGATTCAAATCAATTATAAAGACTGAAACGACTGCACCATTTGAAATTTTACTCATGAAATAATATATATACTTTCCAATGTTAGATATAAACTATAAAACTAGTCTCCGATTAATCCTCGTATAATCTCCCATTAATTGACTAATCGCTAGGCCTACCTCAACGACCCGACTAGCGCCTAGTCATTTCTAGAATAGGGGGCATATGCGTATCACAACACATTCAATTTTAATTTTATCTGAAATTTTCTGATTATTTAAAAACCACACTTGGTGTAGTCATTAATTTTATAAATTATAACGAAAATATATAACTAAGCATATAGCACCAAAGATGTGCGCAAATTAACTAGATTTTCTGAGGAAGTATCTTATTTTCATTATAACATTTGCAAAAGAAAGAAAAAAGAAATCAAATATAGATCATCCACCTCCTCATTGCAATAATTTCACGTCACACATTACCTGCACCACAAACATAATGAGAGGCGTGAGTATTACCATAAATACTCAGCGAGGTGATCCTTCCATCTACGAGTTATGCACACAAACAAATCAATAGTACAACCACAAATAAAAACATAAAAAACCAGCCATTAAACAGAACACCCATAACACATTCACCACACCTACACATCATTACACCAAACAAGTCATACAACCCAGTCGCTCATATAAGCTCATAGTCACGCACTCCTTATCAAGGTGATTCGAACAACAAAACACAACCAGGAGAGACTCTCCCCACATATGCATCAGTCTAGAAACACCCTACAACAAGTCACGCAGCCAAAATGACCTTGAAACAAAACTGACAAAAATAACAGAAAATTTTAGTCTTAAAGATGAAACCATAAAAAAAAACAACTGTTAACTATCCTATCCCCCCAGTGAAAAGCTACCCCAAGACGTCACGGAGCTTCCCCCAAAATCTCGTGCCGTCAGATAATAGACAAGACCACGATTGCACTTACAATCCATGCTGGTCTCAGTTCGCGTATGAGACGAAGCACCTCATGAAACTGCAGATATCTTCTCGATTGTTAACTCGAATCCAAATCCATTGTAGCTCTACCCGCACAGCGGTCTGATCTTTGAGCTCGCCTTCCGCATCCCTTTGATCTTTGCAAAACTTTGAGCGCGTCTTCAGCAACTCCTTGATCTTTGAGTGCGCCTTATGCAGCTCTTTGATCTTCACAAAACTCTGAGCGCGCCTTCTGCAACATCTTTGATCTTCATAATAACTTTAGCGCATACCGCAGCTCTTTGATTTCATAATATTCTGACTGCATTCCACATCCATGATGGCTTTAACAATGGTCTGAGCGCATATCATAACTCTAAGACCTAAACAATAGTCTGAGCACATTCCATAGCTCTAAGACTTTAACAACGGTCTGAGTGCATTCCACAACTATGATGGCCTTTACAAAACTCTGAGCGCCTTCCACAGCTCTACTACCATGATAGATTTAGAGAATGGTTTTGGGAAGAATATTATTGTGTTGTATTAACTTGTCTAGTTGAAATAGAGGCTATACAAACATATATATATATATATATATAGGATTGAAGGTACATTAACCCTAATCTCATAATGCTAAATCCTAATGGACTTTGGTCCATCTTAACTCCATGGCCCATGGCCCATATATTCCCTATTAGAAAGTGAAAATGAGTTTCATAGAAAATGAAACAGCAAGAAAATCAACATTCAAGAAAAGAAAAAATAAGTGTTTTGAAGAAATATCAAGGTAGGCAACTCTATGTGACGTCTCCATATGTGTTTTCGTCAACAATGCGTAAGAGCCCAACCCGGAGGTGTGGCCATCGAGAGAGACGGCTAACAAGGTAGTGTCCTAATGGAGGATGATGTCGGTGATGGACAAGACCAAGAAGATGGTCAACCAAGAGACCTTTCTCCAACAAAGGATCACCAAAGCAACCGAGTCTTGGAAGAAGGTGCGGAAAGAGAAGAAAGACTTGGAGATGAAAAACATCATGTTTGATTGTCTTAGTGGCAAAACTTTGGTTTCTCGTCTCCCAACATGTGATCTTCGAGATTTGGGTTCATTAATTGAACAACATCTCAAAGATGTTAATCGTAGGATGGAGATTCTGAAGAGGAACAATGATGAATTATCTTCCTCCCTTGTTCTTGTTAGTACCGCTACAACATCTAATGTTATGCCATGATTGAGATGGGTTCTTCATCGGTTGGATTTTACGAGAAGATTCGAGAACAAATTCAGAATACTTTGAATATGAAGCGACCAATAAGGATTTGGATCTAAATAAGAAACAGTACTGGTGAGCAGCTATTTGATCGTATCTTAATTTTTTGCTATTTAATCTTTCATTTAATAAAACTCAGTGTTCAAGAAAACGCTATGCGATATGTGGGCGGTGACCCAGCACCTAGAGCCTAGAACACCTAGTCGGGGTTTAGGCGTTTTTAGGTGGTTTAAGCGTTTACAATACAAAACATTATATATACATATATGATATTATATATCAAATTATGTAAAACTATATGTTAGAAAAATATATAATAATAATCATAAACTAAAATTAGTAAAAATACATTTATTTAATTTAGATTCATAACATATGAACATTTATAAATATGTATATGAATATAAAACTTTAAAATTTAAATATATGTCGTTAAAAATAAATAAATATATATATATATATATATATATATATATATATATATTAAAATAATATTATTTGATTTTAGGCGGTATACGCGATCGTCTAGGCATCTGCAGAGCGCCTAGCGCCTAGACGGCGCCTAGGCAGCCCTAGACCACACTGATAGAACTTTATTTTTGAGTTTAGTTTGTTTTAGTTACATGCATGTTTGGATTGATTTGACAACTTATTATATAAAGCTTGATGTCAAAACTGATTAACAAGATTATGACACGTGTCAAATATACTGATTAGATGTTGACACGTGTCAATTTTTTTTTAATAACGTAGTAGGATAGCTAATTACAGAATTTTACATGTTATATTTTAAAAAAATTATTTTTCTAAATCAAAAAGGAAAACTAACAAAATCAATATATTTTTCATTGCATGCTAATTATATTATACATGTGTTCTCAATAAAATTTGACATGTGTAAGCAAAAACTTAATTTATTAAGCATGTATATTAATCAATAAATAATGAATAACAAAGTTAAAAAGAATAACATAAGTTATTTAACATAATTTTAGTCAGATAGAAATTGTATTTGTCGTTGTAAATTTTGTTTGTAAGTAAGTACACAAATCCTTGAAATAATAATGAACTTTAAAAAAAAATTTCAATACATGGTTATTTTAAAGATTTTAATGAATGTAGTAATATGTAAAAACCTGAAAAAAAAAAAAAATGAGTTTGTAGGAATAAATTTTTGGTTAATTTATGAAAATTGACAAGGTATTACTTATAAAATTATGACATATAGAAGAATAATAGTTAGGGTATTTTTGGATTTCTAAAATTTTTGTGGATGTTAACTGATTTTTACTGATTATTTTTATTGTTAAATTTAACATACTAACCTATATACATATTATCTCATATCATGCTCATATTATTTTTGTTATTAAAATTTTAAATGTGATTACTTAACTGAATGTCTAACAATGAAATTTATTTTAGATTGAAAATTTAAAAATATTAATATGTATCATTTAAGAATATTAGTAATATTTTAAAATGCTTGATTTTATAATTTCAACACATGTATTTTTGTAATGCATATGTCAAGACATAAGATAATTCTAAATAAATTATAATTATAGGAATGAATCTTCAGCTATTTGATGAGCATGTCTCTATATCTTGATATATGTTTTTATTTTATAAATTCCACTCATTTAAAATTGATTAAGACATGAGGTAAAATTAGTACTTATGAGATAAAAACATAACAAATTTATCTTAAATAATGTTGATTCAGTTTTTTTGTGAATTATATTTTATTAATTTTTATTTGTATTTTCAGCACATTTTAACCCCAGAAACACTAACATAGCTGTTTACAGCTTCTAAGCAATGTTTTCTTGGTTTTTAGCTTGTTTTGGGACAAAATGGGTATAAGTGGCTTTTAAACTCTCCACATCAATCTCAAACTCTTATAATTAGTCAGTTGCATTGGATTAAGACACATTTTAACCCCAAAAACACTAACAAAACTGTTTAGTGCTTCTAAGCAATGTTTTCTTGGTTTTAGCCTGTTTTGGGACAAAATGGGTATAAGTGGCTTTTAAACTCTCCACATCAATCTCAAACTCTTATAATTAGTTAGTTGCATTGGATTAAAACACATTTTAACCCCAGAAACACTAACATAGCTGTTTAAAGCTTCTAAGCAATGTTTCCTTGGTTTTAGCCTGTTTTGGGACAGAATGGGTATAAGTGGCTTTTAAACTCTCCACATCTATCTTAAAGTCTTATAATTAGTTAGTTGCATTGGATTAAGACACATTTTAACCCCAGAAACACTAACAAAGCTGTTTAGTGCTTCTAAGCAATGTTTTCTTGGTTTTAGCATGTTTTGGGACAAAATGGGTATAAGTGGCTTTTAAACTCTCCACATCTATCTCAAACTCTTATAACTAGTCAGTTGCATTGGATAAAGACACATTTTAACCCCAGAAACACTAACAAAGCTGTTTAGTGCTTCTAAGCAATGTTTTCTTGGTTTTAGCATGTTTTGGGACAAAATGGGTATAAGTGGCTTTTAGACTCTCCACATCTATGTCAAACTCTTATAACTAGTCAGTTGCATTGGATAAAGACACATTTTAACCCCAGAAACACTAACATAGCTGTTTAGTGCTTCTAAGCAATGTTTTCTTTGTTTTAGCCTGTTTTGGGACAGAATGGGTATAACTGGCTTTTAAACTCTCCACATCTATCTCAAAGTCTTATACTTAGTTAGTTGCATTGGATTAAGACACATTTTAACCCCATAAACACTAACATAACTGTTTACAGCTTCTAAGCAATGTTTTCTTGGTATGAGCCTGTTTTGGGACAAAATGGGTATAAGTGGCTTTTAAACTCTCCACATCTATCTCAATGTCTTATAACTAGTCAGTTGCATTGGATTAAGACACATTTTAACCCCAAAAACACTAACATAGCTGTTTACAGCTTCTAAGCAATGTTTTCTTGGTTTTAGCTTGTTTTGGGACAAAATGGGTATAAGTGGCTTTTAAACTCTCCACATCTATCTCAAAGTCTTATAATTAGTTAGTTGCATTGGATTAAGACATATTTTAACCCCAGAAACACTAACATAGCTGTTTACAGCTTCTAGGCAATGTTTTCTTGGTTTTAGCCTGTTTTGGGACAAAATGGGTATAAGTGGCTTTTAAACTCTCCACATCTATCTCAAACTCTTATAACTAGTCAGTTGCATCGGATTAAGACACATTTTAACCCCAGAAACACTAACATAGCTGTTTACAGCTTCTAAGCAATGTTTTCTTGGTTTTTATCTTGTTTTGGGACAAAATGGGTATAAGTGGCTTTTAAACTCTCCACATCTATCTCAAACTCTTATAATTAGTCAGTTGCATTGGATTAAGACACATTTTAACCCCAGAAACACTAACATAGCTGTTTAGTGCTTCTAAGCAATGTTTTCTTTGTTTTAGCCTGTTTTGGGACAGAATGGGTATAACTGGCTTTTAAACTCTCCACATCTATCTCAAAGTCTTATACTTAGTTAGTTGCATTGGATTAAGACACATTTTAACCCCATAAACACTAACATAACTGTTTACAGCTTCTAAGCAATGTTTTCTTGGTATGAGCCTGTTTTGGGACAAAATGGGTATAAGTGGCTTTTAAACTCTCCACATCTATCTCAATGTCTTATAACTAGTCAGTTGCATTGGATTAAGACACATTTTAACCCCAAAAACACTAACATAGCTGTTTACAGCTTCTAAGCAATGTTTTCTTGGTTTTAGCTTGTTTTGGGACAAAATGGGTATAAGTGGCTTTTAAACTCTCCACATCTATCTCAAAGTCTTATAATTAGTTAGTTGCATTGGATTAAGACATATTTTAACCCCATAAACACTAACATAGCTGTTTACAGCTTCTAGGCAATGTTTTCTTGGTTTTAGCCTGTTTTGGGACAAAATGGGTATAAGTGGCTTTTAAACTCTCCACATCTATCTCAAACTCTTATAACTAGTCAGTTGCATCGGATTAAGACACATTTTAACCCCAGAAACACTAACATAGCTGTTTACAGCTTCTAAGCAATGTTTTCTTGGTTTTTAGCTTGTTTTGGGACAAAATGGGTATAAGTGGCTTTTAAACTCTCCACATCTATCTCAAACTCTTATAATTAGTCAGTTGCATTGGATTAAGACACATTTTAACCCCAGAAACACTAACATAGTTGTTTAAAGCTTCTAAGCAATGTTTTCTTGGTTTTAGCATGTTTTGGGACAAAATGGGTATAAGTGGCTTTTAAACTTTCCACATCTATCTCAAACTCTTATAAATAGTTAGTTGCATTGGATTAAGACACATTTAAACCCCAGAAACACTAACATAGCTGTTTACAGCTTCTAAGCAATGTTTTCTTGGTTTTAGCTTGTTTTGGGACAAAATGGGTATAAGTGGCTTTTAAACTCTCCACATCTATCTCAAACTCTTATAATTAGTTAGTTGCATTGGATTAAGACACATTTTAACCCCATAAACACTAACATAGCTGTTTACAGCTTCTAAGCAATGTTTTCTTGGTGTTAGCCTGTTTTGGGACAAAATGGGTATAAGTGGCTTTTAAACTCTCCACATCTATCTCAAAGTCTTATAATTAGTTAGTTGCATTGGACTAAGACACATTTTAACCCCAGAAACACTAACATAGCTGTTTACAGCCTCTAAGCAATGTTTTCATGGTGTTAGCCTGTTTTGGGACAAAATGGGTATAAGTGGCTTTTAAACTCTCCACATCAATCTCAAACTATTATAGTTAGTTAGTTGCATTGGATTAAGACACATTTTAACCCCATAAACACTAACATAGCTGTTTAGTGTTTCTAAGCAATGTTTTCTTGGTTTTAGCCTGTTTTGGGACAAAATGGGTATAAGTGGCTTTTAAACTCTCCACATCTATCTCAAACTCTTATAATTAGTTAGTTGAATTGGATTAAGACACATTTTAACCCCAGAAACACTAACATAGCTGTTTACAGCTTCTAAGCAATGTTTTCTTGGTGTTAGCCTGTTTTAGGGACAAAATGGGTATAAGTGGCTTTTAAACTCTCCACATCTATCTCAAACTCTTATAATTAGTTAGTTGCATTGGATTAAGACACAATTTAACCCCATAAACACTAACATAGCTGTTTAAAGCTTCTAAGCAATGTTTTCTTGGTTTTAGCATGTTTTGGGACAAAATGTGTATAAGTGGCTTTTGAATTCTCCACATCTATCTCAAACTCTTATAACTAGTCAGTTGCATTGGATAAAGACACATTTTAACCCCAGAAACACTAACATAGCTGTTTAAAGCTTCTAAGCAATGTTCTCTTGGTTTTAGCCTGTTTTGGGACAAAATGGGTATAAGTGGCTTTTAAACTCTCCACATCTATCTCAACCTCTTATAACTAGTCAGTTGCATTGGATTAAGATACATTTTAAACCCATATACACTAACATAGCTGTTTACAGCTTCTAAGCAATGTTTTCTTGGTTTTAGCCTCTTTTGGGACAAAATAAGTATAAGTGGCTTTTAAACTCTCCACATCTATCTCAAACTCTTATAATTAGTCAGTTGCATTGGATTAAGACACATTTTAACCCCAAAAACACTAACAAAGCTGTTTAGTGCTTCTAAGCAATGTTTTCTTTGTTTTAGCCCGTTTTGGGACAAAATGGGTATAAGTGGCTTTTAAACTCTCCACATCAATCTCAAACTCTTATAATTAGTTAGTTGCATTGGATTAAGACACATTTTAACCCCATCAACTCTAACATAGCTGTTTACATTTACTAAGCAATGTTTTCTTGGTTTTAGCCTATTTTGGGACAAAATGGGTATAAGTGGCTTTTAAACTCTCCACATCCATCTCAAACTCTTATAATTAGTTAGTTGCATTGGATTAAGACACATTTTAACCCCATAAACACTAACATATCTGCTTACAGCTTCTAAGCAATGTTTTCTTGGTTTTAGCCTGTTTTAGGACAAAATGGGTATAAGTGGCTTTTAAACTCTCCACATCTATCTCAAACTCTTATAACTAGTCAGTTGCATTGGATTAAGACACATTTTAACCCCAGAAACACTAACATAGCTGTTTACAGCTTCTAAGCAATGTTTTCTTGGTTTTTAGCTTGTTTTGGGACAAAATGGGTATAAGTGGCTTTTAAACTCTCCACATCTATCTCAAACTCTTATAATTAGTCAGTTGGATTGGATTAAGACACATTTTAACCCCAGAAACACTAACATAGTTGTTTAAAGCTTCTAAGCAAGGTTTTCTTGGTTTTAGCATGTTTTGGGACAAAATGGGTATAAGTGGCTTTTAAACTCTCCACATCTATCTCAAACTCTTATAAATAGTTAGTTGCATTGGATTAAGACACATTTAAACCCCAGAAACACTAACATAGCTGTTTAAAGCTTCTAAGCAATGTTTTCTTGGTTTTAGCATGTTTTGGGACAAAATGTGTATAAGTGGCTTTTGAATTCTCCACATCTATCTCAAACTCTTATAACTAGTCAGTTGCATTGGATTAAGAAACATTTTAACCCCAGAAACACTAACATAGCTGTATAAAGCTTCTAAGCAATGTTCTCTTGGTTTTAGCCTGTTTTGGGACAAAATGGGTATAAGTGGCTTTTAAACTCTCCACATCTATCTCAAACTCTTATAACTAGTCAGTTGCATTGGATTAAGATACATTTTAAACCCATATACACTAACATAGCTGTTTACAACTTCTAAGCAATGTTTTCTTTGTTTTAGCCTCTTTTGGGAAAAATGGGTATAAGTGGCTTTTAAACTCTCCACATCTTTCTCAAACTCTTATAATTAGTCAGTTGCATTGGATTAAGACACATTTTAACCCCATAAACACTAACATAGCTGTTTACAGCTTCTAAGCATTGTTTTCTTGGTTTTAGCCTCTTTTGGGACAAAATGCGTATAAGTGGCTTTTAAACTCTCCACATCTATCTCAAACTCTTATAATTAGCTAGTTGCATTTGATAAAGACGCATTTTAACCCCAGAACCACTAACATAGCTGTTTAGTGCTTCTAAGCAATGTCTTCTTGGTTTTAGCCTGTTTTGGGACAGAATGGGTATAAATGGCTTTTAAACTCACCACATCTATCTCAAACTCTTATAATTTGTTAGTTGCATTGGATTAAGACACATTTTAACCCCAGAAACACTAACAAAGTTGTTTAGTGCTTCTAAGCAATGTTTTCTTGGTTTTAGCCTGTTTTGGGACAAAATGGGTATAAGTGGCTTTTAAACTCTCCACATTTATCTTAAAGTCTTATATTTAGTTAGTTGCATTGGATTAAGACACATTTTAACCCCAGAAACACTAACATAGCTGTTTAAAGCTTCTAAGCAATGTTCTCTTGGTTTTAGCCTGTTTTGGGACAAAATGGGTATAAGTGGCTTTTAAACTCTCCACATCTATCTCAAACTCTTATAACTAGTCAGTTGCATTGGATTAAGATACATTTTAAACCCATAAACACTAACATAGCTGTTTAAAGCTTCTAAGCAATGTTCTCTTGGTTTTAGCCTGTTTTGGGACAAAATGGGTATAAGTGGCTTTTAAACTCTCCACATCTATCTCAAACTCTTATAACTAGTCAGTTGCATTGGATTAAGATACATTTTAAACCCATATACACTAACATAGCTGTTTACAGCTTCTAAGCAATGTTTTCTTGGTTTTAGCCTCTTTTGGGAAAAATGGGTATAAGTGGCTTTTAAACTCTCCACATCTTTCTCAAACTCTTATAATTAGTCAGTTGCATTGGATTAAGACACATTTTAACCCCATAAACACTAACATAGCTGTTTACAGCTTCTAAGCATTGTTTTCTTGGTTTTAGCCTCTTTTGGGACAAAATGCGTATATGTGGCTTTTAAACTCTCCACATCTATCTCAAACTCTTATAATTAGCTAGTTGCATTGGATAAAGCCACATTTTAACCCTAGAAACACTAACATAGCTGTTTACAGCTTCTAAGCAATGTTTTCTTGGTTTTAGCCTCTTTTAGGACAAAATGCGTATAAGTGGCTTTTAAACTCTCCACATCTATCTCAAACTCTTATAATTAGTCAGTTGCATTGGATTAAGACACATTTTAACCCCAAAAACACTAACAAAGCTGTTTAGTGCTTCTAAGCAATGTTTTCTTGGTTTTAGCCTGTTTTGGGACAAAATGGGTATAAGTGGCTTTTAAACTCTCCACATCTATCTCAAACTCTTATAATTAATTAGTTGCATTGGATTAAGACACATTTTAACCCCAGAAACACTAACAAAGCTGTTTAGTGCTTCTAAGCAATGTTTTCTTCGTTTTAGCATGTTTTGGGACAAAATGGGTATAAGTTGCTTTTAAACTCTCCACATCTATCTCAAACTCTTATAACTAGTCAGTTGCATTGGATAAAGACACATTTTAACCGCATAAACACTAACATAGCTGTTTAAAGCTTCTAAGCAATGTTTTCTTGGTTTTAGCCTGTTTTGGGACAAAATGGGTATAAGTGGCTTTTACACTCTCCACGTCAATCTCAAACTCTTATAATTAGTTAGTTGCATTGGATTAAGACACATTTTAACCCCATAAACACTAACATAGCTGTTTACAGCTTCTAAGCAATGTTTTCTTGGTTTTAGCCTCTTTTGGGACAAAATGGGTATAAGTGGCTTTTAAACTCTCCACATCTATCTCAAACTCTTATAATTAGTTAGTTGCATTGGATTACGACACATTTTAACCCCAGAAACACTAACAAAGCTGTTTAGTGCTTCTAAGCAATGTTTTCTTGGTTTTAGCATGTTTTGGGACAAAATGGGTATAAGTGGCTTTTAAACTCTCCACATCAATCTCAAACTCTTATAATTAGTTAGTTGCATTGGATTAAGACACATTTTAACCCCATAAACACTAACATAGCTGTTTACAGCTTCTAAGCAATGTTTTCTTGGTTTTAGCCTCTTTTGGGACAAAATAAGTATAAGTGGCTTTTAAACTCTCCACATCTATCTCAAACTCTTATAATTAGTCAGTTGCATCGGATTAAGACACATTTTAACCCCAAAAACACTAACAAAGCTGTTTAGTGCTTCTAAGCAATGTTTTCTTTGTTTTAGCCCGTTTTGGGACAAAATGGGTATAAGTGGCTTTTAAACTCTCCACATCAATCTCAAACTCTTATAATTAGTTAGTTGCATTGGATTAAGACACATTTTAACCCCATCAACTCTAACATAGCTGTTTACATTTACTAAGCAATGTTTTCTTGGTTTTAGCCTATCTTGGGACAAAATGGGTATAAGTGGCTTTTAAACTCTCCACATCCATCTCAAACTCTTATAATTAGTTAGTTGCATTGGATTAAGACACATTTTAACCCCATAAACACTAACATATCTGCTTACAGCTTCTAAGCAATGTTTTCTTGGTTTTAGCCTGTTTTGGGACAAAATGGGTATAAGTGGCTTTTAAACTCTCCACATCTATCTCAAACTCTTATAACTAGTCAGTTGCATCGGATTAAGACACATTTTAACCCCAGAAACACTAACATAGCTGTTTACAGCTTCTAAGCAATGTTTTCTTGGTTTTTAGCTTGTTTTGGGACAAAATGGGTATAAGTGGCTTTTAAACTCTCCACATCTATCTCAAACTCTTATAATTAGTCAGTTGCATTGGATTAAGACACATTTTAACCCCATAAACACTAACATAGTTGTTTAAAGCTTCTAAGCAAGGTTTTCTTGGTTTTAGCGTGTTTTGGGACAAAATGGGTATAAGTGGCTTTTAAACTCTCCACATCTATCTCAAACTCTTATAAATAGTTAGTTGCATTGGATTAAGACACATTTAAACCCCAGAAACACTAACATAGCTGTTTAAAGCTTCTAAGCAATGTTTTCTTGGTTTTAGCATGTTTTGGGACAAAATGTGTATAAGTGGCTTTTGAATTCTCCACATCTATCTCAAACTCTCATAACTAGTCAGTTGCATTGGATTAAGACACATTTTAACCCCAGAAACACTAACATAGCTGTTTAAAGCTTCTAAGCAATGTTCTCTTGGTTTTAGCCTACTTTGGGACAAAATGGGTATAAGTGGCTTTTAAACTCTCCACATCTATCTCAAACTCTTATAACTAGTCAGTTGCATTGGATTAAGATACATTTTAAACCCATATACACTAACATAGCTGTTTACAGCTTCTAAGCAATGTTTTCTTGGTTTTAGCCTCTTTTGGGAAAAATGGGTATAAGTGGCTTTTAAACTCTCCACATCTTTCTCAAACTCTTATAATTAGTCAGTTGCATTGGATTAAGACACATTTTAACCCCATAAACACTAACATAGCTGTTTACAGCTTCTAAGCATTGTTTTCTTGGTTTTAGCCTCTTTTGGGACAAAATGCGTATAAGTGGCTTTTAAACTCTCCACATCTATCTCAAACTCTTATAATTAGCTAGTTGCATTGGATAAAGCCACATTTTAACCCTAGAAAGACTAACATAGCTGTTTAAAGCTTCTAAGCAATGTTTTCTTGGTTTTAGCCTGTTTTGGGACAAAATGGGCTTTTAAACTCTCCACATCAATCTCAAACTCTTATAATTAGTTAGTTGCATTGGATTAAGACACATTTTAACCCCATAAACACTAACATAGCTGTTTACAGCTTCTAAGCAATGTTTTCTTGGTTTTAGCCTCTTTTAGGACAAAATGCGTATAAGTGGCTTTTAAACTCTCCACATCTATCTCAAACTCTTATAATTAGTCAGTTGCATTGGATTAAGACACATTTTAACCCCAAAACCACTAACAAAGCTGTTTAGTGCTTCTAAGCAATGTTTTCTTGGTTTTAGCCTGTTTTGGGACAAAATGGGTATAAGTGGCTTTTAAACTCTCCATATCTATCTCAAACTCTTATAATTATTTAGTTGCATTGGATTAAGACACATTTTAACCCCAGAAACACTAACAAAGCTGTTTAGTGCTTCTAAGCAATGTTTTCTTCGTTTTAGCATGTTTTGGGACAAAATGGGTATAAGTTGCTTTTAAACTCTCCACATCTATCTCAAACTCTTATAACTAGTCAGTTGCATTGGATAAAGACACATTTTAACCCCATAAACACTAACATAGCTGTTTAAAGCTTCTAAGCAATGTTTTCTTGGTTTTAGCATGTTTTGGGACAAAATGGGTATAAGTGGCTTTTACACTCTCCACGTCAATCTCAAACTCTTATAATTAGTTAGTTGCATTGGATTAAGACACATTTTAACCCCATAAACACTAACATAGCTGTTTACAGCTTCTAAGCAATGTTTTCTTGGTTTTAGCCTCTTTTGGGACAAAATGGGTATAAGTGGCTTTTAAACTCTCCACATCTATCTCAAACTCTTATAATTAGTTAGTTGCATTGGATTACGACACATTTTAACCCCAGAAACACTAACAAAGCTGTTTAGTGCTTCTAAGCAATGTTTTCTTGGTTTTAGCATGTTTTGGGACAAAATGGGTATAAGTGGCTTTCAAACTCTCCACATCAATCTCAAACTCTTATAATTAGTTAGTTGCATTGGATTAAGACACATTTTAACCCCATAAACACTAACATAGCTGTTACAGCTTTTAAGCAATGTTTTCTTGGTTTTAGCCTCTTTTGGGACAAAATAAGTATAAGTGGCTTTTAAACTCTCCACATCTATCTCAAACTCTTATAATTAGTCAGTTGCATTGGATTAAGACACATTTTAACCCCAGAAACACTAACAAAGCTGTTTAGTGCTTCTAAGCAATGTTTTCTTGGTTTTAGCATGTTTTGGGACAAAATGGGTATAAGTGGCTTTTAAACTCTCCACATCAATCTCAAACTCTTATAATTAGTTAGTTGCATTGGATTAAGACACATTTTAACCCCATAAACACTAACATAGCTGTTACAGCTTCTAAGCAATGTTTGCTTGGTTTTAGCCTCTTTTGGGACAAAATAAGTATAAGTGGCTTTTAAACTCTCCACATCTATCTCAAACTCTTATAATTAGTCAGTTGCATTGGATTAAGACACATTTTAACCCCAAAAACACTAACAAAGCTGTTTAGTGCTTCTAAGCAATGTTTTCTTTGTTTTAGCCCGTTTTGGGACAAAATGGGTATAAGTGGCTTTTAAACTCTACACATCAATCTCAAACTCTTATAATTAGTTAGTTGCATTGGATTAAGACACATTTTAACCCCATCAACACTAACATAGCTGTTTACATTTACTAAGCAATGTTTTCTTGGTTTTAGCCTATTTTGGGACAAAATGGGTATAAGTGGCTTTTAAACTCTCCACATCCATCTCAAACTCTTATAATTAGTTAGTTGCATTGGATTAAGACACATTTTAACCCCATAAACACTAACATATCTGCTTACAGCTTCTAAGCAATGTTTTCTTGGTTTTAGCCTGTTTTGGGACAAAATGGGTATAAGTGGCTTTTAAACTCTCCACATCTATCTCAAAGTCTTATAATTAGTTAGTTGCATTGGCTTAAGACACATTTTAACCCGATAAACACTAGCATAGCTGTTTACAGCTTCTAAGCAATGTTTTCTTGGTTTTAGCCTGTTTTGGGACAAAATGGGTATAAGTGGCTTTTAAACTCTCCACATCTATCTCAAAGTCTTATAATTAGTTAGTTGCATTGGATTAAGACACATTTTAACCCAGAAACACTAAAAACTGTTTACAGCTTCTAAGCAATGTTTTCTTGGTTTTAGCCTGTTTTAGGACAAAATGGGTATAAGTGGCTTTTAAACTCTCCACATCTATCTCAAACTCTTATAATTAGTTAGTTGCATTGGATTAAGACACATTTTAACCCCATAAACACTAACATAACTGTTTACAGCTTCTAAGCAATGTTTTCTTGGTGTTAGCCTGTTTTGGGACAAAATGGGTATAAGTGGCTTTTAACCTCTCCACATCTATCTCAAACTCTTATAACTAGTCATATGCATTGGATTAAGACACATTATGATCCCAGAAACACTAACATAGCTGTTTAGTGCTTCTAAGCGATGTCTTCTTGGTTTTAGCCTGTTTTGGGACAGAATGGGTATAAGTGGCTTTTAAACTCTCCACATCTATCTCAAAGTCTTATAATTAGTTAGTTGCATTGGATTAAGACACATTTTAACCCCATAAACACTAATTATAAGTGGCTTTTAAACTCTCCACATCTATCTCAAACTCTTATAATTAGTTAGTTGCATTGGATTAAGACACATTTTAACCCCATAAACACTAACATAACTATTTACAGCTTCTAAGCAATGTTGTCTTGGTGTTAGCCTGTTTTGGGACAAAATGGGTATAAGTGGCTTTTAAACTCTCCACATCTATCTCAAAGTCTTATAACTAGTTAGTTGCATTGGCTTAAGACACATTTTTACCCCATAAACACTAGCATAGCTGTTTACAGCTTCTAAGCAATGTTTTCTTGGGGTTAGCCTGTTTTGGGACAAAATGGGTATAAGTGGCTTTTAAACTCTCCACATCTATCTCAAACTCTTATAATTAGTTAGTTGCGTTGGATTAAGACACATTTTAACCCCAGAAACACTAACAAAGCTGTTTAGTGGTTCTAAGCAATGTTTTCTTGGTTTTAGCCTGTTTTGGGACAAAATGGGTATAAGTGGCTTTTAAACTCTCCACATCTATCTCAAACTCTTATAACTAGTTAGTTGCATTGGATTAAGACACATTTTAACCCCATAAACACTAACATAGCTGTTTAGTGCTTCTAAGCAATGTCTTCTTGGTTTTAGCCTGTGTTGGGACAAAATGGGTATAAGTGGCTTTTAAATTCTCCACATCAATCTCAAACTCTTATAGTTAGTTAGTTGCATTGGATTAAGACACATTTTAACCCCCTAGACACTAACATAGCTGTTTACAGCTTCTAAGCAATGTTTTCTTGGTTTTAGCCTGTTTTGGGACAAAATGGGTATAACTGGCTTTCAAACTCTCCACATCAATCTCAAACTCTTATAATTAGTTAGTTGCATTGGATTAAGACACATTTTAACCCCATCAACACTAACATAGCTGTTTACATTTACTAAGCAATGTTTTCTTGGTTTTAGCCTATTTTGGGACAAAATGGGTATAAGTGGCTTTTAAACTCTCCACATCCATCTCAAACTCTTATAATTAGTTAGTTGCATTGGATTAAGACACATTTTAACCCCATAAACACTAACATATCTGCTTACAGCTTCTAAGCAATGTTTTCTTGGTTTTAGCCTGTTTTGGGACAAAATGGGTATAAGTGGCTTTTAAACTCTCCACATCTATCTCAAAGTCTTATAATTAGTTAGTTGCATTGGCTTAAGACACATTTTAACCCGATAAACACTAGCATAGCTGTTTACAGCTTCTAAGCAATGTTTTCTTGGTTTTAGCCTGTTTTGGGACAAAATGGGTATAAGTGGCTTTTAAACTCTCCACATCTATCTCAAAGTCTTATAATTAGTTAGTTGCATTGGATTAAGACACATTTTAACCCAGAAACACTAAAAACTGTTTACAGCTTCTAAGCAATGTTTTCTTGGTTTTAGCCTGTTTTAGGACAAAATGGGTATAAGTGGCTTTTAAACTCTCCACATCTATCTCAAACTCTTATAATTAGTTAGTTGCATTGGATTAAGACACATTTTAACCCCATAAACACTAACATAACTGTTTACAGCTTCTAAGCAATGTTTTCTTGGTGTTAGCCTGTTTTGGGACAAAATGGGTATAAGTGGCTTTTAACCTCTCCACATCTATCTCAAACTCTTATAACTAGTAATATGCATTGGATTAATACACATTATGATCCCAGAAACACTAACATAGCTGTTTAGTGCTTCTAAGCGATGTCTTCTTGGTTTTAGCCTGTTTTGGGACAGAATGGGTATAAGTGGCTTTTAAACTCTCCACATCTATCTCAAAGTCTTATAATTAGTTAGTTGCATTGGATTAAGACACATTTTAACCCCATAAACACTAATTATAAGTGGCTTTTAAACTCTCCACATCTATCTCAAACTCTTATAATTAGTTAGTTGCATTGGATTAAGACACATTTTAACCCCATAAACACTAACATAACTATTTACAGCTTCTAAGCAATGTTGTCTTGGTGTTAGCCTGTTTTGGGACAAAATGGGTATAAGTGGCTTTTAAATTCTCCACATCAATCTCAAACTCTTATAGTTAGTTAGTTGCATTGGATTAAGACACATTTTAACCCCCTAGACACTAACATAGCTGTTTACAGCTTCTAAGCAATGTTTTCTTGGTTTTAGCCTGTTTTGGGACAAAATGGGTATAACTGGCTTTCAAACTCTCCACATCAATCTCAAACTCTTATAATTAGTTAGTTGCATTGGATTAAGATATTGAACCGGATGAAGAAGTCACACACCCGGGAGTTCACTCGCCACTCTCCATCAAGAAAGGAATGTGCAAAGTCCGGGTCAAGTTATCAAGACCACACAGCGTGTGCATAATCCGGGTCATAAGTTATCAAGATCAAGATGTGCTAAACCGATGTTAAACTACCGAAGAAGAATGTGCAAACTTCGGGTTAGTCTTGAAGATGAAGTTGTGCAAATGTAGGGTCAAGATGTTGATAAATATGTACAAACCTAGGGCCAATGAATGGAGTGAAGAAGGCCCTAGGATTCAAATAGAGTTTGGGCGGCAAAAAGTGGTCCCATGTGAGTTTGGAGTCAATGCAAGTTACAAGGAGGCACATGGGACCTAAAGATCCGTTTAGGAGGTGTCCCTATCACTCTTGGTCGTCCAACAACATTCAAAGATCACAAGTTGCTATTAGAGAAAGAAGGAACAAGTGGGAGAGTCACATGTTGGCTTAAGAGGTCACTTTGGAGCTGTCACTATCCACACACTTGGGACTAGCTTCCTGTTGGGATTTATGAGACAAAGCTCACAAGAGAGGGTAGACAAACACTTGGTGAATGAATCCCCCTTTACCCACAACAAACTAACTCATTCTCAAGGGGGAGGAGAGAACATCAACTTGTGATGAACTCCCCATAAACAAGCTAGATAGAACCCAAATACTAGAGAGTAAGCGGATCCTAACTAGGAGAAGCACTAGTTTGAGACTTATCCTCTTCTAGTATCACAACACTTAGAGTTTGTGTACTTAGGAGAAGGAGGATTAAGAATCAGTAATCTAGGCTAAGTAAAGCAGTAAATAAGAAGAGTTTAGGTGGATTTGAGAAGAGAATAGGCTGCCTTAAGGGCAGCCCCTAACCGCTAATCACCTAAACAATCTACATTGTGAATATGAACAAGAACACAAGTAGAGAGGGGAAATCGGATTCTCTTCTTTTAGATAATATTGTGATGTGTTGTTACATATGAGAGTGTATGCAATGTAATATATGAGTACAAAATGTTATATGACCGTTAGAGAGAGAAGAAGGGAGATAGGGACATAAAGTGGTCTTCTCTTGGGCAAGACAATGGTGAAAGGGACAGCTCCTTCCTTCACCAACCAAAGGCCACGTGATTCTTCCTTCCCTTCCTTCCTTGTGCGCTTTTCCCTTCTTCTTCTTCCCATTGGCCTCTCTTTTCTTCTCTTCTTCCCATGGGCCTCTCTCTCTTGTAAGGCCTTGTTTTCCTTCTCTCAAACTCGGCCTTTCTCTTGTGAGGCCCCTTGGACCAAGCGCAGGCCGTACGGACGTAACAGGCCGAGACCGTACGGACGGGCCTGTACGGACGGGCCTGTACGGACGGGCCTGTACGGACGGGCCTGTACGGACGGACCTGTACGGACGGGCATCTTCATGGGCCTTCTCTTCCTGGTGTTCACGGCCTACCTGGCCGCTCACCGGACATGGGTCCGTTCACGGACACGGTACATGGTACCGGACACGGCCTTTACATGGCCTTTCCGGCCTTTCTTCTCTTCTTCCAAGGCTCGGCCTTACCGGCCTTTCTTCTCTTCTTCCAAGGCTCGGCCTTACCGGCCTCTCCTCCTTGGTACATTCTAATACTCCCCCGCACGCTTGATCGGCGGGACACCATGGGGACCAAAGATCAAGAGTGGAGTAGTGTAGTCTACCTCATTAAAAAAACCTCAACAAAGAAAACCTCTTGGGATAAAACTTTGTTAGAGGGAAAAAGAGTATAGCCTTCACTATCCATGATGTCCCTTGACCTTGGTTTATAAGGAACTAGCTCTCTTCTCTTCATGACTTGAACCGCTACTTCTCCTTAGCCCACCTTGCCTTTGGCACCTTCCTTATGATCTCCATCCTTGCACCTTTAGAATTTCTTTGAGGCTCTCATAGTCTCCTTTACCCTTTAAACAAGTGATAAAGAAGAAAAGTGTAAGTGTATGCTATGAGGAATATCAAAGTAAATTTCTATAAGTGTGACAATTTAAGAAAAATCATATGGAAGTGTAAAGACTAGCAATGGAACTAAAAATAATTAGGAATTTAAATAGAGTAGGGTTTAGAGCACAGCCTTTTGGTGTTTTGATGAATAGGAAGGAGAGAGGCTGATCATTGATGCGGTTTGGACCTCTCTTCTTGAGACCGCTACAGACTGATATACGCCCACTGAATCGGGCATAACTTTTGATCGGTTGCTCGGATTGGTATGATTTCACTTTCACTGGCAAGATGACTCTCTGGTCTCGAACTTTGGTGAAGAACGCGGAAGCTGAATCGCAGTGGAAGGGTTTCGTCCGAGTCGATCTTTGAGACGTCTCGGCAAGGACTTGCTTGTTGCCGAGAGTTTGGAACAGGGAATGTGAGGGGCGGCGAGTTTAAGTATAACGTCTATCTCCCCCGTACCATTGACTTGATGATGAGCTGACATCTCATCATTTTCCTTGAAACCTTGTGCTTGACCTCCCTTAAAGTCTTGTGCACATCCGATCAGCACCTTGGCACTAATACACATGTCCTTGGGCTGATTCATCACCTTCCACCAGCTCTCTCCACTAGAACTTCCTCCATAGCTTTATCTCTCTCGGTCAGCCTTAAATAGACCACCTCGCTCAAAAGAGTCTTCTGCTCTCCTCGGATGAGTCTAACCGCCGGAGTTTAATACCCAAAGCTTTATCTCTCTCGGTCAGCTTAATAGGTTACCTCGCTCAAAAGAGTCTTCTGCTCTCCTCGGGTAAACCTGACCGCCGGAGTTTATTACTATGGTGGTGAAACGTGTGGTCTAAGAAGCTTGATGGCCATTGGTTCTAACTCCAAGCATTGTGCTGCGCCTTCTCATGGCTTCTTTGTAGCCTTCAACCTCGCCACTTCTTCTTGAGATAGCAAGTGAGCTCCACACAATCTTCAAGTTTGAAACTGAAACCAAAATTTAATGGGACAGATTCTAAACAAGAGATTGTTAGGGGTTAGAGTATAGAGTGTAGAGTAGAGTATAGAGTGTAAATGGAGAATAAGTAACCAAAGAGAGTATAATAGAGTATATATATAAGAGAATGGGGGGTAGTATAAGATGAGTGGAGAGTAGAATAGAGAATTTGCTCAAGAGTTCTTATGGACAGAGTTATACTCTGTTTTCTTGAGTTTGCAGAAGCTTTGACAGCCAAGAGCATCCAACATTCAACAAGACTTTGGTGCTTTAATGGCTGAAACACATGGACCGTTTGGAAAATTAATTTCTCCAACGGTTTGGACCTAACTCATGGTAGAATCACTTAAACAAAGTGTTCTCCAAGATCTTAAGGCTTTAGATCCACGAAAATAACATATAGAAGATGTTTTTCGTGGTCCCAAGCAAAGAAGAAACAACAAAAGCCTTTGGAACAACCTATTGTCCAACGGTTAAAAGAATGCATCTTTGAACAGCTTTAGTCTAGTTGACCAAGCGGACATGAGATGCGAAAATTAAGATCTCTCTCTTCTTCAAGCTTGGATCTGGACACACCATAGGGCCAGAAACAAAGCTTTCTCAACATTGAGAAGAAGAAGTAGCGATTTAGTAATTAAGCCTTTAAAGGAAATTTAACAAAAGCAAAATTAAACCTTTAGAGGAAAATTAACTAAATCCTAAGAGAGCTAAATCCTAAGAATTTCGTGCCTCATACAAGCACACAAGAACCGTGAATCCTCACCATGAACAACACAATTTGCTCAATGGTTCATCACTTCCCACACATCCCAAAATAAACAAAGCTATTACCAAATCGGTAAAGCTTAAGGATGGGGCTTGTAAAATCGATTTCTTTCCACACACTTGGTCTACAAATTCTAACAAGACAAGAGACCAAGCTTACTCAACAATGAGCTGCTAGAGAATCGATTTAATCAACAAAAGCAAAATTAAAGTTTTAAAGAAACTAAGCTAAGCGATTTAACACCTAGGCTAGGATTAAAACTTTAATTAAGCTAACTCCTAAGAGAACCAACTTGAGAACGAGTTTGAGTCACCAAGAACAGAGCCTGCTCTGATACCATGTTGGGATTTATGAGACAAAGCTCACAAGAGAGGGTAGACAAACACTTGGTGAATGAATCCCCCTTTACCCACAACAAACTAACTCATTCTCAAGGGGGAGGAGAGAACATCAACTTGTGATGAACTCCCCATAAACAAGCTAGATAGAACCCAAATACTAGAGAGTAAGCGGATCCTAACTAGGAGAAGCACTAGTTTGAGACTTATCCTCTTCTAGTATCACAACACTTAGAGTTTGTGTACTTAGGAGAAGGAGGATTAAGAATCAGTAATCTAGGCTAAGTAAAGCAGTAAATAAGAAGAGTTTAGGTGGATTTGAGAAGAGAATAGGCTGCCTTAAGGGCAGCCCCTAACCGCTAATCACCTAAACAATCTACATTGTGAATATGAACAAGAACACAAGTAGAGAGGGGAAATCGGATTCTCTTCTTTTAGATAATATTGTGATGTGTTGTTACATATGAGAGTGTATGCAATGTAATATATGAGTACAAAATGTTATATGACCGTTAGAGAGAGAAGAAGGGAGATAGGGACATAAAGTGGTCTTCTCTTGGGCAAGACAATGGTGAAAGGGACAGCTCCTTCCTTCACCAACCAAAGGCCACGTGATTCTTCCTTCCCTTCCTTCCTTGTGCGCTTTTCCCTTCTTCTTCTTCCCATTGGCCTCTCTTTTCTTCTCTTCTTCCCATGGGCCTCTCTCTCTTGTAAGGCCTTGTTTTCCTTCTCTCAAACTCGGCCTTTCTCTTGTGAGGCCCCTTGGACCAAGCGCAGGCCGTACGGACGTAACAGGCCGAGACCGTACGGACGGGCCTGTACGGACGGGCCTGTACGGACGGGCCTGTACGGACGGGCCTGTACGGACGGACCTGTACGGACGGGCATCTTCATGGGCCTTCTCTTCCTGGTGTTCACGGCCTACCTGGCCGCTCACCGGACATGGGTCCGTTCACGGACACGGTACATGGTACCGGACACGGCCTTTACATGGCCTTTCCGGCCTTTCTTCTCTTCTTCCAAGGCTCGGCCTTACCGGCCTTTCTTCTCTTCTTCCAAGGCTCGGCCTTACCGGCCTCTCCTCCTTGGTACATTCTAATACTTCCCTCTCTCTTCATGTCACTTTCTACACACTCAAATGTATATATGTGTATGTATATGTGGCCGTTGCACTTAGGTTTAGAAGGGAGACATATATCCCATTCACTCCTTGTATAAATAAGTAACACATATCATTAATAAAGATAAGCTCTCCAATGGGGGGTTTTTTCCCTTTACCAAAATCGTTTCTTATACATTCAAATGGGTAGATTCTAGTCTCTATACTCTCATGGAGAGACCAAGCTTTGGCAATGCTTGGTCTCTACCTTTCTTTCATTCTATACTCTTCACTATTCTCTAAACTACTCTAAAGGGTTATTGGGTTATCTTTGGTGTGAGAGTGCTGTTGCCTCTCATACTTATTCTTGAGTATACACAGCTTATATTGGCGTGTATAACTCCTTCTTTACCTTAAGAACACTCTCATTGAGTTGTATCTTAAAGGCTTTACACATGAACACACAAATTCCGCTTTAAGTGTTCTTGTGAGTTTATATTGGAGTAGAGTGTATCTTGCAGCTCACTCTCTAAATTCTAACATGGTATCAGAGCAGGCTCAAGATCTGAGCTGCTAGTATTCAATTCTGCAAAAAGAAGCCACAAAGATGGCGTTTTGAAGCTGTTCTTGGAGCCATTGGAGTAGATACTCTATATGGAGGTTATCAAGGCAGTTTGAAGTTTCAGTTTGGAGTAGCCATGAAATCCACAAGGGAGAACTGTGAATCTACTTGTTGGAGGTTTATGGCGTCTTGAAGTCAGTCCTTAAAGGGGAGCTGCTTCAATTCCTTTGCTCATTCTGTTTACTAAACACTAAACACTCAAACACTCAAACACTCATACACTCTTGGTTACTAAATCTTTCACTCTTGGTTACTAAACTCTCATTCTTGGTTACTAATTCTCTCACTCTTGGATACTAAAACTCTCATTCTGGTTACTAAACTCTCGTTCTGGTTACAAACACTTTCGGTCACTAAGTTACAAGTTCTGGTTACTCTATTCTCGGCAACAAGCAAAATCTCTGCCGAAACGTCTCAAAGATCGACTCGTACGAAAGCCTTCCACTGCGATTCAGCTTCCGCGTTGTTCACAAAAGTTCTAGACGAGAGAGTCGTCTTTCCAGTGGAAGTGAAATCATATCAATCCGAGCAACCTTTAAAAAGTTATGCCCGATTCAGTGGGCATACATCATTTCGGCGCATCATCAATGCTTGGAGTTAGAACCAATGGCCATCAAGCTTCAGAGACCGCAGACAACCCCAACCACAGTAATTAGCCGGATGAATTGAACATGGCAGTCCAGAGAGGCTGACCGGAGGAAGCAGACCGGAGTTGACTATGGTGGAAGATCTAGTGGAGAGGAAAGCTGGTGGAAGGTGATGAATCAGCTCCAAAGCATGTGTGGTAGTGTCAAAGTTGTTAAGAGCTGATTGAATGTGCACTAGTTGAGATCTTCTAGGCACAAGGTTTCAAGACTCAAGACTCAAGACATGGCCCAAGCCATGACCAAGTCAAGAGAGTGGTCCCAAAGATGATTCAAACCACATCTCTACTTTAAAAGGCTACCCTCTAAACTCTATTTTTTAATTTATTTAAATTCATCTTAATTCAAGTTTTAAAAATTTTGAATTTTAAGTTTGAATTTATTTAATTATATATATTTATCTAAAAAAATATTTTAAATTCGTTTTTAAAAATATTTTTAAAAATATTTTAAATTCGTTTTTTTTTTTTTTTTTTTTTTTTTTTTTTTTTTTTTTTTTTTAAATATTGTTCTTAAAATAAATATAGTATTTTTCATTACCTTAGTTATCTTAATTCTTCATTTGGTCTCTCAAGTTTTGTCAAGTGTTTTCTTAATACCCCACAACATGTACTTTAAATTTTTTCTTTAAATCTTATGATGAAGGATTAAAGGAGAGGAGACATGTGTGAACACTCTAATGAGAAACACAAGATAAAGCAAAGGGATCCATAAGAAGAGAAATCAAGTCATCAAGGACTACAAGGAATGTAAACACTTAGAGGGAGGAGCCAATTTTTTTTTATGAAGTGTGTGGAGCTGTGGAGAAGCTCTAAAGATACTACAAAGAAGCTCCAAAACGTTTGGTGCTTATTTATGAGCAGTAAAGAAGTGACAAGAAGGGTGTGGACAAACCTTCATGATTGGTTCTCGACACATACGGAGGTCTTCCACTCTTTTCCAACTTCCGCGCTCTTCACAAAAATTGTAGACAAATGAGTTGTCTGTCCACCGGAGGTGAGATCATTCCAATCGGAGCAACCGTTAGCGAGTTATGCTCGATTAAGTGGACGTATATCAGTCTGGCGCGACTGAGAAGAAGCACTCGACCATTGAAATCAGTATAGGGTCGAGTGGCCATTGAATGGACACGAACAAAGCTTCAAAAGAAGCTACATTGACGTGCTTACTGGACTGGTTGGTCCATTGTTTGAGCTGAAGTAGGATTTACACAAACCTTCAAGATTGGCTTTCATTCACCATTCAAGTCAATCTTGAGGGGGAGGAAGGTGTAAAATTCCCTCATGGAGCTATAGAAGCAGTTTGAAGATAAAGATAATTGGGATCAAGATGTCATCAAACAAGAGAACCCATGGGGCAGAAACTCAAGTGGTGGTGCAAAGAATGTCTCAACCAACACATTTCAACAAAGAAGAACAAAGGCTATCTCTAAACCCTTAACTCTTTCAATATAATTAATTCATTAATCACATTTGAATCAGATTAGTCATGCATTTAGTGAATTTGTCATGCTTAGAATCTGAATTTAGAGAACAAATATTAGGTTGTGGTTTTAGAGAATTGCCTTGTGTTAAAACAGATTATTAATATTTAATTTGTCATTTTAAAAATTGACCTTAGGAATTAAATTCATGGTTAAAATCTGAAGTTTATCTTGTTGAATTATGAGATTATAAACTGAATATTAAACCGGATTTAGCATTATTTAAAATTGAATTTGCATGATTTAAAATCTGAGTTTTAGCTATATATTAAAATGAATTTAGACTTAGTAAATGCTAGCTTTTTCCAATTTATTCTCTCATGTCTCAATCTAAGCTTAATATTATTCTTATGGCAATTATACTTAAGAATCTCTTTATATCTTTTGTTGAAGGTGTAAAAGAAACAAAGCCATTTGTAAGATAGATGAGAAGAAGAGGTTCACTTGGATAATGGAGCAATGGT
The DNA here is from genome assembly GCF_030686135.1 of Camelina sativa. NCBI lineage: Eukaryota > Viridiplantae > Streptophyta > Magnoliopsida > Brassicales > Brassicaceae > Camelina > Camelina sativa. Next base: position 24,731,462 of record NC_141899.1, on the reverse strand, counting down.
GTGTGAGAGAAAGAAGCAAGAAGCCAAAGACATCCCACATTCAAACCAAGGCCAAAGCTACACAATTCAACCATGAAGGCTATACTCTTTTTCCCTTGGCAAAGTTTTATCCCAAGTGGTTTTCTTTGCTAAGGTTTTTAATGAGGTAGTTCTTTGTGTGTTGCAAGCTTGGTCTTTGGTCCCCACCGCCCAAGCTTGAGGGGGAGTATTAGAGAGGAAGATCCAATGAGAATGTTGAAGTTCAAAGAAGGCTCATGAAGCTTCAAGCTTAACCTCCGATCTCTCTACACTTAAGCTTGAGGGGGAGTATTGAACCGGATGAAGAAGTCACACACCCGGGAGTTCACTCGCCACTCTCCATCAAGAAAGGAATGTGCAAAGTCCGGGTCAAGTTATCAAGACCACACAGCGTGTGCATAATCCGGGTCATAAGTTATCAAGATCAAGATGTGCTAAACCGATGTTAAACTACCGAAGAAGAATGTGCAAACTTCGGGTTAGTCTTGAAGATGAAGTTGTGCAAATGTAGGGTCAAGATGTTGATAAATATGTACAAACCTAGGGCCAATGAATGGAGTGAAGAAGGCCCTAGGATTCAAATAGAGTTTGGGCGGCAAAAAGTGGTCCCATGTGAGTTTGGAGTCAATGCAAGTTACAAGGAGGCACATGGGACCTAAAGATCCGTTTAGGAGGTGTCCCTATCACTCTTGGTCGTCCAACAACATTCAAAGATCACAAGTTGCTATTAGAGAAAGAAGGAACAAGTGGGAGAGTCACATGTTGGCTTAAGAGGTCACTTTGGAGCTGTCACTATCCACACACTTGGGACTAGCTTCCCTCTCTCTTCATGTCACTTTCTACACACTCAAATGTATATATGTGTATGTATATGTGGCCGTTGCACTTAGGTTTAGAAGGGAGACATATATCCCATTCACTCCTTGTATAAATAAGTAACACATATCATTAATAAAGATAAGCTCTCCAATGGGGGGTTTTTTCCCTTTACCAAAATCGTTTCTTATACATTCAAATGGGTAGATTCTAGTCTCTATACTCTCATGGAGAGACCAAGCTTTGGCAATGCTTGGTCTCTACCTTTCTTTCATTCTATACTCTTCACTATTCTCTAAACTACTCTAAAGGGTTATTGGGTTATCTTTGGTGTGAGAGTGCTGTTGCCTCTCATACTTATTCTTGAGTATACACAGCTTATATTGGCGTGTATAACTCCTTCTTTACCTTAAGAACACTCTCATTGAGTTGTATCTTAAAGGCTTTACACATGAACACACAAATTCCGCTTTAAGTGTTCTTGTGAGTTTATATTGGAGTAGAGTGTATCTTGCAGCTCACTCTCTAAATTCTAACATAAGACACATTTTAACCCCATCAACACTAACATAGCTGTTTACATTTACTAAGCAATGTTTTCTTGGTTTTAGCCTATTTTGGGACAAAATGGGTATAAGTGGCTTTTAAACTCTCCACATCCATCTCAAACTCTTATAATTAGTTAGTTGCATTGGATTAAGACACATTTTAACCCCATAAACACTAACATATCTGCTTACAGCTTCTAAGCAATGTTTTCTTGGTTTTAGCCTGTTTTGGGACAAAATGGGTATAAGTGGCTTTTAAACTCTCCACATCTATCTCAAAGTCTTATAATTAGTTAGTTGCATTGGCTTAAGACACATTTTAACCCGATAAACACTAGCATAGCTGTTTACAGCTTCTAAGCAATGTTTTCTTGGTTTTAGCCTGTTTTGGGACAAAATGGGTATAAGTGGCTTTTAAACTCTCCACATCTATCTCAAAGTCTTATAATTAGTTAGTTGCATTGGATTAAGACACATTTTAACCCAGAAACACTAAAAACTGTTTACAGCTTCTAAGCAATGTTTTCTTGGTTTTAGCATGTTTTAGGACAAAATGGGTATAAGTGGCTTTTAAACTCTCCACATCTATCTCAAACTCTTATAATTAGTTAGTTGCATTGGATTAAGACACATTTTAACCCCATAAACACTAACATAACTGTTTACAGCTTCTAAGCAATGTTTTCTTGGTGTTAGCCTGTTTTGGGACAAAATGGGTATAAGTGGCTTTTAACCTCTCCACATCTATCTCAAACTCTTATAACTAGTAATATGCATTGGATTAATACACATTATGATCCCAGAAACACTAACATAGCTGTTTAGTGCTTCTAAGCGATGTCTTCTTGGTTTTAGCCTGTTTTGGGACAGAATGGGTATAAGTGGCTTTTAAACTCTCCACATCTATCTCAAAGTCTTATAATTAGTTAGTTGCATTGGATTAAGACACATTTTAACCCCATAAACACTAATTATAAGTGGCTTTTAAACTCTCCACATCTATCTCAAACTCTTATAATTAGTTAGTTGCATTGGATTAAGACACATTTTAACCCCATAAACACTAACATAACTATTTACAGCTTCTAAGCAATGTTGTCTTGGTGTTAGCCTGTTTTGGGACAAAATGGGTATAAGTGGCTTTTAAACTCTCCACATCTATCTCAAAGTCTTATAACTAGTTAGTTGCATTGGCTTAAGACACATTTTTACCCCATAAACACTAGCATAGCTGTTTACAGCTTCTAAGCAATGTTTTCTTGGGGTTAGCCTGTTTTGGGACAAAATGGGTATAAGTGGCTTTTAAACTCTCCACATCTATCTCAAACTCTTATAATTAGTTAGTTGCGTTGGATTAAGACACATTTTAACCCCAGAAACACTAACAAAGCTGTTTAGTGGTTCTAAGCAATGTTTTCTTGGTTTTAGCCTGTTTTGGGACAAAATGGGTATAAGTGGCTTTTAAACTCTCCACATCTATCTCAAACTCTTATAACTAGTTAGTTGCATTGGATTAAGACACATTTTAACCCCATAAACACTAACATAGCTGTTTAGTGCTTCTAAGCAATGTCTTATTGGTTTTAGCCTGTGTTGGGACAAAATGGGTATAAGTGGCTTTTAAATTCTCCACATCAATCTCAAACTCTTATAGTTAGTTAGTTGCATTGGATTAAGACACATTTTAACCCCCTAGACACTAACATAGCTGTTTACAGCTTCTAAGCAATGTTTTCTTGGTTTTAGCCTGTTTTGGGACAAAATGGGTATAACTGGCTTTCAAACTCTCCACATCTATCTCAAACTCTTATAATTAGTTAGTTGCATTGGATTCAGACACATTTTAACCCCATAAAGACTAACATAGCTGTTTACAGCTACTAAGCAATGTTTTCTTGGTGTTAGCCTCTTTTGGGACAAAATGGGTATAACTGGCTTTTAAACTCTCCACATCTATCTCAAAGTCTTATAATTAGTTAGTTGCATTGGCTTAAGACACATTTTAACCCCATAAACACTAGCATAGCTGTTTACAGCTTCTAAGCAATGTTTTCTTGGTGTTAGCCTGTTTTGGGACAAAATGGGTATAAGTGGCTTTTAAACTCTCCACATCTATCTCAAACTCTTATAACTAGTTAGTTGCATTGGATTAAGACACATTTTAACCCCAGAAACACTAACATAGCTGTTTAGTGCTTCTAAGCAATGTCTTCTTGGTTTTAGCCTGTGTTGGGACAAAATGGGTATAAGTGGCTTTTAAACTCTCCACATCAATGTCAAACTCTTATAGTTAGTTAGTTGCATTGGATTAAGAAACATTTTAACCCCATAGACACTAACATAGCTGTTTACAGCTTGTAAGCAATGTTTTCTTGGTTTTAGCCTGTTTTGGGACAGAATGGGTATAAGTGGCTTTTAAACTCTCCACATCTATCTCAAAGTCTTATAAATAGTTAGTTGCATTGGACTAAGACACATTTTAACCCCATATACACTAATTATAAGTGGCTTTTAAACTCTCCACATCTATTTCAAACTCTTATACTTAGTTAGTTGCATTGGATTAAGACACATTTTAACCCCAGAAACACTAACAAAGCTGTTTAGTGCTTCTCAGAAATGTTTTCTTGGTTTTAGCCTGTTTTGGGACAAAATGGGTATAAGTGGCTTTTAAACTCTCCACATCTATCTCAAACTGTGATAACTAGTCAGTTACATTGGATTAAGACACATTTTAACCCCATAAACACTAACATAGCTGTTTACAGCTACTAAGCAATGTTTTCTTGCTGTTAGCCTGTTTTGGGACAAAATGGGTATTAGTGGCTTTTAAACTCTCCACATCTATCTCAAAGTCTTATAATTAGTTAGTTGCATTGGATTAAGACACATTTTAACCCCATAAACACTAACATAACTGTTTACAGCTTCTAAGCAATGTTTTCTTGGTTTTAGCCTGTTTTGGGACAAAATGGGTATAACTGGCTTTTAAACTCTCCACATCTATCTCAAACTCTTATAATTAGTTAGTTGCATTGGATTCAGACACATTTTAACCCCATAAACACTAACATAGCTGTTTACAGCTACTAAGCAATGTTTTCTTGGTGTTAGCCTCTTTTGGGACAAAGTGGGTATCAGTGGCTTTTAAACTCTCCACATCTATCTCAAAGTCTTATAATTAGTTAGTTGCATTGGTTTAAGACACATTTTAACCCCATAAACACTAGCATAGCTGTTTACAGCTTCTAAGCAATGTTTTCTTGGTGTTAGCCTGTTTTGGGACAAAATGGGTATAAGTGGCTTTTAAACTCTCCACATCTATCTCAAACTCTTATAACTAGTTAGTTGCATTGGATTAAGACACATTTTAACCCCAGAAACACTAACATAGCTGTTTAGTGCTTCTAATCAATGTCTTCTTGGTTTTAGCCTGTGTTGGGACAAAATGGGTATAAGTGGCTTTTAAACTCTCCACATCAATCTCAAACTCTTATAGTTAGTTAGTTGCATTGGATTAAGACACATTTTAACCCCATAGACACTAACATAGCTGTTTACAGCTTCTAAGCAATGTTTTCTTGGTTTTAGCCTGTTTTGGGACAAAATGGGTATAAGTGGCTTTTAAACTCTCCACATCTATCTCAAACTCTTATAATTAGTTAGTTGCATTGGATTCAGACACATTTTAACCCCATAGACACTAACATAGCTGTTTACAGCTACTAAGCAATGTTTTCTTGGTGTTAGCCTCTTTTGGGACAAAATGGGTATAAGTGGCTTTTAAACTCTCCACATCTATCTCAAAGTCTTATAATTAGTTAGTTGCATTGGCTTAAGACACATTTTAACCCCATAAACACTAGCATAGCTGTTTACAGCTTCTAAGCAATGTTTTCTTGGTGTTAGCCTGTTTTGGGACAAAATGGGTATAAGTGGCTTTTAAACTCTCCACATCTATCTCAAACTCTTATAACTAGTTAGTTGCATTGGATTAAGACACATTTTAACCCCATAAACACTAGCATAGCTGTTTACAGCTTCTAAGCAATGTTTTCTTGGTGTTAGCCTGTTTTGGGACAAAATGGGTATAAGTGGCTTTTAAACTCTCCACATCTATCTCAAACTCTTATAGTTAGTTAGTTGCATTGGATTAAGACACATTTTAACCCCATAGACACTAACATAGCTGTTTACAGCTTCTAAGCAATGTTTTCTTGGTGTTAGCCTGTTTTGGGACAAAATGTGTATAAGTGGCTTTTAAACTCTCCACATCTATCTCAAACTCTTATAATTAGTTAGTTGCATTGGATTCAGACACATTTTAACCCCATAGACACTAACATAGCTGTTTACAGCTACTAAGCAATGTTTTCTTGGTTTTAGCCTGTTTTGGGACAAAATGGGTATAAGTGGCTTTTAAACTCTCCACATCTATCTCAAACTCTGATAACTAGTCAGTTGCATTGGATTAAGACACATTTTAACCCCATAAACACTAACATAGCTGTTTAGTGCTTCTAAGCAATGTCTTCTTGGTTTTAGCCTGTGTTGGGACAAAATGGGTATAAGTGGCTTTTAAATTCTCCACATCAATCTCAAACTCTTATAGTTAGTTAGTTGCATTGGATTAAGACACATTTTAACCCCCTAGACACTAACATAGCTGTTTACAGCTTCTAAGCAATGTTTTCTTGGTTTTAGCCTGTTTTGGGACAAAATGGGTATAACTGGCTTTCAAACTCTCCACATCTATCTCAAACTCTTATAATTAGTTAGTTGCATTGGATTCAGACACATTTTAACCCCATAAACACTAACATAGCTGTTTACAGCTACTAAGCAATGTTTTCTTGGTGTTAGCCTCTTTTGGGACAAAATGGGTATAACTGGCTTTTAAACTCTCCACATCTATCTCAAAGTCTTATAATTAGTTAGTTGCATTGGCTTAAGACACATTTTAACCCCATAAACACTAGCATAGCTGTTTACAGCTTCTAAGCAATGTTTTCTTGGTGTTAGCCTGTTTTGGGACAAAATGGGTATAAGTGGCTTTTAAACTCTCCACATCTATCTCAAACTCTTATAACTAGTTAGTTGCATTGGATTAAGACACATTTTAACCCCAGAAACACTAACATAGCTGTTTAGTGCTTCTAAGCAATGTCTTCTTGGTTTTAGCCTGTGTTGGGACAAAATGGGTATAACTGGCTTTTAAACTCTCCACATCAATCTCAAACTCTTATAGTTAGTTAGTTGCATTGGATTAAGAAACATTTTAACCCCATAGACACTAACATAGCTGTTTACAGCTTGTAAGCAATGTTTTCTTGGTTTTAGCCTGTTTTGGGACAGAATGGGTATAAGTGGCTTTTAAACTCTCCACATCTATCTCAAAGTCTTATAAATAGTTAGTTGCATTGGACTAAGACACATTTTAACCCCATATACACTAATTATAAGTGGCTTTTAAACTCTCCACATCTATTTCAAACTCTTATACTTAGTTAGTTGCATTGGATTAAGACACATTTTAACCCCAGAAACACTAACAAAGCTGTTTAGTGCTTCTAAGAAATGTTTTCTTGGTTTTAGCCTGTTTTGGGACAAAATGGGTATAAGTGGCTTTTAAACTCTCCACATCTATCTCAAACTGTGATAACTAGTCAGTTGCATTGGATTAAGACACATTTTAACCCCATAAACACTAACATAGCTGTTTACAGCTACTAAGCAATGTTTTCTTGCTGTTAGCCTGTTTTGGGACAAAATGGGTATCAGTGGCTTTTAAACTCTCCACATCTATCTCAAAGTCTTATAATTAGTTAGTTGCATTGGATTAAGACACATTTTAACCCCATAAACACTAACATAACTGTTTACAGCTTCTAAGCAATGTTTTCTTGGTTTTAGCCTGTTTTGGGACAAAATGGGTATAACTGGCTTTTAAACTCTCCACATCTATCTCAAACTCTTATAATTAGTTAGTTGCATTGGATTCAGACACATTTTAACCCCATAAACACTAACATAGCTGTTTACAGCTACTAAGCAATGTTTTCTTGGTGTTAGCCTCTTTTGGGACAAAATGGGTATAAGTGGCTTTTAAACTCTCCACATCTATCTCAAAGTCTTTTAATTAGTTAGTTGCATTGGCTTAAGACACATTTTAACCCCATAAACACTAGCATAGCTGTTTACAGATTCTAAGCAATGTTTTCTTGGTGTTAGCCTGTTTTGGGACAAAATGGGTATAAGTGGCTTTTAAACTCTCCACATCTATCTCAAACTCTTATAACTAGTTAGTTGCATTGGATTAAGACACATTTTAACCCCAGAAACACTAACATAGCTGTTTAGTGCTTCTAAGCAATGTCTTCTTGGTTTTAGCCTGTTTTGGGACAAAATGGGTATAAGTGGCTTTTAAACTCTCCACATCAATCTCAAACTCTTATAGTTAGTTAGTTGCATTGGATTAAGACACATTTTAACCCCATAGACACTAACATAGCTGTTTACAGCTTCTAAGCAATGTTTTCTTGGTTTTAGCCTGTTTTGGGACAAAATGGGTATAAGTGGCTTTTAAACTCTCCACATCTATCTCAAACTCTTATAATTAGTTAGTTGCATTGGATTCAGACACATTTTAACCCCATAGACACTAACATAGCTGTTTACAGCTACTAAGCAATGTTTTCTTGGTGTTAGCCTCTTTTGGGACAAAATGGGTATAAGTGGCTTTTAAACTCTCCACATCTATCTCAAAGTCTTATAATTAGTTAGTTGCATTGGCTTAAGACACATTTTAACCCCATAAACACTAGCATAGCTGTTTACAGCTTCTAAGCAATGTTTTCTTGGTGTTAGCCTGTTTTGGGACAAAATGGGTATAAGTGGCTTTTAAACTCTCCACATCTATCTCAAACTCTTATAACTAGTTAGTTGCATTGGATTAAGACACATTTTAACCCCAGAAACACTAACATAGCTGTTTAGTGCTTCTAAGCAATGTCTTCTTGGTTTTAGCCTGTGTTGGGACAAAATGGGTATAAGTGGCTTTTAAACTCTCCACATCAATCTCAAACTCTTATAGTTAGTTATTTGCATTGGATTAAGACACATTTTAACCCCATAGACACTAACATAGCTGTTTACAGCTTCTAAGCAATGTTTTCTTGGTGTTAGCCTGTTTTGGGACAAAATGGGTATAAGTGGCTTTTAAACTCTCCACATCTATCTCAAACTCTTATAACTAGTTAGTTGCATTGGATTAAGACACATTTTAACCCCAGAAACACTAACATAGCTGTTTAGTGCTTCTAAGCAATGTCTTCTTGGTTTTAGCCTGTGTTGGGACAAAATGGGTATAAGTGGCTTTTAAACTCTCCACATCAATCTCAAACTCTTATAGTTAGTTAGTTGCATTGGATTAAGACACATTTTAACCCCATAGACACTAACATAGCTGTTTACAGCTTCTAAGCAATGTTTTCTTGGTTTTAGCCTGTTTTGGGACAAAATGGGTATAAGTGGCTTTTAAACTCTCCACATCTATCTCAAACTCTTATAATTAGTTAGTTGCATTGGATTCAGACACATTTTAACCCCATAGACACTAACATAGCTGTTTACAGCTACTAAGCAATGTTTTCTTGGTGTTAGCCTCTTTTGGGACAAAATGGGTATAAGTGGCTTTTAAACTCTCCACATCTATCTCAAACTCTGATAACTAGTCAGTTGCATTGGATTAAGACACATTTTAACCCCATAAACACTAACATAGCTGTTCACAGCTACTAAGCAATGTTTTCTTGCTGTTAGCCTGTTTTGGGGCAAAATGGGTATAAGTGGCTTTTAAACTCTCCACATCTATCTCAAAGTCTTATAATTAGTTAGTTGCATTGGATTAAGACACATTTTAACCCCATAAACACTAATTATAAGTGGCTTTTAAACTCTCCACATCTATTTCAAACTCTTATACTTAGTTAGTTGCATTGGATTAAGGCACATTTTAACCCCAGAAACACTAACATAGCTATTTACAGCTTCTAAGCAATGTTTTCTTGGTGTTAGCCTGTTTTGGGACAAAATGGGTATAACTGGCTTTTAAACTCTCCACATCTATCTCAAACTCTTATAACTAGTTAGTTGCATTGGATTAAGACACATTTTAACCCCAGAAACACTAACATAGCTGTTTAGTGCTTCTAAGCAATGTCTTCTTGGTTTTAGCTTGTGTTGGGACAAAATGGGTATAAGTGGCTTTTAAACTCTCAACATCAATCTCAAACTCTTATACTTAGTTAGTTGCATTGGATTAAGACACATTTTAACCCCATAAACACTAACATAACTGTTTACAGCTTCTAAGCAATGTTTTCTTGGTTTTAGCCTATTTTGGGACAAAATGGGTATATGTGGCTTTTAAACTCTCCACATCAATCTCAAACTCTTATAGTTAGTTAGTTGCATTGGATTAAGACACATTTTAACCCCATAAACACTAGCATAGCTGTTTACAGCTTCTAAGCAATGTTTTCTTGGTGTTAGCCTGTTTTGGGACAAAATGGGTATAAGTGGCTTTTAAACTCTCCACATCTATCTCAAACTCTTATAACTAGTTAGTTGCATTGGATTAAGACACATTTTAACCCCAGAAACGCTAACATAGCTGTTTAGTGCTTCTAAGCAATGTCTTCTTGGTTTTAGCCTGTGTTGGGACAAAATGGGTATAAGTGGCTTTTAAACTCTCCAAATCAATCTCAAACTCTTATAGTTAGTTAGTTGCATTGGATTAAGAAACATTTTAACCCCATAGACACTAACATAGCTGTTTACAGCTTGTAAGCAATGTTTTCTTGGTTTTAGCCTGTTTTGGGACAGAATGGGTATAAGTGGCTTTTAAACTCTCCACATCTATCTCAAAGTCTTATAAATAGTTAGTTGCATTGGACTAAGACACATTTTAACCCCATATACACTAATTATAAGTGGCTTTTAAACTCTCCACATTTATTTCAAACTCTTATACTTAGTTAGTTGCATTGGATTAAGGCACATTTTAACCCCAGAAACACTAACAAAGCTGTTTAGTGCTTCTAAGAAATGTTTTCTTGGTTTTAGCCTGTTTTGGGACAAAATGGGTATAAGTGGCTTTTAAACTCTCCACATCTATCTCAAAGTCTTATAATTAGTTAGTTGCATTGGCTTAAGACACATTTTAACCCCATAAACACTAGCATAGCTGTTTACAGCTTCTAAGCAATGTTTTCTTGGTGTTAGCCTGTTTTGGGACAAAATGGGTATAAGTGGCTTTTAAACTCTCCACATCTATCTCAAACTCTTATAACTAGTTATTTGCATTGGATTAAGACACATTTTAACCCTAGAAACACTAACATAGCTGTTTAGTGCTTCTAAGCAATGTCTTCTTGGTTTTAGCCTGTGTTGGGACAAAATGGGTATAAGTGGCTTTTAAACTCTCCACATCAATCTCAAACTCTTATAGTTAGTTAGTTGCATTGGATTAAGACACATTTTAACCCCATAGACACTAACATAGCTGTTTACAGCTTCTAAGCAATGTTTTCTTGGTGTTAGCCTGTTTTGGGACAAAATGGGTATAAGTGGCTTTTAAACTCTCCACATCTATCTCAAACTCTTATAATTAGTTAGTTGCATTGGATTAAGACACATTTTACCCCAGAAACACTAACAAAGCTGTTTAGTGCTTCTAAGCAATGTTTTCTTGGTTTTAGCCTGTTTTGGGACAAAATGGGTATAAGTGGCTTTTAAACTCTCCACATCTATCTCAAACTCTGATAACTAGTCAGTTGCATTGGATTAAGACACATTTTAACCCCATAAACACTAACATAGCTGTTCACAGCTACTAAGCAATGTTTTCTTGCTGTTAGCCTGTTTTGGGGCAAAATGGGTATAAGTGGCTTTTAAACTCTCCACATCTATCTCAAAGTCTTATAATTAGTTAGTTGCATTGGATTAAGACACATTTTAACCCCATAAACACTAATTATAAGTGGCTTTTAAACTCTCCACATCTATTTCAAACTCTTATACTTAGTTAGTTGCATTGGATTAAGGCACATTTTAACCCCAGAAACACTAACATAGCTATTTACAGCTTCTAAGCAATGTTTTCTTGGTGTTAGCCTGTTTTGGGACAAAATGGGTATAAGTGGCTTTTAAACTCTCCACATCTATCTCAAAGTCTTATAATTAGTTAGTTGCATTGGCTTAAGACACATTTTAACCCCATAAACACTAGCATAGCTGTTTACAGCTTCTAAGCAATGTTTTCTTGGTGTTAGCCTGTTTTGGGACAAAATGGGTATAAGTGGCTTTTAAACTCTCCACATCTATCTCAAACTCTTATAATTAGTTAGTTGCATTGGATTAAGACACATTTTAACCCCAGAAACACTAACAAAGCTGTTTAGTGCTTCTAAGCAATGTTTTCTTGGTTTTAGCCTGTTTTGGGACAAAATGGGTATAAGTGGCTTTTAAACTCTCCACATCTATCTCAAACTCTGATAACTAGTCAGTTGCATTGGATTAAGACACATTTTAACCCCATAAACACTAACATAGCTGTTCACAGCTACTAAGCAATGTTTTCTTGCTGTTAGCCTGTTTTGGGGCAAAATGGGTATAAGTGGCTTTTAAACTCTCCACATCTATCTCAAAGTCTTATAATTAGTTAGTTGCATTGGATTAAGACACATTTTAACCCCATAAACACTAATTATAAGTGGCTTTTAAACTCTCCGCATCTATTTCAAACTCTTATACTTAGTTAGTTGCATTGGATTAAGGCACATTTTAACCCCAGAAACACTAACATAGCTATTTACAGCTTCTAAGCAATGTTTTCTTGGTGTTAGCCTGTTTTGGGACAAAATGGGTATAAGTGGCTTTTAAACTCTCCACATCTATCTCAAACTCCTATAACTAGTTAGTTGCATTGGATTAAGACACATTTTAACCCCAGAAACACTAACATAGCTGTTTAGTGCTTCTAAGCAATGTCTTCTTGGTTTTAGCCTGTGTTGGGACAAAATGGGTATAAGTGGCTTTTAAACTCTCCACATCAATCTCAAACTCTTATAGTTAGTTAGTTGCATTGGATTAAGACACATTTTAACCCCATAGACACTAACATAGCTGTTTACAGCTTCTAAGCAATGTTTTCTTGGTGTTAGCCTGTTTTGGGACAAAATGGGTATAAGTGGCTTTTAAACTCTCCACATCTATCTCAAACTCTTATAATTAGTTAGTTGCATTGGATTAAGACACATTTTACCCCAGAAACACTAACAAAGCTGTTTAGTGCTTCTAAGCAATGTTTTCTTGGTTTTAGCCTGTTTTGGGACAAAATGGGTATAAGTGGCTTTTAAACTCTCCACATCTATCTCAAACTCTGATAACTAGTCAGTTGCATTGGATTAAGACACATTTTAACCCCATAAACACTAACATAGCTGTTCACAGCTACTAAGCAATGTTTTCTTGCTGTTAGCCTGTTTTGGGGCAAAATGGGTATAAGTGGCTTTTAAACTCTCCACATCTATCTCAAAGTCTTATAATTAGTTAGTTGCATTGGATTAAGACACATTTTAACCCCATAAACACTAATTATAAGTGGCTTTTAAACTCTCCACATCTATTTCAAACTCTTATACTTAGTTAGTTGCATTGGATTAAGGCACATTTTAACCCCAGAAACACTAACATAGCTATTTACAGCTTCTAAGCAATGTTTTCTTGGTGTTAGCCTGTTTTGGGACAAAATGGGTATAAGTGGCTTTTAAACTCTCCACATCTATCTCAAAGTCTTATAATTAGTTAGTTGCATTGGCTTAAGACACATTTTAACCCCATAAACACTAGCATAGCTGTTTACAGCTTCTAAGCAATGTTTTCTTGGTGTTAGCCTGTTTTGGGACAAAATGGGTATAAGTGGCTTTTAAACTCTCCACATCTATCTCAAACTCTTATAATTAGTTAGTTGCATTGGATTAAGACACATTTTAACCCCAGAAACACTAACAAAGCTGTTTAGTGCTTCTAAGCAATGTTTTCTTGGTTTTAGCCTGTTTTGGGACAAAATGGGTATAAGTGGCTTTTAAACTCTCCACATCTATCTCAAACTCTGATAACTAGTCAGTTGCATTGGATTAAGACACATTTTAACCCCATAAACACTAACATAGCTGTTCACAGCTACTAAGCAATGTTTTCTTGCTGTTAGCCTGTTTTGGGGCAAAATGGGTATAAGTGGCTTTTAAACTCTCCACATCTATCTCAAAGTCTTATAATTAGTTAGTTGCATTGGATTAAGACACATTTTAACCCCATAAACACTAATTATAAGTGGCTTTTAAACTCTCCGCATCTATTTCAAACTCTTATACTTAGTTAGTTGCATTGGATTAAGGCACATTTTAACCCCAGAAACACTAACATAGCTATTTACAGCTTCTAAGCAATGTTTTCTTGGTGTTAGCCTGTTTTGGGACAAAATGGGTATAAGTGGCTTTTAAACTCTCCACATCTATCTCAAACTCCTATAACTAGTTAGTTGCATTGGATTAAGACACATTTTAACCCCAGAAACACTAACATAGCTGTTTAGTGCTTCTAAGCAATGTCTTCTTGGTTTTAGCCTGTGTTGGGACAAAATGGGTATAAGTGGCTTTTAAACTCTCCACATCAATCTCAAACTCTTGTAGTTAGTTAGTTGCATTGGATTAAGAAACATTTTAACCCCATAGACACTAACATAGCTGTTTACAGCTTGTAAGCAATGTTTTCTTGGTTTTAGCCTGTTTTGGGACAGAATGGGTATAAGTGGCTTTTAAACTCTCCACATCTATCTCAAAGTCTTATAAATAGTTAGTTGCATTGGACTAAGACACATTTTAACCCCATATACACTAATTATAAGTGGCTTTTAAACTCTCGACATCTATTTCAAACTCTTATACTTAGTTAGTTGCATTGGATTAAGGCACATTTTAACCCCATAAACACTAACAAAGCTGTTTAGTGCTTCTAAGCAATGTTTTCTTGGTTTTAGCCTCTTTTGGGACAAAATGGGTATAAGTGGCTTTTAAACTCTCCACATCTATCTCAAAGTCTTATAATTAGTTAGTTGCATTGGCTTAAGACACATTTTAACCCCATAAACACTAGCATAGCTGTTTAAAGCTTCTAAGCAATGTTTTCTTGGTGTTAGCCGTTTTTGGGACAAAATGGGTATAAGTGGCTTTTAAACTCTCCACATCTATCTCAAACTCTTATAATTAGTTAGTTGCATTGGATTAAGACACATTTTAACCCCAGAAACACTAACAAAGCTGTTTAGTGCTTCTAAGCAATGTTTTCTTGGTTTTAGCCTGTTTTAGGACAAAATGGGTATAAGTGGCTTTTAAACTCTCCACATCCATCTCAAACTCTTATAACTAGTCACTTGCATATGATTAAGACACATTTTAACCCCAGAAACACTAACATAGCTATTTACAGCTTCTAAGCAATGTTTTCTTGGTTTTAGCCTGTTTCGGGACAAATTGGGTATAAGTGGCTTTTAAACTCTCCGCATCAATCTAAAACTCTTATAGTTAGTTAGTTGCATTGGATTAAGACACATTTTAACCCCATAAACACTAACATAGCTGTTTACAGCTTCTAAGTAATGTTTTCTTGGTTTTAGCCTGTTTTGGGACAAAATGAGTATAAGTGGCTTTTAAACTCTCCACATCTATCTCAAAGTCTTATAATTAGTTAGTTGCATTGGATTAAGACACATTTTAACCCTAGAAACACTAACAACCCTGTTTACTGCTTCCAAGCAATGTTTTCTTGGTTTTAGCCTGTTTTGGGACAAAATGGGTATAAGTGGCTTTTAAACTCTCCACATCCATCTCAAACTCTTATAACTAGTCACTTGCATATGATTAAGACACATTTTAACCCCAGAAACACTAACATAGCTATTTACAGCTTCTAAGCAATGTTTTCTTGGTTTTAGCCTGTTTTGGGACAAATTGGGTATAAGTGGCTTTTAAACTCTCCGCATCAATCTCAAACTCTTATAGTTAGTTAGTTGCATTGGATTAAGACACATTTTAACCCCATAAACACTAACATAGCTGTTTACAGCTTCTAAGTAATGTTTTCTTGGTTTTAGCCTGTTTTGGGACAAAATGAGTATAAGTGGCTTTTAAACTCTCCACATCTATCTCAAATTCTTATAATTAGTTAGTTGCATTGGCTTAAGACACATTTTAACCCCATAAACACTAGCATAGCTGTTTACAGCTTCTAAGTAATGTTTTCTTGGTGTTAGCCTGTTTTGGGACAAAATGGGTATAAGTGGCTTTTAAACTCTCCACATCTATCTCAAACTCTTATAACTAGTTAGCTGCATTGGATTAAGACACATTTTAACCCCAGAAACACTAACATAGCTGTTTAGTGCTTCTAAGCAATGTTTTCTTGGTTTTAGCCTGTTTTGGGACAAAATGGGTATAAGTGGCTTTTAAACTCTCCACATCTATCTCAAACTCTGATAACTAGTCAGTTGCATTGGATTAAGACACATTTTAACCCCATAAACAATAACATAGCTGTTTACAGCTACTAAGCAATGTTTTCTTGCTGTTAGCCTGTTTTGGGACAAAATGGGTATCAGTGGCTTTTAAACTCTCCACATCTATCTCAAAGTCTTATAATTAGTTAGTTGCATTGGATTAAGACACATTTTAACCCCATAAACACTAACATAACTGTTTACAGCTTCTAAGCAATGTTTTCTTGGTTTTAGCCTGTTTTGGGACAAAATGGGTATAACTGGCTTTTAAACTCTCCACATCTATCTCAAACTCTTATAATTAGTTAGTTGCATTGGATTCAGACACATTTTAACCCCATAAACACTAACATAGCTGTTTACAGCTACTAAGCAATGTTTTCTTGGTGTTAGCCTCTTTTGGGACAAAATGGGTATAAGTGGCTTTTAAACTCTCCACATCTATCTCAAAGTCTTATAATTAGTTAGTTGCATTGGCTTAAGACACATTTTTGTAAGACTTAATAGGATCGATTATGAGTTTAGTGAGAAGATTTGAATAACAAGAGAGTGAGAATCGTTGAGAGTATAGTAAGAGAGTATAGAGAGAGTATTGTGGAGAAAGAGATATTATCTCTTCTTACTTCATTTAGAACATAATTACAATCTACTTATAGACATATACAAAAGAATATACTACTATGATCCTAGGCACATTTACATATAAAGATAGCGACATGTCCTTAAGAAGACATGTGATCCTTCCCACTTGCACACTCTACACTAACGGCTATGAGGAGAAGGATCGAGAAGCTCTTGTGACCGTTGGAGGCTGGTGAACATGGAATGGACTCGTGATCCTCATGGGTTGAGCTTGGTAGGCCTTTAGCTGTACGGACGGCCCAATGGTGATGGTTGTACGGACGGATGTACGGACAAGGTGTGTGTGCGGTTTCATACTCCCCCTCAAGTTTGATCATGAGCATTGATCAAGCTTGGACTCATGCACACCCACCTCATTAAAAACCTTAGTATAGAAAACCACTTGGGAAAAACTATACTTAAGGGAAAAAGAGTGTGGGCATCATGTGAAGACAATCATGGCCGAGTAAGATCTTTGAGGCCAAGTTTGGAGTGAATGTACTCACACACTTGTGGACTGGCCGCCTTGGTGAAAACGTCAGCCAATTGTTCAGAGCTCTCGGTGTGACATGGTAGAACAACTCCAAGTTTAATTTGCTCTCGGACTTTGTGGCAGTCGACTTCAATGTGCTTGGTTCTCTCATGGAACACCGAGTTTGTTGCGATGTGAATAGCTGCCTCATTGTCGCAATGCATAGTAATAGGCTTAGGTGACTCGATTCCAAGGTCCTTGATGAGTGCCTTGAGCCACATCAACTCGGTTGTTAACTTTCTCATGGCTCTATACTCCGATTCAGCACTTGATAGGGATACCACCTTTTGTTTCTTGCTCTTCCATGTGATCAAATTGCCTCCTAGGAACGTGCAATAGCCTGTACTGGAGCGACGGTCTCCACGGTCTCCGGCGTAATCCGCATCACAATACCCTACTAGCTCCGTGCTTTCATTTCGACCCATCCATATGCCTTGCCCCGGCGAGCCCTTGAGATATTTGAGGATTCGGTTCACCATACCCCAATGGTGCACGGTAGGACTTTGCATGTGTTGGCTCACCTGATTAACAGCAAAGCAAATGTCAGGTCTAGTGATAGTAAGGTATATAAGCTTACCTACTAGCCGCCGGTATCGCTTGACGTCTTGAAATGGAGCTGCATCAACCTCCCCCTTTCCTCCGGCCTTATAGTTTTCATCAAGGGGTGTAGATACAGATTTTGAACCTAGCTTCCCTGCTTCACTCAATAAATCAAGAGCATATTTTCTTTGTGATAAAAACAATCCTTCATTAGTCCTATATACTTCTATACCAAGAAAATATTTAAGTTCTCCTAGGTCTTTGATATCAAAAACTGACTTAAGGTAAGCCTTAGTTTCTTGAATGCCTACCTTGTCACTTCCAGTTATGATGATATCATCAACATAAACTAGAATGACTATAATACCTTTCTCACTTGGCAAGGTGAATAGAGTGTGGTCAGCCTCTGATTTGCGGAAGCCTTTCTCAAGGAGTGTGGTGCTTAACTTGTGATACCAAGCCCTAGGGGACTGTTTGAGTCCATAAATCGCCTTGTTCAGTTTCAATACTTTCCCGGGACCAATGATGTCTTCTAAACCCGGAGGTGGCCTCATATAAACTTCATCCTCGAGCTCTCCTTGTAAGAAGGCGTTCTTATCATCCATTTGCCATAAGTCCCAGTCAAGGTTGGTTGCAAGAGAGAGAACAACTCGAACCGTGTGAAGTTTGGCCACCGGTGCAAACGTATCTCGGTAGTCCTCCCCATACGTTTGAGTGAACCCCCTTGCAACGAGTCTGGCTTTGTAGCGTTCGATCTCCCCATCACTCTTATATTTAATGGTAAAGATCCACCTGGATGTCACAGCCTTCTTGCCTTTGGGTAAGTCAGCCTCGTCCCATGTATGATTGGCCTCCATTGCATTCTTCTCGGCATCGACAGCATCACACCATTCCTTATGATTCTTGGCTTCTTCATAGTCTTTGGGAATCCAATGAGCATCAATCTTGCCAAGAAACACTTGATGGTGTGGAGGAAAATGAGCCAAGGTGCATACCGCTTGAATCGGATGAGCTACAGCAACGTTGTTGTAGTAGACCCGAGTGTTTCGCCAATTGGAGGGGGGAAACTTGAGGCGTTCACTGCGGCGAAGTGGGATGACATCCTGTGGTGTGGCCTCATCGTCATTGTCTTCCTCGGTGGGCACATAATCCTCATCACCGGAAGCATTGTCCACCGGAACTGAATTTAAACCATTTTCATCATCGGATTGTTCATCAAGTTCAGCCGAGTGTTCATCAAGTGCAGCCGAGAGATCATTGTCTAGAGGCTCCGGCGGTGAAGTGGCCGGTGCATTGACTGGGGGTGCAGGTGTTGACGCGGGGGCATTGTCAACACCGAGTCTCTCGAGAAGGATGCGAAGGTTGTTAGCTCGGTCAGATGGTGAGGTGGACAAGTCTCGAAGGCTCTCCCAGTTCTTTTCCTCATAGAAGCCTTTAGACTCCACGAACTTAACATCACGAGAGATAAAAACACGCTTCATGTCCGGCTCGTAGCACTTGTAGCCTTTTTGAGTCGTCGAGTACCCAAGGAACATGCTCTTAACACTCTTAGCATCAAGCTTGTCGCGCAGTTCTCCTGGCTTCAACACATAACACACGCAGCCAAATACTCTTAAATGATCAAATGAGGGTTTTACCTTGTTTAGTACCTCAAATGGTGAACTGTCTTGAAGAACTTTGGTTGGTGTCCGGTTAATGAGGTAGCAAGCCGCAAGAACTGCATCTCCCCAAAACTTCTTTGGAACATTGGTGTGAAACATCATGGATCTTGCCACTTCCATGAGGTGCCTATTCTTCCTTTCAGCAACACCATTTTGCTGGGGTGTATATGGACAGCTTGTTTGATGAATAATCCCATGGTTTGCTAGGTATTGTTTGAAGGCATGGCTTGTATACTCTCCCCCATTATCTGATCTCAAAATTTTAATCTTTGCATTATAATGGTTAGTCACATATTTTTGAAAATTAGTGAAGGCTTCAAGAACTCTATCTTTAGAAGGAAGCAAGGTCAGCCAAGTATATTTTGATTTTTCATCAATAAAAGTCACAAAATATTTTTGATTTTCTCTAGACAAGCAAGGGGAAGTCCAAACATCTGAATGGACTAAATCAAAACAATTTTCATAAATAGTCATAGATTTAGGAAAAACAGCCTTGCAATGTTTACCAAGAATACATGCCTCACACTCATCATTTTTAAAAGAAATATTAGGAAACATTAATGATAAAGCTCTAGTATGAGGATATCCTAGCCTAGCATGTAAAATAGAATCACTAGGTTTAATAATAACCGAATTAAAACAAGATGCAGTAGAAGAAGATAGATTCAAGTCCTCAAGCACATATAGATCATCCTTGGAACCTCCTTGACCAAGAACTTTACTTGTCTCAATATCCTGAAAATGAACCTTGTTAGGACCAAATATTGCATAACAATTTAAATCAGTGGTGGCCCTCTTAACTGATAGCAAATTAGATGTGAAATTTGGCATATAGAAAGCTTTAGTTTCTTTGTTAAATAACTTTAAATTCCCTATGCCTTTAATTGGAACTTTCACACCATTAGCTATCACAACATTACCATTAGCAGGCTTAATATCACTCATTAACCTAGAATCACTAATCATGTAATGAGATGCACCAGAATCAACAATAAGAGACTTAGTTTTGTTTGAAGTAAGAAACGCTTTACCGGTGGCCTCCTTGAGGGCTTTGATGAGCGCATCAAGGTCGGACCGCCTTACCAGCTCGGACGATGCTGCAGCAAGAGCAGTTCCACCGGTCACTTGTTGAGGCTGCTCAGAGATCGATGGCTCCCCCACGGCAGTTGCTTGGTGAGCTCTCGGTGGTCCTCTGCGGTTTGGTCGTCCACCTCGGATTGTTCCCGGTGGTGGTGCTAGATGCGGATGTAGGATCCAGCAGCGGCTCTTGAAGTGGCCAAGCTTCTTACAGTGCTCACAAACCGGCGGGTTGTTCTTGTCCTCCGGTCGGTAGTAGCCTTTGTTTGCTGATGCCATCTCAGCTTTGTTAGCGGTCACCAGCTCTCCCTTGCTGCCGAACAATCCCATGGAGCCATGCTCCTTTTGGATTTGGTTACAAACATCATCAAGGCTTGGGAGTTTATCTGACCGCAAGATGTGCTTGATGAGATCATTGTAGGAGGGGTTTAGGGTCAAGAGCAGCCCAAACACTTTGTCTTGTTCACGCCTCTCGTTCAGTATGGCCGGATCAATTGTCGCCGGTCGCAGCATTTCTAGTTCAGCCCAAAGGGACCTAAACTTCCCAAAATGCTTTGTAAACTCCATATCCTCTTGGTTGAGGTTGTTGATGGCCCTTTTAATCTCGAAGATACGGTTGACATTGGTAATATTACCAAAAACGTTCTTGAGGGTGTCCCACAAGTCCTTCGCCGTCTCGCAGTAGGAGTAGGCTTCAAGAATGGGGGCATCTAGAGAGTTTTGAATGATGGCTAAGACTCCTTGGTCTTCTTGGAACCATTTGTTCTTTTCATCTCCGGCAAGTTCCTTGCCGTCCTTGGTGGCCTCGCCACTCGGAGCTTCGCTCATCTCAACGTGAGACCAAAGGCCTCGGCCACAAAGGGCAGTTTTCGTGGTCCTCGCCCACAGCAGATAGTTCTCTCCCTTGAGAGTCACCGGAACAACCATGGTTTTGACACTTTCCATGATGAAGAGACCGTTAGGTAAAGCTATTATCCAACGGTTAAAAGGAAATGACTTTCAAGTCAAAAACAGAAAATGAGAGAGAAGAGAAGCGGAAGTAAGTGATGATCAAAAGCTTTAGAATGACGAGCAACAAGGCTCTGATACCATGTAAGAATTAATAGGATTGATTATGAGTTTAGTGAGAAGATTTGAATAACAAGAGAGTGAGAATCGTTGAGAGTATAGTAAGAGAGTATAGAGAGAGTATTGTGGAGAAAGAGATATTATCTCTTCTTACTTCATTTAGAACATAATTACAATCTACTTATAGACATATACAAAAGAATATACTACTATGATCCTAGGCACATTTACATATAAAGATAGCGACATGTCCTTAAGAAGACATGTGATCCTTCCCACTTGCACACTCAACACTAACGGCTATGAGGAGAAGGATCGAGAAGCTCTTGTGACCGTTGGAGGCTGGTGAACATGGAATGGACTCGTGATCCTCATGGGTTGAGCTTGGTAGGCCTTTAGCTGTACGGACGGCCCAATGGTGATGGTTGTACGGACGGATGTACGGACAAGGTGTGTGTGCGGTTTCATAATTTTAACCCCATAAACACTAGCATAGCTGTTTACAGCTTCTAAGCAATGTCTTCTTGGTTTTAGCCTGTGTTGGGACAAAATGGGTATAAGTGGCTTTTAAACTCTCCACATCAATCTCAAACTCTTATAGTTAGTTAGTTGCATTGGATTAAGACACATTTTAACCCCATAGACACTAACATAGCTGTTTACAGCTACTAAGCAATGTTTTCTTGGTGTTAGCCTCTTTTGGGACAAAATGGGTATAAGTGGCTTTTAAACTCTCCACATCTATCTCAAAGTCTTATAATTAGTTAGTTGCATTGGCTTAAGACACATTTTAACCCCATAAACACTAGCATAGCTGTTTACAGCTTCTAAGCAATGTTTTCTTGGTGTTAGCCTGTTTTGGGACAAAATGGGTATAAGTGGCTTTTAAACTCTCCACATCTATCTCAAACTCTTATAACTAGTTAGTTGCATTGGATTAAGACACATTTTAACCCCAGAAACACTAACATAGCTGTTTAGTGCTTCTAAGCAATGTCTTCTTGGTTTTAGCCTGTGTTGGGACAAAATGGGTATAAGTGGCTTTTAAACTCTCCACATCAATCTCAAACTCTTATAGTTAATTAGTTGCATTGGATTAAGACACATTTTAACCCCATAGACACTAACATAGCTGTTTACAGCTTCTAAGCAATGTTTTCTTGGTGTTAGCCTGTTTTGGGACAAAATGGGTATAAGTGGCTTTTCAACTCTCCACATCTATCTCAAAGTCTTATAACTAGTCAGTTGCATTGGATTAAGACACATTTTAACCCCATAAACACTAACATAGTTGTTTAGTATTTATAAGCAATGTCTTCTTGCTGTTAGCCTGTTTTGGGACAAAATGGGTATAAGTGGCTTTTAAACTCTCCACATCTATCTCAAACTCTTATACTTAATTAGTTGCATTGGATTAAGACACATTTTAACCCCATAAACACTAACATTACTGTTTACAGCTTCTAAGCAATGTTTTCTTGGTTTTAGCCTATTTTGGGACAAAATGGGTATAAGTGGCTTTTAAACTCTCCACATCAATCTCAAACTCTTATAGTTAGTTAGTTGCATTGGATTAAGACACATTTTAACCCCATAACACTAACATAGCTGTTTACAGCTTCTAAGCAATGTTTTCTTGGTGTTAGCCTGTTTTGGGACAAAATGGGTATAAGTGGCTTTTAAACTCTCCACATCTATCTCAAACTCTTATAATTAGTTAGTTGCATTGGATTAAGACACATTTTAACCCCAGAAACACTAACAAAGCTGTTTAGTGCTTCTAAGCAATGTTTTCTTGGTTTTAGCCTGTTTTGGGACAAAATGGGTATAAGTGGCTTTTAAACTCTCCACATCTATCTCAAACTCTGATAACTAGTCAGTTGCATTGGATTAAGACACATTTAAACCCCATAAACACTAACATAGCTTTTTACAGCTACTAAGCAATGTTTTCTTGCTGTTAGCCTGTTTTGGGATAAAATGGGTATAAGTGGCTTTTAAACTCTCCACATCTATCTCAAAGTCTTATAATTAGTTAGTTGCATTGGATTAAGACACATTTTAACCCTAGAAACACTAACAAACCTGTTTACTGCTTCTAAGCAATGTTTTCTTGGTTTTAGCCTGTTTTGGGACAAATTGGTTTAGGTGGCTTTTAAACTCTCCGCATCAATCTCAAACTCTTATAGTTAGTTAGTTGCATTGGATTAAGACACATTTTAACCCCATAAACACTAACATACAGCTTCTAAGTAATGTTTTCTTGGTTTTAGCCTGTTTTGGGACAAAATGAGTATAAGTGGCTTTTAAACTCTCCACATCTATCTCAAAGTCTTATAATTAGTTAGTTGCATTGGCTTAAGACACATTTTAACCCCATAAACACTAGCATAGCTGTTTACAGCTTCTAAGCAATGTTTATCCATATCTATCTCAAAGTCTTATAATTAGTTAGTTGCATTGGCTTAATGCAATGGGTATAAGTGGCTCTCCACATCTAGTCTTATAACAGCTATGTTAGTGTTTCTAGGGTTAAAATGTGTCTTAAGCCACATATACCCATTTTGTCTCAAAGTCTTATAATTAGTTAGTTGCATTGGATTAAGAAACATTTTAACCCCAGAAACACTAACATAGCTGTTTACAGCTTCTAAGCAATGTCTTGTTTAATCCAATGCAACTAACTATTTATTAATCTTGGTTCTAACACCAACTAACTATGTCACTTATAACTCTAAGATATGGCACAAATGTGTCTATCTTAGAGTTATACACATTTTTGGCTTTTAAACTCTTATAACTAGTCCGTTGCATTGGCTTAAGACACATTTTAACCCCATAAACAGCTATGTTAGTGTTTACAACTTCTAAGCAATGTTTTCTTGCTTTTAGCCTGTTTTGGGACAAAATGGGTATAAGTGGCTTTTAAACTCTCCACATCTATCTCAAACTCTTATAACTAGTCTGTTGCATTGGATTAAGACACATTTTAACCCCAGAAACACTAACATAGCTGTTTACTGCTTCTAAGCAATGTCTTCTTGGTTTTAGCCTGTTTTGGGATAGAATGGGTATAAGTGGCTTTTAAACTCTCCACATCTATCTCAAAGTCTTATAATTAGTTAGTTGCATTGGATTAAGACACATTTTAACCCCATAAACACTAATTATAAGTGGCTTTTAAACTCTCCACATCTATTTCAAACTCTTATACTTAGTTAGTTGCATTGGATTAAAACACATTTTAACCCCAGAAACACTAACATAGCTATTTACAGCTTCTAAGCAATGTTTTCTTGGTGTTAGCCTGTTTTGGGACAAAATGGGTATAAGTGGCTTTTAAACTCTCCACATCTATCTCAAAGTCTTATAATTAGTTAGTTGCATTGGATTAAGACACATTTTAACCCTAGAAACACTAACAAACCTGTTTACTGCTTCTAAGCAATGTTTTCTTGGTTTTAGCCTGTTTTGGGACAAATTGGTTTAGGTGGCTTTTAAACTCTCCGCATCAATCTCAAACTCTTATAGTTAGTTAGTTGCATTGGATTAAGACACATTTTAACCCCATAAACACTAACATACAGCTTCTAAGTAATGTTTTCTTGGTTTTAGCCTGTTTAGGGACAAAATGAGTATAAGTGGCTTTTAAACTCTCCACATCTATCTCAAAGTCTTATAATTAGTTAGTTGCATTGGCTTAAGACACATTTTAACCCCATAAACACTAGCATAGCTGTTTACAGCTTCTAAGCAATGTTTATCCACATCTATCTCAAAGTCTTATAATTAGTTAGTTGCATTGGCTTAATGCAATGGGTATAAGTGGCTCTCCACATCTAGTCTTATAACAGCCATGTTAGTGTTTCTAGGGTTAAAATGTGTCTTAAGCCACATATACCCATTTTGTCTCAAAGTCTTATAATTAGTTAGTTGCATTGGATTAAGAAACATTTTAACCCCAGAAACACTAACATAGCTGTTTACAGCTTCTAAGCAATGTCTTGTTTAATCCAATGCAACTAACTATTTGTTAATCTTGGTTCTAACACCAACTAACTATGTCACTTATAACTCTAAGATATGGCACAAATGTGTCTATCTTAGAGTTATACACATTTTTGGCTTTTAAACTCTTATAACTAGTCCGTTGCATTGGCTTAAGACACATTTTAACCCCATAAACAGCTATGTTAGTGTTTACAACTTCTAAGCAATGTTTTCTTGCTTTTAGCCTGTTTTGGAACAAAATGGGTATAAGTGGCTTTTAAACTCTCCACATCTATCTCAAACTCTTATAACTAGTCTGTTGCATTGGATTAAGACACATTTTAACCCCAGAAACACTAACATAGCTGTTTACTGCTTCTAAGCAATGTCTTCTTGGTTTTAGCCTGTTTTGGGATAGAATGGGTATAAGTGGCTTTTAAACTCTCCACATCTATCTCAAAGTCTTATAATTAGTTAGTTGCATTGGATTAAGACACATTTTAACCCCATAAACACTAATTATAAGTGGCTTTTAAACTCTCCACATCTATTTCAAACTCTTATACTTAGTTAGTTGCATTGGATTAAAACACATTTTAACCCCAGAAACACTAACATAGCTATTTACAGCTTCTAAGCAATGTTTTCTTGGTTTTAGCCTGTTTTGGGACAAAATGGGTATAAGTGGCTTTTAAACTCTCCACATCTATCTCAAACTCTTATAACTAGTCAGTTGCATTGGATTAAGATACATTTTAAACCCATAAACACTAACATAGCTGTTTACAGCTTCTAAGCAATGTTTTCTTGGTTTTAGCCTGTTTTGGGACAAAATGGGTATAAGTGGCTTTTAAACTCTCCACATCTATCTCAAAGTCTTATAACTAGTCAGTTGCATTGGATTAAGACACATTTTAACCCCATAAACACTAACATAGCTGTTTAGTGCTTCTAAGCAATGTCTTCTTGCTGTTAGCCTGTTTTGGGACAAAATGGGTATAAGTGGCTTTTAAACTCTCCACATCTATCTCAAACTCTTATACTTAGTTAGTTGCATTGGATTAAGACACATTTTAACCCCATAAACAGTAACATAGCTGTTTACAGCTTCTAAGTAATGTTTTCTTGGTTTTAGCCTGTTTTAGGACAAAATGGGTATAAGTTATTAGAGAGTAAGGAGGAAGAGAGAGGAGAGGCCGGTAAGGCCGAGCCTTGAAGGAAGAGGAGAAACGGCCGGTAAGGTCGTGTACACCAAGAGAATGGCCGGTGAGGCCATGGGAGGCATGAGAGCGGCCAGTTAGGCCGCGAACAAGAGAAGAAAGGCCGTGAAGGCCCATGGAGGCACATGTGAGATGTGCCAATCTCGTGTCCGTACGGTCAGCCTTCCCTTATGTCCGTACGGTCGTGCCTTTAGGGCTGCTCTTGGTCCATGAGATAGAAAGGCCGAGTTTGAGAGGCTTGGGAGAAAGGAAAACGAGGCCTTACAAGGGAGTGAGGCCCATAAAGAAGAAGAAAGGAAATCCCACAAGGAAAAGGAAGTAAGGGATATTCACGTGAGCTTTTGGTTAGGTGAAGGAAGAGAGAAGTCGCTTTCTACTTCCTCTACTCGAAGACAAACGGCCACAAGTCACTCTCATCTTCTATCTTCTCTCTAACGGTCATATGACCATGTATTCCTATATTAATGTGTAATCTCTCATATGTAACACAACACATCACATTCAAATAATAAGAGAAACCGATTTCCTCTCTACACTTGTGTTCTTGTT
Organism: Camelina sativa; assembly: GCF_030686135.1. Classification (NCBI taxonomy): domain Eukaryota; kingdom Viridiplantae; phylum Streptophyta; class Magnoliopsida; order Brassicales; family Brassicaceae; genus Camelina; species Camelina sativa. The sequence goes on along the minus strand of NC_141899.1, from coordinate 24,704,205 downwards.
CTTATTTCCAATGTAGAGAGTTTAGGAGATTAGCGGTTAGGGGCTGCCCTTAAGGCAGCCTATTCTCTTATCAAATCCCACCTAAACTCTTCTTATTTACTCTTTACTAAGCCTAGATTATGGGGAGTTCATCACAAGTTGATGTCCTCTCCTCCCCCTTGAGAATGAGTTAGTTTGTTGTGGGTAAAGGGGGATTCATTCACCAAGTGTTTGTCTACCCTCTCTGAGCTTTGTCTCATAAATCCCAACATGGTATCAGAGCAGGTTCTGTTCTTGGTGATTCAAACTCGTTCTCAATTCAATTCTTCTTAGGAGTTAGCTTAGTTAAAGTTTTAGACTTTGCTTAGGTGTTAAATCGCTTAGCTTAGTTTCTTTAAAACTTTATTTTTGCTTTTGTTGTTAAATCGATTCTCTAGCAGCTCATTGTTGAGAAAGCTTGGCCTTGGGTCTTGATATAATTCGTAGGCCAAGTGTGTGAAAGAAATCGATTTGTAAACCCCATTCTTAAGCTTTACCGATTTGGTAATAGCCTTGTTTAAATGGGGAAGTGATGAACCATTGAACAAATTGTGTTGTTCATGGTGAGGATTCACGGTTCTTGTGTGCCTGTATGAGCCACGAAATTCTTAGGATTTTCTTAGGATTCTCTTAGGATTTAGTTAATTTTCCTTTAAAGGTTTATTTTTGCTTTAGTTAATTTTCCTTTAAAGGTTTAGTTGCTAAATCGCTTCTTCTTCTTCTCAAGGTTGAGAAAGCTTTGTTTCTGGCCATATGGTGTGTCCAAATTCGAGCTTGAGGAAGAAAGAGATCCTGTTTTTCATCTTATCCTCTCAGCTTGGTCAAATAGATTAAAGCTGGTCCAAAGAGGAAGTCTTTTAACCGATGGACACAAGGGTGCTCCAAAGGTGCTTTTAGCTTTTATTTGAATCTGACCACAAAATCATCTTCAATATGATATCTTGTGGGATTTGTTCAATTCTAGCCAGCGAAAAACACTTGTTCATGTGTTGTTTCGTGAATCTTAAAGTCTTTAGCTCTTGGAGAACACTAGGTTTAGGAGATTCTACCAAGAGCAATGTCTTTAACCGTTGGAGAAATTAATTTTCCATATGGTCCATGAATTTCAGCCATTAAAGCACCAAAAGAGTTTGTCTTCTTGGTTGTTCTTGGCTGTCACAGCTTCCGCAAACTCAAGAAAACAGAGTATAACTCTGTCCATTGGAACTCTTGAGCTCTATTCTACTCTCCATTCACTTATACTCCCGCCCATATACTCTACTATACTCTATACTCTTGGTTACTAATTCTCTGGTTACTTATTCTCTAAATTCTCTTTTATTTTTCAGTAATATTCTCTATACTCTAACCTCTCACAATCTCTTGTTTAGAATCTGTCCCATTGAATTTGGTTTCAGTTTCAGCCTTGAAGATTGTGTGGAGCTCGCTTACTATCTCAAGAAGAAGTGGCGAGGTTGAAGGCTACAAGAAAACCATGAGGAGAGCGCAGCACAATGCCTGGAGTTAGAACCAAGGGCCACCAAGTCTTGTTAAGCTGGTGGAAGGTGATGAATCAGTCCAAGAGCATGTGTGTTAGTGCCAAGTTGTTGATCGGATGTGCACAATTGTCTTTAAGAAAGGTGATGCACAAGGTTTCAACTGAGATGATGAGGAGAGGCCCATCATCAAGTAAAGGTTGCGGGGGAGATCGACTTTCAAGTGACTTCACCACACCTCACAGATTCTGCTCGGTCAGAAGCAAAAGTTTTACTTAAAGCTCAGCCGAAGCGTCTCAAAGATCGACTCGGACGGAAGCCTTCCACTGCGATTCAGCTTCCGCGTTCTTCACAAACTTTCTAGACCATAGAGTCATCTTGCCAGTGGAAGTGGAATCATACCAATCCGAGCAGCCGTTCGAGAGTTATGTCCGATTCAGTGGACATATATCAGTCTGACGATAAAACTGGCCTGGTTAAAAACCATGGCTAGAGGAGCGGCCTCAAGGAGGAATTCCAAACCGCATCAGTGATCAACCCTCTCCTTCCTATCCATCAAAACACCAAAAAGGCTGTGCTCTAAACTCTACTCTATTTAAATTTCTTAAATTCATTATCTTAGCTCTATTACTAGTCTTTACTCTTTAATATGTTCTTTTAAAGTTTTCTTTAGAATTTTCTTTGATATTCCTCATAGCAAACACTTATTCTTTTCTTCTTTATCACTTGTTTCAAGGGTGAAGGAGACTATGAGAGCCTCAAAAGAAAATTCGAGAAGTGCAAGCTTGGAGAGATCATATGAAGTGAGTTCAAGGCAAGAAGGGCTAAGGAGTGTAGCGGTTCAAAGGCCTGAAGAGGAGAGAGCTGGTTCTTGACAAACCAAGATCAATGGGACATCAAGGACCGTGGAAACTACACTCTTTTTACTTAACAAAGTTTTTTTCCCAAGTGGTTTTCTTTGTTAAGGTTTTTAATGAGGTAGTCGACACGAGTCCACCCTTGATCTTTGGTCCCCATGGTGCCCTGCAGATCAAGCGTGCGGGGGAGTATTAGAGAGTAAGGAGGAAGAGAGAGGAGAGGCCGGTAAGGCCGAGCCTTGAAGGAAGAGGAGAAACGGCCGGTAAGGTCGTGTACACCAAGAGAATGGCCGGTGAGGCCATGGGAGGCATGAGAGCGGCCAGTTAGGCCGCGAACAAGAGAAGAAAGGCCGTGAAGGCCCATGGAGGCACATGTGAGATGTGCCAATCTCGTGTCCGTACGGTCAGCCTTCCCTTATGTCCGTACGGTCGTGCCTTTAGGGCTGCTCTTGGTCCATGAGATAGAAAAGCCGAGTTTGAGAGGCTTGGGAGAAAGGAAAACGAGGCCTTACAAGGGAGAGAGGCCCATAAAGAAGAAGAAAGGAAATCCCACAAGGAAAAGGAAGGAAGGGATATTCACGTGAGCTTTTGGTTAGGTGAAGGAAGAGAGAAGTCGCTTTCTACTTCCTCTACTCGAAGACAAACGGCCACAAGTCACTCTCATCTTCTATCTTCTCTCTAACGGTCATATGACCATGTATTCCTATATTAATGTGTAATCTCTCATATGTAACACAACACATCACATTCAAATAATAAGAGAAACCGATTTCTTCTCTACACTTGTGTTCTTGTTCTTATTTCCAATGTAGAGAGTTTAGGAGATTAGCGGTTAGGGGCTGCCCTTAAGGCAGCCTATTCTCTTATCAAATCCCACCTAAACTCTTCTTATTTACTCTTTACTAAGCCTAGATTATGGGGAGTTCATCACAAGTTGATGTCCTCTCCTCCCCCTTGAGAATGAGTTAGTTTGTTGTGGGTAAAGGGGGATTCATTCACCAAGTGTTTGTCTACCCTCTCTTATGAGCTTTGTCTCATAAATCCCAACATAAGTGGCTTTTAAACTCTCCACATCTATCTCAAAGTCTTATAACTAGTCAGTTGCATTGGATTAAGACACATTTTAACCCCAGAAACACTAACATAGCTATTTACAGCTTCTAAGCAATGTTTTCTTGGTGTTAGCCTGTTTTGGGACAAAATGGGTATAAGTGGCTTTTAAACTCTCCACATCTATCTCAAAGTCTTATAACTAGTCAGTTGCATTGGATTAAGACACATTTTAACCCTATAAACACTAACATAGCTGTTTAGTGCTTCTAAGCAATGTCTTCTTGCTGTTAGCCTGTTTTGGGACAAAATGGGTATAAGTGGCTTTTAAACTCTCCACATCTATCTCAAACTCTTATACTTAGTTAGTTGCATTGGATTAAGACACATTTTAACCCCATAAACAGTAACATAGCTGTTTACAGCTTCTAAGCAATGTTTTCTTGGTTTTAGCCTGTTTTGGGACAAAATGGGTATAAGTGGCTTTTAAACTCTCCACATCTATCTCAAAGTCTTATAACTAGTCAGTTGCATTGGATTAAGACACATTTTAACCCCAGAAACACTAACTTAGCTATTTACAGCTTCTAAGCAATGTTTTTCTTGGTGTTAGCCTGTTTTGGGACAAAATGGGTATAAGTGGCTTTTAAACTCTCCACATCTATCTCAAAGTCTTATAACTAGTCAGTTGCATTAGATTAAGACACATTTTAACCCCATAAACACTAACATAGCTGTTTAGTGCTTCTAAGCAATGTCTTCTTGCTGTTAGCCTGTTTTGGGACAAAATGGGTATAAGTGGCTTTTAAACTCTCCACATCTATCTCAAACTCTTATACTTAGTTAGTTGCATTGGATTGAGACACATTTTAACCCCATAAACAGTAACATAGCTGTTTACAGCTTCTAAGCAATGTTTTCTTGGTTTTAGCCTGTTTTGGGACAAAATGGGTATAAGTGGCTTTTAAACTCTCCACATCTATCTCAAAGTCTTATAACTAGTCAGTTGCATTGGATTAAGACACATTTTAACTCCAGAAACACTAACATAGCTATTTACAGCTTCTAAGCAATGTTTTCTTGGTGTTAGCCTGTTTTGGGACAAAATGGGTATAAGTGGCTTTTAAACTCTCCACATCTATCTCAAAGTCTTATAACTAGTCAGTTGCATTGGATTAAGACACATTTTAACCCCATAAACACTAACATAGCTGTTTAGTGCTTCTAAGCAATGTCTTCTTGCTGTTAGCCTGTTTTGGGACAAAATGGGTATAAGTGGCTTTTAAACTCTCCACATCTATCTCAAACTCTTATGCTTAGTTAGTTACATTGGATTAAGACACATTTTAACCCCATAAACAGTAACATAGCTGTTTACAGCTTCTAAGCAATGTTTTCTTGGTTTTAGCCTGTTTTGGGACAAAATGGATATAAGTGGCTTTTAAACTCTCCACATCTATCTCAAAGTCTTATAACTAGTCAGTTGCATTGGATTAAGACACATTTTAACCACAGAAACACTAACTTAGCTATTTACAGCTTCTAAGCAATGTTTTCTTGGTGTTAGCCTGTTTTGGGACAAAATGGGTATAAGTGGCTTTTAAACTCTCCACATATATCTCAAAGTCTTATAACTAGTCAGTTGCATTGGATTAAGACACATTTTAACCCCATAAACACTAACATAGCTGTTTAGTGCTTCTAAGCAATGTCTTCTTGCTGTTAGCCTGTTTTGGGACAAAATGGGTATAAGTGGCTTTTAAACTCTCCACATCTATCTCAAACTCTTATACTTAGTTAGTTACATTGGATTAAGACACATTTTAACCCCATAAACAGTAACATAGCTGTTTACAGCTTCTAAGCAATGTTATCTTGGTGTTAGCCTGTTTTGGGACAAAATCGGTATAAGTGGCTTTTAAACTCTCCACATCTATCTCAAAGTCTTATAATTAGTTAGTTGCATTGGCTTAAGACACATTTTAACCCCATAAACACTAGCATAGCTGTTTACAGCTTCTAAGCAATGTTTTCTTGGTGTTAGCCTGTTTTGGGACAAAATGGGTATAAGTGGCTTTTAAACTCTCCACATCTATCTCAAACTCTTATAATTAGTTAGTTGCATTGGATTAAGACACATTTTAACCCCAGAAACACTAACATAGCTGTTTAGTGCTTCTAAGAAATGTCTTCTTGGTTTTAGCCTGTTTTGGGACAAAATCGGTATAAGTGGCTTTTAAACTCTCCACATCAATCTCAAACTCTTATAGTTAGTTAGTTGAATTGGACTAAGATACATTTTAACCCCATAAACACTAACATAGCTGTTTACAGCTTCTAAGCAATGTTTTCTTGGTTTTAGCCTGTTTTGGGACAAAATGGATATAACTGGCTTTTAAACTCTCCACATCTATCTCAAACTCTTATACTTAGTTAGTTGCATTGGATTAAGACACATTTTAACCCCATGAACACTAACATAGCTGTTTACAGCTTCTAAGCAATGTTTTCTTGGTGTTAGCCTTTTTTGGGACAAAATGGGTATACGTGGCTTTTAAACTCTCCACATCTATCTCAAACTCTTATAACTAGTCAGTTGCATTGGATTAAGACACATTTTAACCCTAGAAACACTAACATAGCTGTTTAGTGCTTCTAAGCAATGTCTTCTTGGTTTTAGCCTGTTTTGGGACAGAATGGGTATTAGTGGCTTTTAAACTCTCCACATCTATCTCAAAGTCTTATAATTTGTTAGTTGCATTGGCTTAAGACACATTTTAACCCCATAAACAGCTATGTTAGTGTTTACAGCTTCTAAGCAATGTTTTCTTGCTTTTAGCATGTTTTGGGACAAAATGGGTATAAGTGGCTTTTAAACTCTCCATATCTATCTCAGACTCTTATAATTAGTTAGTCGCATTGGATTAAGACACATTTTAACCCCAGAAACACTAACATAGCTATTTACAGCTTCTAAGCAATGTTTTCTTGGTTTTAGCCTGTTTTGGGACAAAATGGGTATAAGTGGCTTTTCAACTCTCCACATCTATCTCAAACTATTATAATTAGTTAGTTGCATTGGATTAAGACACATTTTAACCCCAGAAACACTAACAAAGTTGTTTAGTGCTTCTAAGCAATGTTTTATTGGTTTTAGCCTATTTTGGGACAAAATGGGTATAAGTGGCTTTTAAACTCTCCACATCTATCTGAAAGTCTTATAACTAGTCAGTTGCATTGGATTAAGACACATTTTAACCCCAGAAACACTAACATAGCTATTTACAGCTTCTAAGCAATATTTTCTTGGTGTTAGCCTGTTTTGGGACAAAATGGGTATAAGTGGCTTTTAAACTCTCCACATCTATCTCAAAGTCTTATAACTAGTCAGTTGCATTGGATTAAGACACATTTTAACCTCATAAACACTGACATAGCTGTTTAGCGCTTCTAAGCAATATCTTCTTGCTGTTAGCCTGTTTTGGGACAAAATGGGTATAAGTGGCTTTTAAACTCTCCACATCTATCTCAAACTCTTATACTTAGTTAGTTGCATTGGATTAAGAAACATTTTAACCCCATAAACAGTAACATAGCTGTTTACAGCTTCTAAGCAATGTTATCTTGGTGTTAGCCTGTTTTAGGACAAAATGGGTATAAGTGGCTTTTAAACTCTCCGCATCTATCTCAAAGTCTTATAATTAGTTAGTTGCATTGGCTTAAGACACATTTTAACCGCATAAACACTAGTATAGCTGTTTACAGCTTCTAAGCAATGTTTTCTTGGTGTTAGCCTGTTTTGGGACAAAATGGGTATAAGTGGATTTTAAACTCTCCACATCTATCTCAAACTCTTATAATTAGTTAGTTGCATTGGATTAAGACACATTTTAACCCTAGAAACACTAACATAGCTGTTTAGTGCTTCTAAGCAATGTCTTCTTGGTTTTAGCCTGTTTTGGGACAAAATGGGTATAAGTGGCTTTTAAACTCTCCACATCAATCTCAAACTCTTATAGTTAGTTAGTTGCATTGGATTAAGACACATTTTAACCCCATAAACACTAACATAGATGTTTACAGCTTCTAAGCAATTTTTTCTTGGTTTTAGCCTGTTTTGGGACAGAATGGATATAAGTGGCTTTTAAACTCTCCACATCAATCTCAAAGTCTTATAATTAGTTAGTTGGATTGGATTAAGACACATTTTAACCCCATAAACACTAACATATCTGTTTACAGCTACTAAGCAATGTTTTTTTGGTTTTAGCCTCTATTGGGACAAAATGGGAATAAGTGGCTTTTAAACTCTCCACATCTATCTCAAACTCTTATAATTATTTAGTTGCATTAGATTAAGACACATTTTAACCCCATAAACACTAACATAGCTGTTTACAGCTTCTAAGCAATGTTTTCTTGGTGTTAGCCTGTTTTGGGACAAAATGGGTATAAGTGACTTTTAAACTCTCCACATCTATCTCAAAGTCTTATAACTAGTCAGTTGCATTGGATTAAGACACATTTTAACCCCATAAACACTAACATAGCTGTTTAGTGCTTCTAAGCAATGTCTTCTTGCTGTTAGCCTGTTTTGGTACAAAATGGGTATAAGTGGCTTTTAAACTCTACACATCTATCTCAAACTCTTATACTTAGTTAGTTGCATTGGATTAAGACACATTTTAACCCCATAAACAGTAACATAGCCGTTTACAGCTTCTAAGCAATGTTTTCTTGGTTTTAGCCTGTTTTGGGACAAAATGGGTACAAGTGGCTTTTAAACTCTCCACATCTATCTCAAAGTCTTATAACTAGTCAGTTGCATTAGATTAAGACACATTTGAACCCCAGAAACACTAACTTAGCTATTTACAGCTTCTATGCAATGTTTTCTTGGTGTTAGCCTGTTTTTGGACAAAATGGGTATAAGTGGCTTTTAAACTCTCCACATCTATCTCAAAGTCTTATAACTAGTCAGTTGCATTGGATTAAGACACATTTTAACCCCATAAACACTAACATAGCTGTTTAGTGCTTCTAAGCAATGTCTTCTTGCTGTTAGCCTGTTTTGGGACAAAATGGGTATAAGTGGCTTTTAAACTCTCCACATCTATCTCAAACTCTTATACTTAGTTAGTTACATTGGATTAAGACACATTTTAACCCCATAAACAGTAACATAGCTGTTTACAGCTTCTAAGCAATGTTATCTTGGTGTTAGCCTGTTTTGGGACAAAATGGGTATAAGTGGCTTTTAAACTCTCCACATCTATCTCAAAGTCTTATAATTAGTTAGTTGCATTGGCTTAAGACACATTTTAACCCCATAAACACTAGCATAGCTGTTTACAGCTTCTAAGCAATGTTTTCTTGGTGTTAGCCTGTTTTGGGACAAAATGGGTATAAGTGGCTTTTAAACTCTCCACATCTATCTCAAACTCTTATAACTAGTTAGTTGCATTGGATTAAGACACATTTTAACCCCAGAAACACTAACATAGCTGTTTAGTGCTTCTAATCAATGTCTTCTTGGTTTTAGCCTGTGTTGGGACAAAATGGGTATAAGTGGCTTTTAAACTCTCCACATCAATCTCAAACTCTTATAGTTAGTTAGTTGCATTGGATTAAGACACATTTTAACCCCATAGACACTAACATAGCTGTTTACAGCTTCTAAGCAATGTTTTCTTGGTTTTAGCCTGTTTTGGGACAAAATGGGTATAAGTGGCTTTTAAACTCTCCACATCTATCTCAAACTCTTATAATTAGTTAGTTGCATTGGATTCAGACACATTTTAACCCCATAGACACTAACATAGCTGTTTACAGCTACTAAGCAATGTTTTCTTGGTGTTAGCCTCTTTTGGGACAAAATGGGTATAAGTGGCTTTTAAACTCTCCACATCTATCTCAAAGTCTTATAATTAGTTAGTTGCATTGGCTTAAGACACATTTTAACCCCATAAACACTAGCATAGCTGTTTACAGCTTCTAAGCAATGTTTTCTTGGTGTTAGCCTGTTTTGGGACAAAATGGGTATAAGTGGCTTTTAAACTCTCCACATCTATCTCAAACTCTTATAACTAGTTAGTTGCATTGGATTAAGACACATTTTAACCCCAGAAACACTAACATAGCTGTTTAGTGCTTCTAAGCAATGTCTTCTTGGTTTTAGCCTGTGTTGGGACAAAATGGGTATAAGTGGCTTTCAAACTCTCCACATCAATCTCAAACTCTTATAGTTAGTTAGTTGCATTGGATTAAGACACATTTTAACCCCATAGACACTAACATAGCTGTTTACAGCTTCTAAGCAATGTTTTCTTGGTGTTAGCCTGTTTTGGGACAAAATGTGTATAAGTGGCTTTTAAACTCTCCACATCTATCTCAAACTCTTATAATTAGTTAGTTGCATTGGATTAAGACACATTTTAACCCCAGAAACACTAACAAAGCTGTTTAGTGCTTCTAAGCAATGTTTTCTTGGTTTTAGCCTGTTTTGGGACAAAATGGGTATAAGTGGCTTTTAAACTCTCCACATCTATCTCAAACTCTGATAACTAGTCAGTTGCATTGGATTAAGACACATTTTAACCCCATAAACACTAACATAACTATTTACAGCTTCTAAGCAATGTTTTCTTGGTGTTAGCCTGTTTTGGGACAAAATGGGTATAAGTGGCTTTTAAACTCTCCACATCTATCTCAAAGTCTTATAACTAGTCAGTTGCATTGGATTAAGACACATTTTAACCTCATAAACACTGACATAGCTGTTTAGCGCTTCTAAGCAATATCTTCTTGCTGTTAGCCTGTTTTGGGACAAAATGGGTATAAGTGGCTTTTAAACTCTCCACATCTATCTCAAACTCTTATACTTAGTTAGTTGCATTGGATTAAGAAACATTTTAACCCCATAAACAGTAACATAGCTGTTTACAGCTTCTAAGCAATGTTATCTTGGTGTTAGCCTGTTTTAGGACAAAATGGGTATAAGTGGCTTTTAAACTCTCCGCATCTATCTCAAAGTCTTATAATTAGTTAGTTGCATTGGCTTAAGACACATTTTAACCGCATAAACACTAGTATAGCTGTTTACAGCTTCTAAGCAATGTTTTCTTGGTGTTAGCCTGTTTTGGGACAAAATGGGTATAAGTGGATTTTAAACTCTCCACATCTATCTCAAACTCTTATAATTAGTTAGTTGCATTGGATTAAGACACATTTTAACCCTAGAAACACTAACATAGCTGTTTAGTGCTTCTAAGCAATGTCTTCTTGGTTTTAGCCTGTTTTGGGACAAAATGGGTATAAGTGGCTTTTAAACTCTCCACATCAATCTCAAACTCTTATAGTTAGTTAGTTGCATTGGATTAAGACACATTTTAACCCCATAAACACTAACATAGATGTTTACAGCTTCTAAGCAATTTTTTCTTGGTTTTAGCCTGTTTTGGGACAGAATGGATATAAGTGGCTTTTAAACTCTCCACATCAATCTCAAAGTCTTATAATTACATAGTTGGATTGGATTAAGACACATTTTAACCCCATAAACACTAACATATCTGTTTACAGCTACTAAGCAATGTTTTTTTGGTTTTAGCCTCTATTGGGACAAAATGGGAATAAGTGGCTTTTAAACTCTCCACATCTATCTCAAACTCTTATAATTATTTAGTTGCATTAGATTAAGACACATTTTAACCCCATAAACACTAACATAGCTGTTTACAGCTTCTAAGCAATGTTTTCTTGGTGTTAGCCTGTTTTGGGACAAAATGGGTATAAGTGACTTTTAAACTCTCCACATCTATCTCAAAGTCTTATAACTAGTCAGTTGCATTGGATTAAGACATATTTTAACCCCATAAACACTAACATAGCTGTTTAGTGCTTCTAAGCAATGTCTTCTTGCTGTTAGCCTGTTTTGGTACAAAATGGGTATAAGTGGCTTTTAAACTCTACACATCTATCTCAAACTCTTATACTTAGTTAGTTGCATTGGATTAAGACACATTTTAACCCCATAAACAGTAACATAGCCGTTTACAGCTTCTAAGCAATGTTTTCTTGGTTTTAGTCTGTTTTGGGACAAAATGGGTACAAGTGGCTTTTAAACTCTCCACATCTATCTCAAAGTCTTATAACTAGTCAGTTGCATTAGATTAAGACACATTTGAACCCCAGAAACACTAACTTAGCTATTTACAGCTTCTATGCAATGTTTTCTTGGTGTTAGCCTGTTTTTGGACAAAATGGGTATAAGTGGCTTTTAAACTCTCCACATCTATCTCAAAGTCTTATAACTAGTCAGTTGCATTGGATTAAGACACATTTTAACCCCATAAACACTAACATAGCTGTTTAGTGCTTCTAAGCAATGTCTTCTTGCTGTTAGCCTGTTTTGGGACAAAATGGGTATAAGTGGCTTTTAAACTCTCCACATCTATCTCAAACTCTTATACTTAGTTAGTTACATTGGATTAAGACACATTTTAACCCCATAAACAGTAACATAGCTGTTTACAGCTTCTAAGCAATGTTATCTTGGTGTTAGCCTGTTTTGGGACAAAATGGGTATAAGTGGCTTTTAAACTCTCCACATCTATCTCAAAGTCTTATAATTAGTTAGTTGCATTGGCTTAAGACACATTTTAACCCCATAAACACTAGCATAGCTGTTTACAGCTTCTAAGCAATGTTTTCTTGGTGTTAGCCTGTTTTGGGACAAAATGGGTATAAGTGGCTTTTAAACTCTCCACATCTATCTCAAACTCTTATAATTAGTTAGTTGCATTGGATTAAGACACATTTTAACCCCAGAAACACTAACATAGCTGTTTAGTGCTTCTAAGAAATGTCTTCTTGGTTTTAGCCTGTTTTGGGACAAAATGGGTATAAGTGGCTTTTAAACTCTCCACATCAATCTCAAACTCTTATAGTTAGTTAGTTGAATTGAACTAAGACACATTTTAACCCCATAAACACTAACATAGCTGTTTACAGCTTCTAAGCAATGTTTTCTTGGTTTTAGCCTATTTTGGGACAAAATGGATATAAGTGGCTTTTAAACTCTCCACATCTATCTCAAACTCTTATACTTAGTTAGTTGCATTGGATTAAGACACATTTTAACCCCATGAACACTAACATAGCTGTTTACAGCTTCTAAGCAATGTTTTCTTGGTGTTAGCCTTTATTGGAACAAAATGGGTATAAGTTGCTTTTAAACTCTCCACATCTATTTCAAACTCTTATAACTAGTCAGTTGCATTGGATTAAGACACATTTTAACCCCAGAAACACTAACATAGCTGTTTAGTGCTTCTAAGCAATGTCTTCTTGGTTTTAGCCTGTTTTGGGACAGAATGGGTATTAGTGGCTTTTAAACTCTCCACATCTATCTCAAAGTCTTATAATTTGTTAGTTGCATTGGCTTAAGACACATTTTAACCCCCATAAACAGCTATGTTAGTGTTTACAGCTTCTAAGCAATGTTTTCTTGCTTTTAGCCTGTTTTGGGACAAAATGGGTATAAGTGGCTTTTAAACTCTCCATATCTATCTCAGACTCTTATAATTAGTTAGTCGCATTGGATTAAGACACATTTTAACCCCAGAAACACTAACATAGCTATTTACAGCTTCTAAGCAATGTTTTCTTGGTTTTAGCCTGTTTTGGGACAAAATGGGTATAAGTGGCTTTTAAACTCTCCACATCTATCTCAAACTATTATAATTAGTTAGTTGCATTGGATTAAGACACATTTTAACCCCAGAAACACTAACAAAGTTGTTTAGTGCTTCTAAGCAATGTTTTATTGGTTTTAGCCTATTTTGGGACAAAATGGGTATAAGTGGCTTTTAAACTCTCCACATCTATCTCAAAGTCTTATAACTAGTCAGTTGCATTGGATTAAGACACATTTTAACCCCAGAAACACTAACATAGCTATTTACAGCTTCTAAGCAATGTTTTCTTGGTGTTAGCCTGTTTTGGGACAAAATGGGTATAAGTGGCTTTTAAACTCTCCACATCTATCTCAAAGTCTTATAACTAGTCAGTTGCATTGGATTAAGACACATTTTAACCCCATAAACACTGACATAGCTGTTTAGTGCTTCTAAGCAATGTCTTCTTGCTGTTAGCCTGTTTTGGGACAAAATGGGTATAAGTGGCTTTTAAACTCTCCACATCTATCTCAAACTCTTAAACTTAGTTAGTTGCATTGGATTAAGACACATTTTAACCCCATAAACAGTAACATAGCTGTTTACAGCTTCTAAGCAATGTTATCTTGGTGTTAGCCTGTTTTGGGACAAAATGGGTATAAGTGGCTTTTAAACTCTCCGCATCTATCTCAAAGTCTTATAATTAGTTAGTTGCATTGGCTTAAGACACATTTTAACCCCATAAACACTAGTATAGCTGTTTACAGCTTCTAAGCAATGTTTTCTTGGTGTTAGCCTGTTTTGGGACAAAATGGGTATAAGTGGCTTTTAAACTCTCCACATCTATCTCAAACTCTTATAATTAGTTAGTTGCATTGGATTAAGACACATTTTAACCCCAGAAACACTAACATAGCTGTTTAGTGCTTCTAAGCAATGTCTTCTTGGTTTTAGCCTGTTTTGGGACAAAATGGGTATAAGTATTAGAATGTACCAAGGAGGAGAGGCCGGTAAGGCCGAGCCTTGGAAGAAGAGAAGAAAGGCCGGTAAGGCCGAGCCTTGGAAGAAGAGAAGAAAGGCCGGAAAGGCCATGTAAAGGCCGTGTCCGGTACCATGTACCGTGTCCGTGAACGGACCCATGTCCGGTGAGCGGCCAGGTAGGCCGTGAACACCAGGAAGAGAAGGCCCATGAAGATGCCCGTCCGTACAGGTCCGTCCGTACAGGCCCGTCCGTACAGGCCCGTCCGTACAGGCCCGTCCGTACGGTCTCGGCCTGTTACGTCCGTACGGCCTGCGCTTGGTCCAAGGGGCCTCAGAAGAGAAAGGCCGAGTTTGAGAGAAGGAAAACAAGGCCTTACAAGAGAGAGAGGCCCATGGGAAGAAGAGAAGAAAAGAGAGGCCAATGGGAAGAAGAAGAAGGGAAAAGCGCACAAGGAAGGAAGGGAAGGAAGAATCACGTGGCCTTTGGTTGGTGAAGGAAGGAGCTGTCCCTTTCACCATTGTCTTGCCCAAGAGAAGACCACTTTATGTCCCTATCTCCCTTCTTCTCTCTCTAACGGTCATATAACATTTTGTACTCATATATTACATTGCATACACTCTCATATGTAACAACACATCACAATATTATCTAAAAGAAGAGAATCCGATTTCCCCTCTCTACTTGTGTTCTTGTTCATATTCACAATGTAGATTGTTTAGGTGATTAGCGGTTAGGGGCTGCCCTTAAGGCAGCCTATTCTCTTCTCAAATCCACCTAAACTCTTCTTATTTACTGCTTTACTTAGCCTAGATTACTGATTCTTAATCCTCCTTCTCCTAAGTACACAAACTCTAAGTGTTGTGATACTAGAAGAGGATAAGTCTCAAACTAGTGCTTCTCCTAGTTAGGATCCGCTTACTCTCTAGTATTTGGGTTCTATCTAGCTTGTTTATGGGGAGTTCATCACAAGTTGATGTTCTCTCCTCCCCCTTGAGAATGAGTTAGTTTGTTGTGGGTAAAGGGGGATTCATTCACCAAGTGTTTGTCTACCCTCTCTTGTGAGCTTTGTCTCATAAATCCCAACATGGTAGCAGAGCAGGCTCTGTTCTTGGTGACTCAAACTCGTTCTCAAGTTGGTTCTCTTAGGAGTTAGCTTAATTAAAGTTTTAATCCTAGCCTAGGTGTTAAATCGCTTAGCTTAGTTTCTTTAAAACTTTAATTTTGCTTTTGTTGATTAAATCGATTCTCTAGCAGCTCATTGTTGAGTAAGCTTGGTCTCTTGTCTTGTTAGAATTTGTAGACCAAGTGTGTGGAAAGAAATCGATTTTACAAGCCCCATCCTTAAGCTTTACCGATTTGGTAATAGCTTTGTTTATTTTGGGATGTGTGGGAAGTGATGAACCATTGAGCAAATTGTGTTGTTCATGGTGAGGATTCACGGTTCTTGTGTGCTTGTATGAGGCACGAAATTCTTAGGATTTAGCTCTCTTAGGATTTAGTTAATTTTCCTCTAAAGGTTTAATTTTGCTTTTGTTAAATTTCCTTTAAAGGCTTAATTACTAAATCGCTACTTCTTCTTCTCAATGTTGAGAAAGCTTTGTTTCTGGCCCTATGGTGTGTCCAGATCCAAGCTTGAAGAAGAGAGAGATCTTAATTTTCGCATCTCATGTCCGCTTGGTCAACTAGACTAAAGCTGTTCAAAGATGCATTCTTTTAACCGTTGGACAATAGGTTGTTCCAAAGGCTTTTGTTGTTTCTTCTTTGCTTGGGACCACGAAAAACATCTTCTATATGTTATTTTCGTGGATCTAAAGCCTTAAGATCTTGGAGAACACTTTGTTTAAGTGATTCTACCATGAGTTAGGTCCAAACCGTTGGAGAAATTAATTTTCCAAACGGTCCATGTGTTTCAGCCATTAAAGCACCAAAGTCTTGTTGAATGTTGGATGCTCTTGGCTGTCAAAGCTTCTGCAAACTCAAGAAAACAGAGTATAACTCTGTCCATAAGAACTCTTGAGCAAATTCTCTATTCTACTCTCCACTCATCTTATACTACCCCCCATTCTCTTATATATATACTCTATTATACTCTCTTTGGTTACTTATTCTCCATTTACACTCTATACTCTACTCTACACTCTATACTCTAACCCCTAACAATCTCTTGTTTAGAATCTGTCCCATTAAATTTTGGTTTCAGTTTCAAACTTGAAGATTGTGTGGAGCTCACTTGCTATCTCAAGAAGAAGTGGCGAGGTTGAAGGCTACAAAGAAGCCATGAGAAGGCGCAGCACAATGCTTGGAGTTAGAACCAATGGCCATCAAGCTTCTTAGACCACACGTTTCACCACCATAGTAATAAACTCCGGCGGTCAGGTTTACCCGAGGAGAGCAGAAGACTCTTTTGAGCGAGGTAACCTATTAAGCTGACCGAGAGAGATAAAGCTTTGGGTATTAAACTCCGGCGGTTAGACTCATCCGAGGAGAGCAGAAGACTCTTTTGAGCGAGGTGGTCTATTTAAGGCTGACCGAGAGAGATAAAGCTATGGAGGAAGTTCTAGTGGAGAGAGCTGGTGGAAGGTGATGAATCAGCCCAAGGACATGTGTATTAGTGCCAAGGTGCTGATCGGATGTGCACAAGACTTTAAGGGAGGTCAAGCACAAGGTTTCAAGGAAAATGATGAGATGTCAGCTCATCATCAAGTCAATGGTACGGGGGAGATAGACGTTATACTTAAACTCGCCGCCCCTCACATTCCCTGTTCCAAACTCTCGGCAACAAGCAAGTCCTTGCCGAGACGTCTCAAAGATCGACTCGGACGAAACCCTTCCACTGCGATTCAGCTTCCGCGTTCTTCACCAAAGTTCGAGACCAGAGAGTCATCTTGCCAGTGAAAGTGAAATCATACCAATCCGAGCAACCGATCAAAAGTTATGCCCGATTCAGTGGGCGTATATCAG
The DNA here is from genome assembly GCF_030686135.1 of Camelina sativa. Classification (NCBI taxonomy): domain Eukaryota; kingdom Viridiplantae; phylum Streptophyta; class Magnoliopsida; order Brassicales; family Brassicaceae; genus Camelina; species Camelina sativa. Next base: position 24,687,185 of record NC_141899.1, on the reverse strand, counting down.
TCTGTAGCGGTCTCAAGAAGAGAGGTCCAAACCGCATCAATGATCAGCCTCTCTCCTTCCTATTCATCAAAACACCAAAAGGCTGTGCTCTAAACCCTACTCTATTTAAATTCCTAATTATTTTTAGTTCCATTGCTAGTCTTTACACTTCCATATGATTTTTCTTAAATTGTCACACTTATAGAAATTTACTTTGATATTCCTCATAGCATACACTTACACTTTTCTTCTTTATCACTTGTTTAAAGGGTAAAGGAGACTATGAGAGCCTCAAAGAAATTCTAAAGGTGCAAGGATGGAGATCATAAGGAAGGTGCCAAAGGCAAGGTGGGCTAAGGAGAAGTAGCGGTTCAAGTCATGAAGAGAAGAGAGCTAGTTCCTTATAAACCAAGGTCAAGGGACATCATGGATAGTGAAGGCTATACTCTTTTTCCCTCTAACAAAGTTTTATCCCAAGAGGTTTTCTTTGTTGAGGTTTTTTTTAATGAGGTAGACTACACTACTCCACTCTTGATCTTTGGTCCCCATGGTGTCCCGCCGATCAAGCGTGCGGGGGAGTATTAGAATGTACCAAGGAGGAGAGGCCGGTAAGGCCGAGCCTTGGAAGAAGAGAAGAAAGGCCGGTAAGGCCGAGCCTTGGAAGAAGAGAAGAAAGGCCGGAAAGGCCATGTAAAGGCCGTGTCCGGTACCATGTACCGTGTCCGTGAACGGACCCATGTCCGGTGAGCGGCCAGGTAGGCCGTGAACACCAGGAAGAGAAGGCCCATGAAGATGCCCGTCCGTACAGGTCCGTCCGTACAGGCCCGTCCGTACAGGCCCGTCCGTACAGGCCCGTCCGTACGGTCTCGGCCTGTTACGTCCGTACGGCCTGCGCTTGGTCCAAGGGGCCTCACAAGAGAAAGGCCGAGTTTGAGAGAAGGAAAACAAGGCCTTACAAGAGAGAGAGGCCCATGGGAAGAAGAGAAGAAAAGAGAGGCCAATGGGAAGAAGAAGAAGGGAAAAGCGCACAAGGAAGGAAGGGAAGGAAGAATCACGTGGCCTTTGGTTGGTGAAGGAAGGAGCTGTCCCTTTCACCATTGTCTTGCCCAAGAGAAGACCACTTTATGTCCCTATCTCCCTTCTTCTCTCTCTAACGGTCATATAACATTTTGTACTCATATATTACATTGCATACACTCTCATATGTAACAACACATCACAATATTATCTAAAAGAAGAGAATCCGATTTCCCCTCTCTACTTGTGTTCTTGTTCATATTCACAATGTAGATTGTTTAGGTGATTAGCGGTTAGGGGCTGCCCTTAAGGCAGCCTATTCTCTTCTCAAATCCACCTAAACTCTTCTTATTTACTGCTTTACTTAGCCTAGATTACTGATTCTTAATCCTCCTTCTCCTAAGTACACAAACTCTAAGTGTTGTGATACTAGAAGAGGATAAGTCTCAAACTAGTGCTTCTCCTAGTTAGGATCCGCTTACTCTCTAGTATTTGGGTTCTATCTAGCTTGTTTATGGGGAGTTCATCACAAGTTGATGTTCTCTCCTCCCCCTTGAGAATGAGTTAGTTTGTTGTGGGTAAAGGGGGATTCATTCACCAAGTGTTTGTCTACCCTCTCTTGTGAGCTTTGTCTCATAAATCCCAACAATAAGTGGCTTTTAAACTCTCCACATCAATCTCAAACTCTTATAGTTAGTTAGTTGCATTGGATTAAGACACATTTTAACCCCATAAACACTAACATAGATGTTTACAGCTTCTAAGCAATTTTTTCTTAGTTTTAGCCTGTTTTGGGACAAAATGGATATAAGTGGCTTTTAAACTCTCCACATCAATCTCAAAGTCTTATAATTAGTTAGTTGGATTGGATTAAGACACATTTTAACCCCATAAACACTAACATAGCTGTTTACAGCTACTAAGCAATGTTTTCTTGGTTTTAGCCTCTATTGGGACAAAATGGGAATAAGTGGCTTTTAAACTCTCCACATCTATCTCAAACTCTTATAATTATTTAGTTGCATTGGATTAAGACACATTTTAACCCCATAAACACTAACATAGCTGTTTACAGCTTCTAAGCAATGTTTTCTTGGTTTTAGCTTGTTTTGGGACAAAATGGGTATAAGTGGCTTTTAAACTCTCCACATCTATCTCAAACTCTTATAATAAGTTAGTTGCATTGGATTAAGACACATTTTAACCCCAGAAACACTAACATAGCTGTTTACAGCTTCTAAGCAATGTTTTCTTGGTTTTAGCCTCTATTGGGACAAAATGGGAATAAGTGGCTTTTAAACTCTCCACATCTATCTCAAACTCTTATAATTAGTTAGTTGCATTGGATTAAGACACATTTTAACCCCATAAACACTAACATAGCTGTTTACAGCTTCTAAGCAATGTCTTCTTGGTTTTAGCCTGTTTTGGGACAGAATGGGTATAAGTGGCTTTTAAACTCTCCACATCAATCTCAAACTCTTATAGTTAGTTAGTTGCATTGGATTAAGACACATTTTTGATGGTCATATATTTTACCTTGCATAGCTTTAGGACCAATCATGCATTTTAGGACGAATCATGCATTAGAGTTTAACCATTTTAACCATTATTGCATAGCTTTAGGACCAATCATGCATTAGAGTTTAGTTGCATTGCATTTGCATCTTTTCATGCATAAACAGGTGATTTTGGAGCTTAAGGAGCATGGAAGCAATGGAGAAGAGATGTGATGCAATCATGAGGAGGAAACAAGGGAGTTAAGGCTGAAGAACCAAGGTCCAGAGTCCAACTCGACGGCACACCCGACCAGACACTCGACCGTGTGCTGAGGAGGACTCGACCGAGTGGAGATTGCACGAGAGAAGCCAGCTCGACCAGCCACTCGACCGAGCACTGGTCGAGTTGACCGAGCCGTTGACTACTTTGACTTTTTGTATTTTTAGGGCTTCCACTCTCCTCCTATATAAAGCCTTGTACCTGCAGCCACCAAAAGAGTCCAGCTTTTTAGATATTCTCTAAACCTAGTTTTTACCCTTTTGGGAATTATTCCTTTTGCACTTTTATTTTTCTTAGATCTTGTACTTGAAAAAGACTAAATTCCTCAATATTGTTGGTTTCATAACTTTCTTAATATTGAGAATTTGAGTTTGATCCTTTCATCAATATTGAAGATCTTTGTTTCATCTTTCTAATAATGCAAGTTTAAATATTTTCTGGGTTTTTGACTTTGTTCATCATGTATTGTTGTGAGTAGTTTGCTTAGGATCTTGAGGATGGGTTAGGATGGATTGATCTTGTGGTTTATGTGATTTGGTCAAGCTTGATTGTTGTAGATATCTTCTAGGCTAGATGTTCTTAATGCTGATCCTATATCTGAGAGGGTAGGATCTGATTTCAAGCTTCTTAGCATCACACCAATGTTTAAGAAGCATAGATAAGGCTAGATCTAGAGCTTACCATTAGGCTTGCTAAGAGATTAGAGGTCTTGTTTGGTTTTAGATGTATTGCTTAATGCCTGCTTGTGTAGATTCTTTACTGTGTGAGAACAAGTCTAGAATTGTATAGGGTTGATTGTTTCTTGACCATGAGAGTGGGAGAAACTTGTCTTAGATTTATATGTCTAAAGGTTAGCTCAAAGTTTGCTTGAGATTTGTTGACCAAGTTAGATAACCACAATGATTAGTTCATCCCATGAATCCTTCCTCAGGACCTTCTTTGTTTATCGATTTTAACGTCTTAATCCTGTTACTTGCTTGTTGTTTGATTCGTATTTGCATTGCTCTGTTTTTATTGTGTTGCTCTGTTTTCCGGATTTAACCAACTCGACCTCCCACTCGACCTACACTCGGTCGAGTGCTTGCTCGAGTTCATCCCCAGAACTCTGGTTTATGATTTGTGATTGTCCTGTTTCATTCCTGTTTCATTCCTGTTTCATTCTAGTTGCATTCATTTAGTGTTCAGTTCATTAATTGTCTTGCATTAGTTCATTAGTAGTAGTTTCTATTTCTGTTCTTGCTTCATTACTGTTACAATCATTCAGTTTCATTTGAATTTAGTTCTTAGTTCTTGTAGTTTACTCTTTGCATCTTTACATTTTCATCTTAGGATTGTTAGTGACAAGTAGTCTTTACATTTGTCTTAACTTAGATTCATATGCATATCTTAATTGTTCACAAACACTCATTTAGGATTGATACCTCTTATACTGCAACAGCATAAGTATGAAACCGCACACACACCTTGTCCGTACATCCGTCCGTACAACCATCACCATTGGGCCGTCCGTACAGCTAAAGGCCTACCAAGCTCAACCCATGAGGATCACGAGTCCATTCCATGTTCACCAGCCTCCAACGGTCACAAGAGCTTCTCGATCCTTCTCCTCATAGCCGTTAGTGTAGAGTGTGCAAGTGGGAAGGATCACATGTCTTCTTAAGGACATGTCGCTATCTTTATATGTAAATGTGCCTAGGATCATAGTAGTATATTCTTTTGTATATGTCTATAAGTAGATTGTAATTATGTTCTAAATGAAGTAAGAAGAGATAATATCTCTTTCTCCACAATACTCTCTTTATACTCTCTTACTATACTCTCAACGATTCTCACTCTCTTGTTATTCAAATCTTCTCACTAAACTCATAATCAATCCTATTAATTCTTACATGGTATCAGAGCCTTGTTGCTCGTCATTCTAAAGCTTTTGATCATCACTTACTTCCGCTTCTCTTCTCTCTCTTTTTCTGTTTTTGACTTGAAAGTCATTTCTTTTTAACCGTTGGATATTAGCTTTACCTAACGGTCTCTTCATCATGGAAAGTGTCAAAACCATGGTTGTTCCGGTGACTCTCAAGGGAGAGAACTATCTGCTGTGGGCGAGGACCACGAAAACTGCCCTTTGTGGCCGAGGCCTTTGGTCTCACGTTGAGATGAGCGAAGCTCCGAGTGGCGAGGCCACCAAGGACGGCAAGGAACTTGCCGGAGATGAAAAGAACTAATGGTTCCAAGAAGACCAAGGAGTCTTAGCCATCATTCAAAACTCTCTAGATGCCCCCATTCTTGAAGCCTACTCCTACTGCGAGACGGCGAAGGACTTGTGGGACACCCTCAAGAACGTTTTTGGTAATATTACCAATGTCAACCGTATCTTCGAGATTAAAAGGGCCATCAACAACCTCAACCAAGAGGATATGGAGTTTACAAAGCATTTTGGGAAGTTTAGGTCCCTTTGGGCTGAACTAGAAATGCTGCGACCGGCGACAATTGATCCGGCCATACTGAACGAGAGGCGTGAACAAGACAAAGTGTTTGGGCTGCTCTTGACCCTAAACCCCTCCTACAATGATCTCATCAAGCACATCTTGCGGTCAGATAAACTCCCAAGCCTTGATGATGTTTGTAACCAAATCCAAAAGGAGCATGGCTCCATGGGATTGTTCGGCAGCAAGGGAGAGCTGGTGACCGCTAACAAAGCTGAGATGGCATCAGCAAACAAAGGCTACTACCGACCGGAGGACAAGAACAACCCGCCGGTTTGTGAGCACTGTAAGAAGCTTGGCCACTTCAAGAGCCGCTGCTGGATCCTACATCCGCATCTAGCACCACCACCGGGAACAATCCGAGGTGGACGACCAAACCGCAGAGGACCACCGAGAGCTCACCAAGCAACTGCCGTGGGGGAGCCATCGATCTCTGAGCAGCCTCAACAAGTGACCGGTGGAACTGCTCTTGCTGCAGCATCGTCCGAGCTGGTAAGGCGGTCCGACCTTGATGCGCTCATCAAAGCCCTCAAGGAGGCCACCGGTAAAGCGTTTCTTACTTCAAACAAAACTAAGTCTCTTATTGTTGATTCTGGTGCATCTCATTACATGATTAGTGATTCTAGGTTAATGAGTGATATTAAGCCTGCTAATGGTAATGTTGTGATAGCTAATGGTGTGAAAGTTCCAATTAAAGGCATAGGGAATTTAAAGTTATTTAACAAAGAAACTAAAGCTTTCTATATGCCAAATTTCACATCTAATTTGCTATCAGTTAAGAGGGCCACCACTGATTTAAATTGTTATGCAATATTTGGTCCTAACAAGGTTCATTTTCAGGATATTGAGACAAGTAAAGTTCTTGGTCAAGGAGGTTCCAAGGATGATCTATATGTGCTTGAGGACTTGAATCTATCTTCTTCTACTGCATCTTGTTTTAATTCGGTTATTATTAAACCTAGTGATTCTATTTTACATGCTAGGCTAGGACATCCTCATACTAGAGCTTTATCATTAATGTTTCCTAATATTTCTTTTAAAAATGATGAGTGTGAGGCATGTATTCTTGGTAAACATTGCAAGGCTGTTTTTCCTAAATCTATGACTATTTATGAAAATTGTTTTGATTTAGTCCATTCAGATGTTTGGACTTCCCCTTGCTTGTCTAGAGAAAATCAAAAATATTTTGTGACTTTTATTGATGAAAAATCAAAATATACTTGGCTGACCTTGCTTCCTTCTAAAGATAGAGTTCTTGAAGCCTTCACTAATTTTCAAAAATATGTGACTAACCATTATAATGCAAAGATTAAAATTTTGAGATCAGATAATGGGGGAGAGTATACAAGCCATGCCTTCAAACAATACCTAGCAAACCATGGGATTATTCATCAAACAAGCTGTCCATATACACCCCAACAAAATGGTGTTGCTGAAAGGAAGAATAGGCACCTCATGGAAGTGGCAAGATCCATGATGTTTCACACCAATGTTCCAAAGAAGTTTTGGGGAGATGCTGTTCTTGCGGCTTGCTACCTCATTAACCGGACACCAACCAAAGTTCTTCAAGACAGTTCACCATTTGAGGTACTAAACAAGGTAAAACCCTCATTTGATCATTTAAGAGTATTTGGCTGCGTGTGTTATGTGTTGAAGCCAGGAGAACTGCGCGACAAGCTTGATGCTAAGAGTGTTAAGAGCATGTTCCTTGGGTACTCGACGACTCAAAAAGGCTACAAGTGCTACGAGCCGGACATGAAGCGCGTTTTTGTCTCTCGTGATGTTAAGTTCGTGGAGTCTAAAGGCTTCTATGAGGAAAAGAACTGGGAGAGCCTTCGAGACTTGTCCACCTCACCATCTGACCGAGCTAACAACCTTCGCATCCTTCTCGAGAGACTCGGTGTTGACAATGCCCCCGCGTCAACACCTGCACCCCCAGTCAATGCACCGGCCACTTCACCGCCGGAGCCTCTAGACAATGATCTCTCGGCTGCACTTGATGAACACTCGGCTGAACTTGATGAACAATCCGATGATGAAAATGGTTTAAATTCAGTTCCAGTGGACAATGCTTCCGGTGATGAGGATTATGTGCCCACCGAGGAAGACAATGACGATGAGGCCACACCACAGGAAGTCATCCCACTTCGCCGCAGTGAACGCCTCAAGTTTCCCCCCTCCAAATGGCGAAACACTCGGGTCTACTACAACAACGTTGCTGTAGCTCATCCGATTCAAGCGGTATGCACCTTGGCTCATTTTCCTCCACACCATCAAGTGTTTCTTGGCAAGATTGATGCTCATTGGATTCCCAAAGACTATGAAGAAGCCAAGAATCATAAGGAATGGTGTGATGCTGTCGATGCCGAGAAGAATGCAATGGAGGCCAATCATACATGGGACGAGGCTGACTTACCCAAAGGCAAGAAGGCTGTGACATCCAGGTGGATCTTTACCATTAAATATAAGAGTGATGGGGAGATCGAACGCTACAAAGCCAGACTCGTTGCAAGGGGGTTCACTCAAACGTATGGGGAGGACTACCGAGATACGTTTGCACCGGTGGCCAAACTTCACACGGTTCGAGTTGTTCTCTCTCTTGCAACCAACCTTGACTGGGACTTATGGCAAATGGATGTTAAGAACGCCTTCTTACAAGGAGAGCTCGAGGATGAAGTTTATATGAGGCCACCTCCGGGTTTAGAAGACATCATTGGTCCCGGGAAAGTATTGAAACTGAACAAGGCGATTTATGGACTCAAACAGTCCCCTAGGGCTTGGTATCACAAGTTAAGCACCACACTCCTTGAGAAAGGCTTCCGAAAATCAGAGGCTGACCACACTCTATTCACCTTGCCAAGTGAGAAAGGTATTATAGTCATTCTAGTTTATGTTGATGATATCATCATAACTGGAAGTGACAAGGTAGGCATTCAAGAAACTAAGGCTTACCTTAAGTCAGTTTTTGATATCAAAGACCTAGGAGAACTTAAATATTTTCTTGGTATAGAAGTATATAGGACTAATGAAGGATTGTTTTTATCACAAAGAAAATATGCTCTTGATTTATTGAGTGAAGCAGGGAAGCTAGGTTCAAAATCTGTATCTACACCCCTTGATGAAAACTATAAGGCCGGAGGAAAGGGGGAGGTTGATGCAGCTCCATTTCAAGACGTCAAGCGATACCGGCGGCTAGTAGGTAAGCTTATATACCTTACTATCACTAGACCTGACATTTGCTTTGCTGTTAATCAGGTGAGCCAACACATGCAAAGTCCTACCGTGCACCATTGGGGTATGGTGAACCGAATCCTCAAATATCTCAAGGGCTCGCCGGGGCAAGGCATATGGATGGGTTGAAATGAAAGCACGGAGCTAGTAGGGTATTGTGATGCGGATTACGCCGGAGACCGTGGAGACCGTCGCTCCACTACAGGCTATTGCACGTTCCTAGGAGGCAATTTGATCACATGGAAGAGCAAGAAACAAAAGGTGGTATCCCTATCAAGTGCTGAATCGGAGTATAGAGCCATGAGAAAGTTAACAACCGAGTTGATGTGGCTCAAGGCACTCATCAAGGACCTTGGAATCGAGTCACCTAAGCCTATTACTATGCATTGCGACAATGAGGCAGCTATTCACATCGCAACAAACTCGGTGTTCCATGAGAGAACCAAGCACATTGAAGTCGACTGCCACAAAGTCCACAAGTGTGTGAGTACATTCACTCCAAACTTGGCCTCAAAGATCTTACTCGGCCATGATTGTCTTCACATGATGCCCACACTCTTTTTCCCTTAAGTATAGTTTTTCCCAAGTGGTTTTCTATACTAAGGTTTTTAATGAGATGGGTGTGCATGAGTCCAAGCTTGATCAATGCTCATGATCAAACTTGAGGGGGAGTATGAAACCGCACACACACCTTGTCCGTACATCCGTCCGTACAACCATCACCATTGGGCCGTCCGTACAGCTAAAGGCCTACCAAGCTCAACCCATGAGGATCACGAGTCCATTCCATGTTCACCAGCCTCCAACGGTCACAAGAGCTTTTCGATCCTTCTCCTCATAGCCGTTAGTGTAGAGTGTGCAAGTGGGAAGGATCACATGTCTTCTTAAGGACATGTCGCTATCTTTATATGTAAATGTGCCTAGGATCATAGTAGTATATTCTTTTGTATATGTCTATAAGTAGATTGTAATTATGTTCTAAATGAAGTAAGAAGAGATAATATCTCTTTCTCCACAATACTCTCTCTATACTCTCTTACTATACTCTCAACGATTCTCACTCTCTTGTTATTCAAATCTTCTCACTAAACTCATAATCGATCCTATTAATTCTTACAGGACTTGGCTGTTATAAAAAGAAAAGAAAGAAAAGAGAAAGAAAAAGGGTAGAGACTTTAAGAGGAGATTGTGTTTAAGCAAAGTCTAGTGAAAGGATGGGAAGTAAAATGTTGTTTAAGATGGTTCTAGTTAAGGAAAAGAAAAGAAAGAAAAGAAAAGTTTAGCAAAATGCTTATATATCTTAAGAATAAGAAGAAAAGAGAACTATAGCAAATAAGTAAGAATCCCCCATCCCACTAGAAAGATCAAATAAGAAACATCTCCTAAGACTTGAAAACCAAAAGAGAAAAGGGTTAAAGAGAAAAGAAGAAGTAAAGGGTAGCACTAGGATCATTTGGGTTTAGATTGCTAGGATAAACACTTTGGGTGCCTTTGGGTAGACAAGGTTTTATTCTTGTATGTGTCTAGGTGTTCTTACCTTTAGCATTCTTCTAAAGCTCAATCCATTTTCATGAGAGAACCTTGATATTGACAAGCCCCACTCTAAAAAAGAGACCATCATTGTCTCAAAACCCTTTATTGCCAAGCCAAATGAGTTTAAGCATTGCATAGAATTGATTCATGTTCTTGTTTAATGAATGTTAAAGGAAGTGGTTGAATTGAATGCATGTGGATAACTAAGGCTCAAATCAATAAAGGTTGTGAAATGCTTGTCTAAAGTCTTTAATTTTAGCTCATTCAACTTGCATCATAGTACTAGTAACTTGGACATTGATTCTAGATGGTCTATTTGCAAGCTTTAGAAGCTGAGATCCCACTTTCAAACCTCACTTACCTTCTTATGTCTTGCTTATTTGCTTGAGGGCAAGCAAAGACTAAGTTTGGGGGTGTTGATGTTCATATATTTTATCTTGTTTTCCTTTAGTTTATTCACATCTTTTAACCATTATTGCATAGCTTTAGGACCAATCATGCTTTAGAGTTTAGTTGCATTGCATTTGCATCTTTTCATGCATAAACAGGTGATTTTGGAGCTTAAGGAGCATGGAAGCAATGGAGAAGAGATGTGAAGCAATCATGAGGAGGAAACAAGGGAGTTAAGGCTGAAGAACCAAGGTCCAGAGTCCAACTCGACCGCACACCCGACCAGACACTCGACCGTGTGCTGAGGAGGACTCGACCGACTGGAGATTGCACGAGAGAAGCCAGCTCGACCAGCCACTCGACTGAGCACTGGTCGAGTTGACCGAGCCGTTGACTACTTTGACTTTTTGTATTTTTAGGGCTTCCACTCCCCTCCTATATAAAGCCTTGTACCTGCAGCCACCAAAAGAGTCCAGCTTTTTAGATATTCTCTAAACCTAGTTTTTACCCTTTTGGGAATTATTCCTTTTGCACTTTTATTTTTCTTAGATCTTGTACTTGAAAAAGACTAAATTCCTCAATATTGTTGGTTTCATAACTTTCTTAATATTGAGAATTTGAGTTTGATCCTTTCATCAATATTGAAGATCTTTGTTTTATCTTTCTAATAATGCAAGTTTCAATATTTTCTGGGTTTTTGACTTTGTTCATCATGTATTGTTGTGAGTAGTTTGCTTAGGATCTTGAGGATGGGTTAGGATGGATTGATCTTGTGGTTTATGTGATTTGGTTAAGCTTGATTGTTGTAGATCTCTTCTAGGCTAGATGTTCTTAATGTTGATCCTATATCTGAGAGGGTAGGATCTGATTTCAAGCTTCTTAGCATCACACCAATGTTTAAGAGGGTAGATCTAGAGCTTACCATTATGCTTGCTAAGAGATTAGAGGTCTTGTTTGGTTTGAGATGTATTGCTTAATGCCTGCTTGTGTAGATTCTTTACTGTGTGAGAACAAGTCTAGAATTGCATAGGGTTGATTGTTTCTTGACCATGAGAGTGGGAGAAACTTGTCTTAGATTTATATGTCTAGAGGTTAGCTCAAAGTTTGCATGAGATTTGTTGACCAAGTTAGATAACCACAATGATTAGTTCATCCCATGAATCCTTCCTCAGGACCTTCTTTGTTTATTGATTTTAAAATCTTAATCCTGTTACTTGCTTGTTGTTTGATTCGTATTTGCATTGCTCTGTTTTTATTGTGTTGCTTTGTTTTCCGGATTTAACCAACTCGACCTCCCACTCGACCTACACTCGGTCGAGTGCTTGCTCAAGTTCATCCCTAGAACTCTGGTTTATGATTTTTGATTGTCCTGTTTCATTCCTGTTTCATTCCTGTTTCATTCTCGTTGCATTCATTTAGTTTTCAGTTCATTAATTGTCTTGCATTAGTTCATTAGTAGTAGTTTCTATTTCTGTTCTTGCTTCATTACTGCTACAATCATTCAGTTTCATTTGCATTTAGTTCTTAGTTCTTGTAATTTACTCTTTGCATCTTAACATTTTCATCTTAGGATTGTTAGTGACAAGCAATCTTTACATTTGTCTTAACTTAGATTCATATGCATATCTTAATTGTTCACAAACACTCATTTAGGATTGATACCTCTTATACTGCGACAGCATAAGGGGAATTGAAACACCCATCCATCATTCCATTCATAGCATAAATTCATCATCATTCACCATCCATAATAAAACCTTGTTTCAATTCTAACCCCAGAAACACTAACATAGTTGTTTACAGCTTCTAAGCAATGTTTTCTTGGTTTTAGCCTCTATTGGGACAAAATGGGTATAAGTAGGTTTTAAACTCTCCACATCTATCTCAAACTCTTATACTTAGTTAGTTGCATTAGATTAAGACACATTTTAACCCCAGAAACACTAACATAGCTATTTACAGCTACTAAGCAATGTTTTCTTGGTTTTAGCCTCTATTGGGACAAAATGGGAATAAGTGGCTTTTAAACTCTCCACATCTATCTCAAACTCTTATAATTACTTAGTTGCATTGGATTACGACACATTTTAACCCCAAAAACACTAACATAGCTGTTTACAGCTTCTAAGCAATGTTTTCTTGGTTTTAGCCTGTTTTGGGACAAAATGGGTATAAGTGGCCTTTAAACTCTCCACATCTATCTCAAAGTCTTATAATTTGTTAGTTCCATTGGATTAAGACACATTTTAACCCTATAAACACTAACATAGCTGTTTAGTGCTTCTAAGCAAAGTTTTCTTGGATTTAGCGTGTTTTGGGACAAAATGGGTATAAGTGGCTTTTAAACTCTCCACATCTATCTCAAACTCTTATAATTAGTTAGTTGCATTGGATTAAGACACATTTTAACCCCAGTAACACTAACATAGCTGTTTAGTGCTTCTAAGCAATGTCTTCTTGGTTTTAGCCTGTTTTGGGACAAAATGGGTATAAGTGGCTTTTAAACTATCAACATCTATGTCAAACTCTTATAATTAGTTAGTTGCATTGGATTAAGACACATTTTAACCCCATAAACACTAACATAACTGTTTACAGCTTCTAAGCAATGTTTTCTTGGTGTTAGCCTGTTTTGGGATAAAATGGGTATAAGTGGCTTTTAAACTCTCCACATCTATCTCAAAGTCTTATAACTAGTCAGTTGTATTGGATTAAGACACATTTTAACCCCAGAAACACTAACATAGCTGTTTAGTGCTTCTAAGCAATGTTTTCTTGGTTTTAGCCTGTTTTGGGACAGAATGGGTATAAGTGGCTTTTAAACTCTCCACATCTATCTCAAACTCTTATAACTAGTCAGTTGCATTGGATTAAGACACATTTTAACCCCATAAACACTAACATAGCTGTTTACAGCTTCTAAGCAATGTTTTCTTGGTTTTAGCATGTTTTGGGACAAAATGGGTATAAGTGGCTTTTAAACTCTCCACATCCATCTCAAACTCTTATAACTAGTCAGTTGCATTGGATTAAGACACATTTTAACCCCAGAAACACTAACATAGCTATTTACAGCTTCTAAGCTATGTTTTCTTGGTTTTAGCCTGTTTTGGGACAAATTGGGTATAAGTGGCTTTTAAACTCTCCACATCCATCTCAAACTCTTATACTTAGTTAGTTGCATTGGAATAAGACACATTTTAACACCAGAAACACTAACAAAGCTGTTTAGTGCTTCTAAGCAATCTTTTCTTGGTTTTAGCCTGTTTTGGAACAAAATGAGTATAAGTGGCTTTTAAACTCTCCACATCTATCTCAAAGTCTTATAATTAGTTATTTGCATTGGCTTAAGACACATTTTAACCCTAGAAACACTAACAAAGCTGTTTAGTCTTATAATTAGTTAGTTGCATTGGATTAAGACACATTTTAACCCCATAAACACTAACATAACTGTTTACAGCTTCTAAGCAATGTTTTCTTGGTGTTACCCTGTTTTGGGACAAAATGGGTATAAGTGGCTTTTAAACTCTCCACATCTATCTCAAACTCTTATAATTAGTTAGTTGCATTGGATTAAGACACATTCTTATTGATCAAGAGAATAAGCCTAAGGCAGCCATGGCCGTCCGTACAATTATGGGGCCGTCCGTACAACCAAGCAATAAGGCCGAGTCATGTAAGTGTGTAAAGACAATGAGGAGGCCTGCTCTCCTTAGGCCCATGAGAAGGATCTAGAATGTCGCTTGTAGCCGTTAGAGAGGAGGAACAAGTGGAGTCACGGGTTATGTTGTGTTTAAGGAGACTAGGACGGGTCACTATCACCGTTGGGATTAGTTCTATCTCTCTCCTTGTCCCTATCACTTATACGATCGGTTGGTAGAGGGTGTAGCCCTAATTGTCCCTTGATATATATAGACTTTAGCCTACATTGTAAGATGTATTCTTATGGAACAATAACCTAATCTTTTCTTCTTCCTCATTCTCTTTGTCTACCGATATCTCTCTTCAATCTCTTGATTCTCTTCTTTATTCTACAAAGTCTTACATGGTATCAGAGCAAGTTCTTCGATTCTCTACAGTCTAATCTCATTCTCCTACTCATTTCTACACTCTAGTCTCCTTATCTTCGTTTCTTCTTACTCGCATCTCTTTTATTCTCCGGGTAAAAGCTTTACCCATCGGTCCATAGAGATCCGACCATGGAAAACGCCAAGCCCATTGTTTCACCGGTTGTCCTAAAGGGGACAAACTACTTGCTGTGGACAAGAACCACAAGAACCGCCCTTGGAGGTCGTGGCCTTTGGAGTCATGTCGAGTCCGACTATGTCCCAAAGAAAAACCCCAAAGGAGAGGACGCTTCCGAGGCGGAAGCGGAGGAAGAGAGCGAGAGGAAGGCCAAATGGTTCCAAGAAGACCAAGTTGTCCTATCTGTTCTCCAAAACTCTCTGGACACGCCTACCCTTGAGGCCTACTCATATTGCGAGACGGCCAAGGAACTGTGGGAAACACTTAAAGGCGTGTATGGTAATGTCTCTAACATGACTAGAGTCTTTGAGGTCAAGAAGGCCATAAATGATCTTAACCAAGATGATGTGGAGTTCACTAAGCATCTTGGTAAGTTCCGTGCACTATGGTCCGAGCTTGACATGTTGCGGCCAAGTACACTTGAGGCAAGTGTGCTAAACGAAAGAAAGGAGCAAGACAAAGTCTTCGGACTCCTACTTACCTTGAACCCGTCCTTCAACGACCTCTTGAAGCACATCCTAAGGGCAGAGAAGCTCCCCTCCTTTGAGGATATTTGCTCCCAAATTCAGAAAGAGCAAGGATCCCTTGATTTGTTTAGCGGTAAGGGGGAGCTTGCTTCGGCCAACAAAGGAATGTACAAGCAAGAGGAGAGGAAGTTGTTGGTGTGCGACTACTGCAAGAAGCGGGGTCATCTGAAAGACAAGTGCTGGGTTCTCCATCCTCATCTCAAGCCGGCCAAGTTCAAAGCCAACCTCTCAAAGGAAGCGGTTAGCGATAAAGGAGCCGGATCATCAAAGCAGGGAGATGAGGTGGCCATGACCGCAGCCTACGGAGATGTGGTGAGGAAGTCAGACCTTGAGGCTCTCATCCGCTCCATTGCTTCACTCAAGGAGTCTGGTATCTCTTTCTTTACTTCTAGGCCTAGCAAATCGCTTGTTATTGACTCGGGAGCCTCACATCATATGATTAGTAACCCTAGGTTAATTGACAACATAAAACCGGCCTTAGGAAATGTTGTTATTGCAAATGGAGAACAAATACCAGTAAAGGGAATAGGGGACTTGAAACTATTTGATAAAACCTCAAAAGCTTTCTTTATGCCTACCTTTACCTCCAATTTACTATCGGTTAAGAGGGCCACAAATGATTTGAATTGTTATGCAATCTTTGGTCCTAACAATGTTTATTTTCAGGATATTGAGACTGGAAAGGTTCTTGGAGAAGGGCAAGGGAGTGGAGATCTCTATGTCCTAGAGAAAACCGATCCAAATTTATCCTCTACTAAGTCTTGTTTTGTTGTTGATTCGAATATGGTGTGGCATGCTAGGCTAGGCCACCCACATTCACGTGCTTTAGGGTTGATGTTTCCTAATATTTCTTTTGATAATTCTACTTGTGAACCTTGTATTCTTGGAAAACATTGCAAGTCTATCTTTCCTAAGTCAACTACTATTTATGAGAATTGTTTTGATTTGGTTCACTCAGATGTTTGGACATCACCATGCCTATCTAGAGATAATAACAAGTATTTTGTGACTTTTATTGATGAAAAATCAAAATACACTTGGATTACCTTGTTGCCATCTAAAGATAGAGTATTTGATGCCTTTATCAATTTTCAAAATTATGTGACTAATCACTTCAATGCTAAACTTAAGGTACTTAGGTCTGATAATGGGGGGGAATACACAAGTTGCAAGTTCAAAGAACATCTCTCCAAGCATGGCATTCTCCATCAAACTAGTTGTCCCTACACGCCACAACAAAATGGTGTGGCCGAGAGGAAGAACCGGCACCTCATGGAAGTGGCGCGGGCAATCATGTTCCATTCGAGTGTTCCTAAACGATATTGGGGTGATGCCGTGATGACTGCATGCTACCTAATCAACCGAACACCAACTAGAGTTCTTCATGACTTATCTCCATTTGAAGTACTAAACAAATTTAAACCATCTCTTGATCACTTACGAGTTTTCGGCTGTGTTTGTTTTGTGTTAGTACCAGGAGAACAAAGGAGTAAGCTGGATGCCAAAAGTACAAAGTGTATGTTCATTGGCTACTCCACCACACAAAAGGGGTACAAATGTTATGATCCGGCCACAAGTCGACTATATGTCTCTCGAGATGTCCGGTTTCTAGAACATGTGGGCTACCATGACAAGAGGGATTGGAACAGCCTTAAAGATCTCTCTCACTCACCTAATGACCGAGCTTCGAGTCTACGGTTCCTTCTTGATCACCTTGGCAACCCATCTCCACCAACGGGTGCCGTGCGGCCAACACTAAGTCAAATTTCTACTGATGGTGAGTCTGACCAAGGAGATGCAAATGACAATGGTTCAGCCCAAGATGGTGAATCTCTCGGGTCTGGCCTACCCATAACCGATGTTCCCGTCCCTGGCCCTACAACGGACACGCATGCTCCGGCGGCGGCCTCTACCGAGGAACACACGGAGACGGCTCCTACGGACGGTACGTCCTCCGTGTTGCCTAGCGTGGATCCACTTCCGGCACCAGTCCTGCGTCGGAGCACCAGACCTCGATCGGATCCCTCCACTTGGAAGAACAAGCGTGTCTATTACAACAGCCAAGCTGTTGCTCATCCCATTCAGTCCGTTTGTTCCCTTGAGCTGTTACCTGCTGATCACCAAGCTTTCTTCGGCCAAGTGGACGCCAATTGGATCCCGCAGACATATGATGAAGCCAAGGAACATCAAGTTTGGTTAGATGCGGTCAAGAATGAAACTGGCGCCATGATCCGGAATCATACGTGGGACGAATCGGATCTTCCTCAAGGCAAGCGGGCAGTTAGCTCCAAATGGGTGTTTACCATAAAGTATTTGAGCAATGGTGACATTGAACGGCATAAAGCCAGGTTAGTGGCCCGTGGCTTCACCCAAACCTATGGCGCGGACTACACGGCCACCTTTGCACCCGTGGCCAAGCTCCATACGGTTCGGGTTGTGCTGTCTCTTGCTGTCAACCTCTCATGGGACTTATGGCAGATGGATGTGAAGAACGCCTTCCTTCAAGGTGAACTTGATGAAGAAGTGTACATGACGCCTCCTCCCGGCCTTGAAGACATGGTTACACCCGGAAAAGTCTTGAGGCTACGTAAGGCCATCTATGGCCTTAAGCAGTCCCCACGAGCGTGGTACCACAAACTAAGCTCCACTCTCAAGACTGATGGTTTTACGCGATCGGAGGCTGATCATACTCTCTTCACGCGTCGCACCTCTATTGGTTGGGTGGTGGTGCTCATATACGTCGACGACATCATCGTGACTGGTGATGATAAGGCGGCCATTCAGGACACCAAGGACTCTCTCAAGTCGGTATTTGACATCAAGGACCTTGGGGAACTCAAATACTTTCTTGGCATTGAGATTTGTCGCTCACCGGAAGGACTCTTCCTCTCACAACGCAAGTATACTCTTGACTTGTTAGAGGAGACTGGTAAGCTTGGTGTGTCTCCGGTTGCTACGCCCCTTGATGAAGATTACCAGCTCAAGCGAAAGGGGGAGAGCTTACGGGCAAAAGAAGGCCGACCTAAGGAACCAATGGACGAGCCATTCTTAGACGTCACACGCTACCGCCGGCTTGTAGGTAAGCTGATATACCTTACTATCACACGACCTGACATATCCTATGCTGTGAATCAGGTTAGCCAACATATGAAGGCACCAAGCAAGTACCAATGGAGTCAAGTCGAAAGGATCCTAAGCTATCTCAAGGGCAGTCCGGGTCAAGGTATTTGGATGGGCAAGAATGACAACACCGAAATCGTTGGCTATTGTGATGCGGATTACAATGGCGACACGCTGGATAGGAGATCCACCACTGGGTACTGCACGTTTGTTGGAGGCAACTTGGTTACATGGAGGTCTAAGAAACAAAAGGTGGTTTCATGCTCTAGCGCCGAGGCCGAGTATAGAGCTATGAGGAAGCTCACTAACGAGATGACATGGCTGAAGGGCCTACTCAAGGACTTAGGCATCGAGACAAAGCAGCCCATGACCATGCACTGCGACAATGAAGCGGCTATTCACATTGCCACAAACTCAGTCTTTCATGAGAGGACCAAGCACATAGAAAGCGATTGCCACAAGGTGAGAGAGAAGATTGAAGAAGGAGTGGTGTTACCATGCCACACAAGGAGTCAAGATCAGCTAGCTGACATCTTTACCAAGTCTGCAAGCTCCAAGGTTTGTGATCACATCTACAGCAAACTTGGACTTGTAGACATTACACGGCCATGATCAAGCTTCCCTAATCCGTGGACAGCACACTCTTTTTCCCTTGACTTGGTTTTGTCCCATGAGGTTTTCTAAGTCAAGGTTTTTAATGAGGTGCTGCTTCACGGGTTCCAAGCTTAGCCATTTCACTCGGCTAAGCTTGAGGGGGAGTATTGATCAAGAGAATAAGCCTAAGGCAGCCATGGCCGTCCGTACAATTATGGGGCCGTCCGTACAACCAAGCAATAAGGCCGAGTCATGTAAGTGTGTAAAGACAATGAGGAGGCCTGCTCTCCTTAGGCCCATGAGAAGGATCTAGAATGTCGCTTGTAGCCGTTAGAGAGGAGGAACAAGTGGAGTCACGGGTTATGTTGTGTTTAAGGAGACTAGGACGGGTCACTATCACCGTTGGGATTAGTTCTATCTCTCTCCTTGTCCCTATCACTTATACGATCGGTTGGTAGAGGGTGTAGCCCTAATTGTCCCTTGATATATATAGACTTTAGCCTACATTGTAAGATGTATTCTTATGGAACAATAACCTAATCTTTTCTTCTTCCTCATTCTCTTTGTCTACCGATATCTCTCTTCAATCTCTTGATTCTCTTCTTTATTCTACAAAGTCTTACAATTCTAACCCCATAAACACTAACATAGCTGTTTACAGCTTCTAAGCAATGTTTTCTTGGTTTCAGCCTGTTTTGGGACAAAATGGGTATAAGTGGCTTTTAAACTCTCCACATCTATCTTAAACTCTTATAATTAGTTAGTTGCATTGGATTAAGACACATTTAACCCCATAAACACTAACATAGCTGTTTACAGCTACTAAGCAATGTTTTCTTGCTGTTAGCCTGTTTTGGGACAAAATGGGTATAAGTGGCTTTTAAACTCTCCACATCTATCTCAAAGTCTTATAATTAGTTAGTTGCATTGGATTAAGACACATTTTAACCCTAGAAACACTAACAAAGCTGTTTACTGCTTCTAAGCAATGCTTTCTTGGTTTTAGCCTGTTTTGGGACAAAATGGGTATAAGTGGCCTTTAAACTCTCCACATCCATCTCAAACTCTTATAACTAGTCAGTTGCATTGGATTAAGACACATTTTAACCCCATAAACACTAACATAGCTGTTTACAGCTACTAAGCAATGTTTTCTTGCTGTTAGCCTGTTTTGGGACAAAATGGGTATAAGTGGCTTTTAAACTCTCCACATCTATCTCAAAGTTTTATAACTAGTCAGTTGCATTGGCTTAAGACACATTTTAACCCTATAAACACTAACAAAGCTGTTTAGTCTTATAATTAGTTAGTTGCATTGGATTAAGACACATTTTAACCCCATAAACACTAACATAACTGTTTACAGCTTCTAAGCAATGTTTTCTTGGTGTTAGCCTGTTTTGGGACAAAATGGGTATAAGTGGCTTTTAAACTCTCCACATCTATCTCAAACTCTTATAATTAGTTAGTTGCATTGGATTAAGACACATTTTAACCCCATAAACACTAACATAGCTGTTTACAGCTACTAAGCAATGTTTTCTTGCTGTTAGCCAGTTTTGGGACAAAATGGGTATAAGTGGCTTTTAAACTCTCCACATCTATCTCAAAGTCTTATAATTAGTTAGTTGCATTAGATTATGACACATTTTAACCCTAAAAACACTAACAAAGCTGTTTACTGCTTCTAAGTAATTTTTTCTTGGTTTTAGCCTGTTTTGGGACAAAATGGGTATAAGTGGCTTTTAAACTCTCCACATCTATCTCAAACTCTTATACTTAGTTAGTTGCATTGGAATAAGACACATTTTAACACCAGAAACACTAACAAAGCTGTTTAGTATTAGAATGTACCAAGGAGGAGAGGCCGGTAAGGCCGAGCCTTGGAAGAAGAGAAGAAAGGCCGGTAAGGCCGAGCCTTGGAAGAAGAGAAGAAAGGCCGGAAAGGCCATGTAAAGGCCGTGTCCGGTACCATGTACCGTGTCCGTGAACGGACCCATGTCCGGTGAGCGGCCAGGTAGGCCGTGAACACCAGGAAGAGAAGGCCCATGAAGATGCCCGTCCGTACAGGTCCGTCCGTACAGGCCCGTCCGTACAGGCCCGTCCGTACAGGCCCGTCCGTACGGTCTCGGCCTGTTACGTCCGTACGGCCTGCGCTTGGTCCAAGGGGCCTCACAAGAGAAAGGCCGAGTTTGAGAGAAGGAAAACAAGGCCTTACAAGAGAGAGAGGCCCATGGGAAGAAGAGAAGAAAAGAGAGGCCAATGGGAAGAAGAAGAAGGGAAAAGCGCACAAGGAAGGAAGGGAAGGAAGAATCACGTGGCCTTTGGTTGGTGAAGGAAGGAGCTGTCCCTTTCACCATTGTCTTGCCCAAGAGAAGACCACTTTATGTCCCTATCTCCCTTCTTCTCTCTCTAACGGTCATATAACATTTTGTACTCATATATTACATTGCATACACTCTCATATGTAACAACACAACAATAATATTGAATAAAAGAAGAGAAACGATTTTTCCTCTCTCTACCTTGTGTTCTTGTTCATGTCACCAATGTAGAGAGATTAGGGTAAACGATTTAGGGGCTGCCCTTAAGGCAGCCTATTCTCTTCTCAAATCCACCTAAAATCTTCCTTATTTACTGTTTTATATAGCCTAGATTACTGATTCTTAATCCTCTTTCTCCTAAGTACACAAACTTGAGTGTTGTGATACTAGAAGAGGATAAGTCTCAAACTAGGCTGTTTGTTCCTCATAGATCCGATTTATATCTAGTATTTGGGGTCTATTGAGGTTGTTTGTGGGGAGTTCATCACAAGTTGATGTCCTCTCCTTCCCCCTTGAGAATGAGCTAGTTTGTTGTGGGTATAAGGAGATTCAATCCTTGGGAGTTGTCTCTCCTTTGTCAAGAGCCATCTCTCTTGAAATCCCAACATGGTATCAGAGCAGGCTCTGTTCTTGGTGACTCAAACTCGTTCTCAAGTTGGTTCTCTTAGGAGTTAGCTTAATTAAAGTTTTAATCCTAGCCTAGGTGTTAAATCGCTTAGCTTAGTTTCTTTAAAACTTTAATTTTGCTTTTGTTGATTAAATCGATTCTCTAGCAGCTCATTGTTGAGTAAGCTTGGTCTCTTGTCTTGTTAGAATTTGTAGACCAAGTGTGTGGAAAGAAATCGATTTTACAAGCCCCATCCTTAAGCTTTACCGATTTGGTAATAGCTTTGTTTATTTTTGGGATGTGTGGGAAGTGATGAACCATTGAGCAAATTGTGTTGTTCATGGTGAGGATTCACGGTTCTTGTGTGCTTGTATGAGGCACGAAATTCTTAGGATTTAGCTCTCTTAGGATTTAGTTAATTTTCCTCTAAAGGTTTAATTTTGCTTTTGTTAAATTTCCTTTAAAGGCTTAATTACTAAATCGCTACTTCTTCTTCTCAATGTTGAGAAAGCTTTGTTTCTGGCCCTATGGTGTGTCCAGATCCAAGCTTGAAGAAGAGAGAGATCTTAATTTTCGCATCTCATGTCCGCTTGGTCAACTAGACTAAAGCTGTTCAAAGATGCATTCTTTTAACCGTTGGACAATAGGTTGTTCCAAAGGCTTTTGTTGTTTCTTCTTTGCTTGGGACCACGAAAAACATCTTCTATATGTTATTTTCGTGGATCTAAAGCCTTAAGATCTTGGAGAACACTTTGTTTAAGTGATTCTACCATGAGTTAGGTCCAAACCGTTGGAGAAATTAATTTTCCAAACGGTCCATGTGTTTCAGCCATTAAAGCACCAAAGTCTTGTTGAATGTTGGATGCTCTTGGCTGTCAAAGCTTCTGCAAACTCAAGAAAACAGAGTATAACTCTGTCCATAAGAACTCTTGAGCAAATTCTCTATTCTACTCTCCACTCATCTTATACTACCCCCCATTCTCTTATATATATACTCTATTATACTCTCTTTGGTTACTTATTCTCCATTTACACTCTATACTCTACTCTACACTCTATACTCTAACCCCTAACAATCTCTTGTTTAGAATCTGTCCCATTAAATTTTGGTTTCAGTTTCAAACTTGAAGATTGTGTGGAGCTCACTTGCTATCTCAAGAAGAAGTGGCGAGGTTGAAGGCTACAAAGAAGCCATGAGAAGGCGCAGCACAATGCTTGGAGTTAGAACCAATGGCCATCAAGCTTCTTAGACCACACGTTTCACCACCATAGTAATAAACTCCGGCGGTCAGGTTTACCCGAGGAGAGCAGAAGACTCTTTTGAGCGAGGTAACCTATTAAGCTGACCGAGAGAGATAAAGCTTTGGGTATTAAACTCCGGCGGTTAGACTCATCCGAGGAGAGCAGAAGACTCTTTTGAGCGAGGTGGTCTATTTAAGGCTGACCGAGAGAGATAAAGCTATGGAGGAAGTTCTAGTGGAGAGAGCTGGTGGAAGGTGATGAATCAGCCCAAGGACATGTGTATTAGTGCCAAGGTGCTGATCGGATGTGCACAAGACTTTAAGGGAGGTCAAGCACAAGGTTTCAAGGAAAATGATGAGATGTCAGCTCATCATCAAGTCAATGGTACGGGGGAGATAGACGTTATACTTAAACTCGCCGCCCCTCACATTCCCTGTTCCAAACTCTCGGCAACAAGCAAGTCCTTGCCGAGACGTCTCAAAGATCGACTCGGACGAAACCCTTCCACTGCGATTCAGCTTCCGCGTTCTTCACCAAAGTTCGAGACCAGAGAGTCATCTTGCCAGTGAAAGTGAAATCATACCAATCCGAGCAACCGATCAAAAGTTATGCCCGATTCAGTGGGCGTATATCAGTCTGTAGCGGTCTCAAGAAGAGAGGTCCAAACCGCATCAATGATCAGCCTCTCTCCTTCCTATTCATCAAAACACCAAAAGGCTGTGCTCTAAACCCTACTCTATTTAAATTCCTAATTATTTTTAGTTCCATTGCTAGTCTTTACACTTCCATATGATTTTTCTTAAATTGTCACACTTATAGAAATTTACTTTGATATTCCTCATAGCATACACTTACACTTTTCTTCTTTATCACTTGTTTAAAGGGTAAAGGAGACTATGAGAGCCTCAAAGAAATTCTAAAGGTGCAAGGATGGAGATCATAAGGAAGGTGCCAAAGGCAAGGTGGGATAAGGAGAAGTAGCGGTTCAAGTCATGAAGAGAAGAGAGCTAGTTCCTTATAAACCAAGGTCAAGGGACATCATGGATAGTGAAGGCTATACTCTTTTTCCCTCTAACAAAGTTTTATCCCAAGAGGTTTTCTTTGTTGAGGTTTTTTTAATGAGGTAGACTACACTACTCCACTCTTGATCTTTGGTCCCCATGGTGTCCCGCCGATCAAGCGTGCGGGGGAGTATTAGAATGTACCAAGGAGGAGAGGCCGGTAAGGCCGAGCCTTGGAAGAAGAGAAGAAAGGCCGGTAAGGCCGAGCCTTGGAAGAAGAGAAGAAAGGCCGGAAAGGCCATGTAAAGGCCGTGTCCGGTACCATGTACCGTGTCCGTGAACGGACCCATGTCCGGTGAGCGGCCAGGTAGGCCGTGAACACCAGGAAGAGAAGGCCCATGAAGATGCCCGTCCGTACAAGTCCGTCCGTACAGGCCCGTCCGTACAGGCCCGTCCGTACAGGCCCGTCCGTACGGTCTCGGCCTGTTACGTCCGTACGGCCTGCGCTTGGTCCAAGGGGCCTCACAAGAGAAAGGCCGAGTTTGAGAGAAGGAAAACAAGGCCTTACAAGAGAGAGAGGCCCATGGGAAGAAGAGAAGAAAAGAGAGGCCAATGGGAAGAAGAAGAAGGGAAAAGCGCACAAGGAAGGAAGGGAAGGAAGAATCACGTGGCCTTTGGTTGGTGAAGGAAGGAGCTGTCCCTTTCACCATTGTCTTGCCCAAGAGAAGACCACTTTATGTCCCTATCTCCCTTCTTCTCTCTCTAACGGTCATATAACATTTTGTACTCATATATTACATTGCATACACTCTCATATGTAACAACACAACAATAATATTGAATAAAAGAAGAGAAACGATTTTTCCTCTCTCTACCTTGTGTTCTTGTTCATGTCACCAATGTAGAGAGATTAGGGTAAACGATTTAGGGGCTGCCCTTAAGGCAGCCTATTCTCTTCTCAAATCCACCTAAAATCTTCCTTATTTACTGTTTTATATAGCCTAGATTACTGATTCTTAATCCTCTTTCTCCTAAGTACACAAACTTGAGTGTTGTGATACTAGAAGAGGATAAGTCTCAAACTAGGCTGTTTGTTCCTCATAGATCCGATTTATATCTAGTATTTGGGGTCTATTGAGGTTGTTTGTGGGGAGTTCATCACAAGTTGATGTCCTCTCCTTCCCCCTTGAGAATGAGCTAGTTTGTTGTGGGTATAAGGAGATTCAATCCTTGGGAGTTGTCTCTCCTTTGTCAAGAGCCATCTCTCTTGAAATCCCAACATTTAGTGCTTCTAAGCAATCTTTTCTTGGTTTTAGCCTGTTTTGGAACAAAATGAGTATAAGTGGCTTTTAAACTCTCCACATCTATCTCAAAGTCTTATAATTAGTTATTTGCATTGGCTTAAGACACATTTTAACCCTAGAAACACTAACAAAGCTGTTTAGTCTTATAATTAGTTAGTTGCATTGGATTAAGACACATTTTATCCCCATAAACACTAACATAACTGTTTACAGCTTCTAAGCAATGTTTTCTTGGTGTTACCCTGTTTTGGGACAAAATGGGTATAAGTGGCTTTTAAACTCTCCACATCTATCTCAAACTCTTATAATTAGTTAGTTGCATTGGATTAAGACACATTCTAACCCCATAAACACTAACATAGCTGTTTACAGCTTCTAAGCAATGTTTTCTTGGTTTCAGCCTGTTTTGGGACAAAATGGGTATAAGTGGCTTTTAAACTCTCCATATCTATCTTAAACTCTTATAATTAGTTAGTTGCATTGGATTAAGACACATTTAACCCCATAAACACTAACATAGTATTAGAATGTACCAAGGAGGAGAGAGGAGAGGCCGGTAAGGCCGAACCTTGGAAGAAGAGAAGAAAGGCCGGAAAGGCCATGTAAAGGCCGGTAAGGCCATGTCCGTGTCCGTGAGCGACCATGTACCGTGTCCGGTACCATGTACCGTGTCCGTGAACGGACCCATGTCCGGAGAGCGGCCAGTTAGGCCGTGAACACATTAAAGAGCAGGCCCGTCCGTACAGGCCCGTCCGTACAGGCCCGTCCGTACTATTAGTATATATGAAGGAAAAGAGAGAGTGAGGCCGGTGAGGCCGAGCTGCACAAGGAAGAAGAGAGTGGCCGGTAAGGCTGCTAGTACAAGAAGTGTGGCCGGTAAGGCCATGAGTGGTGTGGGAGCGGCCAGTAAGGCCGTGAGCACAATAAGAGTGGCCAATAAGGCCATGTGGGCCGTGAGAACAATGAGAGTGGTCAGCAAGGCCATAAGAGCAATGTGAGAAGAATTGTGAAGTAAAGGCCTTATAAGAAGAAGAGGCCCAAGAAGAAGTTAAATGTCTCACAAAGGGAAAAGAAGGGAAGGAAGGAAGCATGTGAGACCTTGGTTGGTGAAGAATGAGACAACCAAGGGAAGGAGCTGTCCCTTTCACCATACACCCACTTGTGCACCAACGGCTATATGTCACTCTCACCTCTCATTTATCTCAAACGGCCATATACATTTGTTCTCCTATATTAAGCATTGTAATCTCTCATTTTGTAACACAATACATCACAACATTATTCAATAAGAGAATCCGATTTCCCCTCTTTTACCTTGTGTTCTTGTTCTAGCTTCAATGTAGATAGTTTAGGGAATCGGTTAGAGGCTGCCCTTAAGGCAGCCTATTCTCTTCCCAAATCTCACCTAAAGTCTTCTTATTTACTCTTTCATATAGCCTAGATTACTGATTCTTAATCCTCCTCTCCTAAGTACACAAACTCTTAGTGTTGTGTTACTAGAACAAGGATAAGTCTCAAACTAGTGCTTCTCCTTGATAGGATCCGCTTACTCTCTAGTATTTGGGTTCTATCTAGCCTAGTTTATGAGGAGTTCATCACAAGTTGATGTTCTCTTCTTCCCCTTGAGAATGAGTTAGTTTGTTGTGGGTAAAGGGGGATTCATTCACCAAGTGTTTGTCTACCCTCTCTTGTGAGCTTTGTCTCATAAATCCCAACATGGTATCAGAGCAGGTTCTGTTCTTGGTGATTCAAACTCATTCTCAATGTCGTTTTCTTAGGAGTTAGCTTAGTTAAAGTTTTAATCCTAGCTTAGGTGTTAATTCGCTTAGCTTAGTTCTTTAAAGCTTTAATTTTGCTTTTGTTGTTAAATCGATTCTCTAGCAGCTCATTGTTGAGTAAGCTTGGTCTCTTGTCTTGTTAGAATTTGTAGACCAAGTGTGTGAAAGAAATCGATTTTAAAACCTCATCTTTAGGCTTACCGATTTGGTGAAAGCTTGGGTTTAAATGAGGTGGTGATGAACCAAGGAGCAAATCGGTTTTGTTCTTGGTTGAGAAAGCTTTGTTTCTGGCCATATGGTGTGTCCAGATTCGAGTTTGGGGAAGAGAGAGTTCTTGTTTTTAGCATGTATGGCCCGCTTGGTCAAATAGATTCAAGTTGGTCCAAGATGCATTCTTTTAACCAATGGACAAAAGGTTGTTCCAAAGGTGTTTCTTCTTTTATTTGAATTTTGAACATGGAAAGCATCTTCTATATGCTCTTTCGTGATCCTTGAAGGCATTAGACTCTTGGAGAACACCTGTTTAAGTGATTCTACCATGAGAAGTGTCCCAAACCGTTGGAGAAATTAATTTTCCAAACGGTCCATGTGTTTCAGCCATTAAAGCACCAAAGTCTTGTTGAATGTTGGATGCTCTTGGCTGTCAAAGCTTCTGCAAACTCAAGAAAACAGAGTATAACTCTGTCCATAAGAACTCTTGAGCAAATTCCCTATTCTACTCTCCATTCATCTTATACTACCGCCAATACTCTCCCTTATACTCTCACTTTCTATTCTCCATATATACTCTTATTAATTCTCTAAATTCTCTATTTAATTTCAGTAATATTCTCTATACTCTAATCTCTAACAATCTCTTGTTTAGAATCTGTTCCATTGATTTTTTGGTTTCAGTTTCAGCATTGAAGATTATGTGGAGCTTGCTCACTATCTCAAGGAGAAGAAGTGGCGAGGTTGAAGGCTACAAGATAGCCGTGTAAGAGCGCAGCACAATGCCTGGAGTTAGAACCAAGGGCCACCAAGTCTTTGTTAAGCTGGTGGAAGGTGATGAATCAGTCCAAGAGCATGTGTGTTAGTGCCAAGTTGTTGATCGGATGTGCACAATGGTCTTTAGGAAAGGTGATGCACAAGGTTTCAACTGTTGATTGGATGTGCACAAGAACGGTGATGCACAAGGCTTCAACTGAGGTGATGAGGTTTCAGCCCATCATCAAGTAAAGGTTACGGGGGAGATCAAGTGACTTCAGACCGTACCTCACAGATTCTGCTCGGCCACAAGCAAAAGTCTTTACTTAAAGCTCAGCCGAAGCGTCTCAAAGATCGACTCGGACGAAACCCTTCCACTGCGATTCGGCTTCCGCGTTCTTCATTAAAGTTCGAGACCACAGAGTCATCTTGCCAGTGGAAGTGGAATCATACCAATCCGAGCAGCCGTTCGAAAGTTATGTCCGATTCAGTGGGCATGTGTCAGTCTGACAAATAAAACTGACCGGGTTTAAAACCATGGTTAGAGGAGCGGTCTCAAGGAGGAATTCCAAACCGCAACAGTGATCAACTCTCTCCCTCCTATCCATCAAAACACCATAAAGGCTGTGCTCTAAACTCTTCTCTATTTTAATTCATAAATTCATTACCTTAGCTTCATTACTAGTCTTTAGTCTTTAATATGTTCTCTTAAATTGTCACACTTTTAGAAATTTTCTTTGATATTCCTCATAGCAAACACTTATTCTTTTCTTCTTTATCACTTGTTTAAGGGGTAAAGGAGACTATGAGAGCCTCAAAGAAATTCTAAAGGCGCAAGGATGGAGATCATAAGGAATGTGCTAAGGAGTAGGAGCGGTTCAAATCATGAAGAGAAGGGAGCGGTTCAAATCATGAAGAGAAGGGAGCTAGTTCTTTGCAAACCAAGGTCAAGGGACATCATGGATAATGGAGTCTATACTCTTTTTCCCTTAACAAAGTTTTATCCCAAGAGGTTTTCTTTGTTGAGGTTTTTAATGAGGTAGATGACACTAGTCCACCCTTGATCTTTGGTCCCCATGGTGTCCCACCGATCAAGCGTGCGGGGGAGTATTAGAATGTACCAAGGAGGAGAGAGGAGAGGCCGGTAAGGCCGAACCTTGGAAGAAGAGAAGAAAGGCCGGAAAGGCCATGTAAAGGCCGGTAAGGCCATGTCCGTGTCCGTGAGCGACCATGTACCGTGTCCGGTACCATGTACCGTGTCCGTGAACGGACCCATGTCCGGAGAGCGGCCAGTTAGGCCGTGAACACATTAAAGAGCAGGCCCGTCCGTACAGGCCCGTCCGTACAGGCCCGTCCGTACAGGCCCGTCCGTACTATTAGTATATATGAAGGAAAAGAGAGAGTGAGGCCGGTGAGGCCGAGCTGCACAAGGAAGAAGAGAGTGGCCGGTAAGGCTGCTAGTACAAGAAGTGTGGCCGGTAAGGCCATGAGTGGTGTGGGAGCGGCCAGTAAGGCCGTGAGCACAATAAGAGTGGCCAATAAGGCCATGTGGGCCGTGAGAACAATGAGAGTGGTCAGCAAGGCCATAAGAGCAATGTGAGAAGAATTGTGAAGTAAAGGCCTTATAAGAAGAAGAGGCCCAAGAAGAAGTTAAATGTCTCACAAAGGGAAAAGAAGGGAAGGAAGGAAGCATGTGAGACCTTGGTTGGTGAAGAATGAGACAACCAAGGGAAGGAGCTGTCCCTTTCACCATACACCCACTTGTGCACCAACGGCTATATGTCACTCTCACCTCTCATTTATCTCAAACGGCCATATACATTTGTTCTCCTATATTAAGCATTGTAATCTCTCATTTTGTAACACAATACATCACAACATTATTCAATAAGAGAATCCGATTTCCCCTCTTTTACCTTGTGTTCTTGTTCTAGCTTCAATGTAGATAGTTTAGGGAATCGGTTAGAGGCTGCCCTTAAGGCAGCCTATTCTCTTCCCAAATCTCACCTAAAGTCTTCTTATTTACTCTTTCATATAGCCTAGATTACTGATTCTTAATCCTCCTCTCCTAAGTACACAAACTCTTAGTGTTGTGTTACTAGAACAAGGATAAGTCTCAAACTAGTGCTTCTCCTTGATAGGATCCGCTTACTCTCTAGTATTTGGGTTCTATCTAGCCTAGTTTATGAGGAGTTCATCACAAGTTGATGTTCTCTTCTTCCCCTTGAGAATGAGTTAGTTTGTTGTGGGTAAAGGGGGATTCATTCACCAAGTGTTTGTCTACCCTCTCTTGTGAGCTTTGTCTCATAAATCCCAACACATAGCTGTTTACAGCTACTAAGCAATGTTTTCTTGCTGTTAGCCTGTTTTGGGACAAAATGGGTATAAGTGGCTTTTAAACTCTCCACATCTATCTCAAAGTCTTATAATTAGTTAGTTGCATTGGATTAAGACACATTTTAACCCTAGAAACACTAACAAAGCTGTTTACTGCCTGTTTTGGTTTTAGCCTGTTTTGGGACAAAATGGGAATAAGTGGCCTTTAAACTCTCCACATCCATCTCAAACTCTTATAACTAGTCAGTTGCATTGGATTAAGACACATTTTAACCCCATAAACACTAACATAGCTGTTTACAGCTACTAAGCAATGTTTTCTTGCTGTTAGCCTGTTTTGGGACAAAATGGGTATAAGTGGCTTTTAAACTCTCCACATCTATCTCAAAGTTTTATAACTAGTCAGTTGCATTGGCTTAAGACACATTTTAACCCTATAAACACTAACAAAACTGTTTAGTCTTATAATTAGTTAGTTGCATTGGATTAAGACACATTTTAACCCCATAAACACTAACATAACTGTTTACAGCTTCTAAGCAATGTTTTTTTGGTGTTAGCCTGTTTTGGGACAAAATGGGTATAAGTGGCTTTTAAACTCTCCACATCTATCTCAAACTCTTATAATTAGTTAGTTGCATTGGATTAAGACACATTTTAACCCCATAAACACTAACATAGCTGTTTACAGCTACTAAGCAATGTTTTCTTGCTGTTAGCCAGTTTTGGGACAAAATGGGTATAAGTGGCTTTTAAACTCTCCACATCTATCTCAAAGTCTTATAATTAGTTAGTTGCATTAGATTATGACACATTTTAACCCTAAAAACACTAACAAAGCTGTTTACTGCTTCTAAGTAATTTTTTCTTGGTTTTAGCCTGTTTTGGGACAAAATGGGTATAAGTGGCTTTTAAACTCTCCACATCTATCTCAAACTCTTATACTTAGTTAGTTGCATTGAATTAAGACACATTTTAACCCTAGAAACACTAACAAAGCTGTTTAGTGCTTCTAAGCAATGTTTTATTGGTTTTAGCCTGTTTTGGGACAAAATGGGTATAAGTGGCTTTTAAACTCTCCACATCTATCTCAAAGTCTTATAACTAGTCAGTTGCATTGGATTAAGACACATTTTAACCCCAGAAACACTAACATAGCTGTTTAGTGCTTCTAAGCAATGTTTTCTTGGTTTTAGCCTGTTTTGGGACAGAATGGGTATAAGTGGCTTTTAAACTCTCCACATCTATCTCAGACTCTTATACTAGTCAGTTGCATTGGATTAAGACACATTTTAACCCCATAAACACTAACATAGCTGTTTACAGCTTCTAAGCAATGTTTTCTTGGTTTTAGCCTGTTTTGGGACAAAATGGGTAAAAGTGGCTTTTAAACTCTCCACATCTATCTCAAACTCTTATAATTAGTTAGTTGCATTGGATGAAGACACATTTTAACCCCATAAACACTAACATAGCTGTTTACAGCTACTAAGCAATGTTTTCTTGCTGTTAGCCTGTTTTGGGACAAAATGGGTATAAGTGGCTTTTAAACTCTCCACATCTATCTCAAAGTCTTATAATTAGTTAGTATTGAACCGGATGAAGAAGTCACACACCCGGGAGTTCACTCGCCACTCTCCATCAAGAAACACATGTGCAAAGTCCGGGTCAAGTTATCAAGACCACAGCGTGTGCATAATCCGGGTCATAAGTTATCAAGATCAAGTTGTGCTAAACCGAGGTTAAACTACCAAAGAAGAATGTGCAAACCTCGGGTCAGTATCGAAGATGAAGTTGTCCAAATATAGGGTCAAGATATGCTGATAAAGATGTACAAACCTAGGGCCAATGAATGGAGTGAAGAAGGCCCTAGGATTCAAATAGAGTTTGGGCGGCAAAAGGTGGTCCCATGTGAGTTTGGAGTCAATGCAAGTTGCAAGGAGTCACATGTGACCTAAAGATCCGTTTAGGAGGTGTCCCTATCACTCTTGGGCGTCCAACAACATTCAAAGATCACAAGTTGGTATTAGAGAGAGAAGCAACAAGTGGAAGAGTCACATGTTGGCTTAAGAGGTCACTTTGGAGCTGTCACTATCTACATGCTTGGGACCAGCTCCCCTCTCTCTTCATGTCACTTTCCACACTACCAAATGTGTATATGTGTATGTATATGTGGCCGTTTCAATTAGGTTTAGAAGGGAGACACATACTCCATTCACTCCTTATATAAATATGTAACACATATCACTAATAATATTAAGCTCTCCAATGGGGAGTTTTTCCCTTTACTAAACTCGTCTCTTTACACTCAAATGGGTAGAATCTAGTCTTGATAATCTCATGGAGAGACCAAGCTTTGGCAATGCTTGGTCTCCACCTTTCTTTCATTCCATTCTCTACACTATTCTCTAAACTATTCTAAAGGGTTATTGGGTTATCTTTGGTGTGAGAGTGCTGTTGCCTCTCATACTTATTCTTGAGTATGCACAGCTTATATTGGCGTGTATAACTCCTTCTTTACCTTAAGAACACTCTCATTGAGTTGTATCTTAAAGGCTTTACACATGAACACACAAATTCCACTTTAAGTGTTCTTGTGAGTTTATATTGGAGTAGAGTGTATCTTGCAGCTCACTCTCTCTAAATTCTAACATGGTATCAGAGCAGGCTCAAGATCTGAGCTGCTAGTTTTGAATTCTGCAAAAGAAGCCACAAAGATGGCGTTTTGAAGCTGTTCTTGGAGCCATTGGAGTAGATACTCTATATGGAGGTTATCAAGGCAGTTTGAAGTTTCAGTTTGGAGAAGCCATGAAATCCACAAGGGAGAACAGTGAATCTACTTGTTGGAGGTTTATGGTGTCTTGAAGTCAGTCCTTAAAGGGGAGGTGCTTCAATTCCTTTGCTCTTTCTGTTTACTAAACACTAAACACTCAAACACTCATACACTCTTCTTGGTTACTAAACTCTTATTCTTGGTTACTAAAATCTTTCACTCTTGGTTACTAAAACTCTCATTCAGGTTACTAAACTCTCATTCTGGTTACTAAACTCTCATTCTGGTTACAAATACTTTCGGTTACTAAGTTACAAGTTCTGGTTACTCCATTCTCGGCAACAAGTAAAATCTCTGCCGAAACGTCTCAAAGATCGACTCGTACGAAAGCCTTCCACTGCGATTCAGCTTCCGCCTTCTTCACAAAAGTTCTAGACGATAGAGTCATCGTTACAGTGGAAGTGAAATCTTATCAATCCGAGCAACCAATAAAACGTTATGCCCGATTCAGTGGGCATATATCATTCCGGCGCATCATCAATGCTTGGAGTTAGAACCAATGACCATCAAGCTTCAGAGACCGCAGACAAGCCCAACCATAGTACTAAGCCGGATGACTTGAACATGGCAGTCCAGAGAGGCTGACCGGAGGAAGCAGACCGGAGTTGACTATGGTGGAAGATCTAGTGGAGAGGAAAGCTGGTGGAAGGTGATGAATCAGCTCCAAAGCATGTGTGGTAGTGTCAAAGTTGTTAAGAGCTGATTGAATGTGCACTAGTTGAGATCTTCTAGGCACAAGGTTTCAAGACTCAAGACTCAAGACATGGCCCAAGCCATGACCAAGTCAAGATAGTGGTCCCAACGATGATTCAAACCACATCTCTACTTTAAAAGGCTACCCTCTAAACTCTTATCTTTTAATTTATTTAAATTCATCTTAATTCAAGTTTTAAAATTTGAATTTCATGTTTGAATTTATTTATTTCTATATTTATCTAAAAATATTTTAAATTCGTTTTTTTAAAAAAATATTTTTAAAAATATTTTAAATTCGTTTTTAAATATTTTTCTAATAAATATAGTATTTTTCATTACCTTAGTTATCTTAATTCTTTATTTGGTTTCTCAAGTTTTGTTAAGTGTTTTCTTAAAACCCCACAACATGTACTTTAAAATTTTTCTTTAAATCTTATGATGAAGGTTTAAAGGAGAGGAGACATGTGTGAACACTCTAATGAGAAACACAAGATAAAGCAAAGGGATCCATAAGAAAAGAAATCAAGTCATGAAGGACTACAATAAATAGAAACACTTAGAGGAAGGAGCCAATTTTTTTTATGAAGTGTGTGGAGCTGTGGAGAAGCTCTAAGGATACCTCAAAGAAGCTCCAAAACGTTTGGTTCTTATGAGCAGTAAAGAAGTGACAAGAAGGGTGTGGACAAATGTTCAGGATTGGTTCTCGACACATACGGAGGTCTTCCACTCTTTTCCAGCTTCCGCGCTCTTCACAAATATTGTAGACAATTGAGTTGTCTGTTCACCGGAGGTGAGATCATTCCAATCGGAGCAACCGTTCACGAGTTATACTCGATTAAGTGGAGATATATCAGTCTGGCGCGACTGAGAAGAAGCACTCGACCATTGAGATAATTTGAGGGTCGAGTGGCCATTGAATGGACACGAACAAAGCTTCAAAAGAAGCTACATTGAAGTGCTTACTGGACTGGTCGGTCCATTGTTTGAGCTGAAGTAGGATTTACAAAACCCTTCAAGATTGGCTTTCATTCACCATTCAAGTCAATCTTGAGGGGGGGGAAAGGTGTAAAATTCCCTCATGGAGCTATAGAAGCAGTTTGAAGATAAAGATAATTGGGATCAAGAGAACCATAAAGAGGAGACCCATGGGGCAGAAACTCAAGTGGTGGTGCAAAGATTGTCTCAACCAACAAAAAAAGATCAAAGGCTATCTCTAAACCCTTAAACTTTTTCAATATATCTAATTCATTAACCTCATTTGAATCAGATTAGTCATGCATATAGTGAATTTGTCATTCTTAGAATCTGAATTTAGAGAACAAATATTAGGTTGTGGTTTTAGAGAATTGCCTTGTGTTAAAACAGTTTATTAATGTTTAATTTGTCATTTTAAGAATTGAAATTTGGAATTTATTTCATGTTTAAAATCTGAGTTTTAGATATATATTAAAATGAATTTAGACTGAGTAATTGCTAGCTCATTTTCCAATTTATTTTCTCATGTCTCAATCTAAGCTTAATATTATTCTCATGGCAAATATACTTAAGAATCTCTTTACATCTTTTGTTGAAGGTGTAAAAGAAACAAAGCCATTTGTAAGCTAGATGAGAAGAAGAGGTTCACTTCGATAATGAAGCAATGGTGTGTGAGCAAAATAAGCAAGAAGCCAAAGCCATCCCACATTCAAACCAAGGCCAAAGCTACACCATTCAACCATAAAGGCTATACTCTTTTTCCCTTGGCAAAGTTTTATCCCAAGTGGTTTTCTTTGCTAAGGTTTTTTAATGAGGTAGTTCTTTGTGTGTTGCAAGCTTGGTCTTTGGTCCCCACCGCCCAAGCTTGAGGGGGAGTATTAGAGAGGAAGATGCAATGAGAATGATGGAGTTCAAAGAAGGCTCATGAAGCTTCAAGCTTAACCTCCGATCTCTCTACACTTAAGCTTGAGGGGGAGTATTGAACCGGATGAAGAAGTCACACACCCGGGAGTTCACTCGCCACTCTCCATCAAGAAACACATGTGCAAAGTCCGGGTCAAGTTATCAAGACCACAGCGTGTGCATAATCCGGGTCATAAGTTATCAAGATCAAGTTGTGCTAAACCGAGGTTAAACTACCAAAGAAGAATGTGCAAACCTCGGGTCAGTATCGAAGATGAAGTTGTCCAAATATAGGGTCAAGATATGCTGATAAAGATGTACAAACCTAGGGCCAATGAATGGAGTGAAGAAGGCCCTAGGATTCAAATAGAGTTTGGGCGGCAAAAGGTGGTCCCATGTGAGTTTGGAGTCAATGCAAGTTGCAAGGAGTCACATGTGACCTAAAGATCCGTTTAGGAGGTGTCCCTATCACTCTTGGGCGTCCAACAACATTCAAAGATCACAAGTTGGTATTAGAGAGAGAAGCAACAAGTGGAAGAGTCACATGTTGGCTTAAGAGGTCACTTTGGAGCTGTCACTATCTACATGCTTGGGACCAGCTCCCCTCTCTCTTCATGTCACTTTCCACACTACCAAATGTGTATATGTGTATGTATATGTGGCCGTTTCAATTAGGTTTAGAAGGGAGACACATACTCCATTCACTCCTTATATAAATATGTAACACATATCACTAATAATATTAAGCTCTCCAATGGGGAGTTTTTCCCTTTACTAAACTCGTCTCTTTACACTCAAATGGGTAGAATCTAGTCTTGATAATCTCATGGAGAGACCAAGCTTTGGCAATGCTTGGTCTCCACCTTTCTTTCATTCCATTCTCTACACTATTCTCTAAACTATTCTAAAGGGTTATTGGGTTATCTTTGGTGTGAGAGTGCTGTTGCCTCTCATACTTATTCTTGAGTATGCACAGCTTATATTGGCGTGTATAACTCCTTCTTTACCTTAAGAACACTCTCATTGAGTTGTATCTTAAAGGCTTTACACATGAACACACAAATTCCACTTTAAGTGTTCTTGTGAGTTTATATTGGAGTAGAGTGTATCTTGCAGCTCACTCTCTCTAAATTCTAACAGTTAGTTGCATTGGATTAAGACACATTTTAACCCTAGAAACACTAACAAAGCTGTTTACTGCTTCTAAGCAATGTTTTCTTGGTTTTAGCCTGTTTTGGGACAAAATGGGTATAAGTGGCTTTTAAACTCTCCACATCCATCTCAAACTCTTATAACTAGTCAGTTGCATTGGATTAAGACACATTTTAACCCCATAAACACTAACATAGCTGTTTACAGCTACTAAGCATTGTTTTCTTGCTGTTAGCCTGTTTTGGGACAAAATGGGTATATGTGGCTTTTAAACTCTCCACATCTATCTCAAAGTCTTATAATTAGTTAGTTGCATTGGATTAAGACATATTTTAACCCTAGAAACACTAACAAAGCTGTTTACTGCTTCTAAGCAATGTTTTCTTGGTTTTAGCCTGTTTTGGGACAAAATGGGTATAAGTGGCTTTTAAACTCTCCACATCCATCTCAAACTCTTATAACTAGTCAGTTGCATTAGATTAAGACACATTTTAACCCCATAAACACTAACATAGCTGTTTACAGGTACTAAGCAATGTTTTCTTGCTGTTAGCCTGTTTTGGGACAAAATGGGTATAAGTGGCTTTTAAACTCTCCAAATCTATCTCAAAGTCTTATAATTAGTTAGTTGCATTGGATTAAGACACATTTTAACCCTAGAAACACTAACAAAGCTGTTTACTGCTTCTAAGCAATGTTTTCTTGGTTTTAGCCTGTTTTGGGACAAAATGGGTATAAGTGGCTTTTAAACTCTCCACATCTATCTCAAACTCTTATACTTAGTTAGTTGCATTGGATTAAGACACATTTTAACCCCAGAAACACTAACAAAGCTGTTTATTGCTTCTAAGCAATGTTTTATTGGTTTTAGCCTGTTTTGGGACAAAATGGGTATAAGTGGCTTTTAAACTCTCCACATCTTTCTCAAAGTCTTATAATTAGTTAGTTCCATTGGATTAAGACACATTTTAACCCCATAAACACTAACATAGCTGTTTAGTGCTTCTAAGCAAAGTTTTCTTGGATTTAGCCTGTTTTGGGACAAAATGGGTATAAGTGGCTTTTAAACTCTCCACATCTATCTCAAAGTCTTATAACTAGTCAGTTGCATTGGCTTAAGACACATTTTAACCCTATAAACACTAACAAAGCTGTTTAGTCTTATAATTAGTTAGTTGCATTGGATTAAGACACATTTTAACCCCATAAACACTAACATAACTGTTTACAGCTTCTAAGCAATGTTTTCTTGGAGTTAGCCTGTTTTGGGACAAAATGGGTATAAGTGGCTTTTAAACTCGCCACATCTATCTCAAACTCTTATAATTAGTTAGTTGCATTAGATTAAGACACATTTTAACCCAATAAACACTAACGTAGCTGTTTACAGCTACTAAGCAATGTTTTCTTGCTGTTAGCCTGTTTTGGGACAAAATGGGTATAAGTGGCTTTTAAACTCTCCACATCTATCTCAAAGTCTTATAATTAGTTAGTTGCATTGGATTAAGACACATTTTAACCCTAGAAACACTAACAAAGCTGTTTACGGCTTCTAAGCAATGTTTTCTTGGTTTTAGCCAGTTTTGGGACAAAATGGGTATAAGTGGCTTTTAAACTCTCCACATCCATCTCAAACTCTTATAACTAGTCAGTTGCATTGGATTAAGACACATTTTAACCCCATAAACACTAACATCTATCTCAAAGTCTGATAACTAGTCAGTTGCATTGGATTAAGACACATTTTAACCCCAGAAACACTAACATAGCTGTTTAGTGTTTCTAAGCAATGTTTTCTTGGTTTTAGCCTGTTTTGGGACAGAATGGGTATAAGTGGCTTTTAAACTCTCCACATCTATCTCAAACTCTTATACTAGTCAGTTGCATTGGATTAAGACACATTTTAACCCCATAAACACTAACATAGCTGTTTACAGCTTCTAAGCAATGTTTTCTTGGTTTGAGCATGTTTTGGGACAAAATGGGTATAAGTGGCTTTTAAACTCTCCACATCTATCTCAAACTCTTATAACTAGTCAGTTGCATTGGATTAAGACACATTTTAACCCCAGAAACACTAACGTAGCTATTTACAGCTTCTAAGCTATGTTTTCTTGGTTTTAGCCTGTTTTGGGACAAATTGGGTATAAGTGGTTTTTAAACTCTCCACATCCATCTCAAACTCTTATACTTAGTTAGTTACATTGGATTAAGACACATTTTAACCCCAGAAACACTAACAAAGCTGTTTAGTGCTTCTAAGCAATCTTTTCTTGGTTTTAGCCTGTTTTGGAACAAAATGAGTATAAGTGGCTTTTAAACTCTCCACCTCTATCTCAAAGTCTTATAATTAGTTAGTTGCATTGGCTTAAGACACATTTTAACCCTAGAAACACTAACAAAGCTGTTTAGTCTTATAATTAGTTAGTTGCATTGGATTAAGACACATTTTAACCCCATAAACACTAACAGAACTGTTTACAGCTTCTAAGCAATGTTTTCTTGGTGTTAGCCTGTTTTGGGACAAAATGGGTATAAGTGGCTTTTAAACTCTCCACATCTATCTCAAACTCTTATAATTAGTTAGTTGCATTGGATTAAGACACATTTTAACCCCATAAACACTAACATAGCTGTTTACAGCTTCTAAGCAATGTTTTCTTGGTTTCAGCCTGTTTTGGGACAAAATGGGTATAAGTGGCTTTTAAACTCTCCACATCTATCTCAAACTCTTAAAATTAGTTAGTTGCATTGGATTAAGACACATTTTAACCCCATAAACACTAACATAGCAGTTTACAGCTACTAAGCAATGTTTTCTTGCTGTTAGCCTGTTTTGGGACAAAATGGGTATAAGTGGCTTTTAAACTCTCCACATCTATCTCAAAGTCTTATAATTAGTTAGTTGCATTGGATTAAGACACATTTTAACCCTAGAAACACTAACAAAGCTGTTTACTGCTTCTAAGCAATGTTTTCTTGGTTTTAGCCTGTTTTGGGACAAAATGGGTATAAGTGGCTTTTAAACTCTCCACATCCATCTCAAACTCTTATAACTAGTCAGTTACATTGGATTAAGACACATTTTAACCCCATAAACACTAACATAGCTGTTTACAAGTACTAAGCAATGTTTTCTTGCTGTTAGCCTGTTTTGGGACAAAATGGGTATACGTGGCTTTTAAACTCTCCACATCTATCTCAAAGTCTTATAACTAGTCAGTTGCATTGGCTTAAGACACATTTTAACCCTATAAACACTAACAAAGCTGTTTAGTCTTATAATTAGTTAGTTGCATTGGATTAAGACACATTTTAACCCCATAAACACTAACATAACTGTTTACAGCTTCTAAGCAATGTTTTCTTGGAGTTAGCCTGTTTTGGGACAAAATGGGTATAAGTGGCTTTTAAACTCGCCACATCTATCTCAAACTCTTATAATTAGTTAGTTGCATTAGATTAAGACACATTTTAACCCAATAAACACTAACATAGCTGTTTACAGCTACTAAGCAATGTTTTCTTGCTGTTAGCCTGTTTTGGGACAAAATGGGTATAAGTGGCTTTTAAACTCTCCACATCTATCTCAAATTAGTTAGTTGCATTGGATTAAGACACATTTTAACCCTAGAAACACTAACAAAGCTGTTTACGGCTTCTAAGCAATGTTTTCTTGGTTTTAGCCAGTTTTGGGACAAAATGGGTATAAGTGGCTTTTAAACTCTCCACATCCATCTCAAACTCTTATAACTAGTCAGTTGCATTGGATTAAGACACATTTTAACCCCATAAACACTAACATCTATCTCAAAGTCTGATAACTAGTCAGTTGCATTGGATTAAGACACATTTTAACCCCAGAAACACTAACATAGCTGTTTAGTGTTTCTAAGCAATGTTTTCTTGGTTTTAGCCTGTTTTGGGACAGAATGGGTATAAGTGGCTTTTAAACTCTCCACATCTATCTCAAACTCTTATACTAGTCAGTTGCATTGGATTAAGACACATTTTAACCCCATAAACACTAACATAGCTGTTTACAGCTTCTAAGCAATGTTTTCTTGGTTTGAGCATGTTTTGGGACAAAATGGGTATAAGTGGCTTTTAAACTCTCCACATCCATCTCAAACTCTTATAACTAGTCAGTTGCATTGGATTAAGACACATTTTAACCCCAGAAACACTAACGTAGCTATTTACAGCTTCTAAGCTATGTTTTCTTGGTTTTAGCCTGTTTTGGGACAAATTGGGTATAAGTGGTTTTTAAACTCTCCACATCCATCTCAAACTCTTATACTTAGTTAGTTACATTGGATTAAGACACATTTTAACCCCAGAAACACTAACAAAGCTGTTTAGTGCTTCTAAGCAATCTTTTCTTGGTTTTAGCCTGTTTTGGAACAAAATGAGTATAAGTGGCTTTTAAACTCTCCACCTCTATCTCAAAGTCTTATAATTAGTTAGTTGCATTGGCTTAAGACACATTTTAACCCTAGAAACACTAACAAAGCTGTTTAGTCTTATAATTAGTTAGTTGCATTGGATTAAGACACATTTTAACCCCATAAACACTAACAGAACTGTTTACAGCTTCTAAGCAATGTTTTCTTGGTGTTAGCCTGTTTTGGGACAAAATGGGTATAAGTGGCTTTTAAACTCTCCACATCTATCTCAAACTCTTATAATTAGTTAGTTGCATTGGATTAAGACACATTTTAACCCCATAAACACTAACATAGCTGTTTACAGCTTCTAAGCAATGTTTTCTTGGTTTCAGCCTGTTTTGGGACAAAATGGGTATAAGTGGCTTTTAAACTCTCCACATCTATCTCAAACTCTTAAAATTAGTTAGTTGCATTGGATTAAGACACATTTTAACCCCATAAACACTAACATAGCAGTTTACAGCTACTAAGCAATGTTTTCTTGCTGTTAGCCTGTTTTGGGACAAAATGGGTATAAGTGGCTTTTAAACTCTCCACATCTATCTCAAAGTCTTATAATTAGTTAGTTGCATTGGATTAAGACACATTTTAACCCTAGAAACACTAACAAAGCTGTTTACTGCTTCTAAGCAATGTTTTCTTGGTTTTAGCCTGTTTTGGGACAAAATGGGTATAAGTGGCTTTTAAACTCTCCACATCCATCTCAAACTCTTATAACTAGTCAGTTACATTGGATTAAGACACATTTTAACCCCATAAACACTAACATAGCTGTTTACAAGTACTAAGCAATGTTTTCTTGCTGTTAGCCTGTTTTGGGACAAAATGGGTATACGTGGCTTTTAAACTCTCCACATCTATCTCAAAGTCTTATAACTAGTCAGTTGCATTGGCTTAAGACACATTTTAACCCTATAAACACTAACAAAGCTGTTTAGTCTTATAATTAGTTAGTTGCATTGGATTAAGACACATTTTAACCCCATAAACACTAACATAACTGTTTACAGCTTCTAAGCAATGTTTTCTTGGAGTTAGCCTGTTTTGGAACAAAATGGGTATAAGTGGCTTTTAAACTCGCCACATCTATCTCAAACTCTTATAATTAGTTAGTTGCATTAGATTAAGACACATTTTAACCCAATAAACACTAACATAGCTGTTTACAGCTACTAAGCAATGTTTTCTTGCTGTTAGCCTGTTTTGGGACAAAATGGGTATAAGTGGCTTTTAAACTCTCCACATCTATCTCAAATTAGTTAGTTGCATTGGATTAAGACACATTTTAACCCTAGAAACACTAACAAAGCTGTTTACGGCTTCTAAGCAATGTTTTCTTGGTTTTAGCCAGTTTTGGGACAAAATGGGTATAAGTGGCTTTTAAACTATCCACATCCATCTCAAACTCTTATAACTAGTCAGTTGCATTGGATTAAGACACATTTTAACCCCATAAACACTAACATCTATCTCAAAGTCTGATAACTAGTCAGTTGCATTGGATTAAGACACATTTTAACCCCAGAAACACTAACATAGCTGTTTAGTGTTTCTAAGCAATGTTTTCTTGGTTTTAGCCTGTTTTGGGACAGAATGGGTATAAGTGGCTTTTAAACTCTCCACATCTATCTCAAACTCTTATACTAGTCAGTTGCATTGGATTAAGACACATTTTAACCCCATAAACACTAACATAGCTGTTTACAGCTTCTAAGCAATGTTTTCTTGGTTTGAGCATGTTTTGGGACAAAATGGGTATAAGTGGCTTTTAAACTCTCCACATCCATCTCAAACTCTTATAACTAGTCAGTTGCATTGGATTAAGACACATTTTAACCCCAGAAACACTAACGTAGCTATTTACAGCTTCTAAGCTATGTTTTCTTGGTTTTAGCCTGTTTTGGGACAAATTGGGTATAAGTGGTTTTTAAACTCTCCACATCCATCTCAAACTCTTATACTTAGTTAGTTACATTGGATTAAGACACATTTTAACCCCAGAAACACTAACAAAGCTGTT
Organism: Camelina sativa; assembly: GCF_030686135.1. Lineage (NCBI taxonomy): Eukaryota > Viridiplantae > Streptophyta > Magnoliopsida > Brassicales > Brassicaceae > Camelina > Camelina sativa. Next base: position 24,643,698 of record NC_141899.1, on the reverse strand, counting down.
TAGCGCTTCTAAGCAATCTTTTCTTGGTTTTAGCCTGTTTTGGAACAAAATGAGTATAAGTGGCTTTTAAACTCTCCACCTCTATCTCAAAGTCTTATAATTAGTTAGTTGCATTGGCTTAAGACACATTTTAACCCTAGAAACACTAACAAAGCTGTTTAGTCTTATAATTAGTTAGTTGCATTGGATTAAGACACATTTTAACCCCATAAACACTAACAGAACTGTTTACAGCTTCTAAGCAATGTTTTCTTGGTGTTAGCCTGTTTTGGGACAAAATGGGTATAAGTGGCTTTTAAACTCTCCACATCTATCTCAAACTCTTATAATTAGTTAGTTGCATTGGATTAAGACACATTTTAACCCCATAAACACTAACATAGCTGTTTACAGCTTCTAAGCAATGTTTTCTTGGTTTCAGCCTGTTTTGGGACAAAATGGGTATAAGTGGCTTTTAAACTCTCCACATCTATCTCAAACTCTTAAAATTAGTTAGTTGCATTGGATTAAGACACATTTTAACCCCATAAACACTAACATAGCAGTTTACAGCTACTAAGCAATGTTTTCTTGCTGTTAGCCTGTTTTGGGACAAAATGGGTATAAGTGGCTTTTAAACTCTCCACATCTATCTCAAAGTCTTATAATTAGTTAGTTGCATTGGATTAAGACACATTTTAACCCTAGAAACACTAACAAAGCTGTTTACTGCTTCTAAGCAATGTTTTCTTGGTTTTAGCCTGTTTTGGGACAAAATGGGTATAAGTGGCTTTTAAACTCTCCACATCCATCTCAAACTCTTATAACTAGTCAGTTACATTGGATTAAGACACATTTTAACCCCATAAACACTAACATAGCTGTTTACAAGTACTAAGCAATGTTTTCTTGCTGTTTACAAGACAAAATGGGTATACGTGGCTTTTAAACTCTCCACATCTATCTCAAAGTCTTATAATTAGTTAGTTGCATTGGATTAAGACACATTTTAACCCAAGAAACACTAACAAAGCTGTTTAATGCTTCTAAGCAATGTTTTCTTGGTTTTAGCCTGTTTTGGGACAAAATGGGTATAAGTGGCTTTTAAACTCTCCACATCTATCTCAAACTCTTATACTTATTTAGTTGCATTGGATTAAGACACATTTTAACCCCAGAAACACTAACAAAGCTGTTTAGTATTGATCAAGAATAAGCCTACGGCATCCGTACAGTCCGTACCGTCCGTACGTGCAAGCAATAAGGCTGAGTGAAGCACTAAGGCCGAGTCATCTATGTGTGAGGATAGTGAGGAGGCCTGCTTACCTTCGGCCCATGAGAAGGATCGAGAATCCCTTGTGTAGCCGTTAGGGAGAAAGCGCAAGTGGACAAGAGTGGAAGGCTAGGACAAGTCGCTATCACCGATCACCTACCTCCTCTCTCTCCTAATTGTCAATTTCTTTTGTTTCTATTTTGGTCATGTGGTCGCCCTAGCTGTCTCCCTATTTAAACCCTTGTCATGTGTTGTATTTGAGATATTCTACCTAATTCTAATCTATTATCATCCTCTTTCATACTATTCGCCACCAACTCTCTTTCTTCATTCTAAACCTCTCAAATCTCTCTAAGTCTTCCGCTTATTTCAACATGGTATCAGAGCAAGGTTGTCGTTCTTGATAACCTATCTCTTCTATTCTTCCATTCTTCATTCTCGTTCACTCGATTCTCAGTCCTATTTCTCTTTATTCTCCGGGTAAAAGCTTTGTCCATCGGTCCATAGCGATTAAACCATGGAAAACGCCAAACCCATTGTCATGCCGGTTGTTCTCAAAGGAACAAACTACTTGCTGTGGACTAGAACCACAAGAACTGCCCTTGGAGGTCGTGGTCTTTGGAGTCATGTCGAGAGTGACTATGCTCCAAAACAAAACCTCAAAGGAGAAGATGAAGGCGCTTCCGAGGAGGAAGTAGAAGAAGAGAGCGAGAGGAAGGCCAAGTGGTTCCAAGAAGACCAAGTTGTCCTATCTGTTCTCCAAAACTCTCTTGACACGCCAATCCTTGAGGCCTACTCATATTGCGAGACGGCCAAGGAGTTGTGGGAGACACTTAAAGGTGTCTATGGCAATATCTCCAACTTGACTCGGGTCTTTGAGGTCAAGAAGGCCATAAATGAGCTTAACCAAGATGATGTGGAGTTCACTAAACATCTTGGCAAGTTTCGAGCTTTATGGTCCGAGCTTGACATGTTGCGGCCGAGTACACTCGATCCGAGTGTGTTGATTGAAAGAAAGGAGCAAGACAAGGTCTTTGGTCTCCTTCTTACTTTGAACCCATCCTTCAACGATCTCGTGAAGCACATCCTCAGGGCAGAGAAGCTTCCCTCTTTTGAAGACATTTGTTCACAAATCCAAAGAGAACAAGGTTCTCTTGACTTGTTTAGCGGTAAGGGGGAGCTTGCTACGGCTAATAAAGGAGTGTACAAGCAAGAGGAGAGGAAGGTGTGGATATGCGACCACTGCAAGAGGCGGGGTCACCTGAAAGACAAGTGCTGCGTCCTCCACCCTCATCTCAAACCGGCCAAGTTCAAAGCAAACCTCTCAAAGGAAGCGGTTAGCGACAAGGGAGCCGGGCCGTCAAAGCAAGGAGATGAGGCAGCCATGACCGCAGCCTATGGAGAAGTGGTGAGGAAATCAGACCTTGAGGCGCTCATCCGTTCCATTGCCACACTCAAGGAGTCTGGTATCTCTTTCTTTACCTCTAAGCCTAGTAAATCTCTTGTCATAGACTCGGGTGCTTCTCACCACATGATTAGTAATCCTAGTCTAATTGACAATATAAAACCGGCTTTAGGAAATGTTATAATTGCTAATGGAGAACAAATACCAGTGAAAGGAATAGGGGACTTGAAACTATTTGATAAAACCTCAAAAGCTTTCTTTATGCCTACCTTCACATCTAATCTTCTATCGGTTAAGAGGACCACTAATGCTTTGAATTGTTATGCAATCTTTGGTCCTAATAGTGTTCATTTTCAGGATATTGAGACTGGAAAAGTTCTTGGAGAAGGACAAGGGAGTGGAGATCTCTATGTCCTAGAGAAAACCTCGCCAAGTTTATCTACTAAATCTTGTTTTGTTGTTAATTTGGATAGTGTGTGGCATGCTAGATTAGGCCATCCTCATTCTCGTGCCCTTGCTTTAATGTTACCAAGTGTTTCTTTTGATAATTCAATGTGTGAGTCTTGTATTCTTGGTAAACATTGCAAATCTATTTTTCCCAAGTCTAAAACTATTTTTGAGCATTGTTTTGATTTAGTGCACTCGGATGTGTGGACTTCACCATGCCTTTCTAGAGATAATAACAAATATTTTGTGACTTTTATTGATGAAAAATCTAAGTACACATGGATTACTTTGTTACCTTCAAAGGATAGAGTGTTTGATGCTTTTATAAACTTTCAAAATTATGTTACTAATCATTTCAATGCTAAAATTAAGGTACTTAGATCAGACAATGGTGGAGAGTATACAAGTCACAAATTCAAAGAACACCTAGCAAAGCACGGCATACTACACCAAACGAGTTGTCCCTATACGCCCCAACAAAATGGTGTGGCCGAGAGGAAGAACCGACATCTAATGGAGGTGGCACGGTCGATGATGTTCCATTCACACGTTACAAGGCGATATTGGGGTGATGCTGTGATGACAGCATGCTACTTGATCAATCGGACACCAACCAAAGTCCTTAATGACCTATCGCCGTTTGAGGTATTGAATGGATTTAAACCATCTCTAGAGCACTTACGGGTCTTTGGGTGTGTTTCTTTTGTACTTGTGCCAGGAGAACAGCGGAGTAAGCTCGATCCCAAAAGCATAAGGTGTATGTTCATCGGCTACTCCACTACTCAAAAGGGATACAAGTGTTTTGACCCAACGACAAGCCGGCTGTATGTATCAAGAGATGTTCGGTTCTTGGAAAATGTGGGTTATTTTGATAACAAAGACTGGAACAGCTTGAAGGATCTTTCATCGTCACCAAATGATAGAGCCTCCAGCCTTAAGTTCCTCCTTGACCATCTCGGAAATCCGCCTACGGCCACAGCCCTTCCTCAGCCAGAACCCAACCCGAGCTCCATTGACCATGCGCTCGAGCCGGAAGGTGCTATGCCCGAGATGATATCCCCGGACCATGAGATGCCCGAGCCAAACCAGAGCATGACCGAGGCACATGAGATGCCCGAGCCAAACTCAAGCCTGACCGAGACACGACCCGATGCTGAACCGGTCATCGAAGATGTCACTCAGTCTAGCCAATCAGTGCCGCCAGCTCAACCGGCTCCACGACGAAGCACGCGTGTCCGGTCTCACATGGAAAGATAAGAGGGTCTACTACAACAGTCAAGCCGTCACACATCCTATCCAAGCCGTATGTTCGCTCGAGCTGCTTCCGGCCGAGCACCAAGCCTTCTTCGGCCAAGTTAATGAACACTGGGTTCCCCAAACGTACGAGGAGGCCAAAGAACATAAGGTGTGGGTAGATGCTGTTGAGGATGAAGCTGGTGCAATGATCAGAAATCACACATGGGATGAGGCTGACCTCCCCGAAGGGAAGAAGGCCGTAAGTTCAAAGTGGGTATTCACCATCAAGTTCTTGAGCACAGGAGAGATTGAAAGGCATAAGGCGCGGCTGGTTGCCCGAGGGTTCACTCAAACCTATGGAGATGACTACACGGCAACGTTTGCTCCAGTGGCCAAATTGCATACCGTGCGAGTGGTGCTATCGTTGGCCGTGAACCTTTCTTGGGACTTATGGCAAATGGATGTGAAGAACGCGTTCCTCCAAGGCGAGCTGGATGAAGAAGTGTACATGACTCCTCCGCCTGGCCTTGAGGACATTGTTGCTCCCGGGAAGGTCTTACGGTTACGCAAGGCCATCTATGGCCTCAAACAGTCACCACGCGCCTGGTACCATAAGCTCAGCTCCACTCTCAAGGCGAATGGCTTTAGACGATCGGAGGCTGATCACACTCTTTTCACTCTCAAGACATCACTTGGCCTAGTTGTGGTGCTGGTTTATGTCGATAACATCATCGTGACTGGCGATGACAAGGCCGGTATTGTTGCCATTAAAGACTCCCTCAAGTCTGCCTTTGACATTAAGGACCTCGGAGAGCTCAAATACTTCCTCGGCATCGAAATCTGCCGTTCCCCGGAGGGTCTCTTCCTCTCACAACGCAAGTATGCTCTTGACTTGCTTGCTGAGACAGGCAAACTTGGTGCGGTTCCAGCTACTACACCACTGGATGAAGATTACCAGCTCAAGCGAAAGGGGGAGAGCATTCGGGCGAAGGAAGGCAAACCACGCGAGCCATTGGACGAGCCGTTCCCGGACGTCACACGCTACCGACGGCTTGTAGGTAAGTTGATCTATTTAACTATCACACGACCTGATATCTCTTATGCTGTGAATCAGGTGAGTCAGCACATGAAAGCTCCGAGCAAGTATCAATGGAGTCAAGTGGAGAGGATTTTGAGCTATCTCAAGGGCAGCCCTGGTCAAGGCATTTGGATGGGTAAAAACGGCAACACTGAGATCGTGGGTTATTGTGATGCGGACTATAATGGAGACACATTGGATAGGCGGTCAACTACTGGATATTGCACCTTTGTTGGAGGAAACCTAGTTACATGGAGGTCTAAGAAGCAAAAGGTGGTGTCATGTTCAAGTGCCGACACTGAGTACCGAGCTATGAGGAAGCTAACCAATGAGATGACAGGGTTGGAGGGTCTACTTAAGGATCTCGGCATTGAAACAAGACAGCCGATGACAATGCATTGTGACAATGAGGCAGCGATCCACATAGCCACTAACTCAGTCTTCCATGAACGGACCAAGCACATTGAGAGCGACTGCCACAAGGTTAGGGAGAGGATCGAAGAGGGAGCGGTTCTACCATGCCATACAAGGAGTCAAGATCAGCTAGCCGACATCTTCACCAAATCTGCAAGTCCCAAGGTTTGTGATTATATTCATAGCAAACTTGGACTTGTAGACATCACACGGCCGTGATCAACTTTCCTAATCCGTGGACAGCACACTCTTTTTCCCTTGGCTTAGTTTTGTCCCATGAGGTTTTCTAAGTCAAGGTTTTTTAATGAGGTGCTGCTTCACGGGTTCCAAGCTTAGCCATTTCATCAGGCTAAGCTTGAGGGGGAGTATTGATCAAGAATAAGCCTACGGCGTCCGTACAGTCCGTACCGTCCGTACGTGCAAGCAATAAGGCTGAGTGAAGCACTAAGGCCGAGTCATCTATGTGTGAGGATAGTGAGGAGGCCTGCTTACCTTCGGCCCATGAGAAGGATCGAGAATCCCTTGTGTAGCCGTTAGGGAGAAAGCGCAAGTGGACAAGAGTGGAATGCTAGGACAAGTCGCTATCACCGATCACCTACCTCCTCTCTCTCCTAATTGTCAATTTCTTTTGTTTCTATTTTGGTCATGTGGTCGCCCTAGCTGTCTCCCTATTTAAACCCTTGTCATGTGTTGTATTTGAGATATTCTACCTAATTCTAATCTATTATCATCCTCTTTCATACTATTCGCCACCAACTCTCTTTCTTCATTCTAAACCTCTCAAATCTCTCTAAGTCTTCCGCTTATTTCAACATTTAGTGCTTCTAAGCAATGTTTTATTGGTTTTAGCCTGTTTTGGGACAAAATGGGTATAAGTGGCTTTTAAACTCTCCACATCTTTCTGAAAGTCTTATAATTAGTTAGTTCCATTGGATTAAGACACATTTTAACCCCATAAACACTAAATAGCTGTTTAGTGCTTCTAAGCAAAGTTTTCTTGGATTTAGCCTGTTTTGGGACAAAATGGGTATAAGTGGCTTTCAAACTCTCCACATCTATCTCAAAGTCTTATAACTAGTCAGTTGCATTGGCTTAAGACACATTTTAACCCTATAAACACTAACAAAGCTGTTTAGTCTTATAATTAGTTAGTTGCATTGGATTAAGACACATTTTAACCCCATAAACACTAACATAACTGTTTACAGCTTCTAAGCAATGTTTTCTTGGTGTTAGCCTGTTTTGGGACAAAATGGGTATAAGTGGCTTTTAAACTCGCCACATCTATCTCAAACTCTTATAATTAGTTAGTTGCATTGGATTAAGACACATTTTAACCCCATAAACACTAACATAGCTGTTTACAGCTACTAAGCAATGTTTTCTTGCTGTTAGCCTGTTTTGGGACAAAATGGGTATAAGTGGCTTTTAAACTCTCCACATCTATGTCAAAGTCTTATAATTAGTTAGTTACATTGGATTAAGACACATTTTAACCCTAGAAACACTAAGAAAGCTGTTTACTGCTTCTAAGCAATGTTTTCTTGGTTTTAGCCTGTTTTGGGACAAAATGGGTATAAGTGGCTTTTAAACTCTCCACATCCATCTCAAACTCTTATAACTAGTCAGTTGCATTGGATTAAGACACATTTTAACCCCATAAACACTAACATCTATCTCAAAGTCTGATAACTAGTCAATTGCATTGGATTAAGACACATTTTAACCCCAGAAACACTAACATAGCTGTTTAGTGCTTCTAAGCAATGTTTTCTTGGTTTTAGCCTGTTTTGGGACAGAATGGGTATAAGTGGCTTTTAAACTCTCCACATCTATGTCAAACTCTTATACTAGTCAGTTGCATTGGATTAAGACACATTTTAACCCCATAAACACTAACATAGCTGTTTACAGCTTCTAAGCAATGTTTTCTTGGTTTGAGCATGTTTTGGGACAAAATGGGTATAAGTGGCTTTTAAACTCTCCACATCCATCTCAAACTCTTATAACTAGTCAGTTGCATTGGATTAAGACACATTTTAACCCCAGAAACACTAACGTAGCTATTTACAGCTTCTAAGCTATGTTTTCTTGGTTTTAGCCTGTTTTGGGACAAATTGGGTATAAGTGGCTTTTAAACTCTCCACATCCATCTCAAACTGTTATACTTAGTTAGTTACATTGGATTAAGACACATTTTAACCCCAGAAACATTAACAAAGCTGTTTAGTGCTTCTAAGCAATCTTTTCTTGGTTTTAGCCTGTTTTGGAACAAAATGAGTATAAGTGGCTTTTAAACTCTCCACCTCTATCTCAAAGTCTTATAATTAGTTAGTTGCATTGGCTTAAGACACATTTTAACCCTAGAAAAACTAACAAAGCTGTTTAGTCTGATAATTAGTTAGTTGCATTGGATTAAGACACATTTTAACCCCATAAACACTAACAGAACTGTTTACAGCTTCTAAGCAATGTTTTCTTGGTGTTAGCCTGTTTTGGGACAAAATGGGTATAAGTGGCTTTTAAACTCTCCACATCTATCTCAAACTCTTATAATTAGTTAGTTGCATTGGATTAAGACACATTTTAACCCCATAAACACTAACATAGCTGTTTACAGCTTCTAAGCAATGTTTTCTTGGTTTTAGCCTGTTTTGGGACAAAATGGGTATAAGTGGCTTTTAAACTCTCCACATCTATCTCAAACTCTTAAAATTAGTTAGTTGCATTGGATTAAGACACATTTTAACCCCATAAACACTAACATAGCTGTTTACAGCTACTAAGCAATGTTTTCTTGCTGTTAGCCTGTTTTGGGACAAAATGGGTATAAGTGGCTTTTAAACTCTCCACATCTATGTCAAAGTCTTATAATTAGTTAGTTACATTGGATTAAGACACATTTTAACCCTAGAAACACTAACAAAGCTGTTTACTGCTTCTAAGCAATGTTTTCTTGGTTTTAGCCTGTTTTGGGACAAAATGGGTATAAGTGGCTTTTAAACTCTCCACATCCATCTCAAACTCTTATAACTAGTCAGTTGCATTGGATTAAGACACATTTTAACCCCATAAACACTAACATCTATCTCAAAGTCTGATAACTAGTCAGTTGCATTGGATTAAGACACATTTTAACCCCAGAAACACTAACATAGCTGTTTAGTGCTTCTAAGCAATGTTTTCTTGGTTTTAGCCTGTTTTGGGACAGAATAGGTATAAGTGGCTTTTAAACTCTCCACATCTATCTCAAACTCTTATACTAGTCAGTTGCATTGGATTAAGACACATTTTAACCCCATAAACACTAACATAGCTGTTTACAGCTTCTAAGCAATGTTTTCTTGGTTTGAGCATGTTTTGGGACAAAATGGGTATAAGTGGCTTTTAAACTCTCCACATCCATCTCAAACTCTTATAACTAGTCAGTTGCATTGGATTAAGACACATTTTAACCCCAGAAACACTAACGTAGCTATTTACAGCTTCTAAGCTATGTTTTCTTGGTTTTAGCCTGTTTTGGGACAAATTGGGTATAAGTGGCTTTTAAACTCTCCACATCCATCTCAAACTCTTATACTTAGTTAGTTACATTGGATTAAGACACATTTTAACCCCAGAAACACTAACAAAGCTGTTTAGTGCTTCTAAGCAATCTTTTCTTGGTTTTAGCCTGTTTTGGAACAAAATGAGTATAAGTGGCTTTTAAACTCTCCACCTCTATCTCAAAGTCTTATAATTAGTTAGTTGCATTGGCTTAAGACACATTTTAACCCTAGAAACACTAACAAAGCTGTTTAGTCTGATAATTAGTTAGTTGCATTGGATTAAGACACATTTTAACCCCATAAACACTAACAGAACTGTTTACAGCTTCTAAGCAATGTTTTCTTGGTGTTAGCCTGTTTTGGGACAAAATGGGTATAAGTGGCTTTTAAACTCTCCACATCTATCTCAAACTCTTATAATTAGTTAGTTGCATTGGATTAAGACACATTTTAACCCCATAAACACTAACATAGCTGTTTACAGCTTCTAAGCAATGTTTTCTTGGTTTTAGCCTGTTTTGGGACAAAATGGGTATAAGTGGCTTTTAAACTCTCCACATCTATCTCAAACTCTTAAAATTAGTTAGTTGCATTGGATTAAGACACATTTTAACCCCATAAACACTAACATAGCTGTTTACAGCTACTAAGCAATGTTTTCTTGCTGTTAGCCTGTTTTGGGACAAAATGGGTATAAGTAGCTTTTAAACTCTCCACATCTATCTCAAAGTCTTATAATTAGTTAGTTGCATTGGATTAAGACACATTTTAACCCTAGAAACACTAACAAAGCTGTTTACTGCTTCTAAGCAATGTTTTCTTGGTTTTAGCCTGTTTTGGGACAAAATGGGTATAAGTGGCTTTTAAACTCTCCACATCTATCTCAAACTCTTATAACTAGTCAGTTACATTGGATTAAGACACATTTTAACCCCATAAACACTAACATAGCTGTTTACAAGTACTAAGCAATGTTTTCTTGCTGTTAGCCTGTTTTGGGACAAAATGGGTATAAGTGGCTTTTAAACTCTCCACATCTATCTCAAAGTCTTATAATTAGTTAGTTGCATTGGATTAAGACACATTTTAACCCTAGAAACACTAACAAAGCTGTTTAATGCTTCTAAGCAATGTTTTCTTGGTTTTAGCCTGTTTTGGGACAAAATGGGTATAAGTGGCTTTTAAACTCTCCACATCTATCTCAAACTCTTATACTTAGTTAGTTGCATTGGATTAAGACACATTTTAACCCCAGAAACACTAACAAAGCTGTTTAGTGCTTCTAAGCAATGTTTTATTGGTTTTAGCCTGTTTTGGGATAAAATGGGTATAAGTGGCTTTTAAACTCTCCACATCTTTCTCAAAGTCTTATAATTAGTTAGTTCCATTGGATTAAGACACATTTTAACCCCATAAACACTAACATAGCTGTTTACTGCTTCTAAGAAAAGTTTTCTTGGATTTAGCCTGTTTTGGGACAAAATGGGTATAAGTGGCTTTTAAACTCTCCACATCTATCTCAAAGTCTTATAACTCGTCAGTTGCATTGGCTTAAGACACATTTTAACCCTATAAACACTAACAAAGCTGTTTAGTCTTATAATTAGTTAGTTGCATTGGATTAAGACACATTTTAACCCCATAAACACTAACATAACTGTTTACAGCTTCTAAGCAATGTTTTCTTGGTGTTAGCCTGTTTTGGGACAAAATGGGTATAAGTGGCTTTTAAACTTGCCACATCTATCTCAAACTCTTATAATTAGTTAGTTGCATTGGATTAACACACATTTTAACCCCATAAACACTAACATAGCTGTTTACAGCTACTAAGCAATGTTTTCTTGCTGTTAGCCTGTTTTGGGACAAAATGGGTATAAGTGGCTTTTAAACTCTCCACATCTATGTCAAAGTCTTATAATTAGTTAGTTGCATTGGATTAAGACACATTTTAACCCTAGAAACACTAACAAAGCTGTTTACTGCTTCTAAGCAATGTTTTCTTGGATTTAGCCTGTTTTGAGACAAAATGGGTATAAGTGGCTTTTAAACTCTCCACATCCATCTCAAACTCTTATAACTAGTCAGTTGCATTGGATTAAGACACATTTTAACCCCATAAACACTAACATCTATCTCAAAGTCTGATAACTAGTCAATTGCATTGGATTAAGACACATTTTAACCCCAAAAACACTAACATAGCTGTTTAGTGCTTCTAAGCAATGTTTTCTTGGTTTTAGCATGTTTTGGGACAGAATGGGTATAAATGGCTTTTAAACTCTCCACATCTATCTCAAAGTCTTATAATTAGTTAGTTGCATTGGATTAAGACACATTTTAACCCTAGAAACACTAACAAAGCTGTTTAATGCTTCTAAGCAATGTTTTCTTGGTTTTAGCCGTTTATGGGACAAAATGGGTATAAGTGGCTTTTAAACTCTCCACATCTATCTCAAACTCTTATACTTAGTTAGTTGCATTGGATTAAGACACATTTTAACCCCAGAAACACTAACAAAGCTGTTTAGTGCTTCTAAGCAATGTTTTATTGGTTTTAGCCTGTTTTGGGACAAAATGGGTATAAGTGGCTTTTAAACTCTCCACATCTTTCTCAAAGTCTTATAATTAGTTAGTTTCATTGGATTAAGACACATTTTAACCCCATAAACACTAAATAGCTGTTTAGTGCTTCTAAGCAAAGTTTTCTTGGATTTAGCCTGTTTTGGGACAAAATGGGTATAAGTGGCTTTTAAACTCTCCACATCTATCTCAAAGTCTTATAACTCGTCAGTTGCATTGGCTTAAGACACATTTTAACCCTATAAACACTAACAAAGCTGTTTAGTCTTATAATTAGTTAGTTGCATTGGATTAAGACACATTTTAACCCCATAAACACTAACATAACTGTTTACAGCTTCTAAGCAATGTTTTCTTGGTGTTAGCCTGTTTTGGGACAAAATGGGTATAAGTGGCTTTTAAACTCGCCACATCTATCTCAAACTCTTATAATTAGTTAGTTGCATTGGATTAACACACATTTTAACCCCATAAACACTAACATAGCTGTTTACAGCTACTAAGCAATGTTTTCTTGCTGTTAGCCTGTTTTGGGACAAAATGGGTATAAGTGGCTTTTAAACTCTCCACATCTATGTCAAAGTCTTATAATTAGTTAGTTGCATTGGATTAAGACACATTTTAACCCTAGAAACACTAACAAAGCTGTTTACTGCTTCTAAGCAATGTTTTCTTGGTTTTAGCCTGTTTTGAGACAAAATGGGTATAAGTGGCTTTTAAACTCTCCACATCCATCTCAAACTCTTATAACTAGTCAGTTGCATTGGATTAAGACACATTTTAACCCCATAAACACTAACATCTATCTCAAAGTCTGATAACTAGTCAATTGCATTGGATTAAGACACATTTTAACCCCAAAAACACTAACATAGCTGTTTAGTGCTTCTTATGAGTTTGGCACACCACCTTGGCCACCACCGTCCGTACAACCGTACGGACGTCCGTACGATCGACAACCTATGGGCTGACCAAGCCATCTCGTATCTCATAAGCCCAATCCACTAAGGAGAGCTTCCAACGATCTCCCTTCATCGAGATCCTTCTATTATAGCCGTTAGGCAACTTGCAAGTGGGAAGTCAAAGGTTTAGTCACATGTAGGAATAAGGAGATGTCGCTATCTCCCATTAATGTGCACATAGAACCCTAGGAAAGAATATCCTCTTTGTATAGCTCTATATATGGTTTGTAAGTATGTTCTAATTTAAAGAAAGAAAAGAGTTTATTCTCTTTCTCCAACACTCTCTCTCTCAATCGTTCACTCTCCTCACTCTTTACACGATTTCACTCTCTTCCATAATCTCTTGATTACTCTACTCTCAAACTTACATGGTATCAGAGCAGATTTGATTCTGTTCTTGCCTCAAATCTCCATCACTCCCTTCCGCATTCTCTTTCTTGTTCTTGAATCTTCTTTCTTTAACCGTTGGACAATAGCTTTAACCAACGGTCTCTTCATCTTTTTTTCATGGAAACTACCAAAACTCTCATTGTTCCAGTTACTCTCAAGGGAGAGAATTACTTACTGTGGGCTAGAACCACAAAGACAGCCCTATGCGGCCGAGGACTTTGGTCCCATGTTGAGACGAGCGAAGCTCCTAGTGGCGAGACCACCAAAGACGGCAAGGATCTTGTCGATGAGAAGAACAAGTGGTTTCAAGAAGATCAGGGAGTCCTAGCTATCATTCAAAACTCCCTAGATGCACCTATACTTGAAGCTTACTCTTATTGCGAGACAGCAAAAGACTTGTGGGACACTCTCAAGAATGTTTTTGGGAATGTTACAAATGTAAACCGAATTTTTGAGATTAAGAGGGCCATCAACAACCTCAACCAAGAAGACATGGAGTTCACCAAGCACTTTGGGAAGTTTAGGTCCCTTTGGGCTGAACTAGAGATGCTCCGGCCGGCGACTATAGATCCGGCCATTCTGAATGAGAGGCGTGAACAAGATAAGGTGTTCGGCCTTCTCTTGACCTTGAACCCCTCCTACAATGACCTTATCAAGCATATTCTACGGTCGGACAAGCTCCCTAGCCTTGATGATGTCTGTAACCAAATTCAAAAGGAGCATGGCTCCATGGGATTGTTTGGCGGCAAGGGAGAACTTGTGACCGCTAACAAAGCTGAGACGGCATCAGCAAACAAGGGCTACTACAAGCCGGAGGACAAGAACAACCCGCCATTTTGTGAGCATTGTAAGAAGCTTGGTCACTTCAAGAGCCGCTGCTGGATTCTACACCCTCATCTAGCACCACCGCCGGGTACCATCCGAGGTGGACGACCAAACCGCGGAGGACCACCGAGAGCTCATCAAGCAGTAGCCATGGGGGAGTCATCAATCTCTGAGCAACCTCAACAAGTGACCAGTGGAACTGCTCTTGCTGCAGCATCGTCCGAGCTGGTAAGGCGGTCCGACCTTGATGCGCTCATCAAAGCCATCAAAGAGGCCACCGGTAAGGCGTTTCTTGCCTCAAACAAAATTAAACCCCTCATAGTTGATTCTGGTGCATCCCATCACATGATTAGTGATTCTAGGCTAATTAGTGATATTAAACCTGCTAATGGTAATGTGATAATAGCAAATGGTGAGAAAGTACCAGTTAAAGGCATTGGAAACTTGAAACTATTTGATAAGGAGACTAAGGCATTTTATATGCCAAACTTTACTTCTAACTTGCTATCAGTTAAGAGAGCCACTACTGATTTAAATTGTTATGCTATATTTGGTCCTAACAATGTTCATTTTCAGGATATTGAGACAAGTAAGGTTCTTGGTCAAGGAGGATCCAAGGATGACCTCTATGTGCTTGAGGACTTGAACTTATCTTCTAATGTATCTTGTTTTAATTCGGTTATTATGAAACCTAGTGATTCTATTTTACATGCTAGGCTAGGACACCCTCACACAAGAGCTTTATCTTTAATATTTCCTAATGTTTCTTTTCAAAATGATGAGTGTGAGGCTTGTATTCTTGGTAAACATTGCAAGGCTGTTTTTCCTAAATCTATTACTATTTATGAAAAATGTTTTGATTTAATTCATTCTGATGTTTGGACATCTCCTTGCTTATCTAGAGATAATCAAAAATATTTTGTGACTTTTATTGATGAAAAATCAAAATATACTTGGATAACTTTGCTTCCCTCTAAGGATAGAGTTCTTGAGGCCTTTACTAATTTTCAAAATTATGTCACTAACCACTTTCATGCCAAGATTAAAATTTTGAGATCAGATAATGGTGGAGAGTACACAAGCCATGCCTTTAAGCAATATCTAGCCAAACATGGAATTCTTCACCAAACTAGTTGTTCTTACACACCACAACAAAATGGAGTGGCTGAGAGGAAGAATAGGCATCTGATGGAGGTAGCAAGGTCTATGATGTTTCACACAAGGGTTCCAAAGAGGTTTTGGGGAGATGCTGTGCTAGCCGCTTGTTATCTTATTAACCGCACACCAACAAAAATTCTAAAGGATGTGTCTCCATTTGAGGTATTAACTAATGACAAACCTACATTTGATCACTTACGAGTGTTTGGTTGTGTGTGCTATGTTTTGCGACCAGGTGAGCTAAGAGACAAGCTTGATGCAAAGAGTACAAAGGCTATGTTTCTTGGCTATTCTACTACACAAAAGGGGTATAAGTGCTATGAACCTACAACAAGGAGAATTCTAGTATCTCGTGATGTCAAGTTCATGGAGACACACGGCTTTTATGACGAGAAGAATTGGGATGAGCTCCGTAATCTCTCCGACTCTCCATCTGATCGGACGCGCAACCTCCGAGTAATTCTTGAGCGGCTAGGTCTTGAAAATGATAGGATCTCTACCGAGTCAGCCAGACCAACATCACCAGAACAATCTGAGCCATTCACTGAGCCTGATCCTGATATACATGCCGATGACCATACTGAGCAGCATGAGGAGTCACCCGCGGACATCACGGCCGAAACAACCGAGGAGTCGGCCGAACAGCTTGAGGAAATCATAACTCCGGGACGGGCCAACTCCGAAGCTGGGGCTGTAGTTCCTCTTAGGCGCAGCCAACGTATCAAGTATCCTCCTAGTCATTGGAAGAACACCCGTGTGTACTACAACAACATGGCCGTTGCTCATCCGATTCAGGCCGTGTGCACCTTAGCTCATTTTCCGATAGAGCATCAAGTGTTTCTTGGCCATATTGATGAGCATTGGATCCCCAAGACCTATGATGAGGCTAAGCAGCACAAGGTATGGAGAGATGCGGTGGACGCCGAGAATACGGCCATGGTGCAAAATCACACATGGGACGAGGCTGACTTACCCAAGGGCAAGAAGGCTGTCACATCTCGGTATATCTTCACAATCAAATATAAGAGCAATGGGGAGATAGAACGGTATAAGGCACGCCTTGTAGCCCGGGGATTCACGCAAACGTATGGGGAGGACTATCTTGATACGTTTGCTCCGGTGGCCAAACTTCACACTGTTCGAGTGGTTTTCTCTCTTGCCACAAATCTTGATTGGGAGCTATGGCAAATGGATGTGAAGAACGCCTTCCTACAAGGCGAGCTCGAAGATGAAGTGTATATGCGGCCACCACCGGGCCTAGAAGACACCATTGGTCCGGGGAAGGTTCTCAAGCTCAACAAAGCCATCTATGGACTAAAGCAGTCGCCAAGGGCGTGGTACCACAAGCTGAGCACAATCCTCCTTGACAAAGGCTTTCGCAAATCCGAGGCTGATCACACACTATTTACCTCACCAAGCACCAAAGGTATAGTAGTCATCCTAGTGTATGTTGATGATATCATCATCACTGGGAGTGACTCGGTAGGTATTCAAAACACTAAAACCTTCTTGAAATCAGTCTTTGATATTAAGGACCTTGGAGAGTTGAAATATTTTCTTGGGATAGAAATATGTAGATCAAAGGAAGGTTTATTTCTATCACAAAGAAAATATGCTCTTGACTTGTTAAATGAGACAGGAAAATTAGGTTCAAAGGCAGTGGCATCACCTCTTGAAGAGAACTACAAGGCCGGAGGACAGGGGGAGCTTGAGCAGGCACCATACAAGGACGTTGGTCGCTACCGGCGCCTAGTAGGTAAGTTAATCTATTTAACTATAACACGGCCTGATATTTGCTTTGCTGTGAACCAGGTGAGCCAGCACATGAACAATCCAACTGTCCATCATTGGAACATGGTCGACCGAATCCTTAAATACATCAAGGGCTCACCGGGACAAGGCATTTGGATGGGTCGCAACAAGAACACCGAGTTGGTAGGATATTGCGACGCTGACTATGCTGGAGACCGTGGAGACCGTCGCTCCACAACTGGCTATTGCACATTCCTTGGAGGCAACCTGATCACATGGAAGAGCAAGAAACAAAAGGTCGTATCGCTTTCAAGTGCCGAATCCGAGTATAGGGCCATGCGCAAACTCACAACTGAACTAATGTGGCTCAAAGCACTCCTCAAGGATTTAGGAGTGGAAATCACAAGTCCTATCACCATGCATTGTGACAATGAAGCTGCCATTCACATAGCAACCAATTCAGTGTTTCATGAGAGGACCAAACATATTGAGGTGGACTGTCATAAGGTGCGAGAGCAAATCAAGCTTGGAGTTGTCCTACCATGTCACACCGAGAGCAAGGAACAACTCGCTGACATCCTCACCAAAGCTGCAAGTCCCCAAGTGTGCGAATATATTCACTCGAAGCTCGGCCTTATAGACCTCACTCGGCCATGAGTCTTTCACAAGGCACCTACACTCTTTTTCCCTTATGTATAGTTTTTCCCATGAGGTTTTCTATACTAAGGTTTTTAATGAGGTGGGTGCCTAGACTGTCAAGCTTGCCTGATCATCTAAGTCAAGCTTGAGGGGGAGTATGAGTTTGGCACACCACCTTGGCCACCACCGTCCGTACAACCGTACGGACGTCCGTACGATCGACAACCTATGGGCTGACCAAGCCATCTCGTATCTCATAAGCCCAATCCACTAAGGAGAGCTTCCAACGATCTCCCTTCATCGAGATCCTTCTATTATAGCCGTTAGGCAACTTGCAAGTGGGAAGTCAAAGGTTTAGTCACATGTAGGAATAAGGAGATGTCGCTATCTCCCATTAATGTGCACATAGAACCCTAGGAAAGAATATCCTCTTTGTATAGCTCTATATATGGTTTGTAAGTATGTTCTAATTTAAAGAAAGAAAAGAGTTTATTCTCTTTCTCCAACACTCTCTCTCTCAATCGTTCACTCTCCTCACTCTTTACACGATTTCACTCTCTTCCATAATCTCTTGATTACTCTACTCTCAAACTTACACTTCTAAGCAATGTTTTCTTGGTTTTAGCATGTTTTGGGACAGAATGGGTATAAGTGGCTTTTAAACTCTCCACATCTATCTCAAAGTCTTATAATTAGTTAGTTGCATTGGATTAAGACACATTTTAACCCTAGAAACACTAACAAAGCTGTTTAATGCTTCTAAGCAATGTTTTCTTGGTTTTAGCCGTTTATGGGACAAAATGGGTATAAGTGGCTTTTAAACTCTCCACATCTATCTCAAACTCTTATACTTAGTTAGTTGCATTGGATTAAGACACATTTTAACCCCAGAAACACTAACAAAGCTGTTTAGTGCTTCTAAGCAATGTTTTATTGGTTTTAGCCTGTTTTGGGACAAAATGGGTATAAGTGGCTTTTAAACTCTCCACATCTTTCTCAAAGTCTTATAATTAGTTAGTTTCATTGGATTAAGACACATTTTAACCCCATAAACACTAAATAGCTGTTTAGTGCTTCTAAGCAAAGTTTTCTTGGATTTAGCCTGTTTTGGGACAAAATGGGTATAAGTGGCTTTTAAACTCTCCACATCTATCTCAAAGTCTTATAACTAGTTAGTTGCATTGGCTTAAGACACATTTTAACCCTATAAAGACTAACAAAGCTGTTTAGTCTTATAATTAGTTAGTTGCATTGGATTAAGACACATTTTAACCCCATAAACACTAACATAACTGTTTACAGCTTCTAAGCAATGTTTTCTTGGTGTTAGCCTGTTTTGGGACAAAATGGGTATAAGTGGCTTTTAAACTCGCCACATCTATCTCAAACTCTTATAATTAGTTAGTTGCATTGGATTAAGACACATTTTAACCCCATAAACACTAACATAGCTGTTTACAGCTACTAAGCAATGTTTTCTTGCTGTTAGCCTGTTTTTGGACAAAATGGGTATAAGTGGCTTTTAAACTCTCCACATCTATGTCAAAGTCTTATAATTAGTTAGTTGCATTGGATTAAGACACATTTAAACCCTAGAAACACTAACAAAGCTGTTTACTGCTTCTAAGCAATTTTTTCTTGGTTTTAGCCTGTTTTGGGACAAAATGGGTATAAGTGGCTTTTAAACTCTCCACATCCATCTCAAACTCTTATAACTAGTCAGTTGCATTGGATTAAGACACATTTTAACCCCATAAACACTAACATCTATCTCAAAGTCTGATAACTAGTCAGTTGCATTGGATTAAGACACATTTTAACCCCAGAAACACTAACATAGCTGTTTAGTGCTTCTAAGCAATGTTTTCTTGGTTTTAGCCTGTTTTGGGACAGAATGGGTATAAGTGGCTTTTAAACTCTCCACATCTATCTCAAACTCTTATAACTAGTCAGTTGCATTGGATTAAGACACATTTTAACCCCATAAACACTAACATAGCTGTTTACAGGTACTAAGCTATGTTTTCTTGGTTTTAGCATGTTTTGGGACAGAATGGGTATAAGTGGCTTTTAAACTCTCCACATCTATCTCAAAGTCTTATAATTAGTTAGTTGCATTGGATTAAGACACATTTTAACCCTAGAAACACTAACAAAGCTGTTTAATGCTTCTAAGCAATGTTTTCTTGGTTTTAGCCTGTTTTGGGACAAAATGGGTATAAGTGGCTTTTAAACTCTCCACATCTTTCTCAAAGTCTTATAATTAGTTAGTTCCATTGGATTAAGACACATTTTAACCCCATAAACACTAAATAGCTGTTTAGTGCTTCTAAGCAAAGTTTTTTTGGATTTAGCCTGTTTTGGGACAAAATGGGTATAAGTGGCTTTTAAACTCTCCACATCTATCTCAAAGTCTTATAACTAGTCAGTTGCATTGGCTTAAGACACATTTTAACCCTATAAACACTAACAAAGCTGTTTAGTCTTATAATTAGTTAGTTGCATTGGATTAAGACACATTTTAACCCCATAAACACTAACATAACTGTTTACAGCTTCTAAGCAATATTTTCTTGGTGTTAGCCTGTTTTGGGACAAAATGGGTATAAGTGGCTTTTAAACTTGCCACATCTATCTCAAACTCTTATAATTAGTTAGTTGCATTGGATTAAGACACATTTTAACCCCATAAACACTAACATAGCTGTTTAGAGCTACTAAGCAATGTTTTCTTGCTGTTAGCCTGTTTTGGGACAAAATGGGTATAAGTGGCTTTTAAACTCTTCACATCTATGTCAAAGTCTTATAATTAGTTAGTTGTATTGGATTAAGACACATTTTAACCCTAGAAACACTAACAAAGCTGTTTACTGCTTCTAAGCAATGTTTTCTTGGTTTTAGCCTGTTTTGGGACAAAATGTGTATAAGTGGCTTTTAAACTCTCCACATCCATCTCAAACTCTTATAACTAGTCAGTTGCATTGGATTAAGACACATTTTAACCCCATAAACACTAACATCTATCTCAAAGTCTGATAACTAGTCAGTTGCATTGGATTAAGACACATTTTAACCCCAGAAACACTAACATAGCTGTTTAGTGCTTCTAAGCAATGTTTTCTTGGTTTTAGCCTGTTTTGGGACAGAATGGGTATAAGTGGCTTTTAAACTCTCCACATCTATCTCAAACTCTTATACTAGTCAGTTGCATTGGATTAAGACACATTTTTGTTGGGATTTATGAGACAAAGCTCACAAGAGAGGGTAGACAAACACTTGGTGAATGAATCCCCCTTTACCCACAACAAACTAACTCGATCTCAAGGGGAAGAATAGGACATCAACTTGTGATGAACTCCCCATAATCTAGACTTAGTAAAGAGTAAATAAGAAGAGTTTAGGTGGGATTTGATAAGAGAATAGGCTGCCTTAAGGGCAGCCCCTAACCGCTAATCTCCTAAACTCTCTACATTGGAAATAAGAACAAGAACACAAGTGTAGAGAGGAAATCGGTTTCTCTTATTATTTGAATGTGATAGATTGATTACATATGAGCTAAATTACACCTTAATATAGAGAATACAAATGCTCATGACCGTTAGACACAAATGAGAGATGAAAGGGACATATGGCCGTTGGGATCAAGTGGGAGCTTAGTGAAAGGGACAGCTCCTTCCTTGGTTGTCTTGCTATGCTTCACCAACCAAGGTCTCACATGCTTCCTTCCTTCCCTTCTTTTCCCTTTGTGAGACATTTAACTTCTTCTTGGGCCTCTTCTTCTTATAAGGCCTTTGCTTCACAATTCTTCTCACTTTGCTCTTATGGCCTTGCTGACCACTCTCATTGTGTTCACGGCCCACATGGCCTTACTGGCCACTCTCATTGTGCTCACGGCCTTACTGGCCGCTCTCACACCACTTATGGCCTCACCGGCCACACTTCTTGTGCTCTCGGCCACTCTCGGCCTTACCGGCCGCTCCTCTTCTTCTTCCACAGCTCGGCCTCACCGGCCTCCCTCTCTCTTCTCCTTCTTATATACTAATACTCCCCCGCACGTTTGATCGGCGGGACACCATGAGGACCAAAGATCAAGCGTGGACACGTGTCGACTACCTCATTAAAAACCTTAACAAAGAAAACCACTTGGGAGAAAACTTTGTTAAGTAAAAAGAGTGTAGCCTTCACGGTCCTTGATGTCGCAATGATCTTGGTTTGTAAGGACCGGCTCTATTCCCTTCATGTCTTTGAACTGCTTCACTTCCTTAGCCCTTCTTGCCTTTAGCACATTCCTTATGATCTCCATCCTTGCACCTTTAGAATTCCTTTGAGGCTCTCATAGTCTCCTTCACCCTTGAAACAAGTCATAAAGAAGAAAAGAATAAGTGTTTGCTATGAGGAATATCAAAGAAAATTTCTAAAAGTGTGACAATTTAAGAAGAATCATATGGAAGTGTAAAGACTAGCAATGAACTAAAATAATGAATTTAGGAATTTAAATAGAGTAGGGTTTAGAGCACAGCCTTTTTGGTGTTTTGATGGATAGGAAGGAGAGAGTTGATCACTGATGCGGTTTGGAATTCCTCCTTGAGACCGCTTCTCTAACCATGGTTTTAAACCCGGCCAGTTTTATCGTCAGACTGACATATGCCCACTGAATCGGACATAACTTTCGAACGGCTTCTCGGATTGGTATGATTTCACTTCCACTGGCAAGATGACTCTATGGTCTCGAACTTTCATGAAGAACGCGGAAGCTGAATCGCAGTGGAAGGGTTTCGTCCGAGTCGTTCTTTGAGACGCTTCGGCTGAGTTTTAAGCAAAACTTTTGTGGCCGAGCAGATTCTGTGAGGTGCGGTGTGAAGTCACTTGATAGTCGATCTCCCCCGCAACCTTTACTTGATGATGGGCCTCTCCTCATCATCTCAGTTGAAACCTTGTGCATCACCTTTCTCAAAGACAATTGTGCACATCCGATCAACAACTTGGCACTAACACACATGCTCTTGGACTGATTCATCACCTTCCACCAGCTTAACAAAGACTTGGTGGCCCTTGGTTCTAACTCCAGGCATTGTGCTGCGCTCTCCTCATGGATTTCTTGTAGCCTTCAACCTCGCCACTTCTTCTTGAGATAGTAAGCGAGCTCCACACAATCTTCAAGACTGAAACTGAAACCAAATTCAATGGGACAGATTCTAAAACAAGAGATTGTGAGAGATTAGAGTATAGAGTATATTACTGAAAATTAAATAGAGAATTTAGAGAATTAATAAGAGTATAAATAGAGAATAGAGAATAAGTAACCAAGAATAAGTAACCAGAGAATTAGTAACCAAGAATATAGAGTATAGGGTAACCAAGAGTATGAAGTATTAAAGATTATGGAAGAGTGGGGGGATTTTGCTCAAGAGTTCTTATGGACAGAGTCTGACTCTGCTTTCTTGAGTTGAAAGAAGCTTTAAAACAGCCTTGAACAACCCAGAACTTTAGAGAGTATCACACTATGGTGTTTGTTTACTCAAGAACATAGGAGTTTAGCGGCTGCAACTTCTAAGGACCATGGGATTTTGAGTTTCCCACGGTTTAACAACAAAGCTCATGGTAGAATCACCTAAACAGAGTGTTTCGAAGAGCTTAAGGCTTTAGATCCACGAAGATAACATATAGAAGATGTTTTTCGTGGTCACAAGCAAAGAAGAAACTACAAAAGCCTTTGGAACAACCTATTGTCCAACGGTTAAAAGAAAGCATCTTTGAACAGCTTTAGTCTAGTTGACCAAGCGGACATGAGATGCGAAAATTAAGATCTCTCTCTTCTTCAAGCTTGAATCTGGACACACCATAGGGCCAGAAACAAAGCTTTCTCAACATTGAGAAGAAGAAGTAGCGATTTAGCAACTAAACCTTTAAAGGAAAATTAACTTAAAGGAAAATTAACTTAAAGCAAAATTAAACCTTTAAAGGAAAATTAACTAAATCCTAAGAGAATCCTAAGAAAATCCTAAGAATTTCGTGGCTCATACAAGCACACAAGAACCGTGAATCCTCACCATGAACAACACGATTTGCTCCTTGGTTCATCACTTCCCCACCATCCCAAATTAAACAAAGCTATTACCAAATCGGTAAAGCTTAAGGATGGGGCTTTTAAACTCGATTTCTCTTCACTCACTTGGTCTACCAATTCTAACAAGACAAGAGACCAAGCTTACTCAACATTGAGCTGTTTAGAGAATCGATTTAACAACAAAAGCAAAATTAAAGCTTTAAAGAACTAAGCTAAGCGAATTAACACTTAAGCGAAATTTAAAAACTTTAACTAAGCGAATCCTAAGATGAATTGAATTGAGAACGAGTTTGAATCACCAAGAGCAGAACCTGCTCTGATACCATGTTGGGATTTATGAGACAAAGCTCACAAGAGAGGGTAGACAAACACTTGGTGAATGAATCCCCCTTTACCCACAACAAACTAACTCGATCTCAAGGGGAAGAATAGGACATCAACTTGTGATGAACTCCCCATAATCTAGACTTAGTAAAGAGTAAATAAGAAGAGTTTAGGTGGGATTTGATAAGAGAATAGGCTGCCTTAAGGGCAGCCCCTAACCGCTAATCTCCTAAACTCTCTACATTGGAAATAAGAACAAGAACACAAGTGTAGAGAGGAAATCGGTTTCTCTTATTATTTGAATGTGATAGATTGATTACATATGAGCTAAATTACACCTTAATATAGAGAATAAAAATGCTCATGACCCTTAGACACAAATGAGAGATGAAAGGGACATATGGCCGTTGGGATCAAGTGGGAGCTTAGTGAAAGGGACAGCTCCTTCCTTGGTTGTCTTGCTATGCTTCACCAACCAAGGTCTCACATGCTTCCTTCCTTCCCTTCTTTTCCCTTTGTGAGACATTTAACTTTTTCTTGGGCCTCTTCTTCTTATAAGGCCTTTGCTTCACAATTCTTCTCACTTTGCTCTTATGGCCTTGCTGACCACTCTCATTGTGTTCACGGCCCACATGGCCTTACTGGCCACTCTCATTGTGCTCACGGCCTTACTGGCCGCTCTCACACCACTTATGGCCTCACCGGCCACACTTCTTGTGCTCTCGGCCACTCTCGGCCTTACCGGCCGCTCCTCTTCTTCTTCCACAGCTCGGCCTCACCGGCCTCCCTCTCTCTTCTCCTTCTTATATACTAATAATTTTAACCCCATAAACACTAACATAGCTGTTTACAGCTTCTAAGCAATGTTTTCTTGGTTTTAGCCTGTTTTGGGACAAAATGGGTATAAGTGGCTTTTAAACTCTCCACATCCATCTCAAACTCTTATAACTAGTCAGTTGCATTGGATTAAGACACATTTTAACCCCATAAACACTAACATAGCTGTTTACAGGTACTAAGCAATGTTTTCTTGCTGTTAGCCTGTTTTGGGACAAAATGGGTATACGTGGCTTTTAAACTCTCCACATCTATCTCAAAGTCTTATAATCAGTTAGTTGCATTGGATTAAGACACATTTTAACCCTAGAAACACTAACAAAGCTGTTTAATGCCTCTAAGCAATGTTTTCTTGGTTTTAGCCTGTTTTGGGACAAAATGGGTATAAGTGGCTTTTAAACTCTCCACATCTATCTCGAACTCTTATACTTAGTTAGTTGCATTGGATTAAGACACATTTTAACCCCAGAAACACTAACAAAGCTGTTTAGTGCTTCTAAGCAATGTTTTATTGGTTTTAGCCTGTTTTGGGAGAAAATGGGTATAAGTGGGTTTTAAACTCTCCACATCTTTCTCAAAGTCTTATAATTAGTTAGTTCCATTGGATTAAGACACATTTTAACCCCATAAACACTAACATAGCTGTTTAGTGCTTCTAAGAAAAGTTTTCTTGGATTTAGCCTGTTTTGGGACAAAATGGGTATAAGTGGCTTTTAAACTCTCCACATCTATCTCAAAGTCTTATAACTAATCAGTTGCATTGGCTTAAGACACATTTTAACCCTATAAACACTAACAAAGCTGTTTAGTCTTATAATTAGTTAGTTGCATTGGATTAAGACACATTTTAACCCCATAAACACTAACATAACTGTTTAAAGCTTCTAAGCAATGTTTTCTTGGTGTTAGCCTGTTTTGGGACAAAATGGGTATAAGTGGCTTTTAAACTCGCCACATCTTTCTCAAACTCTTATAATTAGTTAGTTGCATTGGATTAAGACACATTTTAACCCCATAAACACTAACATAGCTGTTTACAGCTTCTAAGCAATGTTTTCTTGGTTTTAGCCTGTTTTGGGACAAAATGGGTATAAGTGGCTTTTAAACTCTCCACATCTATCTCAAAGTCTTATAATTAGTTAGTTGCATTGGATTAAGACACATTTTAACCCTAGAAACACTAACAAAGCTGTTTACTGCTTCTAAGCAATGTTTTCTTGGTTTTAGCCTGTTTTGGGACAAAATGGGTATAAGTGGCTTTTAAACTCTCCACATCCATCTCAAACTCTTATAACTAGTCAGTTGCATTGGATTAAGACACATTTTAACCCCATAAACACTAACATCTATCTCAAAGTCTGATAACTAGTCAGTTGCATTGGATTAAGACACATTTTAACCCCAGAAACACTAACATAGCTGTTTAGTGCTTCTAAGCAATGTTTTCTTGGTTTTAGCATGTTTTGGGACAGAATGGGTATAAGTGGCTTTTAAACTCTCCACATCTATCTCAAAGTCTTATAATTAGTTAGTTGCATTGGATAAAGACACACTTTAACTCTAGAAACACTAACAAAGCTGTTTAATGCTTCTAAGCAATGTTTTCTTGGTTTTAGCCTGTTTTGGGACAAAATGGGTATAAGTGGCTTTTAAACTCTCCACATCTATCTCAAACTCTTATACTTAGTTAGTTGCATTGGATTAAGACACATTTTAACCCCAGAAACACTAACAAAGCTGTTTAGTGCTTCTAAGCAATGTTTTATTGGTTTTAGCCTGTTTTGGGACAAAATGGGTATAAGTGGCTTTTAAACTCTCCACATCTTTCTCAAAGTCTTATAATTAGTTAGTTCCATTGGATTAAGACACATTTTAACCCCATAAACACTAACATAGCTGTTTAGTGCTTCTAAGCAAAGTTTTCTTGGATTTAGCCTGTTTTGGGACAAAATGGGTATAAGTGGCTTTTAAACTCTCCACATCTATCTCAAAGTCTTATAACTAGTCAGTTGCATTGGCTTAAGACACATTTTAACCCTATAAACACTAACAAAGCTATTTAGTCTTATAATTAGTTAGTTTCATTGGATTAAGACACATTTTAACCCCATAAACACTAACATAACTGTTTAAAGCTTCTAAGCAATGTTTTCTTGGTGTTAGCCTGTTTTGGGACAAAATGGGTATAAGTGGCTTTTAAACTCGCCACATCTATCTCAAACTCTTATAATTAGTTAGTTGCATTGGATTAAGACACATTTTAACCCCATAAACACTAACATAGCTGTTTACAGCTACTAAGCAATGTTTTCTTGCTGTTAGCCTGTTTTGGGACAAAATGGGTATAAGTGGCTTTTAAACTCTCCACATCTATGTCAAAGTCTTATAATTAGTTAGTTGCATTGGATTAAGACACATTTTAACCCTAGAAACACTAACAAAGCTGTTTACTGCTTCTAAGCAATGTTTTCTTGGTTTTAGCCTGTTTTGGGACAAAATGGGTATAAGTGGCTTTTAAACTCTCCACAGCCATCTCTTGACAAAGGAGAGACAACTCCCAATGATTGAATCTCCTTATACCCACAACAAACTAACTCAATCTCAAGAAGAAGAAGAGGTCATCAACTTGTGATGAACCCCTCATAATCTAGGCTAAATAAAGCAGTAAATAAAGAAGAGTTTAGGTGATATTTGAGAAGAGAATCGGCTGCCTTAAGGGCAGCCTCTAACCTTATCCCTTAAACACTCTACATTGGAACTAAGAACAAGAACAAGTGTAGAGGGAATCGGATTCTCTTTGTATTGAATAGAATTGAATTGTGTTACATATAAGAGAGATTACACATCTTAATATAGGAATTGAGAGATGATGACCGTTAGACACAACTGAGAGATGAAAGGGACATATAGCCGTTGGGCACAAGTTGGTGCATAGTGAAAGGGACAGCTCCTTCCCTTGGTTGTCTCACTATGCTTTACCAACCTAGGTCACACATGCTTTCTTCCTTCCCTTCCTTTCTTTGTGAGACATTTAACTTCTTCTTGGGCCTCTTCTTCTTATAAGGCTTTTGCTTCACAATTCTTCTCACATTGCACTTATGGCCTCTCTCATTCTTCATTCGGCCCACCAGCCTTTCTCATTGTGTTCGCGGCCTAACTGGCCGTTCTCATGCCATTCATGGCCTCACCGGCCACTCTCTTGGTGCACACGGCCTTACCGGCCGTTTCTCCTCTTCCTCCAAGGCTCGGCCTTACCGGCCTCTCCTCTCTCTTCCTTCTTACTCTCTAATACTCCCCCCGCACGCTTGATCGGCGGGACACCATGAGGACGAAAGATCAAGAGTGGACTAGTGTCGTCTACCTTATTAAAAACCTTAACAAAGAAAACCTCTTGGGATAAAACTTTGTTAAGGGAAAAAGAGTATAGCCTTCACTATCCATGATGTCCCTTGACCTTGGTTTGTAAAGAACTAGCTCCCTTCTCTTCATGACTTTGAACCGCTACTCTTCCTTAGTCCACCTTGCCTTTAACACACTTCTTATGATCTCCATCTTTGCACCTTTAGAATTTCTTTGAGGCTCTCATAATCTTCTTTACCCTTCAAACAAGTGATAAAGAAGAAACAATAAGTGTATGTTATGAGGAATATCAAAGACAATTTTTCACATTTCTTTGAGGCTCTCATAGTCTATAATGTATGAGGAATATCAAAGTAAATTTCTTTGAGGCTCTCATAATCTAATGTATGAGGAATATCAAAGTAAATTTCTTTGAGGCTCTCATAGAACAATATGAGGAATATCAAAGACAATTTCTTTGAGGCTCTCATAATCTAATGTATGAGGAATATCAAAGTAAATTTCTTTGAGGCTCTCATAAAACAATATGAGGAATATCAAAGACAATTTCAAAAATGACAATTTAAGAGATCACATGAGAGAGTATAGGCTAGTAATGGAGCTAATATAATGAATTTAAGACAATAATTTAAATAGAGTAGAGTTTAGAGCACAGCCTTTTTATTTCGGTGTCTTTGATGGAGAAGAGGAAGAGAGTTTATCATTGTTGTGGTTTGAACTCTCTTCTTGAGACCGCTTCTTTAAAACGCGTCAGAATGATATATGCCCACTGATTCGGACATAACTTTCGACCGGCTGCTCGGATTGATATGATTTCACTTCCACTGGCAAGATGACTCTATGGTCTAGAACTTTTGTGAAGAACGTGGAAGCTGAATCGCAGTGGAAGGCTTTCGTCCGAGCCGATCTTTGAGACGTATCGGCAAAGCTTTTGCTTGTTGCCGAGAATTTGAAACCATAGACTGTGAGGTGCGGTGAAGTCACTTGAAAGTCGATCTCCCCCGTACCCTTGACTTGATGATGAGCTGACATCTCATCATTTCACTTGAAACCTTGTGCTTGACCTTCCTTAAAGTCTTGTGCACATCCGATCAACAACTTGGCACTAACACACATGCTCTTGGGCTGATTCATCACCTTCCACCAGCTTAACAAAGACTTGGTGGCCCTTGGTTCTAACTCCAGGAATTGTGCTGCGCCTCCTCATGGCTTTCTTGTAGCCTTCAACCTCGCCACTTCTTCTAGAGATAGCAAGCGAGCTCCACACAATCTTCAAGGTTGAAACTGAAACCAAATTCAATGGGACAGATTCTAAAACAAGAGATTGTGAGGGATTATAGTGTAGAGTATAGAGTATATTACTGAAAATAAAAGAGAGTTTAGAGAGTATAGAGTAACCGAGAGTATTAGTAACCAAAGAGTATAGAGTATAGGGTAACCAAGAGTATGAAGTATTAAAGATTATGGAAGAGTGGGGGGATTTTGCTCAAGAGTTCTTATGGATAGAGTTTAACTCTGTTTTCTCGAGTTGAAAGAAGCTTTAAACAGCTTTGAACAGCCCAGAACTTTAGAGAGTATCACACTATGGTGTTTGTTTACTCAAGAACATGGGCGTTTTAGTGGCTGCAACTTCTAAGAACCGTTGGATAATAAATCCCACACGGTTTTAATGACATAATTCATGGAAGAATCACCTAAACAGAGTGTTCTCCAAGATTAAATCCTTCAAGATCCACGAAATCACATGAACAAGTGTATTTCGATTCTTTAAATTGAACACATCCCACAAGAAATCATATTGAAGATGATTTTGTGGTCAGATTCAAATAAAAGCTAAAACCACCTTTGGAACACCCTTGTGTCCATCGGTTAAAAGACTGCATCTTGGACCAGCTTTAATCTATTTGACCAAGCGGACCATATATGCTAAAAACGAGACCTCTCTCTTCCTCAAGCTCGAATCTGGACACACCACGGCCAGAAACAAAGCTTTCTCAACCTTGAGAAGAAAGAGAAGCGATTTAGAAACCTAAAGCAAAATTAGACCTTTAAAGGAAACTCAATCCTAAGAGAATTTTAAGAGAATCCTAAAAGGAAAAGGAAACTAAGCTTTAGCAAACTAAATCCTAAGAGAATTAACTCCTAAGAATTTCGTGGCTCATACAAGCACACAAGAACCGTGAATCCTCACCATGAACAACACAATTTGCTCAATGGTTCATCACTTCCCACACATCCCAAAATAAACAAAGCTATTACCAAATTGGTAAAGCTTAAGGATGGGGCTTTTAAACTCGATTTCTCATCACTCACTTGGTCTACAAATTCTAACAAGACAAGAGACCAAGCTTACTCAATATTGAGCTGTTTTGAGAATCGATTTAACAATTAAACCAAAAATAACCTTTAAAGACTCCTAAGCTTAAGCGGATTATCACCTAAGACAAATTAAGACTTGAGATCGAGTTTAAATCACCAAGAACATAACTTGGCTCTGATACCATGTTGGGATTTCAAAAGAGATAGCTCTTGACAAAGGAGAGACAACTCCCAATGATTGAATCTCCTTATACCCACAACAAACTAACTCAATCTCAAGAAGAAGAAGAGGTCATCAACTTGTGATGAACTCCTCATAATCTAGGCTAAATAAAGTAGTAAATAAAGAAGAGTTTAGGTGATATTTGAGAAGAGAATCGGCTGCCTTAAGGGCAGCCTCTAACCTTATCCCTTAAACACTCTACATTGGAACTAAGAACAAGAACAAGTGTAGAGGGAATCGGATTCTCTTTGTATTGAATAGAATTGAATTGTGTTACATATAAGAGAGATTACACATCTTAATATAGGAATTGAGAGATGATGACCGTTAGACACAATTGAGAGATGAAAGGGACATATAGCCGTTGGGCACAAGTTGGTGCATAGTGAAAGGGACAGCTCCTTCCCTTGGTTGTCTCGCTATGCTTTACAAACCTAGGTCACACATGCTTTCTTCCTTCCCTTCCTTTCTTTGTGAGACATTTAACTTCTTCTTGGGCCTCTTCTTCTTATAAGGCTTTTGCTTCACAATTCTTCTCACATTGCACTTATGGCCTCTCTCATTCTTCATTCGGCCCACCAGCCTTTCTCATTGTGTTCGCGGCCTAACTGGCCGCTCTCATGCCATTCATGGCCTCACCGGCCACTCTCTTGGTGCACACGGCCTTACCGGCCGTTTCTCCTCTTCCTCCAAGGCTCGGCCTTACCGGCCTCTCCTCTCTCTTCCTTCTTACTCTCTAATAAAACTCTTATAACTAGTCAGTTGCATTGGATTAAGACACATTTTAACCCCATAAACACTAACATCTATCTCAAAGTCTGATAACTAGTCAGTTGCATTGGATTAAGACACATTTTAACCCCAGAAACACTAACATAGCTGTTTAGTGCTTCTAAGCAATGTTTTCTTGGTTTTAGCCTGTTTTGGGACAGAATGGGTATAAGTGGCTTTTAAGCTCTCCACATCTATCTCAAACTCTTATACTAGTCAGTTGCATTGGATTAAGACACATTTTAACCCCATAAACACTAACATAGCTGTTTACAGCTTCTAAGCAATGTTTTCTTGGTTTTAGCCTGTTTTGGGACAAAATGGGTATAAGTGGCTTTTAAACTCTCCACATCCATCTCAAACTCTTATAACTAGTCAGTTGCATTGGATTAAGACACATTTTAACCCCATAAACACTAACATAGCTGTTTACATGTACTAAGCAATGTTTTCTTGCTGTTAGCCTGTTTTGGGACAAAATGGGTATAGGTGGCTTTTAAACTCTCCACATCTATCTCAAAGTCTTATAATTAGTTAGTTGCATTGGATTAAGACACATTTTAACCTTAGAAACAATAACAAAGCTGTTTAATGCTTCTAAGCAATGTTTTCTTGGTTTTAGCCTGTTTTGGGACAAAATGGGTATAAGTGGCTTTTAAACCCTCCACATCTATCTCAAACTCTTATACTTAGTTAGTTGCATTGGATTAAGACACATTTTAACCCCAGAAACACTAACAAAGCTGTTTAGTGCTTCTAAGCAATGTTTTATTGGTTTTAGCCTGTTTTGGGACAAAATGGGTATAAGTGGCTTTAAAACTCTCCACATCTTTCTCAAAGTCTTATAATTAGTTAGTTCCATTGGATTAAGACACATTTTAACCCCATAAACACTAACATAGCTGTTTAGTGCTTCTAAGCAAAGTTTTCTTGGATTTAGCCTGTTTTGGGACAAAATGGGTATAAGTGGCTTTTAAACTCTCCACATCTATCTCAAAGTCTTATAACTAGTCAGTTGCATTGGCTTAAGACACATTTTAACCCTATAAACACTAACAAAGCTGTTTAGTCTTATAATTAGTTAGTTGCATTGGATTAAGACACATTTTAACCCCATAAACACTAACATAACTGTTTACAGCTTCTAAGCAATGTTTTCTTGGTGTTAGCCTGTTTTGGGACAAAATGGGTATAACTGGCTTTTAAACTCGCCACATCTATCTCAAACTCTTATAATTAGTTAGTTGCATTGGATTAAGACACATTTTAACCCCATAAACACTAACATAGCTGTTTACAGCTACTAAGCAATGTTTTCTTGCTGTTAGCCTGTTTTGGGACAAAATGGGTATAAGTGGCTTTTAAACTCTCCACATCTATGTCAAAGTCTTATAATTAGTTAGTTGCATTGGATTAAGACACATTTTAACCCTAGAAACACTAACAAAGCTGTTTACTGCTTCTAAGCAATGTTTTCTTGGTTTTAGCCTGTTTTGGGACAAAATGGGTATAAGTGGCTTTTAAACTCTCCACATCCATCTCAAACTCTTATAACTAGTCAGTTGCATTGGATTAAGACACATTTTAACCCCATAAACACTAACATCTATCTCAAAGTCTGATAACTAGTCAGTTGCATTGGATTAAGACACATTTTAACCCCAGAAACACTAACATAGCTGTTTAGTGCTTCTAAGCAATGTTTTCTTGCTGTTAGCCTGTTTTGGGACAAAATGGGTATACGTGGCTTTTAAACTCTCCACATCTATCTCAAAGTCTTATAATTAGTTAGTTGCATTGGATTAAGACACATTTTAACTCTAGAAACACTAACAAAGCTGTTTACTGCTTCTAAGCAATGTTTTCTTGGTTTTAGCCTGTTTTGGGACAAAATGGGTATAAGTGGCTTTTAAACTCTCCACATCTATCTCAAAGTCTTATAACTAGTCAGTTGCATTGGCTTAAGACACATTTTAACCCTATAAACACTAACAAAGCTGTTTAGTCTTATAATTAGTTAGTTGCATTGGATTAATACACATTTTAACCCCATAAACACTAACATAACTGTTTAAAGCTTCTAAGCAATGTTTTCTTGGTGTTAGCCTGTTTTGGGACAAAATGGGTATAAGTGGCTTTTAAACTCGCCACATCTATCTCAAACTCTTATAATTAGTTAGTTGCATTGGATTAAGACACATTTTAACCCCATAAACACTAACATAGCTGTTTACAGGTACTAAGCAATGTTTTCTTGTTGTTAGCCTGTTTTGGGACAAAATGGGTATACGTGGCTTTTAAACTCTCCACATCTATCTCAAAGTCTTATAATTAGTTAGTTGCATTGGATTAAGACACATTTTAACCTTAGAAACAATAACAAAGCTGTTTAATGCTTCTAAGCAATGTTTTCTTGGTTTTAGCCTGTTTTGGGACAAAATGGGTATAAGTGTAAGTTTGAGAGTAGAGTAATCAAGAGATTATGGAAGAGAGTGAAATCGTGTAAAGAGTGAGGAGAGTGAACGATTGAGAGAGAGAGTGTTGGAGAAAGAGAATAAACTCTTTTCTTGCTTTAAATTAGAACATACTTACAAACCATATATAGAGCTATACAAAGAGGATATTCTTTCCTAGGGTTCTATGTGCACATTAATGGGAGATAGCGACATCTCCTTATTCCTACATGTGACTAAACCTTTGACTTCCCACTTGCAAGTTGCCTAACGGCTATAATAGAAGGATCTCGATGAAGGGAGATCGTTGGAAGCTCTCCTTAGTGGATTGGGCTTATGAGATACGAGATGGCTTGGTCAGCCCATAGGTTGTCGATCGTACGGACGTCCGTACGGTTGTACGGACGGTGGTGGCCAAGGTGGTGTGCCAAACTCATACTCCCCCTCAAGCTTGACTTAGATGATCAGGCAAGCTTGACAGTCTAGGCACCCACCTCATTAAAAACCTTAGTATAGAAAACCTCATGGGAAAAACTATACATAAGGGAAAAAGAGTGTAGGTGCCTTGTGAAAGACTCATGGCCGAGTGAGGTCTATAAGGCCGAGCTTCGAGTGAATATATTCGCACACTTGGGGACTTGCAGCTTTGGTGAGGATGTCAGCGAGTTGTTCCTTGCTCTCGGTGTGACATGGTAGGACAACTCCAAGCTTGATTTGCTCTCGCACCTTATGACAGTCCACCTCAATATGTTTGGTCCTCTCATGAAACACTGAATTGGTTGCTATGTGAATGGCAGCTTCATTGTCACAATGCATGGTGATAGGACTTGTGATTTCCACTCCTAAATCCTTGAGGAGTGCTTTGAGCCACATTAGTTCAGTTGTGAGTTTGCGCATGGCCCTATACTCGGATTCGGCACTTGAAAGCGATACGACCTTTTGTTTCTTGCTCTTCCATGTGATCAGGTTGCCTCCAAGGAATGTGCAATAGCCAGTTGTGGAGCGACGGTCTCCACGGTCTCCAGCATAGTCAGCGTCGCAATATCCTACCAACTCGGTGTTCTTGTTGCGACCCATCCAAATGCCTTGTCCCGGTGAGCCCTTGATGTATTTAAGGATTCGGTCGACCATGTTCCAATGATGGACAGTTGGATTGTTCATGTGCTGGCTCACCTGGTTCACAGCAAAGCAAATATCAGGCCGTGTTATAGTTAAATAGATTAACTTACCTACTAGGCGCCGGTAGCGACCAACGTCCTTGTATGGTGCCTGCTCAAGCTCCCCCTGTCCTCCGGCCTTGTAGTTCTCTTCAAGAGGTGATGCCACTGCCTTTGAACCTAATTTTCCTGTCTCATTTAACAAGTCAAGAGCATATTTTCTTTGTGATAGAAATAAACCTTCCTTTGATCTACATATTTCTATCCCAAGAAAATATTTCAACTCTCCAAGGTCCTTAATATCAAAGACTGATTTCAAGAAGGTTTTAGTGTTTTGAATACCTACCGAGTCACTCCCAGTGATGATGATATCATCAACATACACTAGGATGACTACTATACCTTTGGTGCTTGGTGAGGTAAATAGTGTGTGATCAGCCTCGGATTTGCGAAAGCCTTTGTCAAGGAGGATTGTGCTCAGCTTGTGGTACCACGCCCTTGGCGACTGCTTTAGTCCATAGATGGCTTTGTTGAGCTTGAGAACCTTCCCCGGACCAATGGTGTCTTCTAGGCCCGGTGGTGGCCGCATATACACTTCATCTTCGAGCTCGCCTTGTAGGAAGGCGTTCTTCACATCCATTTGCCATAGCTCCCAATCAAGATTTGTGGCAAGAGAGAAAACCACTCGAACAGTGTGAAGTTTGGCCACCGGAGCAAACGTATCAAGATAGTCCTCCCCATACGTTTGCGTGAATCCCCGGGCTACAAGGCGTGCCTTATACCGTTCTATCTCCCCATTGCTCTTATATTTGATTGTGAAGATATACCGAGATGTGACAGCCTTCTTGCCCTTGGGTAAGTCAGCCTCGTCCCATGTGTGATTTTGCACCATGGCCGTATTCTCGGCGTCCACCGCATCTCTCCATACCTTGTGCTGCTTAGCCTCATCATAGGTCTTGGGGATCCAATGCTCATCAATATGGCCAAGAAACACTTGATGCTCTATCGGAAAATGAGCTAAGGTGCACACGGCCTGAATCGGATGAGCAACGGCCATGTTGTTGTAGTACACACGGGTGTTCTTCCAATGACTAGGAGGATACTTGATACGTTGGCTGCGCCTAAGAGGAACTACAGCCCCAGCTTCGGAGTTGGCCCGTCCCGGAGTTATGATTTCCTCAAGCTGTTCGGCCGACTCCTCGGTTGTTTCGGCCGTGATGTCCGCGGGTGACTCCTCATGCTGCTCAGTATGGTCATCGGCATGTATATCAGGATCAGGCTCAGTGAATGGCTCAGATTGTTCTGGTGATGTTGGTCTGGCTGACTCGGTAGAGATCCTATCATTTTCAAGACCTAGCCGCTCAAGAATTACTCGGAGGTTGCGCGTCCGATCAGATGGAGAGTCGGAGAGATTACGGAGCTCATCCCAATTCTTCTCGTCATAAAAGCCGTGTGTCTCCATGAACTTGACATCACGAGATACTAGAATTCTCCTTGTTGTAGGTTCATAGCACTTATACCCCTTTTGTGTAGTAGAATAGCCAAGAAACATAGCCTTTGTACTCTTTGCATCAAGCTTGTCTCTTAGCTCACCTGGTCGCAAAACATAGCACACACAACCAAACACTCGTAAGTGATCAAATGTAGGTTTGTCATTAGTTAATACCTCAAATGGAGACACATCCTTTAGAATTTTTGTTGGTGTGCGGTTAATAAGATAACAAGCGGCTAGCACAGCATCTCCCCAAAACCTCTTTGGAACCCTTGTGTGAAACATCATAGACCTTGCTACCTCCATCAGATGCCTATTCTTCCTCTCAGCCACTCCATTTTGTTGTGGTGTGTAAGAACAACTAGTTTGGTGAAGAATTCCATGTTTGGCTAGATATTGCTTAAAGGCATGGCTTGTGTACTCTCCACCATTATCTGATCTCAAAATTTTAATCTTGGCATGAAAGTGGTTAGTGACATAATTTTGAAAATTAGTAAAGGCCTCAAGAACTCTATCCTTAGAGGGAAGCAAAGTTATCCAAGTATATTTTGATTTTTCATCAATAAAAGTCACAAAATATTTTTGATTATCTCTAGATAAGCAAGGAGATGTCCAAACATCAGAATGAATTAAATCAAAACATTTTTCATAAATAGTAATAGATTTAGGAAAAACAGCCTTGCAATGTTTACCAAGAATACAAGCCTCACACTCATCATTTTGAAAAGAAACATTAGGAAATATTAAAGATAAAGCTCTTGTGTGAGGGTGTCCTAGCCTAGCATGTAAAATAGAATCACTAGGTTTCATAATAACCGAATTAAAACAAGATACATTAGAAGATAAGTTCAAGTCCTCAAGCACATAGAGGTCATCCTTGGATCCTCCTTGACCAAGAACCTTACTTGTCTCAATATCCTGAAAATGAACATTGTTAGGACCAAATATAGCATAACAATTTAAATCAGTAGTGGCTCTCTTAACTGATAGCAAGTTAGAAGTAAAGTTTGGCATATAAAATGCCTTAGTCTCCTTATCAAATAGTTTCAAGTTTCCAATGCCTTTAACTGGTACTTTCTCACCATTTGCTATTATCACATTACCATTAGCAGGTTTAATATCACTAATTAGCCTAGAATCACTAATCATGTGATGGGATGCACCAGAATCAACTATGAGGGGTTTAATTTTGTTTGAGGCAAGAAACGCCTTACCGGTGGCCTCTTTGATGGCTTTGATGAGCGCATCAAGGTCGGACCGCCTTACCAGCTCGGACGATGCTGCAGCAAGAGCAGTTCCACTGGTCACTTGTTGAGGTTGCTCAGAGATTGATGACTCCCCCACGGCTACTGCTTGATGAGCTCTCGGTGGTCCTCCGCGGTTTGGTCGTCCACCTCGGATGGTACCCGGCGGTGGTGCTAGATGAGGGTGTAGAATCCAGCAGCGGCTCTTGAAGTGACCAAGCTTCTTACAATGCTCACAAAATGGCGGGTTGTTCTTGTCCTCCGGCTTGTAGTAGCCCTTGTTTGCTGATGCCGTCTCAGCTTTGTTAGCGGTCACAAGTTCTCCCTTGCCGCCAAACAATCCCATGGAGCCATGCTCCTTTTGAATTTGGTTACAGACATCATCAAGGCTAGGGAGCTTGTCCGACCGTAGAATATGCTTGATAAGGTCATTGTAGGAGGGGTTCAAGGTCAAGAGAAGGCCGAACACCTTATCTTGTTCACGCCTCTCATTCAGAATGGCCGGATCTATAGTCGCCGGCCGGAGCATCTCTAGTTCAGCCCAAAGGGACCTAAACTTCCCAAAGTGCTTGGTGAACTCCATGTCTTCTTGGTTGAGGTTGTTGATGGC
Source organism: Camelina sativa (assembly GCF_030686135.1). Lineage (NCBI taxonomy): Eukaryota > Viridiplantae > Streptophyta > Magnoliopsida > Brassicales > Brassicaceae > Camelina > Camelina sativa. The sequence continues at coordinate 24,605,152 of NC_141899.1, read as the reverse complement.
CCTCTTAATCTCAAAAATTCGGTTTACATTTGTAACATTCCCAAAAACATTCTTGAGAGTGTCCCACAAGTCTTTTGCTGTCTCGCAATAAGAGTAAGCTTCAAGTATAGGTGCATCTAGGGAGTTTTGAATGATAGCTAGGACTCCCTGATCTTCTTGAAACCACTTGTTCTTCTCATCGACAAGATCCTTGCCGTCTTTGGTGGTCTCGCCACTAGGAGCTTCGCTCGTCTCAACATGGGACCAAAGTCCTCGGCCGCATAGGGCTGTCTTTGTGGTTCTAGCCCACAGTAAGTAATTCTCTCCCTTGAGAGTAACTGGAACAATGAGAGTTTTGGTAGTTTCCATGAAAAAAAGATGAAGAGACCGTTGGTTAAAGCTATTGTCCAACGGTTAAAGAAAGAAGATTCAAGAACAAGAAAGAGAATGCGGAAGGGAGTGATGGAGATTTGAGGCAAGAACAGAATCAAATCTGCTCTGATACCATGTAAGTTTGAGAGTAGAGTAATCAAGAGATTATGGAAGAGAGTGAAATCGTGTAAAGAGTGAGGAGAGTGAACGATTGAGAGAGAGAGTGTTGGAGAAAGAGAATAAACTCTTTTCTTGCTTTAAATTAGAACATACTTACAAACCATATATAGAGCTATACAAAGAGGATATTCTTTCCTAGGGTTCTATGTGCACATTAATGGGAGATAGCGACATCTCCTTATTCCTACATGTGACTAAACCTTTGACTTCCCACTTGCAAGTTGCCTAACGGCTATAATAGAAGGATCTCGATGAAGGGAGATCGTTGGAAGCTCTCCTTAGTGGATTGGGCTTATGAGATACGAGATGGCTTGGTCAGCCCATAGGTTGTCGATCGTACGGACGTCCGTACGGTTGTACGGACGGTGGTGGCCAAGGTGGTGTGCCAAACTCATAATAAGTGGCTTTTAAACTCTCCACATCTATCTCAAACTCTTATACTTAGTTAGTTGCATTGGATTAAGACACATTTTAACCCCAGAAACACTAACAAAGCTGTTTAGTGCTTCTAAGCAATGTTTTATTGGTTTTAGCCTGTTTTGGGACAAAATGGGTATAAGTGGCTTTAAAACTCTCCACATCTTTCTCAAAGTCTTATAATTAGTTAGTTCCATTGGATTAAGACACATTTTAACCCCATAAACACTAACATAGCTGTTTAGTGCTTCTAAGCAAAGTTTTCTTGGATTTAGCCTGGTTTGGGACAAAATGGGTATAAGTGGCTTTTAAACTCTCCACATCTATCTCAAAGTCTTATAACTAGTCAGTTGCATTGGCTTAAGACACATTTTAACCCTATAAACACTAACAAAGCTGTTTAGTCTTATAATTAGTTAGTTGCATTGGATTAAGACACATTTTAACCCCATAAACACTAACATAACTGTTTACAGCTTCTAAGCAATGTTTTCTTGGTGTTAGCCTGTTTTGGGACAAAATGGGTATAAGTGGCTTTTAAACTCGCCACATCTATCTCAAACTCTTATAATTAGTTAGTTGCATTGGATTAAGACACATTTTAACCCCATAAACACTAACATAGCTGTTTACAGCTACTAAGCAATGTTTTCTTGCTGTTAGCCTGTTTTGGGACAAAATGGGTATAAGTGGCTTTTAAACTCTCCACATCTATGTCAAAGTCTTATAATTAGTTAGTTGCATTGGATTAAGACACATTTTAACCCTAGAAACACTAACAAAGCTGTTTACTGCTTCTAAGCAATGTTTTCTTGGTTTTAGCCTGTTTTGGGACAAAATGGGTATAAGTGGCTTTTAAACTCTCCACATCCATCTCAAACTCTTATAACTAGTCAGTTGCATTGGATTAAGACACATTTTAACCCCATAAACACTAACATCTATCTCAAAGTCTGATAACTAGTCAGTTGCATTGGATTAAGACACATTTTAACCCCAGAAACACTAACATAGCTGTTTAGTGCTTCTAAGCAATGTTTTCTTGCTGTTAGCCTGTTTTGGGACAAAATGGGTATACGTATTAGTATATATGAAGGAGAAGAGAGAGTGAGGCCGGTGAGGCCGAGCTGCACAAGGAAGAAGAGAGTGGCCGGTAAGGCTGCTAGTACAAGAAGTGTGGCCGGTAAGGCCATTAGTGGTGTGTGAGCGGCCAGTTAGGCCGTGAACACAATGAGTAAGGCCATATGGGCCGTGTGAAGAGTGAGAGAAGTCAGCAAGGCCATAAGTGCCTTATAAGAAGAACCAAGGCCTTATAAGAAGAAGAGGCCCAAGAAGAAGGAAATATCTCACAAGGAAAAGGGAGAAGGATCTAATGGCCACAAAGAAAGGAAAGAAGGGAGGATCTAACGGTCACAAGGAATGGAAGGGAAGGAGAATCTCGTGCCTTTGGTAGGAGAAAGAAAGAAGGAGTCGCTTTCACCATCCTTTACTCGAGACAAACGGCTACAAGTCTCTATCACCTTCTTCTTCTCTCTAACGGTCATATGACCTTGTATTCTCCTATATTAAGCTTTGTATTTCATCTCATATGTAACACAATACAACAATCTAATAAGAAGAGAAACGTTTTCCCTCTTTTACTTATGTTTATGCTATCATCTTCAATGTAGATAGCTTAGGGATAAACGATTAGAGGCTGCCCTTAAGGCAGCCTATTCTCTTCTCAAATCCACCTAAACTCTTCTTTATCTCCTTCTATTTCCCTAGCTTACTGATTCTAAATCCTTTCTACCTAAGTACACAAACTCTTAAGTGTTGTGATACTTTAACAAGGATTAGTCTCAAACTAGGATTGTTTGCTCCTTCATAGATCCGTTTACTACCTAGTATTGGGGATCTATTTAGCTTATTTATGGGGAGTTCATCACAAGTTGATGTCCTCTCCTCCCCCTTGAGAATGAGTTAGTTTGTTGTGGGTAAAGGGGGATTCATTCACCAAGTGTTTGTCTACCCTCTCTTGTGAGCTTTGTCTCATAAATCCCAACATGGTATCAGAGCAGGCTCTGTTCTTGGTGACTCAAACTCGTTCTCAAGTTGGTTCTCTTAGGAGTTAGCTTAATTAAAGTTTTAATCCTAGCCTAGGTGTTAAATCGCTTAGCTTAGTTTCTTTAAAAACTTTAATTTTGCTTTTGTTGTTAAATCGATTCTCTAGCAGCTCAATGTTGAGTAAGCTTGGTCTTGGGTCTTTGTAGAGTTCATAGACCAAGTGTGTGAAAGAAATCGATTTTAAAACCTCATCCTTAGGCTTCACCGATTGGGTAAAAGCTTGGGTTTAAATTGAGGTGGTGATGAACCAAGGAGCAAATTGTTCTTGTTCTTGGTAAGGATTCACGTGTTTTTAGGCTTGTATAGAGCCACGAAATCCTTAGGATTTTTCCTAGGATTCTCTTAAGATTTAGTTAATTTTCCTTTAAAGGTTTAATTTTGCTTTTGTTAAATTTCCTTTAAAGTTTAATTACTAAATCACTTCTTCTTCTTCTCAAGGTTGAGAAAGCTTTGTTTCTGGTCATATGGTGTGTCCAGGTTCGAGTTTGAGGAAGAGAGAGACTTTATTTTAGCATGTAGAGCCCGCTTGGTCAAATAGATTCAAGTTGGTCCAAGATGCATTCTTTTAACCGTTGGACAATAGGCTGTTCCAAAGGCTTTTGTTGTTTCTTCTTTGCTTGGGACCACGAAAAACATCTTCTATATGTTATCTTCGTGGATCTAAAGCCTTAATCTCTTGAAGAACACTTGTTTAAGTGATTCTACAAGGAGTTTTGTTGTTAAACCTTTGGAGAAACTAATTTTCCATAAGGTCCATTGTGTTTCAGCCATTAAAGCACCAAAAGAGATTGTCTTCTTGGATGTTCTTGGCTGTCAAAGCTTCTTTCAACTCAAGAAAACAGAGTTAAACTCTGTCCATAAGAACTCTTGAGCAGATTCTCTATTCTACTCTCCATTCATCTTATACTACCGCCAATACTCTCCCTTATACTCTCACTTTCTATTCTCCATATATACTCTTATTAATTCTCTAAATTCTCTATTTAATTTCAGTAATATTCTCTATACTCTAATCTCTAACAATCTCTTGTTTAGAATCTGTTCCATTGATTTTTGGTTTCAGTTTCAGCATTGAAGATTGTGTGGAGCTCGCTCACTATCTCAAGGAGAAGAAGTGGCGAGGTTGAAGGCTACAAGATAGCCATGTAAGAGCGCAGCACAATGCCTGGAGTTAGAACCAAGGGCCACCAAGTCTTTGTTAAGCTGGTGGAAGGTGATGAATCAGTCCAAGAGCATGTGTGTTAGTGCCAAGTTGTTGATCGGATGTGCACAATGGTCTTTAGGAAAGGTGATGCACAAGGTTTCAACTGTTGATTGGATGTGCACAAGAACGGTGATGCACAAGGCTTCAACTGAGGTGATGAGGTTTCAGCCCATCATCAAGTAAAGGTTACGGGGGAGATCAAGTGACTTCAGACCGTACCTCACAGATTCTGCTCGGCCACAAGCAAAAGTCTTTACTTAAAGCTCAGCCGAAGCGTCTCAAAGATCGACTCGGACGAAACCCTTCCACTGCGATTCGGCTTCCGCGTTCTTCATTAAAGTTCGAGACCACAGAGTCATCTTGCCAGTGGAAGTGGAATCATACCAATCCGAGCAGCCGTTCGAAAGTTATGTCCGATTCAGTGGGCATGTGTCAGTCTGACAAATAAAACTGACCGGGTTTAAAACCATGGTTAGAGGAGCGGTCTCAAGGAGGAATTCCAAACCGCAACTGTGATCAACTCTCTCCTTCCTATCCATCAAAACACCATAAAGGCTGTGCTCTAAACCCTTCTCTATTTTAATTCATAAATTCATTACCTTAGCTTCATTACTAGTCTTTAGTCTTTAATATGATTCTTCTTAAATTGTCACACTTTTAGAATTTTTCTTTGATATTCCTCATAGCAAACACTTATTCTTTTCTTCTTTATCACTTGTTTAAGGGTAAAGGAGACTATGAGAGCCTCAAAGGAATTCTAAAGGAACAAGGATGGAGATCATAAGGAATGTGCTAAAGGCAAGGAGGGCTAAGGAAGTGTAGCGGTTCAAAGGCTTAAAGAGAAGAGAGCTGGTTCTTGACAAACCAAGATCATTGCGACATCAAGGAACGTGGAGACTACACTCTTTTTACTTAACAAAGTTTTCTCCCAAGTGGTTTTCTTTGTTAAGGTTTTTAATGAGGTAGTCCTCACGTGTCCACGCTTGATCTTGGGTCCCCATGGTGCCCTGCAGATCAAACGTGCGGGGGAGTATTAGTATATATGAAGGAGAAGAGAGAGTGAGGCCGGTGAGGCCGAGCTGCACAAGGAAGAAGAGAGTGGCCGGTAAGGCTGCTAGTACAAGAAGTGTGGCCGGTAAGGCCATTAGTGGTGTGTGAGCGGCCAGTTAGGCCGTGAACACAATGAGTAAGGCCATATGGGCCGTGTGAAGAGTGAGAGAAGTCAGCAAGGCCATAAGTGCCTTATAAGAAGAACCAAGGCCTTATAAGAAGAAGAGGCCCAAGAAGAAGGAAATATCTCACAAGGAAAAGGGAGAAGGATCTAATGGCCACAAAGAAAGGAAAGAAGGGAGGATCTAACGGTCACAAGGAATGGAAGGGAAGGAGAATCTCGTGCCTTTGGTAGGAGAAAGAAAGAAGGAGTCGCTTTCACCATCCTTTACTCGAGACAAACGGCTACAAGTCTCTATCACCTTCTTCTTCTCTCTAACGGTCATATGACCTTGTATTCTCCTATATTAAGCTTTGTATTTCATCTCATATGTAACACAATACAACAATCTAATAAGAAGAGAAACGTTTTCCCTCTTTTACTTATGTTTATGCTATCATCTTCAATGTAGATAGCTTAGGGATAAACGATTAGAGGCTGCCCTTAAGGCAGCCTATTCTCTTCTCAAATCCACCTAAACTCTTCTTTATCTCCTTCTATTTCCCTAGCTTACTGATTCTAAATCCTTTCTACCTAAGTACACAAACTCTTAAGTGTTGTGATACTTTAACAAGGATTAGTCTCAAACTAGGATTGTTTGCTCCTTCATAGATCCGTTTACTACCTAGTATTGGGGATCTATTTAGCTTATTTATGGGGAGTTCATCACAAGTTGATGTCCTCTCCTCCCCCTTGAGAATGAGTTAGTTTGTTGTGGGTAAAGGGGGATTCATTCACCAAGTGTTTGTCTACCCTCTCTTGTGAGCTTTGTCTCATAAATCCCAACAATACGTGGCTTTTAAACTCTCCACATCTATCTCAAAGTCTTATAATTAGTTAGTTGCATTGGATTAAGACACATTTTAACTCTAGAAACACTAACAAAGCTGTTTACTGCTTCTAAGCAATGTTTTCTTGGTTTTAGCCTGTTTTGGGACAAAATGGGTATAAGTGGCTTTTAAACTCTCCACATCTATCTCAAACTCTTATACTTAGTTAGTTGCATTGGATTAAGACACATTTTAACCCCAGAAACACTAACAAAGCTGTTTAGTGCTTCTAAGCAATGTTTTATTGGTTTTAGCCTGTTTTGGGACAAAATGGGTATAAGTGTCTTTTAAACTCCCCACATCTTTCTCAAAGTCTTATAATTAGTTAGTTCCATTGGATTAAGACACATTTTAACCCCATAAACACTAACAAAGCTGTTTAGTGCTTCTAAGCAAAGTTTTCTTGGATTTAGCCTGTTTTGGGACAAAATGGGTATAAGTGGCTTTTAAACTCTCCACATCTATCTCAAAGTCTTATAACTAGTCAGTTGCATTGGCTTAAGACACATTTTAACCCTATAAACACTAACAAAGCTGTTTAGTCTTATAATTAGTTAGTTGCATTGGATTAATACACATTTTAACCCCATAAACACTAACATAACTGTTTACAGCTTCTAAGCAATGTTTTCTTGGTGTTAGCCTGTTTTGGGACAAAATGGGTATAAGTGGCTTTTAAACTCGCCACATCTATCTCAAACTCTTATAATTAGTTAGTTGCATTGGATTAAGACACATTTTAACCCCATAAACACTAACATAGCTGTTTACAGCTACTAAGCAATGTTTTCTTGCTGTTAGCCTGTTTTGGGACAAAATGGGTATAAGTGGCTTTTAAACTCTCTACATCTATGTCAAAGTCTTATAATTAGTTAGTTGCATTGGATTAAGACACATTTTAACCCTAGAAACACTAACAAAGCTGTTTACTGCTTCTAAGCAATGTTTTCATGGTTTTAGCCTGTTTTGGGACAAAATGGGTATAAGTGGCTTTTAAACTCTCCACATCCATCTCAAACTCTTATAACTAGTCAGTTGCATTGGATTAAGACACATTTTAACCCCATAAACACTAACATCTATCTCAAAGTCTGATAACTAGTCAGTTGCATTGGATTAAGACACATTTTAACCCCAGAAACACTAACATAGCTGTTTAGTGCTTCTAAGCAATGTTTTCTTGCTGTTAGCCTGTTTTGGGACAAAATGGGTATACGTGGCTTTTAAACTCTCCACATCTATCTCAAAGTCTTATAATTAGTTAGTTGCATTGGATTAAGACACATTTTAACTCTAGAAACACTAACAAAGCTGTTTACTGCTTCTAAGCAATGTTTTCTTGGTTTTAGCCTGTTTTGGGACAAAATGGGTATAAGTGGCTTTTAAACTCTCCACATCCATCTCAAACTCTTATAACTAGTCAGTTGCATTGGATTAAGACACATTTTAACCCCATAAACACTAACATCTATCTCAAAGTCTGATAACTAGTCAGTTGCATTGGATTAAGACACATTTTAACCCCAGAAACACTAACATAGCTGTTTAGTGCTTCTAAGCAATGTTTTCTTGCTGTTAGCCTGTTTTGTGACAAAATGGGTATACGTGGCTTTTAAACTCTCCACATCTATCTCAAAGTCTTATAATTAGTTAGTTGCATTGGATTAAGACACATTTTAACTCTAGAAACACTAACAAAGCTGTTTACTGCTTCTAAGCAATGTTTTCTTGGTTTTAGCCTGTTTTGGGACAAAATGGGTATAAGTGGCTTTTAAACTCTCCACATCTATCTCAAACTCTTATACTTAGTTAGTTGCATTGGATTAAGACACATTTTAACCCCAGAAACACTAACAAAGCTGTTTAGTGCTTCTAAGCAATGTTTTATTGGTTTTAGCCTGTTTTGGGACAAAATGGGTATAAGTGTCTTTTAAACTCCCCACATCTTTCTCAAAGTCTTATAATTAGTTAGTTCCATTGGATTAAGACACATTTTAACCCCATAAACACTAACAAAGCTGTTTAGTGCTTCTAAGCAAAGTTTTCTTGGATTTAGCCTGTTTTGGGACAAAATGGGTATAAGTGGCTTTTAAACTCTCCACATCTATCTCAAAGTCTTATAACTAGTCAGTTGCATTGGCTTAAGACACATTTTAACCCTATAAACACTAACAAAGCTGTTTAGTCTTATAATTAGTTAGTTGCATTGGATTAATACACATTTTAACCTCATAAACACTAACATAACTGTTTACAGCTTCTAAGCAATGTTTTCTTGGTGTTAGCCTGTTTTGGGACAAAATGGGTATAAGTGGCTTTTAAACTCGCCACATCTATCTCAAACTCTTATAATTAGTTAGTTGCATTGGATTAAGACACATTTTAACCCCATAAACACTAACATAGCTGTTTACAGCTACTAAGCAATGTTTTCTTGCTGTTAGCCTGTTTTGGGACAAAATGGGTATAAGTGGCTTTTAAACTCTCTACATCTATGTCAAAGTCTTATAATTAGTTAGTTGCATTGGATTAAGACACATTTTAACCCTAGAAACACTAACAAAGCTGTTTACTGCTTCTAAGCAATGTTTTCATGGTTTTAGCCTGTTTTGGGACAAAATGGGTATAAGTGGCTTTTAAACTCTCCACATCCATCTCAAACTCTTATAACTAGTCAGTTGCATTGGATTAAGACACATTTTAACCCCATAAACACTAACATCTATCTCAAAGTCTGATAACTAGTCAGTTGCATTGGATTAAGACACATTTTAACCCCAGAAACACTAACATAGCTGTTTAGTGCTTCTAAGCAATGTTTTCTTGCTGTTAGCCTGTTTTGGGACAAAATGGGTATACGTGGCTTTTAAACTCTCCACATCTATCTCAAAGTCTTATAATTAGTTAGTTGCATTGGATTAAGACACATTTTAACTCTAGAAACACTAACAAAGCTGTTTACTGCTTCTAAGCAATGTTTTCTTGGTTTTAGCCTGTTTTGGGACAAAATGGGTATAAGTGGCTTTTAAACTCTCCACATCCATCTCAAACTCTTATAACTAGTCAGTTGCATTGGATTAAGACACATTTTAACCCCATAAACACTAACATCTATCTCAAAGTCTGATAACTAGTCAGTTGCATTGGATTAAGACACATTTTAACCCCAGAAACACTAACATAGCTGTTTAGTGCTTCTAAGCAATGTTTTCTTGCTGTTAGCCTGTTTTGTGACAAAATGGGTATACGTGGCTTTTAAACTCTCCACATCTATCTCAAAGTCTTATAATTAGTTAGTTGCATTGGATTAAGACACATTTTAACTCTAGAAACACTAACAAAGCTGTTTACTGCTTCTAAGCAATGTTTTCTTGGTTTTAGCCTGTTTTGGGACAAAATGGGTATAAGTGGCTTTTAAACTCTCCACATCTATCTCAAACTCTTATACTTAGTTAGTTGCATTGGATTAAGACACATTTCAACCCCAGAAACATTAACAAAGCTGTTTAGTGCTTCTAAGCAATGTTTTATTGGTTTTAGCCTGTTTTGGGACAAAATGGGTATAAGTGTCTTTTAAACTCTCCACATCTTTCTCAAAGTCTTATAATTAGTTAGTTCCATTGGATTAAGACACATTTTAACCCCATAAACACTAACATAGCTGTTTAGTGCTTCTAAGCAAAGTTTTCTTGGATTTAGCCTATTTTGGGACAAAATGGGTATAAGTGGCTTTTAAACTCTCCACATCTATCTCAAAGTCTTATAACTAGTCAGTTGCATTGGCTTAAGACACATTTTAACTCTAGAAACACTAACAAAGCTGTTTAGTCTTATAATTAGTTAGTTGCATAGGATTAAGACACATTTTAACCCCATAAACACTAACATAACTGTTTACAGCTTCTTAGCAATGTTTTCTTGGTGTTAGTCTGTTTTGGGACAAAATGGGTATAAGTGGCTTTTAAACTCTCCACATCTATCTCAAACTCTTATAATTAGTTAGTTGCATTGGATTAAGACACATTTTAACCCCATAAACACAAACATAGCTGTTTACAGCTTTTAAGCAATGTTTTCTTGGTTTTAGCCTGTTTTGGGACAAAATGGGTATAAGTGGCTTTTAAACTCTCCACATCTATCTCAAACTCTTATAATTAATTAGTTGCATTGGATTAAGACACATTTTAACCCCATAAACACTAACATAGCTGTTTACAGCTACTAAGCAATGTTTTCTTGCTGTTAGGCTGTTTTGGGACAAAATGGGTATAAGTGGCTTTTAAACTCTCCACATCTATCTCAAAGTCTTATAATTAGTTAGTTGCATTGGATTAAGATACATTTTAACCCTAGAAACACTAACAAAGCTGATTACTGCTTCTAAGCAATGTTTTCTTGGTTTTAGCCTGTTTTGGGACAAAATGGGTATAAGTGGCTTTTAAACTCTCCACATCCATCTCAAACTCTTATAACTAGTCAGTTGCAATGGATTAAGACACATTTTAACCCCATAAACACTAACATAGCTGTTTATAGGTACTAAGCAATGTTTTCTTGCTGTTAGCCTGTTTTGGGACAAAATGGGTGTAAGTGGCTTTTAAACTCTCCACATCTATCTCAAAGTCTTATAATTAGTTAGTTGCATTGGATTAAGACACATTTTAACCCTAGAAACACTAACAAAGCTGTTTACTGCTTCTAAGCAATGTTTTCTTGGTTTTAGCCTGTTTTGGGACAAAATGGGTATAAGTGGCTTTTAAACTCTCCACATCTATCTCAAACTCTTATAATTAATTAGTTGCATTGGATTAAGACACATTTTAACCCCATAAACACTAACATAGCTGTTTACAGCTACTAAGCAATGTTTTCTTGCTGTTAGCCTGTTTTGGGACAAAATGGGTATAAGTGGCTTTTAAACTCTCCACATCCATCTCAAACTCTTATAACTAGTCAGTTGCAATGGATTAAGACACATTTTAACCCCATAAACACTAACATAGCTGTTTATAGGTACTAAGCAATGTTTTCTTGCTGTTAGCCTGTTTTGGGACAAAATGGGTGTAAGTGGCTTTTAAACTCTCCACATCTATCTCAAAGTCTTATAATTAGTTAGTTGTATTGGATTAAGACACATTTTAACCCTAGAAACACTAACAAAGCTGTTTACTGCTTCTAAGCAATGTTTTCTTGGTTTTAGCCTGTTTTGGGACAAAATGGTTATAAGTGGCTTTTAAACTCTCCACATCTATCTCAAACTCTTATAATTAGTTAGTTGCATTGGATTAAGACACATTTTAACCCTAGAAACACTAACAAAGCTGTTTACTGCTTCTAAGCAATGTTTTCTTGGTTTTAGCCTGTTTTGGGACAAAATGGGTATAAGTGGCTTTTAAACTCTCCACATCTATCTCAAACTCTTATACTTAGTTAGTTGCATTGGATTAAGACACATTTTAACCCCAGAAACACTAAAAAAACTGTTTAGTGCTTCTAAGCAATGTTTTATTGGTTTTAGCCTGTTTTGGGACAAAATGGGTATAAGTGGCTTTTAAACTCTCCACATCTATCTCAAAGTCTTATAATTAGTTAGTTCCATTGGATTAAGAAACATTTTAACCCTATAAACACTAACATAGCTGTTTAGTGCTTCTAAGCAAAGTTTTCTTGGATTTAGCCTGTTTTGGGACAAAATGGGTATAAGTGGCTTTTAAACTCTCCACATCTATCTCAAAGTCTTATAACTAGTCAGTTGCATTGGCTTAAGACACATCTTAACCCTAGAAACACTAACAAAGCTGTTTAGTCTTATAATTAGTTAGTTGCATTGGATTAAGACACATTTTAACCCCATAAACACTAACATAACTGTTTACAGCTTCTAAGCAATGTTTTCTTGGTGTTAGCCTGTTTTGGGACAAAATGGGTATAAGTGGCTTTTAAACTCTCCACATCTATCTCAAAGTCTTATAACTAGTCAGTTGCATTGGCTTAAGACACATTTTAACCCTATAAACACTAACAAAGCTGTTTAGTCTTATAATTAGTTAGTTGCATTGGATTAATACACATTTTAACCCCATAAACACTAACATAACTGTTTACAGCTTCTAAGCAATGTTTTCTTGGTGTTAGCCTGTTTTGGGACAAAATGGGTATAAGTGGCTTTTAAACTCGCCACATCTATCTCAAACTCTTATAATTAGTTAGTTGCATTGGATTAAGACACATTTTTATGAGTTTGGCACACCACCTTGGCCACCACCGTCCGTACAACCGTACGGACGTCCGTACGATCGACAACCTATGGGCTGACCAAGCCATCTCGTATCTCATAAGCCCAATCCACTAAGGAGAGCTTCCAACGATCTCCCTTCATCGAGATCCTTCTATTATAGCCGTTAGGCAACTTGCAAGTGGGAAGTCAAAGGTTTAGTCACATGTAGGAATAAGGAGATGTCGCTATCTCCCATTAATGTGCACATAGAACCCTAGGAAAGAATATCCTCTTTGTATAGCTCTATATATGGTTTGTAAGTATGTTCTAATTTAAAGCAAGAAAAGAGTTTATTCTCTTTCTCCAACACTCTCTCTCTCAATCGTTCACTCTCCTCACTCTTTACACGATTTCACTCTCTTCCATAATCTCTTGATTACTCTACTCTCAAACTTACATGGTATCAGAGCAGATTTGATTCTGTTCTTGCCTCAAATCTCCATCACTCCCTTCCGCATTCTCTTTCTTGTTCTTGAATCTTCTTTCTTTAACCGTTGGACAATAGCTTTAACCAACGGTCTCTTCATCTTTTTTTCATGGAAACTACCAAAACTCTCATTGTTCCAGTTACTCTCAAGGGAGAGAATTACTTACTGTGGGCTAGAACCACAAAGACAGCCCTATGCGGCCGAGGACTTTGGTCCCATGTTGAGACGAGCGAAGCTCCTAGTGGCGAGACCACCAAAGACGGCAAGGATCTTGTCGATGAGAAGAACAAGTGGTTTCAAGAAGATCAGGGAGTCCTAGCTATCATTCAAAACTCCCTAGATGCACCTATACTTGAAGCTTACTCTTATTGCGAGACAGCAAAAGACTTGTGGGACACTCTCAAGAATGTTTTTGGGAATGTTACAAATGTAAACCGAATTTTTGAGATTAAGAGGGCCATCAACAACCTCAACCAAGAAGACATGGAGTTCACCAAGCACTTTGGGAAGTTTAGGTCCCTTTGGGCTGAACTAGAGATGCTCCGGCCGGCGACTATAGATCCGGCCATTCTGAATGAGAGGCGTGAACAAGATAAGGTGTTCGGCCTTCTCTTGACCTTGAACCCCTCCTACAATGACCTTATCAAGCATATTCTACGGTCGGACAAGCTCCCTAGCCTTGATGATGTCTGTAACCAAATTCAAAAGGAGCATGGCTCCATGGGATTGTTTGGCGGCAAGGGAGAACTTGTGACCGCTAACAAAGCTGAGACGGCATCAGCAAACAAGGGCTACTACAAGCCGGAGGACAAGAACAACCCGCCATTTTGTGAGCATTGTAAGAAGCTTGGTCACTTCAAGAGCCGCTGCTGGATTCTACACCCTCATCTAGCACCACCGCCGGGTACCATCCGAGGTGGACGACCAAACCGCGGAGGACCACCGAGAGCTCATCAAGCAGTAGCCATGGGGGAGTCATCAATCTCTGAGCAACCTCAACAAGTGACCAGTGGAACTGCTCTTGCTGCAGCATCGTCCGAGCTGGTAAGGCGGTCCGACCTTGATGCGCTCATCAAAGCCATCAAAGAGGCCACCGGTAAGGCGTTTCTTGCCTCAAACAAAATTAAACCCCTCATAGTTGATTCTGGTGCATCCCATCACATGATTAGTGATTCTAGGCTAATTAGTGATATTAAACCTGCTAATGGTAATGTGATAATAGCAAATGGTGAGAAAGTACCAGTTAAAGGCATTGGAAACTTGAAACTATTTGATAAGGAGACTAAGGCATTTTATATGCCAAACTTTACTTCTAACTTGCTATCAGTTAAGAGAGCCACTACTGATTTAAATTGTTATGCTATATTTGGTCCTAACAATGTTCATTTTCAGGATATTGAGACAAGTAAGGTTCTTGGTCAAGGAGGATCCAAGGATGACCTCTATGTGCTTGAGGACTTGAACTTATCTTCTAATGTATCTTGTTTTAATTCGGTTATTATGAAACCTAGTGATTCTATTTTACATGCTAGGCTAGGACACCCTCACACAAGAGCTTTATCTTTAATATTTCCTAATGTTTCTTTTCAAAATGATGAGTGTGAGGCTTGTATTCTTGGTAAACATTGCAAGGCTGTTTTTCCTAAATCTATTACTATTTATGAAAAATGTTTTGATTTAATTCATTCTGATGTTTGGACATCTCCTTGCTTATCTAGAGATAATCAAAAATATTTTGTGACTTTTATTGATGAAAAATCAAAATATACTTGGATAACTTTGCTTCCCTCTAAGGATAGAGTTCTTGAGGCCTTTACTAATTTTCAAAATTATGTCACTAACCACTTTCATGCCAAGATTAAAATTTTGAGATCAGATAATGGTGGAGAGTACACAAGCCATGCCTTTAAGCAATATCTAGCCAAACATGGAATTCTTCACCAAACTAGTTGTTCTTACACACCACAACAAAATGGAGTGGCTGAGAGGAAGAATAGGCATCTGATGGAGGTAGCAAGGTCTATGATGTTTCACACAAGGGTTCCAAAGAGGTTTTGGGGAGATGCTGTGCTAGCCGCTTGTTATCTTATTAACCGCACACCAACAAAAATTCTAAAGGATGTGTCTCCATTTGAGGTATTAACTAATGACAAACCTACATTTGATCACTTACGAGTGTTTGGTTGTGTGTGCTATGTTTTGCGACCAGGTGAGCTAAGAGACAAGCTTGATGCAAAGAGTACAAAGGCTATGTTTCTTGGCTATTCTACTACACAAAAGGGGTATAAGTGCTATGAACCTACAACAAGGAGAATTCTAGTATCTCGTGATGTCAAGTTCATGGAGACACACGGCTTTTATGACGAGAAGAATTGGGATGAGCTCCGTAATCTCTCCGACTCTCCATCTGATCGGACGCGCAACCTCCGAGTAATTCTTGAGCGGCTAGGTCTTGAAAATGATAGGATCTCTACCGAGTCAGCCAGACCAACATCACCAGAACAATCTGAGCCATTCACTGAGCCTGATCCTGATATACATGCCGATGACCATACTGAGCAGCATGAGGAGTCACCCGCGGACATCACGGCCGAAACAACCGAGGAGTCGGCCGAACAGCTTGAGGAAATCATAACTCCGGGACGGGCCAACTCCGAAGCTGGGGCTGTAGTTCCTCTTAGGCGCAGCCAACGTATCAAGTATCCTCCTAGTCATTGGAAGAACACCCGTGTGTACTACAACAACATGGCCGTTGCTCATCCGATTCAGGCCGTGTGCACCTTAGCTCATTTTCCGATAGAGCATCAAGTGTTTCTTGGCCATATTGATGAGCATTGGATCCCCAAGACCTATGATGAGGCTAAGCAGCACAAGGTATGGAGAGATGCGGTGGACGCCGAGAATACGGCCATGGTGCAAAATCACACATGGGACGAGGCTGACTTACCCAAGGGCAAGAAGGCTGTCACATCTCGGTATATCTTCACAATCAAATATAAGAGCAATGGGGAGATAGAACGGTATAAGGCACGCCTTGTAGCCCGGGGATTCACGCAAACGTATGGGGAGGACTATCTTGATACGTTTGCTCCGGTGGCCAAACTTCACACTGTTCGAGTGGTTTTCTCTCTTGCCACAAATCTTGATTGGGAGCTATGGCAAATGGATGTGAAGAACGCCTTCCTACAAGGCGAGCTCGAAGATGAAGTGTATATGCGGCCACCACCGGGCCTAGAAGACACCATTGGTCCGGGGAAGGTTCTCAAGCTCAACAAAGCCATCTATGGACTAAAGCAGTCGCCAAGGGCGTGGTACCACAAGCTGAGCACAATCCTCCTTGACAAAGGCTTTCGCAAATCCGAGGCTGATCACACACTATTTACCTCACCAAGCACCAAAGGTATAGTAGTCATCCTAGTGTATGTTGATGATATCATCATCACTGGGAGTGACTCGGTAGGTATTCAAAACACTAAAACCTTCTTGAAATCAGTCTTTGATATTAAGGACCTTGGAGAGTTGAAATATTTTCTTGGGATAGAAATATGTAGATCAAAGGAAGGTTTATTTCTATCACAAAGAAAATATGCTCTTGACTTGTTAAATGAGACAGGAAAATTAGGTTCAAAGGCAGTGGCATCACCTCTTGAAGAGAACTACAAGGCCGGAGGACAGGGGGAGCTTGAGCAGGCACCATACAAGGACGTTGGTCGCTACCGGCGCCTAGTAGGTAAGTTAATCTATTTAACTATAACACGGCCTGATATTTGCTTTGCTGTGAACCAGGTGAGCCAGCACATGAACAATCCAACTGTCCATCATTGGAACATGGTCGACCGAATCCTTAAATACATCAAGGGCTCACCGGGACAAGGCATTTGGATGGGTCGCAACAAGAACACCGAGTTGGTAGGATATTGCGACGCTGACTATGCTGGAGACCGTGGAGACCGTCGCTCCACAACTGGCTATTGCACATTCCTTGGAGGCAACCTGATCACATGGAAGAGCAAGAAACAAAAGGTCGTATCGCTTTCAAGTGCCGAATCCGAGTATAGGGCCATGCGCAAACTCACAACTGAACTAATGTGGCTCAAAGCACTCCTCAAGGATTTAGGAGTGGAAATCACAAGTCCTATCACCATGCATTGTGACAATGAAGCTGCCATTCACATAGCAACCAATTCAGTGTTTCATGAGAGGACCAAACATATTGAGGTGGACTGTCATAAGGTGCGAGAGCAAATCAAGCTTGGAGTTGTCCTACCATGTCACACCGAGAGCAAGGAACAACTCGCTGACATCCTCACCAAAGCTGCAAGTCCCCAAGTGTGCGAATATATTCACTCGAAGCTCGGCCTTATAGACCTCACTCGGCCATGAGTCTTTCACAAGGCACCTACACTCTTTTTCCCTTATGTATAGTTTTTCCCATGAGGTTTTCTATACTAAGGTTTTTAATGAGGTGGGTGCCTAGACTGTCAAGCTTGCCTGATCATCTAAGTCAAGCTTGAGGGGGAGTATGAGTTTGGCACACCACCTTGGCCACCACCGTCCGTACAACCGTACGGACGTCCGTACGATCGACAACCTATGGGCTGACCAAGCCATCTCGTATCTCATAAGCCCAATCCACTAAGGAGAGCTTCCAACGATCTCCCTTCATCGAGATCCTTCTATTATAGCCGTTAGGCAACTTGCAAGTGGGAAGTCAAAGGTTTAGTCACATGTAGGAATAAGGAGATGTCGCTATCTCCCATTAATGTGCACATAGAACCCTAGGAAAGAATATCCTCTTTGTATAGCTCTATATATGGTTTGTAAGTATGTTCTAATTTAAAGCAAGAAAAGAGTTTATTCTCTTTCTCCAACACTCTCTCTCTCAATCGTTCACTCTCCTCACTCTTTACACGATTTCACTCTCTTCCATAATCTCTTGATTACTCTACTCTCAAACTTACAATTTTAACCCCATAAACACTAACATAGCTGTTTACAGCTACTAAGCAATGTTTTCTTGCTGTTAGCCTGTTTTGGGACAAAATGGGTATAAGTGGCTTTTAAACTCTCTACATCTATGTCAAAGTCTTATAATTAGTTAGTTGCATTGGATTAAGACACATTTTAACCCTAGAAACACTAACAAAGCTGTTTACTGCTTCTAAGCAATGTTTTCATGGTTTTAGCCTGTTTTGGGACAAAATGGGTATAAGTGGCTTTTAAACTCTCCACATCCATCTCAAACTCTTATAACTAGTCAGTTGCATTGGATTAAGACACATTTTAACCCCATAAACACTAACATCTATCTCAAAGTCTGATAACTAGTCAGTTGCATTGGATTAAGACACATTTTAACCCCAGAAACACTAACATAGCTGTTTAGTGCTTCTAAGCAATGTTTTCTTGCTGTTAGCCTGTTTTGGGACAAAATGGGTATACGTGGCTTTTAAACTCTCCACATCTATCTCAAAGTCTTATAATTAGTTAGTTGCATTGGATTAAGACACATTTTAACTCTAGAAACACTAACAAAGCTGTTTACTGCTTCTAAGCAATGTTTTCTTGGTTTTAGCCTGTTTTGGGACAAAATGGGTATAAGTGGCTTTTAAACTCTCCACATCCATCTCAAACTCTTATAACTAGTCAGTTGCATTGGATTAAGACACATTTTAACCCCATAAACACTAACATCTATCTCAAAGTCTGATAACTAGTCAGTTGCATTGGATTAAGACACATTTTAACCCCAGAAACACTAACATAGCTGTTTAGTGCTTCTAAGCAATGTTTTCTTGCTGTTAGCCTGTTTTGTGACAAAATGGGTATACGTGGCTTTTAAACTCTCCACATCTATCTCAAAGTCTTATAATTAGTTAGTTGCATTGGATTAAGACACATTTTAACTCTAGAAACACTAACAAAGCTGTTTACTGCTTCTAAGCAATGTTTTCTTGGTTTTAGCCTGTTTTGGGACAAAATGGGTATAAGTGGCTTTTAAACTCTCCACATCTATCTCAAACTCTTATACTTAGTTAGTTGCATTAGATTAAGACACATTTCAACCCCAGAAACATTAACAAAGCTGTTTAGTGCTTCTAAGCAATGTTTTATTGGTTTTAGCCTGTTTTGGGACAAAATGGGTATAAGTGTCTTTTAAACTCTCCACATCTTTCTCAAAGTCTTATAATTAGTTAGTTCCATTGGATTAAGACACATTTTAACCCCATAAACACTAACATAGCTGTTTAGTGCTTCTAAGCAAAGTTTTCTTGGATTTAGCCTATTTTGGGACAAAATGGGTATAAGTGGCTTTTAAACTCTCCACATCTATCTCAAAGTCTTATAACTAGTCAGTTGCATTGGCTTAAGACACATTTTAACTCTAGAAACACTAACAAAGCTGTTTAGTCTTATAATTAGTTAGTTGCATAGGATTAAGACACATTTTAACCCCATAAACACTAACATAACTGTTTACAGCTTCTTAGCAATGTTTTCTTGGTGTTAGTCTGTTTTGGGACAAAATGGGTATAAGTGGCTTTTAAACTCTCCACATCTATCTCAAACTCTTATAATTAGTTAGTTGCATTGGATTAAGACACATTTTAACCCCATAAACACAAACATAGCTGTTTACAGCTTTTAAGCAATGTTTTCTTGGTTTTAGCCTGTTTTGGGACAAAATGGGTATAAGTGGCTTTTAAACTCTCCACATCTATCTCAAACTCTTATAATTAATTAGTTGCATTGGATTAAGACACATTTTAACCCCATAAACACTAACATAGCTGTTTACAGCTACTAAGCAATGTTTTCTTGCTGTTAGGCTGTTTTGGGACAAAATGGGTATAAGTGGCTTTTAAACTCTCCACATCTATCTCAAAGTCTTATAATTAGTTAGTTGCATTGGATTAAGATACATTTTAACCCTAGAAACACTAACAAAGCTGATTACTGCTTCTAAGCAATGTTTTCTTGGTTTTAGCCTGTTTTGGGACAAAATGGGTATAAGTGGCTTTTAAACTCTCCACATCCATCTCAAACTCTTATAACTAGTCAGTTGCAATGGATTAAGACACATTTTAACCCCATAAACACTAACATAGCTGTTTATAGGTACTAAGCAATGTTTTCTTGCTGTTAGCCTGTTTTGGGACAAAATGGGTGTAAGTGGCTTTTAAACTCTCCACATCTATCTCAAAGTCTTATAATTAGTTAGTTGCATTGGATTAAGACACATTTTAACCCTAGAAACACTAACAAAGCTGTTTACTGCTTCTAAGCAATGTTTTCTTGGTTTTAGCCTGTTTTGGGACAAAATGGGTATAAGTGGCTTTTAAACTCTCCACATCTATCTCAAACTCTTATAATTAATTAGTTGCATTGGATTAAGACACATTTTAACCCCATAAACACTAACATAGCTGTTTACAGCTACTAAGCAATGTTTTCTTGCTGTTAGCCTGTTTTGGGACAAAATGGGTATAAGTGGCTTTTAAACTCTCCACATCCATCTCAAACTCTTATAACTAGTCAGTTGCAATGGATTAAGACACATTTTAACCCCATAAACACTAACATAGCTGTTTATAGGTACTAAGCAATGTTTTCTTGCTGTTAGCCTGTTTTGGGACAAAATGGGTGTAAGTGGCTTTTAAACTCTCCACATCTATCTCAAAGTCTTATAATTAGTTAGTTGTATTGGATTAAGACACATTTTAACCCTAGAAACACTAACAAAGCTGTTTACTGCTTCTAAGCAATGTTTTCTTGGTTTTAGCCTGTTTTGGGACAAAATGGTTATAAGTGGCTTTTAAACTCTCCACATCTATCTCAAACTCTTATAATTAGTTAGTTGCATTGGATTAAGACACATTTTAACCCTAGAAACACTAACAAAGCTGTTTACTGCTTCTAAGCAATGTTTTCTTGGTTTTAGCCTGTTTTGGGACAAAATGGGTATAAGAAGTGGCTTTTAAACTCTCCACATCTATCTCAAACTCTTATACTTAGTTAGTTGCATTGGATTAAGACACATTTTAACCCCAGAAACACTAAAAAAACTGTTTAGTGCTTCTAAGCAATGTTTTATTGGTTTTAGCCTGTTTTGGGACAAAATGGGTATAAGTGGCTTTTAAACTCTCCACATCTATCTCAAAGTCTTATAATTAGTTAGTTCCATTGGATTAAGAAACATTTTAACCCTATAAACACTAACATAGCTGTTTAGTGCTTCTAAGCAAAGTTTTCTTGGATTTAGCCTGTTTTGGGACAAAATGGGTATAAGTGGCTTTTAAACTCTCCACATCTATCTCAAAGTCTTATAACTAGTCAGTTGCATTGGCTTAAGACACATCTTAACCCTAGAAACACTAACAAAGCTGTTTAGTCTTATAATTAGTTAGTTGCATTGGATTAAGACACATTTTAACCCCATAAACACTAACATAACTGTTTACAGCTTCTAAGCAATGTTTTCTTGGTGTTAGCCTGTTTTGGGACAAAATGGGTATAAGTGGCTTTTAAACTCTCCACATCTATCTCAAACTCTTATAATTAGTTAGTTGCATTGGATTAAGACACATTTTAACCCCATAAACACTAACATAGCTGTTTACAGCTTTTAAGCAATGTTTTCTTGGTTTTAGCCTGTTTTGAGACAAAATGGGTATAAGTGGCTTTTAAACTCTCCACATCTATCTCAAACTCTTATAATTAATTAGTTGCATTGGATTAAGACACATTTTAACCCCATAAACACTAACATAGCTGTTTACAGCTACTAAGCAATGTTTTCTTGCTGTTAGCCTGTTTTGGGACAAAATGGGTATAAGTGGCTTTTAAACTCTCCACATCTATCTCAAAGTCTTATAATTAGTTAGTTGCATTGGATTAAGACACATTTTAACCCTAGAAACACTAACAAAGCTGTTTACTGCTTCTAAGCAATGTTTTCTTGGTTTTAGCCTGTTTTGGGACAAAATGGGTATAAGTGGCTTTTAAACTCTCCACATCTATCTCAAACTCTTATACTTAGTTAGTTGCATTGGATTAAGACACATTTTAACCCCAGAAACACTAACAAAACTGTTTAGTGCTTCTAAGCAATGTTTTATTGGTTTTAGCCTGTTTTGGGACAAAATGGGTATAAGTGGCTTTTAAACTCTCCACATCTATCTCAAAGTCTTATAATTAGTTAGTTCCATTGGATTAAGAAACATTTTAACCCCATAAACACTAACATAGCTGTTTAGTGCTTCTAAGCAAAGTTTTCTTGGATTTAGCCTGTTTTGGGACAAAATGGGTATAAGTGGCTTTTAAACTCTCCACATCTATCTCAAAGTCTTATAACTAGTCAGTTGCATTGGCTTAAGACACATTTTAACCCTAGAAACACTAACAAAGCTGTTTAGTCTTATAATTAGTTAGTTGCATTGGATTAAGACACATTTTAACCCCATAAACACTAACATAACTGTTTACAGCTTCTAAGCAATGTTTTCTTGGTGTTAGCCTGTTTTGGGACAAAATGGGTATAAGTGGCTTTTAAACTCTCCACATCTATCTCAAACTCTTATAATTAGTTAGTTGCATTGGATTAAGACACATTTTAACCCCATAAACACTACCATAGCTGTTTACAGCTTTTAAGCAATGTTTTCTTGGTTTTAGCCTGTTTTGAGACAAAATGGGTATAAGTGGCTTTTAAACTCTCCACATCTATCTCAAACTCTTATAATTAATTAGTTGCATTGGATTAAGACACATTTTAACCCCATAAACACTAACATAGCTGTTTACAGCTACTAAGCAATGTTTTCTTGCTGTTAGCCTGTTTTGGGACAAAATGGGTATAAGTGGCTTTTAAACTCTCCACATCTATCTCAAAGTCTTATAATTAGTTAGTTGCATTGGATTAAGACACATTTTAACCCTAGAAACACTAACAAAGCTGTTTACTGCTTCTAAGCAATGTTTTCTTGGTTTTAGCCTGTTTTGGGACAAAATGGGTATAAGTGGCTTTTAAACTCTCCACATCTATCTCAAACTCTTATACTTAGTTAGTTGCATTGGTTTAAGACACATTTTAACCCCAGAAACACTAACAAAGCTGTTTAGTGCTTCTAAGCAATGTTTTATTGGTTTTAGCCTGTTTTGGAACAAAATGGGTATAAGTGGCTTTTAAATTCTCCACATCTATCTCAAAGTCTTATAATTAGTTAGTTCCATTGGATTAAGACACATTTTAACCCCATAAACACTAACATAGCTGTTTAGTGCTTCTAAGCAATCTTTTCTTGGTTTTAGCCTGTTTTGGGACAAAATGAGTATAAGTGGCTTTTAAACTCTCCACATCTATCTCAAAGTCTTATAATTAGTTGGTTGCATTGGCTTAAGACACATTTTAACCCTAGAAACACTAACAAAGCTGTTTAGTCTTATAATTAGTTAGTTGCATTGGATTAAGACACATTTTAACCCCATAAACACTAACATAACTGTTTACAGCTTCTAAGCAATGTTTTCTTGGTGTTAGCCTGTTTTGGGACAAAATGGGTATAAGTGGCTTTCAAACTCTCCACATCTATCTCAAACTCTTATAATTAGTTAGTTGCATTGGATTAAGACACATTTTAACCCCATAAACACTAACATAGCTGTTTACAGCTTCTAAGCAATGTTTTCTTGGTTTTAGCCTGTTTTGGGACAAAATGGGTATAAGTGGCTTTTAAACTCTCCACATCTATCTCAAACTCTTATAATTAGTTAGTTGCATTGGATTAAGACACATTTTAACCCCATAAACACTAACATAGCTGTTTATAGCAACTAAGCAATGTTTTCTTGCTGTTAGCCAGTTTTGGGACAAAATGGGTATAAGTGGCTTTTAAACTCTCCACATCTATCTCAAAGTCTTATAATTAGTTAGTTGCATTGGATTAAGATACATTTTAACTCGATTTCTATTTTTTTATAAACAAAATCGAAATGTTGTGAATTAATTCGCTAGAAACACTAACAAAGCTGTTTACTGCTTCTAAGCAATGTTTTCTTGGTTTTAGCCTGTTTTGGGACAAAATGGGTATAAGTGGCTTTTAAACTCTCCACATCCATCTCAAACTCTTATAACTAGTCAGTTACATTGGATTAAGACACATTTTAACCCCATAAACACTAACATAGCTGTTTACAGCTACTAAGCAATGTTTTCTTGCTGTTAGCCTGTTTTGGGACAAAATGGGTATAAGTGGCTTTTAAACTCTCCACATCTATCTCAAAGTCTTATAATTAGTTAGTTCCATTGGATTAAGACACATTTTAACCCTAGAAACACTAACAAAGCTGTTTACTGCTTCTAAGCAATGTTTTCTTGGTTTTAGCCTGTTTTGGGACAAAATGGGTATAAGTGGCTTTTAAACTCTCCACATCTATCTCAAACTCTTATACTTAGTTAGTTGCATTGGATTAAGACACATTTTAACCCCAGAAACACTAACAAAGCTGTTTAGTGCTTCTAAGCAATGTTTTATTGGTTTTAGCCTGTTTTGGGACAAAATGGGTATAAGTTGCTTTTAAACTCTCCACATCTATGTCAAAGTCTTATAATTAGTTAGTTGCATTGGATTAAGACACATTTTAACCCCAGAAACACTACTAAAGCTGTTTAGTGCTTCTATGCAATGTTTTCTTGGTTTTAGCATGTTTTGGGACAAAATTGTAAGTTTGAGAGTAGAGTAATCAAGAGATTATGGAAGAGAGTGAAATCGTGTAAAGAGTGAGGAGAGTGAACGATTGAGAGAGAGAGTGTTGGAGAAAGAGAATAAACTCTTTTCTTGCTTTAAATTAGAACATACTTACAAACCATATATAGAGCTAT
Organism: Camelina sativa; assembly: GCF_030686135.1. Taxonomy (NCBI): domain Eukaryota; kingdom Viridiplantae; phylum Streptophyta; class Magnoliopsida; order Brassicales; family Brassicaceae; genus Camelina; species Camelina sativa. The sequence continues at coordinate 24,580,268 of NC_141899.1, read as the reverse complement.
ACAAAGAGGATATTCTTTCCTAGGGTTCTATGTGCACATTAATGGGAGATAGCGACATCTCCTTATTCCTACATGTGACTAAACCTTTGACTTCCCACTTGCAAGTTGCCTAACGGCTATAATAGAAGGATCTCGATGAAGGGAGATCGTTGGAAGCTCTCCTTAGTGGATTGGGCTTATGAGATACGAGATGGCTTGGTCAGCCCATAGGTTGTCGATCGTACGGACGTCCGTACGGTTGTACGGACGGTGGTGGCCAAGGTGGTGTGCCAAACTCATACTCCCCCTCAAGCTTGACTTAGATGATCAGGCAAGCTTGACAGTCTAGGCACCCACCTCATTAAAAACCTTAGTATAGAAAACCTCATGGGAAAAACTATACATAAGGGAAAAAGAGTGTAGGTGCCTTGTGAAAGACTCATGGCCGAGTGAGGTCTATAAGGCCGAGCTTCGAGTGAATATATTCGCACACTTGGGGACTTGCAGCTTTGGTGAGGATGTCAGCGAGTTGTTCCTTGCTCTCGGTGTGACATGGTAGGACAACTCCAAGCTTGATTTGCTCTCGCACCTTATGACAGTCCACCTCAATATGTTTGGTCCTCTCATGAAACACTGAATTGGTTGCTATGTGAATGGCAGCTTCATTGTCACAATGCATGGTGATAGGACTTGTGATTTCCACTCCTAAATCCTTGAGGAGTGCTTTGAGCCACATTAGTTCAGTTGTGAGTTTGCGCATGGCCCTATACTCGGATTCGGCACTTGAAAGCGATACGACCTTTTGTTTCTTGCTCTTCCATGTGATCAGGTTGCCTCCAAGGAATGTGCAATAGCCAGTTGTGGAGCGACGGTCTCCACGGTCTCCAGCATAGTCAGCGTCGCAATATCCTACCAACTCGGTGTTCTTGTTGCGACCCATCCAAATGCCTTGTCCCGGTGAGCCCTTGATGTATTTAAGGATTCGGTCGACCATGTTCCAATGATGGACAGTTGGATTGTTCATGTGCTGGCTCACCTGGTTCACAGCAAAGCAAATATCAGGCCGTGTTATAGTTAAATAGATTAACTTACCTACTAGGCGCCGGTAGCGACCAACGTCCTTGTATGGTGCCTGCTCAAGCTCCCCCTGTCCTCCGGCCTTGTAGTTCTCTTCAAGAGGTGATGCCACTGCCTTTGAACCTAATTTTCCTGTCTCATTTAACAAGTCAAGAGCATATTTTCTTTGTGATAGAAATAAACCTTCCTTTGATCTACATATTTCTATCCCAAGAAAATATTTCAACTCTCCAAGGTCCTTAATATCAAAGACTGATTTCAAGAAGGTTTTAGTGTTTTGAATACCTACCGAGTCACTCCCAGTGATGATGATATCATCAACATACACTAGGATGACTACTATACCTTTGGTGCTTGGTGAGGTAAATAGTGTGTGATCAGCCTCGGATTTGCGAAAGCCTTTGTCAAGGAGGATTGTGCTCAGCTTGTGGTACCACGCCCTTGGCGACTGCTTTAGTCCATAGATGGCTTTGTTGAGCTTGAGAACCTTCCCCGGACCAATGGTGTCTTCTAGGCCCGGTGGTGGCCGCATATACACTTCATCTTCGAGCTCGCCTTGTAGGAAGGCGTTCTTCACATCCATTTGCCATAGCTCCCAATCAAGATTTGTGGCAAGAGAGAAAACCACTCGAACAGTGTGAAGTTTGGCCACCGGAGCAAACGTATCAAGATAGTCCTCCCCATACGTTTGCGTGAATCCCCGGGCTACAAGGCGTGCCTTATACCGTTCTATCTCCCCATTGCTCTTATATTTGATTGTGAAGATATACCGAGATGTGACAGCCTTCTTGCCCTTGGGTAAGTCAGCCTCGTCCCATGTGTGATTTTGCACCATGGCCGTATTCTCGGCGTCCACCGCATCTCTCCATACCTTGTGCTGCTTAGCCTCATCATAGGTCTTGGGGATCCAATGCTCATCAATATGGCCAAGAAACACTTGATGCTCTATCGGAAAATGAGCTAAGGTGCACACGGCCTGAATCGGATGAGCAACGGCCATGTTGTTGTAGTACACACGGGTGTTCTTCCAATGACTAGGAGGATACTTGATACGTTGGCTGCGCCTAAGAGGAACTACAGCCCCAGCTTCGGAGTTGGCCCGTCCCGGAGTTATGATTTCCTCAAGCTGTTCGGCCGACTCCTCGGTTGTTTCGGCCGTGATGTCCGCGGGTGACTCCTCATGCTGCTCAGTATGGTCATCGGCATGTATATCAGGATCAGGCTCAGTGAATGGCTCAGATTGTTCTGGTGATGTTGGTCTGGCTGACTCGGTAGAGATCCTATCATTTTCAAGACCTAGCCGCTCAAGAATTACTCGGAGGTTGCGCGTCCGATCAGATGGAGAGTCGGAGAGATTACGGAGCTCATCCCAATTCTTCTCGTCATAAAAGCCGTGTGTCTCCATGAACTTGACATCACGAGATACTAGAATTCTCCTTGTTGTAGGTTCATAGCACTTATACCCCTTTTGTGTAGTAGAATAGCCAAGAAACATAGCCTTTGTACTCTTTGCATCAAGCTTGTCTCTTAGCTCACCTGGTCGCAAAACATAGCACACACAACCAAACACTCGTAAGTGATCAAATGTAGGTTTGTCATTAGTTAATACCTCAAATGGAGACACATCCTTCAGAATTTTTGTTGGTGTGCGGTTAATAAGATAACAAGCGGCTAGCACAGCATCTCCCCAAAACCTCTTTGGAACCCTTGTGTGAAACATCATAGACCTTGCTACCTCCATCAGATGCCTATTCTTCCTCTCAGCCACTCCATTTTGTTGTGGTGTGTAAGAACAACTAGTTTGGTGAAGAATTCCATGTTTGGCTAGATATTGCTTAAAGGCATGGCTTGTGTACTCTCCACCATTATCTGATCTCAAAATTTTAATCTTGGCATGAAAGTGGTTAGTGACATAATTTTGAAAATTAGTAAAGGCCTCAAGAACTCTATCCTTAGAGGGAAGCAAAGTTATCCAAGTATATTTTGATTTTTCATCAATAAAAGTCACAAAATATTTTTGATTATCTCTAGATAAGCAAGGAGATGTCCAAACATCAGAATGAATTAAATCAAAACATTTTTCATAAATAGTAATAGATTTAGGAAAAACAGCCTTGCAATGTTTACCAAGAATACAAGCCTCACACTCATCATTTTGAAAAGAAACATTAGGAAATATTAAAGATAAAGCTCTTGTGTGAGGGTGTCCTAGCCTAGCATGTAAAATAGAATCACTAGGTTTCATAATAACCGAATTAAAACAAGATACATTAGAAGATAAGTTCAAGTCCTCAAGCACATAGAGGTCATCCTTGGATCCTCCTTGACCAAGAACCTTACTTGTCTCAATATCCTGAAAATGAACATTGTTAGGACCAAATATAGCATAACAATTTAAATCAGTAGTGGCTCTCTTAACTGATAGCAAGTTAGAAGTAAAGTTTGGCATATAAAATGCCTTAGTCTCCTTATCAAATAGTTTCAAGTTTCCAATGCCTTTAACTGGTACTTTCTCACCATTTGCTATTATCACATTACCATTAGCAGGTTTAATATCACTAATTAGCCTAGAATCACTAATCATGTGATGGGATGCACCAGAATCAACTATGAGGGGTTTAATTTTGTTTGAGGCAAGAAACGCCTTACCGGTGGCCTCTTTGATGGCTTTGATGAGCGCATCAAGGTCGGACCGCCTTACCAGCTCGGACGATGCTGCAGCAAGAGCAGTTCCACTGGTCACTTGTTGAGGTTGCTCAGAGATTGATGACTCCCCCATGGCTACTGCTTGATGAGCTCTCGGTGGTCCTCCGCGGTTTGGTCGTCCACCTCGGATGGTACCCGGCGGTGGTGCTAGATGAGGGTGTAGAATCCAGCAGCGGCTCTTGAAGTGACCAAGCTTCTTACAATGCTCACAAAATGGCGGGTTGTTCTTGTCCTCCGGCTTGTAGTAGCCCTTGTTTGCTGATGCCGTCTCAGCTTTGTTAGCGGTCACAAGTTCTCCCTTGCCGCCAAACAATCCCATGGAGCCATGCTCCTTTTGAATTTGGTTACAGACATCATCAAGGCTAGGGAGCTTGTCCGACCGTAGAATATGCTTGATAAGGTCATTGTAGGAGGGGTTCAAGGTCAAGAGAAGGCCGAACACCTTATCTTGTTCACGCCTCTCATTCAGAATGGCCGGATCTATAGTCGCCGGCCGGAGCATCTCTAGTTCAGCCCAAAGGGACCTAAACTTCCCAAAGTGCTTGGTGAACTCCATGTCTTCTTGGTTGAGGTTGTTGATGGCCCTCTTAATCTCAAAAATTCGGTTTACATTTGTAACATTCCCAAAAACATTCTTGAGAGTGTCCCACAAGTCTTTTGCTGTCTCGCAATAAGAGTAAGCTTCAAGTATAGGTGCATCTAGGGAGTTTTGAATGATAGCTAGGACTCCCTGATCTTCTTGAAACCACTTGTTCTTCTCATCGACAAGATCCTTGCCGTCTTTGGTGGTCTCGCCACTAGGAGCTTCGCTCGTCTCAACATGGGACCAAAGTCCTCGGCCGCATAGGGCTGTCTTTGTGGTTCTAGCCCACAGTAAGTAATTCTCTCCCTTGAGAGTAACTGGAACAATGAGAGTTTTGGTAGTTTCCATGAAAAAAAGATGAAGAGACCGTTGGTTAAAGCTATTGTCCAACGGTTAAAGAAAGAAGATTCAAGAACAAGAAAGAGAATGCGGAAGGGAGTGATGGAGATTTGAGGCAAGAACAGAATCAAATCTGCTCTGATACCATGTAAGTTTGAGAGTAGAGTAATCAAGAGATTATGGAAGAGAGTGAAATCGTGTAAAGAGTGAGGAGAGTGAACGATTGAGAGAGAGAGTGTTGGAGAAAGAGAATAAACTCTTTTCTTGCTTTAAATTAGAACATACTTACAAACCATATATAGAGCTATACAAAGAGGATATTCTTTCCTAGGGTTCTATGTGCACATTAATGGGAGATAGCGACATCTCCTTATTCCTACATGTGACTAAACCTTTGACTTCCCACTTGCAAGTTGCCTAACGGCTATAATAGAAGGATCTCGATGAAGGGAGATCGTTGGAAGCTCTCCTTAGTGGATTGGGCTTATGAGATACGAGATGGCTTGGTCAGCCCATAGGTTGTCGATCGTACGGACGTCCGTACGGTTGTACGGACGGTGGTGGCCAAGGTGGTGTGCCAAACTCATAAAAATGAGTATAAGTGGCTTTTAAACTCTCCACATCTATCTCAAAGTCTTATAATTAGTTAGTTGCATTGGATTAAGACACATTTTAACCCCATAAACACTAACAAAGCTGTTTAGTCTTATAATTAGTTAGTTGCATTGGATTAAGACACATTTTAACCCCATAAACACTAACATAACTGTTTACAGCTTCTAAGCAATGTTTTCTTGGTGTTAGCCTGTTTTGCGACAAAATGGGTATAAGTGGCTTTTAAACTCTCCACATCTATCTCAAACTCTTATAATTAGTTAGTTGCATTGGATTAAGACACATTTTAACCCCATAAACACTAACATAGCTGTTTACAGCTACTAAGCAATGTTTTCTTGCTGTTAGCCTGTTTTGGGACAAAATGGGTATAAGTGGCTTTTAAACTCTCCACTTCTATCTCAAAGTCTTATAATTAGTGAGTTGCATTGGATTAAGACACATTTTAACCCTAGAAACACTAAAAAGCTGTTTACTGCTTCTAAGCAATGTTTTCTTGGTTTTAGCCTGTTTTGGGACAAAATGGGTATAAGTGGCTTTTAAACTCTCCACATCCATCTCAAACTTTTATAACTAGTCAGTTGCATTGGATTAAGACACATTTTAACCCCATAAACACTACATAGCTATTTACAGCTACTAAGCAATGTTTTCTTGCTGTTAGCCTGTTTGGGACAAAATGGGTGTAAGTGGCTTTTAAACTCTCCACATCTATCTCAAAGTCTTATAATTAGTTAGTTGCATTGGATTAAGACACAGTTTAACCCTAGAAACACTAACAAAGCTGTTTACTGCTTCTAAGCAATGTTTTCTTGGTTTTAGCCTGTTTTAGGACAAAATGGGTTTAAGTGGCTTTTAAACTCTCCACATCTATCTCAAACTCTTATAATTAGTTAGTTGCATTGGATTAAGACACATTTTAACCCCATAAACACTAACATAGCTGTTTACAGCTACTAAGCAATGTTTTCTTGCTGTTAGCCTGTTTTGGGACAAAATGGGTATAAGTGGCTTTTAAACTCTCCACATCTATCTCAAAGTCTTATAATTAGTTAGTTGCATTGGCTTAAGACACATTGTAACCCCACAAACACTAACAAAGCTGTTTAGTGCTTCTAAGTAATGTTTTCTTGGTTTTAGCATGTTTTGGGACAAAATGGGTATAAGTGGCTTTTAAACTCTCCACATCGATCTCAAGTTCTTATAATTAGTTAGTTGCATTGGATTAAGACACATTTTAACCCCATAAACACTAACATAACTGTTTACAGCTTCTAAGCAATGTTTTCTTGGTGTTAGCCTGTTTTGGGACAAAATGGGTATAAGTGGCTTTTAAACTCTCCACATCTATCTCAAAGTCTTATAACTAGTCAGTTGCATTGGATTAAGACACATTTTAACCCCAGAAACACTAACATAGCTGTTTAGTGCTTCTAAGCAATGTTTTCTTTGTTTTAGCCTGTTTTGGGACATAATGGGTATAAGTGGCTTTTAAACTCTCCACATCTATCTCAAACTCTTATAACTAGTCAGTTGCATTGGATTAAGACACATTTTAACCCCATAAACACTAACATAGCTGTTTACAGCTACTAAACAATGTTTTCTTGGTGTTAGCCTGTTTTGGGACAAAATGGGTATAAGTGGCTTTTAAACTCTCCACATGATGTTCATATATTTTACCTTGTTTTCTCTTAGTTTATTCACATCTTTTGCATCTTTTGCTGTCCATTTTAACCATTATTGCATAGCTTTAGGACCAATCATGCATTAGAGTTTAGTTGCATTGCATTTGCATCTTTTCATGCATAAACAGGTGATTTTGGAGCTTAAGGAGCATGGAAGCAATGGAGAAGAGATGTGAAGCAATCATGAGGAGGAAACAAGGGAGTTAAGGCTGAAGAACCAAGGTCCAGAGTCCAACTCGACCGCACACTCGACCAGACACTCGACCGTGTGCTGAGGAGGACTCGACCGAGTGGAGATTGCACGAGAGAAGCCAGCTCGACCAGCCACTCGACCGAGCCGTTGACTACTTTGACTTTTTGTGTTTTTAGGGCTTCCACCTCATCTCTTATATAAAGCCTTGTACCTGCAGCCACCAAAAGAGTCCAGCTTTTTAGATATTCTCTAAACCTAGTTTTTACCCTTTTGGGAATTATTCCTTTTGCACTTTTTTTTTTCTTAGATCTTGTACTTGAAAAAGACTAAATTCCTCAATATTGTTGGTTTCATAACTTTCTTAATATTGAGAATTTGAGTTTGATCCTTTCATCAATATTGAAGATCTTTGTTTCATCTTTCTGATAATGCAAGTTGCAATATTTTCTGAGTTTTTGACTTTGTTCATCATGTATTGTTGTGAGTAGTTTGCTTAGGATCTTGAGGATGGGTTAGGATGGATTGATCTTGTGGTTTGTGTGATTTGGTCAAGCTTGATTGTTGTAGATCTCTTCTAGGCTAGATGTTCTTAATGCTGATCCTGAACTGAGAGGTTAGGATCTGATTTCAAGCTTCTTAGCATCACACCAATGTTTAAGAAGCATAGATAAGGCTAGATCTAGAGCTTACCATTAGGCTTGCTAAGAGATTAAAGGTCTTGGTTGGTTTGAGATGTATTGCTTAATGCCTGCTTGTGTAGATTCTTTACTGTGTGATAACAAGTCTAGAATTGCATAAGTTTGATTGTTTCTTGACCATGAGAGTGGGAGAAACTTGTCTTAGATTTATATGTCTAGAGGTTAGCTCAAAGTTTGCTTGAGATTTGTTGACCAAGTTAGATAACCACAATGATTAGTTCATCCCATGAATCCATCCTCAGGACCTTCTTTGTTTATTGATATCTTAGTCTTAATCCTGTTGCTTGCTTGTTGTTTGATTCGTTCTTGTGTTGCTCTGTTTTTCTAGCATTGCTCTGTTTTCTGGATTATTCTAGCTCGACCCTGTACTCGACCTACACTCGGTCGAGTGCTTGCTCGAGTTCATCCCCAGAACTCTTGTTTATGATTTGTGATTGTCCTGTTTCATTCCTGTTTCATTCTAGTTGCATCCATTTAGTTTTCAGTTCATTACCTGTCTTGCATTAGTTCATTAGTAGTAGTTCCTATTTCTGTTCTTGCTTCATTACTGTTACAATCATTCAGTTTCATTTGCATCTAGTTCTTAGTTCTTGTAGTTTACTCTTTGCATCTTTACATTTCCATCTTAGGATTGTTAGTGACAAACAATCTCTTCATTTGTCTTAACTTAGATTCATATGCATATCTTAATTGTTCACAAACACTCATATTGGATTGATATCTCTTATACTGCAAAAGCATAAGGGGAATTGAAACACCCATCTATCATTCCATTCATATCTCACCATTGCATACATTCATCATCATTCACCACCAACAAAATACTTGTTTCAATTTGGCGCCGTTGCCCATTTGAGTGTGTTTTTGTGACATTTAGGATCCATATTAGTCTAAGATTAAGTTCGTTTATACACTTGAATCTTCTGTTGTTGGGTTGAAGTTCCATTTCAGGTACCACTCGACCAGTCACTCGACCACCACTCGACCGAGCAGTGATCGAGCACTTGATCGAGCCAGAAGCCGTGTACATTTGGACACCACTTCTCAGTCGACTTGACCCCCCAGACGAGCCTGAGCTCAATTGTGAACCTGTTCAAGTCTGTACTTGCGTTTGTTGATGCACACAAGGTCTAAGGGGAAAGACAACCTTCAAAGGCCTATTGACAACATACATAGGAAGCAAAAGGGTTTGGGGAATCAGAGAAGAAGGGTAGTTCAAGTTCAGCAAGAGGATTCAGTGATCATGGAGCAACAAGCTAACCATGAGCAGAGACCTAGGCACATTGGTGCTGGAGATGCACCCAACACCCACAACCAAAGGGCTGGTATTGTGCCTCCAACAGTGCCAAACAACAACTTTGAGATCAAGAGTGGATTGATCTCCATGATTCAAGCTAACAAGTTCCATGGGTTGCCAATGGAGGATCCACTTGATCACCTTGATGAGTTTGACAGAATCTGTGGTCTTACAAAGATCAATGGAGTGAGTGAAGATAGATTCAAGTTAAGGCTCTTTCCATTCTCTCTTGGAGATAAGGCACACCTTTGGTAGAAGACTCTTCCTACTGGAGCAATAACCACATGGGATGCTTGTAAGAAGGCTTTCTTAGCCAAATTCTTCTCCATTGCAAGGACTGCTAGGTTGAGGAATGAAATTTCTGGGTTTGCTCAAAGAAACAATGAAAGCTTTTGTGAAGCATGGGAGAGGTTCAAAGGATTTCAGACTCAATGTCCTCATCATGGCTTCAGCAATGAGTCACTCTTGAGTACATTGTATAGAGGAGTGCTTCCCAAGATAAGGATGTTGCTTGACACAGCTTCTAATGGCAACTTCCTCAACAAGAATGTGGAAGAAGGCTCGGAATTTGTTGAGAATCTTGCTTAGTCAGATGGCAACTATAATGAGGACTATGACAGAACCATAAGGAGTTCCTCAACTGATCAAGAGGACAAGTACAAGAAGGACTTGAAGATGGTCAATGAGAAACTTGACAAGATCCTTCTTAGCCAACAAAAGTCTATTCACTTCATTGGTGAAGAAGAGGTTCCAGCTCAAGAGGGGGAGACTGAATTTGCTGAGTTGTGCTACATGCAAAACCAAGGAGGATTCAAAGGCTACAACCAAGGAGGTTTCAAGAACAACAATCTCTCTTATAGGAGTACCAATGTGGCCAATCCTCAAGACCAAGTCTATCCACCTCAACAGCCTCAACAGCAACAAAACTACATCCCTAAACAACAACATCAAGTGTTCCAGCCTCAGTTGTGTCCCCCACCAGGGTTTCAGACTAACCAAGGCCAAGAACAAGACTTAAGAGCAATGATGCAACAATTGTTGATTGGGCAAACAGAAGGAAAGATTGAGGCAACCAACAGATTTGATGAGTTGAACAGGAGGATATCAGATGTTTAGAGTGACCTCCATGCCAAGTTTGACACACTTACTTGCAGGATTGTGACTATGGAGAATCAACTAGCTAATGCCCCAAATAACAAAGGCAAGGCCATCATGCACTCTATAGAATCTGCTCATGCTATCAATCTACGCAGTGGAAGGGTTCTACCAACAAGAGAGGGAGCTTTGCCAGACACTGAGGACAGTGGTGATCAAGAGGGGGAGGGTTTTCAGCAAGAAGAAACTCAGAATGAAAACGCCATCGAACTCGACCCACCACTCGACCACTCACTCGACCGAGTGTGTGATCGAGCACCCGATCGAGCAGCCTCTGAAGAAAAAACCAAGCCAGTTGCTTCCAAAGAAAAAGAAGTCCGGTTCATTCCTCCTCCTTACAAGCCTCCACTACCTTTCCCAGGAAGATTTAAGAAGCAGATGGTTGAGAAATACAAGGCATTGTTTGACAAACAAGTTAGGGAGATTGATCTTAGAATGCCTCTAATAGATGCATTTGTGATGATTCCTCCTTACCAGAAATTCTTGAAAGATGCTGTGATGGAAAGGATCAAAGAAGTTCAAGGGATGGTGATTCTTAGCCAAGAGTGCAGTGCCATCATCACAAAGCAAGTGAATCCCCAAAAGCTAAGGGATCCTGGTTCCTTTACTCTACCTTGCTCTATAGGCCCTATAACTTTCAACAGATGCCTATGTGATTTGGGAGCCTCAGTAAGCCTAATGCCTCTATCAGTTGCTAAGCGCCTAGGGTTTACAAGGTATAAGCCATGCAATATATCCTTGATCTTGGCTGATAGATCAATAAGATTACCACATGGTGTTTTGGAGGATCTACCAGTTAGAGTTGGAGAAGTAGAAGTCCCAACAGACTTTGTAGTCTTGGAAATGGATGAAGATTCAAAGGATCCTTTGATACTAGGGAGACCTTTCCTAGCTACAGCAGGAGCAATAATTGATGTGAGACAAGGGAAGATTGATCTTAACTTGGGAGAGGACTTCAAAATGACATTTGACATTGTGGAGGCTATGAAGAAACCAACCATTGGAGGGCAAGTCTTTTGGACTGAAGAGATGGACAAACTATCAGAGGAATTGATGGAGGAACTAGCAGAACAAGATCACCTTAGAACTGTTTTAACCAAAAGTGGGGAGGAAGGATTCCTTCATCAAGAAACCAAGGCTTATGAGGAGATATTGGACTCCTGTAGAAAATCAGACCACCTAGAGGTTTTTGAGGGATTACCAGCACAAAGAGAGGAAGTCTGGTCAGTTCAAATAGCAACTTCAGATAGCTCGACCATCAACTCGAGCACACATTCGACCGAGCACCAGAGCCACTCGACCGAGTGCACCACCGAGTCCTACACAAATGATTGGTCCGAACTAAAGGCACCAAAAGTAGAGCTCAGACCTCTCCCATCTGGGCTAAGGTACGTTTTTCTAGGTAAGAACTCTACTTATCTTGTGATAGTAAATGCTAAGTTGAGTGAAAATGAACTTGAATTGCTAGTTGTAAAGCTAAGGAAGTATAGGAAAGCAATTGGTTATACTTTGGATGACAATCAAGGCCTTTCACCTAGTCTTTGCATTCATAGAAAATATCTTGAAAATGAATCCTACTCTAGTATTGAACCTCAAAGAAGGTTAAACCCCAACTTAAAGGAAGTAGTTAAAAAAGAAATCCTTAAGTTGCTTGATGCTGGTGTAGTCTATCCTATCTCTGATAGTACTTGGGTTTCACCAGTTCATTGTGTCCCAAAAAAGGGAGGAATAACTGTGGTAAAGAGTAATCAGGATGAATTAATTCCCACTAGAACCATTACAGGGCATAGAATGTGTATTGACTATAGAAAGCTTAATTCAGCTACTAGGAAGGATCATTTTCCTCTTCCTTTCATTGATCAAATGTTGGAAAGATTAGCTAATCACACTCACTACTGTTTCTTGGATGGATATTCTGGATTTTTCCAAATTCCTATTCATCCCAATGATCAAGAGAAGACAACATTCACATGTCCATATGGTACTTTTGCTTATAGAAGGATGTCATTTGGATTATGTAATGCTCCAGCAACTTTTCAAAGATGCATGATGTCTATCTTCTCTGATCTCATTGAGGATGTTGTGGAAGTTTTTATGGATGATTTCTCTGTCTATTTCCTTCTTGTCTTGCTAATTTATGCAGGGTTTTAAAGAGATGTGAGGAGACAAATCTTGTTTTGAACTGGGAAAAGTGTCACTTCATGGTTGAAGAAGGAATAGTTTTTGGCCATAAGATTTCAGAAAAGGGGATTGAGGTTGATAAGGCAAAGATTGAAGTCATGGTTCAACTCCAACCACCAAAAATAGTCAAGGACATAAGAAGCTTTCTAAGGCATGCTGGGTTTTATAGGAGATTCATCAAGGATTTCTCAAAGATAGCTAGGCCAGTGACAAGATTGCTATGTAAGGAGACTGAGTTCAACTTTGATGAAGATTGCTTGAAGGCTTTCAAGGAGATCAAAGCTGCTTTGATTTCAGCTCCAATAGTCCAAGCTCCAAACTGGGATCTTCCATTTGAGATTATGTGTGATGCTTCAGACTTTGCAGTAGGAGCAGTCCTAGGGCAGAAAAAAGATAAGAGGCTGCATGTGATTCATTATGCAAGTAGAACCTTAGATGAAACTCAAGGAAGATATTCAACAACAGAGAAAGAGCTCTTAGCAGTGGTATTTGCCTTTGAAAAGTTCAGAAGCTACTTAGTAGGGTCCAAGGTGATTGTGTACACTGATCATGCTGCTTTGAGGCACATCTACTCAAAGAAGGATACAAAACCAAGGTTGTTGAGATGGATTTTGCTTCTCCAAGAGTTTGACATGGAGATAGTTGATAAAAAGGGGATAGAGAATGGAGTAGCTGATCACTTGTCTAGAATGAGGATAGAAGAGGAGATTCCAATTGATGATTCAATGCCTGAGGAGAAACTGATGCTGATTGGGTCAACACAGCTCCCCACTCGACCCCCCACTCGAGCAGGCACTCGGCCGAGTATGTTTGGGTGCCTGATCGAGCAGGACGAGATGGAGGAGTGGATGGCACTTGAGAGTGAGGATCTGCCTTGGTATGCTGATATAGTCAATTACAAGGTCTGTGAAGAAGTCCCAACAGACATGGACTCTTATAGGAAGAAGAAACTCCTCAAGAACATCAATGGATACTATTGGGATGAACCTTACTTATACAAGAAGGGATTAGATGGATTATTTAGGAGGTGCATAGCAGAGAATGAGGTTGAAGGAGTGTTAGGACATTGCCATGGTTCTGCTTATGGAGGCCATTTTGCAACTTTCAAGATAGCCCAAAAAGTCTTACAAGCTGGTCTATGGTGGCCTACATTGTTCAAAGACACTCACAAGTTCATCACAAAGTGTGATGCTTGCCAAAGGATGGGAAACATCACAAGAAGGAATGAGATGCCTCAAAATCCAATTCTTGAAGTTGAAATATTTGATGTGTGGGGAATTGATTTCATGGGACCTTTTAATCCTCCTTTAAATGGGAATGCTTAGTAACAGTGGACTATGTCTCCAAATGGGTGGAAGCCATTGCTAGCCCCACTAATGATCACAAGGTAGTTCTTAAACTTTTCAAGAACATAATCTTTCCAAGGTATGGAATCCCAAGAGTTGTGATAAGTGATGGAGGATCACACTTCATCAATAAGATCTTTGAAGGAATGCTAAGGAAGTATGGAGTTAAGCACAAGGTGTCTACAGCCTATCACCCTCAGACAAGTGGGCAAGTTGAGGTGTCAAACAAACAGATCAAGGCCATTCTATCAAGAATAGTAGGAGCAACAAGGAAGGATTGGTCTAGTAAACTTGATGAAACACTTTGGGCTTATAGAACAGCTTTCAAAACACCTATAGGAAGAACCCCATTCCAGCTTGTGTATGGAAAGTCTTGTCACCTTCCAGTTGAGGTTGAATACAAGGCTCTATGGGCAATCAAACTTCTGAACCTGGTTCTTGAAACAGCACAAGCTAAGAGAAGCCTTGATTTGCATGAACTTGAGGAGATCAGATTGGAGGCTTATGAAAACTCCAAAATCTACAAGGAGAGGACTAAGGCTTTCCATGATAAGAAGGTTCTCATTAAGGACCTTAGGCCTGGAGACCAAGCCTTGCTCTACAATTCAAAACTCAAGTTATTCCCTGGGAAGTTGAAAAGTAGACGGGGAGGTCCTTTTGAAATAAAAGAGATTTTACCATATGGAGCTGTCACTCTTCTCAACAAGGATGGTAGTGAGTTCACAGTTAATGGTCAGAGGGTTAAGAAGTATTTGGGAGAGAAGGAGACACATAAGAAGTGCTCAATACTTCTCATAGATGCTCCTCAAGCTTGAAGAGCCATAGAAGTCAAGCTTAGTGACTCTAAACAAGCTCACTAGGGAGGAAATCCCTAAGGTATCTCTGTATATATTGCTTAGGATTTTGGTATTTTGATTTTTGCTTTAGTATTTTCATGGTCAGGGAAGCAAGGGAGTCTGAATAGAAGAGGAAGGGACAGCTAATGGAGACTCGCGGTCCAGCTCGACCCCCCCCACTCGGACATGTACTCGACCGAGTGCCGGTCGATCTCCATCGTCGAGCTGCCCCAAAGTCCATCTCCAAGTCACCAACAAGACTCCAACTACTCCTATGACAACATGCAGATGGATGTGGACAATTTATTCCACAACCCCTAAGTTACCACTATCACCTTCACTTGTAAATATCATTGCATTTCATATTGTGTTTTGTTCTTTTTGATCTTGAATCCTCAATCCAATTTCTTTCACACAGAGGACTGTGTGATTTAAGTTTGGGGGAGGGTTTGAGATAGCATTTGACATTGTGTTTTGTGTTCTTATTTCATGTTAGCACTTGCATAAGCATCTAAGGCATAGAAAAACCATAAAAAATTTGAAAATTTTTGAAAAAATCTTCATAAAAAAAGAGTGTTCATGTAGTTTGCATTGCATATTAGGATCTTGTTTAGCATGTTTCATGTAGAATTGTATAATATTTGCATTAGGGATCTATGATGAGTATTTCCTTGTTAGCTAGCTTATTCACTAGACTAGGATCAATGCCCAAGTTATTAGTACTTTAATGCTAGTTGAGTAGTTAGAAGCATAAGATTGAACCAAGCCTTGAATTCTTGCATTGCATTTGGTCTAAATTGAAGCATGTTGAGATTTGAAACCATTTCCTATTTATAAGAACCTAATATTGACTTATAATTATCAATGTGTGCATTGCTTTTATTAGAGAGTGGCCGGTGAGGCTGCCAACACAAGAAGGACGGCCGGTAAGGCCGTGTACACCAAGAAGAGTGGCCGTGAGACCATGAGTGGTGTGTGAACGGCCAGTAAGGCCGTGAGCACAATGAGAGAGGCTGGTAAGGAAGTGTGGGCCGTGTGAACAAGGAAGAGAGGCCAGCAAGGCCATAAGTGTATTATAAGAGAGTAAGTAGGAAGAGAGAGGAGAGGCCGGTAAGGCCGAGCCATGGAAGATGAAGAGGAGTGGCCGGTGAGGCTGCCAACACAAGAAGGACGGCCGGTAAGGCCGTGTACACCAAGAAGAGTGGCCGTGAGACCATGAGTGGTGTGTGAACGGCCAGTAAGGCCGTGAGCACAATGAGAGAGGCTGGTAAGGAAGTGTGGGCCGTGTGAGCAAGGAAGAGAGGCCAGCAAGGCCATAAGTGTATTATAAGAAGAACAAAGGCCTTATAAGAAGAACAAAGGCCTTATAAGAAGAAGAAGCCCAAGAAGAAGGAAATATCTCACAAGGAAAGGAAGAAGGATCTAATGGTCACAAGGAGAGGAAGGAAAGAAGATCCAACGGCCAAGGAAGGAAGGAAGAGATCAAGTGGATGGTGAAAGGGAAGGAGGTCGCTTTCACCATCACAAAACCGAGAATGTCTTTATCAACTCTCTCTTCTTCTCTAACGGTCATATTGACCTTGTTTTCTCTATATTAAGTTGTAATTCAGCTCATATGTAATCTATCACATTATTATTGAATAGAAGAGATCCGATTTCCCTCTCTACCTTGTGTTCTTGTTCTTAGTTACAATGTAGAGTGTTTAGGGTTATTGGTTAGAGGCTGCCCTTAAGGCAGCCTAATATCTTCCTAAATCCACCTAAACTCTTCTTTATTTACTTCTTATTCCCTAGCTTACTGATTCTAATTCCTTTCTATCTAAGTACACAAACTCTTAAGTGTTGTGATACTTTAACAAGGATTAGTCTCAAACTAGGATGTTTATTCTTTCATAGATCCTCTTACTATCTAGTATTTGGGGTCTATTTTAGTGTCTTTATGGGGAGTTCATCACAAGTTGATGTCCTCCTCTTCCCCTTAAGATCGAGTGTGTTTATTGTGGGTACAAGGAGATTCAATCATTGGGAGTTGTCTCTCCTTGGACAAGAGCTGTCTCTCTTGAAATCCCAACATGGTATCAGAGCAAGTTATGTTCTTGGTGACTCAAACTCGATCTAAATTCAGTCTTTTAGTTTGTCCTAGGTTCTAGGTGCTAATCCGCTCAGCTTAGGCTTTTAGAGGTTTAATTTTTGTTTAATTGTTCAATCGATTCTTTAGCAGCTCAACATTGAGTAAGCTTGGTCTCTTGTCTTGTTAGAATTTGTAGACCAAGTGTGTGAAGAGAAATCGAGTTTAAAAGCCCCATCTTTATGCTTTACTGATTTGGTAATAGCTTTGTTTAATTGGGGAAGTGATGAACCGATGAGCAAAGTGTGTTGTTCATGGTGAGGATTCACGGTTCTTGTGTGCTCATATGAGCCACGAAATTCTTAGGATTTAATTCTCTTAGGATTTAATTTCCTTAAAGGTTTAATTTTGCTTTAGTTTCTAAATCGCTTCTCTTGCTCTCAATGGTGAGAAAGCTTGATTTATGGTCTTGTTGGCATGACCAAATTCGAGCTTGAGGAAGAAAGAGATCTTGTTTTTCATCTTATCCTCTCAGCTTGGTCAAATAGATTAAAGCTGGTCCAAAGAGGAAGTCTTTTAACCGATGGACACAAGGGTGATCCAAAGGTGTTTTTTTTTGCTTTTATTTGAATCTGACCACAAAATCATCTTCAATATGATTTCTTGTGGGGTGTGTTCAATTTAATCCATCGAAAAACACTTGTTCATGTGTTGTTTCGTGATTCTTAAAGTCTTAGCTCTTGGAGGACACTAGGTTTAGGAGATTCTACCAAGAGCATTGTCTTTAACCGTTGGGTAAACAAATTGTCCAATGGTCCATTGTATTTCAGCCATTAAAGCACCAAAAGAGATTGTCTTCTTGGTTGTTCTTGGCTGTCACAGCTTCCGCAAACTCAAGAAAACAGAGTCTAACTCTGTCCATAGGAACTCTTGAGCTCTATTCTACTCTCCATTCACCTTATATTACCGCCCATACTCTCTTATATATTCTCTCATTCTCTATACTCTTGGTTACTTATTCTCTATTCTCTATTTATACTCTTATTAATTCTCTAAATTCTCTATTTATTTTCAGTAATAGAGAATTTAGAGAATTAATAAGAGTATAAATAGAGTTTGGTTTCAGTTTCAACCTTGGAGATTGTGTGGAGCTCGCTTGCTATCTCAAGAAGAAGTGGCGAGGTTGAAGGCTACAAGAAAGCCATGAGGAGGCGCAGCACAATGCCTGGAGTTAGAACCAAGGGCCACCAAGTATTTTTTAAGCTGGTGGAAGGTGATGAATCAGCCCAAGAGCATGTGTGTTAGTGCCAAGTTGTTGATCGGATGTGCACAAGAGTTCAAGGAAGTGATGCAATAGGTTTCAAGTGAAATGATGAGATGTCAGCTCATCATCAAGTCAAGGGTACGGGGGAGATCGACTTTCAAAGTGATTTCACCACACCTCACAGATTCTGCTTGGCCACAAGCGAAAGAGTTTTGCTTAAAGCTCTGCCAAAGCGTCTCAAAGCTCGACTAGGACGAAACCCTTCCACTGCGATTCAGCTTCCGCGTTCTTCACAAAAGTTCGAGACCATAGAGTCATCTTGCCAGTGGAAGTGAAATCATACCAATCCGAGCAGTCGTTCAAAAGTTATGCCCAAATCAGTAGGCATATGTCAGTCTGACGGTAAAACTGGCCGGGTTAAAAACCATGGCTAGAGAAGCGGTCCTAAGGAGATATTCCAAACCGCATCAGTGATCAACTCTCTCCTTCCTATCCATCAAAACACCAAAAAGGCTGTGCTCTAATCCCTACTCTATTTAAATTCCTAAATTCATTTATTTTAGTTCATTACTAGTCTTTACACTTCCATATGATTTTTCTTAAATTGTCATATTTTTTAGCAATTTTCTTTGATATTCCTCATAGCATACACTTATACTTTTCTTCTTTATCACTTGTTTAAGGGGTAAAGAAGACTATGAGAGCCTCAAAGAAATTCTAAAGGTGCAAGGATGGAGATCATAAGGAATGTGCTAAAGGCAAGGTGGGCTAAGGAGGAGTAGCGGTTCAAATTATGAAGAGAAGGGAGCAAGTTCTTTCCAAACCAAGGTCAAGGGACATCATGGATAGTGAAATCTATACTCTTTTTCCCTTAACAAAGTTTTATCCCAAGAGGTTTTCTTTGTTGAGTTTTTTTAATGAGGTAGATGACACTAGTCCACCCTTGATCTTTGGTCCTCATGGTGTACCGCCGATCAAGCGTGCGGGGGAGTATTAGAGAGTAAGTAGGAAGAGAGAGGAGAGGCCGGTAAGGCCGAGCCATGGAAGATGAAGAGGAGTGGCCGGTGAGGCTGCCAACACAAGAAGGACGGCCGGTAAGGCCGTGTACACCAAGAAGAGTGGCCGTGAGACCATGAGTGGTGTGTGAACGGCCAGTAAGGCCGTGAGCACAATGAGAGAGGCTGGTAAGGAAGTGTGGGCCGTGTGAGCAAGGAAGAGAGGCCAGCAAGGCCATAAGTGTATTATAAGAAGAACAAAGGCCTTATAAGAAGAACAAAGGCCTTATAAGAAGAAGAAGCCCAAGAAGAAGGAAATATCTCACAAGGAAAGGAAGAAGGATCTAATGGTCACAAGGAGAGGAAGGAAAGAAGATCCAACGGCCAAGGAAGGAAGGAAGAGATCAAGTGGATGGTGAAAGGGAAGGAGGTCGCTTTCACCATCACAAAACCTAGAATGTCTTTATCAACTCTCTCTTCTTCTCTAACGGTCATATTGACCTTGTTTTCTCTATATTAAGTTGTAATTCAGCTCATATGTAATCTATCACATTATTATTGAATAGAAGAGATCCGATTTCCCTCTCTACCTTGTGTTCTTGTTCTTAGTTACAATGTAGAGTGTTTAGGGTTATTGGTTAGAGGCTGCCCTTAAGGCAGCCTAATCTCTTCCTAAATCCACCTAAACTCTTCTTTATTTACTTCTTATTCCCTAGCTTACTGATTCTAATTCCTTTCTATCTAAGTACACAAACTCTTAAGTGTTGTGATACTTTAACAAGGATTAGTCTCAAACTAGGATGTTTATTCTTTCATAGATCCTCTTACTATCTAGTATTTGGGGTCTATTTTAGTGTCTTTATGGGGAGTTCATCACAAGTTGATGTCCTCCTCTTCCCCTTAAGATCGAGTGTGTTTATTGTGGGTACAAGGAGATTCAATCATTGGGAGTTGTCTCTCCTTGGAGAAGAGCTGTCTCTCTTGAAATCCCAACAGCTTTAAACTCATGGATACCATATACATACTTGGATCATCTTTCTCCTTTTCACCACTCTTGTTAATCCAAGTAGCTGATTAAATCATTAAGATCAGTTCCCCTACCCCTAAACCAAACCTTCTTTCAAGCCTTGTTGATTCTTGAGTGTGTGAGGCCTATTTTTGGGATTGAGCTTGGTAGAAAGTGTTAGGTTTGAACTGACAAGAGTAAGACCTTGTGTAGTTCTAGTTTGCATTTTTCAAACTAGATAGGACTAGGTGGTTCACTTGCTGGGTTTGGGACTTGGCTGTTATGAAAAGAAAAGAAAGAAAAGAGAAAGAAAAAGGGTAGAGTCTTTAAGAGGAGATTGTGTTTAAGCAAAAGTCTAGTGAAAGGATGGGAAGTAAAATGTTGTTTAAGATGGTTCTAGTTAAGGAAACGAAAAGAAAGAAAATAAAAGTTTAGCAAAATGCTTATATGTCTTAAGAATAAGAAGAAAAGAGAACCATAGCAAATAAGTAAGAATCCCCCATCCCACTAGAAAGATCAAATAAGAAAACATCTCCTAAGACTTGAAAACCAAAAGAGAAAAAGGGTTAAAGAGAAAAGAAGAAGTAAAGGGTAGCACTAGGATCATTTGGGTTTAGAGTGCTAGGATAAACATTTTGGGTGCCTTTGGGTAGACAAGGTTTTATTCTTGTATGTGTCTAGGTGTTCTTACCTTTAGCATTCTTCTAAAGCTCAATCCATTTTTATGAGAGAACCTTGATATTAACAAGCCCCACTGTAAAAAGAGACCATCATTGTCTCAAAACCCTTTATTACCAAGCCAAATGAATTTAAGCATTGCATAGAATTGGTTCATGTTCTTGTTTAATGAATGTTAAAGGAAATGGTTGATTTGAATGCATGTGGATATCTAAGGCTCAAATCAATAAAGGTTGTGAAATGCTTGTCTAAAGTCTTTAATTCCAGCTCATTCAACTTGCATCATAGTATTAGTAACTTGGACATTGATTCTAGATGGTCTATTTGCAAGCTTTAGGAGCTGAGATCCCATTTTCAAACCTCACTTACCTTCTTATGTCTTGCTTATTTGCTTGAGGGCAAGCAAAGACTAAGTTTGGGGGTGTTGATGTTCATATATTTTACCTTGTTTTCCCTTAGTTTATTCACATCTTTTGCATCTTTTGCTATCCATTTTAACCATTATTGCATAGCTTTAGGACCAATCATGCATTAGAGTTTAGTTGAATTGCATTTGCATTTTTTCATGCATAAACAAGTGATTTTGGAGCTTCAGGAGCATGGAAGCAATGGAGAAGAGATGTGAAGCAATCATGAGGAGGAAACAAGGGAGTTAAGGCTGAAGAACCAAGGTCCAGAGTCCAACTCGACCGCACACTCGACCAGACACTCGACCGTGTGCTGAGGAGGACTCGACCGAGTGGAGATTGCACGAGAGAAGCCAGCTCGACCAGCCACTCGAGCGAGCACTGGTCGAGTTGACCGACCCATTGACTACTTTGAGTTTTTGTATTTTTAGGGCTTCGACCTCATCTCCTATATAAAGCCTTGTACCTGCAGCCACCAAAAGAGTCCAGCTTTTTAGATATTCTCTAAACCTAGTTTTTACCTTTTTGGGAATTGTTCCTTTTGCACTTTTATTTTTCTTAGATCTTGTACTTGAAAAAGACTAAATTCCTCAATATTGTTGGTTTCATAACTTTCTTAATATTGAGAATTTGAGTTTGATCCTTTCATCAATATTGAAGATCTTTGTTTCATCTTTCTGATAATGCAAGTTTCAATATTTTATGGGTTTTTGACTTTGTTCATCATGTATTGTTGTGAGTAGTTTGCTTAGGATCTTGAGGATGGGTTAGGATGGATTGATCTTGTGGTTTGTGTGATTTGGTCAAGCTTGATTGTTGTAGATCTCTTCTAGGCTAGATGTTCTTAATGCTGATCCTGAACTGAGAGGTTAGGATCTGATTTCAAGCTTCTTAGCATCACACCAATGTTTAAAAAGCATAGATAAGGCTAGATCTAGAGCTTACCATTAGGCTTGCTAAGAGATTAGAGGTCTTGTTTGGTTTGAGATGTATTGCTTAATGCCTGCTTGTGTAGATTCTTTACTGTGTGAGAACAAGTCTAGAATTGCATAGGTTTGATTGTTTCTTGACCATGAGAGTGGGAGAAACTTGTCTTAGATTTATATGTCTAGAGGTTAGCTCAAAGTTTGCTTGAGATTTGTTGACCAAGTTAGATAACCACAATGATTAGTTCATCCCATGAATCCATCCTCAGGACCTTCTTTGTTTATTGATATCTTAGTTTTAATCCTGTTGCTTGCTTGTTGTTTGATTCGTTCTTGTGTTGCTCTGTTTTTCTAGCATTGCTCTGTTTTCCGGATTATTCTAGCTCGACCCTGTACTCGACCTACACTCGGTCGAGTGCTTGCTCGAGTTCATCCCCAGAACTCTTGTTTATGATTTGTGATTGTCCTGTTTCATTCCTGTTCCATTCTAGTTGCATCCATTTAGTTTTCAGTTCATTACCTGTCTTGCATTAGTTCATTAGTAGTAGTTCCTATATCTGTTCTTGCTTCATTACTGTTACAATCATTCAGTTTCATTTGCATCTAGTTCTTAGTTCTTGTAGTTTACTCTTTGCATCTTTACATTTTCATCTTAGGATTGTTAGTGACAAACAATCTCTTCATTTGTCTTAACTTAGATTCATATTCATATCTTAATTGTTCACAAATACTCATTTAGGATTGATATCTCTTATACTGCAACAGCATAAGGGGAATTGAAACACCCATCCATCATTCCACTCATATCTCACCATTGCATACATTCATCATCATTCACCACTAACAAAATACTTGTTTCACCACATCTATCTCAAAGTCTTATAATTACTTAGTTGCATTGGATTAAGACACATTTTAACCCCAGAAACACTAACATAGCTGTTTAGTGCATCTACGCAATGTTTTCTTGGTTTTAGCCTGTTTTGGGACAGAATGGGTATAAGTGGCTTTTAAACTCTCCACATCTATCTCAAACTCTTATAACTAGTCAGTTGCATTGGATTAAGACTTATTTTAACCCCATACACACTAACATAGCTGTTTACAGCTACTAAGCAATGTTTTCTTGCTGTTAGCCTCTTTTGGGACAAAATATAAGTGGCTTTTAAACTCTCCACATCTATCTCAAAGTCTTATAATTAGTTAGTTGCATTGGATTAAGACACATTTTAACCCTAGAAACCCTAACAAAGCTGTTTACTGCTTCTAAGCAATGTTTTCTTGGTTTTAGCCTGTTTTGGGACAAAATGGGTATAAGTGGCTTTTAAACTCTCCACATCTATCTCAAACTCTTATACTTAGTTAGTTGCATTCGATTAAGACACATTTTAACCCCAAAAACACTAACAAAGCTGTTTAGTGCTTCTAAGCAATGTTTTATTGGTTTTAGCCTGTTTTGGGACAAAATGGGTATAAGTGGCTTTTAAACTCTCCACATCTATCTCAAATTCTTATAATTAGTTAGTTCCATTGGATTAAGACACATTTTAACCCCATAAACACTAACATAGCTGTTTAGTGCTTCTAAGCAACGTTTTCTTGGATTTAGCCTGTTTTGGGACAAAATGGGTATAAGTGGCTTTTAAACTCCCACATCTATCTCAAACTCTTATAATTAGTTAGTTGCATTGGATTAAGACACATTTTAACCCCAGAAACACTAACATAGCTGTTTAGTGCATCTACGCAATGTTTTCTTGGTTTTAGCCTGTTTTGGGACAGAATGGGTATAAGTGGCTTTTAAACTCTCCACATCTATCTCAAACTCTTATAACTAGTCAGTTGCATTGGATTAAGACTTATTTTAACCCCATACACACTAACATAGCTGTTTACAGCTACTAAGCAATGTTTTCTTGCTGTTAGCCTCTTTTGGGACAAAATGGGTATAAGTGGCTTTTAAACTCTCCACATCTATCTCAAAGTCTTATAATTAGTTAGTTGCATTGGATTAAGACACATTTTAACCCTAGAAACACTAACAAAGCTGTTTACTGCTTCTAAGCAATGTTTTCTTGGTTTTAGCCTGTTTTGGGACAAAATGGGTATAAGTGGCTTTTAAACTCTCCACATCTATCTCAAACTCTTATACTTAGTTAGTTGCATTCGATTAAGACACATTTTAACCCCAGAAACACTAACAAAGCTGTTTAGTGCTTCTAAGCAATGTTTTATTGGTTTTAGCCTGTTTTGGGACAAAATGGGTATAAGTGGCTTTTAAACTCTCCACATCTATCTCAAATTCTTATAATTAGTTAGTTCCATTGGATTAAGACACATTTTAACCCCATAAACACTAACATAGCTGTTTAGTGCTTCTAAGCAAAGTTTTCTTGGATTTAGCCTGTTTTGGGACAAAATGGGTATAAGTGGCTTTTAAACTCCCACATCTATCTCAAACTCTTATAATTAGTTAGTTGCATTGGATTAAGACACATTTTAACCCCAGAAACACTAACATAGCTGTTTAGTGCTTCTAAGCAATGTCTTCTTGGTTTTAGCCTGTTTTGGGACAAAATGGGTATAAGTGGCTTTTAAACTCTCCACATCTATCTCAAACTCTTATAATTAGTTGGTTGCATTGGATTAAGACACATTTTAACCCCATAAACACTAACATAGCTGTTTAGTGCTTCTAAGCAAAGTTTTCTTGGATTTAGCCTGTTTTGGGACAAAATGGGTATAAGTGGCTTTTAAATTCTCCACATCTATCTCAAACTCTTATAATTAGTTAGTTGCATTGGAGTAAGACACATTTTAACCCCAGAAACACTAACATAGCTGTTTAGTGCTTCTAAGCAATGTCTTCTTGGTTTTAGCCTGTTTTGGGACAAAATGGGTATAAGTGGCTTTTAAACTCTGCACATCTATCTCAAACTCTTATAATTAGTTAGTTGCATTGGATTAAGACACATTTTAACCCCATAAACACTAACATAACTGTTTACAGCTTCTAAGCAATGTTTTCTTGGTGTTAGCCTGTTTTGGGACAAAATGGGTATAAGTGGCTTTTAAACTCTCCACATCTATCTCAAAGTCTTATAACTAGTCAATTGCATTGGATTAAGACACATTTTAACCCCAGAAACACTAACATTGCTGTTTAGTGCTTCTAAGCAATGTTTTCTTGGTTTTAGCCTGTTTTGGGACAGAATGGGTATAAGTGGCTTTTAAACTCTCCACATCTATCTCAAACTCTTATAACTAGTCAGTTGCATTGGATTAAGACACATTTTAACCCCATAGACACTAACATAGCTGTTTACAGCTATTAAGCGATGTTTTCTTGGTGTTAGCCTGTTTTGGGACAAAATGGGTATAAGTGGCTTTAAACTCTCCACATCTATCTCAAAGTCTTATAACTAGTCAGTTGCATTGGATTAAGACACATTTTAACCCCAGAAACACTAACATAGCTGTTTAGTGCTATCTCAACTAACTAACTAGTCTTAATCCAAAGAAACTGATTAGTTATAAGAGTTTGAGATAGATGTGGAGAGTTTAAAAGCCACTTATACCCATTTTGTCCCAAAACAGGCTAAAACCAAGAAGACATTGCTTAGAAGCACTAAACAGCTATGTTAGTGTTTCTGGGGTTAAAATGTGTCTTAATCCATTGCAACTGACTAGTTATAAGAGATTGAGATAGATGTGGAGAGTTTAAAAGCCACTTATACCCATTTTGTCCCAAAACAGGCTAAAACCAAGAAGACATTGCTTAAAAGCACTAAACAGCTATGTTAGTGTTTCTGGGATTAAAATGTGCCTTAATCCAATGCAACTAACTAATTATAAGAGTTTGAGATAGATGTGGAGAGTTTAAAAGCCACTTATACCCATTTTGTCCCAAAACAGGCTAAAAGCAAGAAAACATTGCTTAGAAGCTGTAAACAGCTATGTTAGTGTTTATGGGGTTAAAATGTGTCTTAATCCAATGCAACTAACTAACTATAAGAGTTTGAGATTGATGTGGAGAGTTTAAAAGCCACTTATACCCATTTTGTCCCAAAACAGGCTAAAACCAATAAAACATTGCTTAGAAGCTGTAGACAGCTATGATAGTGTTTATGGGGTTAAAATGTGTCTTAAGCCAATGCAACTAAGTAATTATAAGACTTTGAGATAGATGTGGAGAGTTTAAAAGCCACTTATACTCATTTTGTCCCAAAACAGGCTAAAACCAAGAAAACATTGCTTAGAAGCTGTAAACAGCTATGTTAGTGTTTATGGGGTTAAAATGTGTCTTAATCCAATGGAACTAACTAATTATTAGACTTTGAGATAGATGTGGAGAGTTTAAAAGCCACTTATACCCATTTTGTCCCAAAACAGGCTAACACCAAGAAAACATTGCTTAGAAGCTGTAAACAGCTATGTTAGTGTTTATGGGGTTAAAATGTGTCTTAATCCAATGCAACTAACTAATTATAAGACTTTGAGATAGATGTGGAGAGTTTAAAAGCCACTTAAACCCATTTTGTCCCAAAACAGGCTAAAACCAAGAAAACATTGCTTAGAAGCTGTAAACAGCTATGTTAGTGTTTATGGGGTTAAAATGTGTCTTAATCCAATGCAACTAACTAAGTATAACAGTTTGAGATAGATGTGGAGAGTTTAAAAGCCACTTATACACATTTTGTCCCAAAACAGGCTAAAACCAAGAAAACATTGCTTAGAAGCTGTAAACAGCTATGTTAGTGTTTATGGGGTTAAAATGTGTCTTAATCCAATGCAACTAACTAATTATAAGAGTTTAAGATAGATGTGGAGAGTTTAAAAGCCACTTATACCCATTTTGTCCCAAAACAGTCTAAAACCAAGAAAACATTGCTTAGAAACTGTAAACAGCTATGTTAGTGTTTATGGGGTTAAAATGTGTCTTAATCCAATGCAACTAACTAATTATAAGAGTTTGAGATAGATGTGGAGAGTTTAAAAGCCACTTATACCCATTTTGTCCCAAAACAGGCTAAAACCAAGAAAACATTGCTTAGAAGCACTAAACAGCTTTGATAGTGTTTTTGGGATTAAAATGTGTCTTAATCCAATGCAACTAACTAATTATAAGAGTTTGAGATAGATGTGGAGAGTTTAAAAGCCACTTATACCCATTTTGTCCCAAAACAGGCTAAAACCAAGAAAACATTGCTTAGAACCTGTAAACAGCTATGTTAGTGTTTCTAGGGTTAAAATGTGTCTTAATCCAATGGAACTAACTAATTATAAGACTTTGAGATAGATGTGGAAAGTTTAAAAGCCACTTATACCCATTTTGTCCCAAAACAGGCTAAAACCAAGAAAACATTGCTTAGAAGCTGTAAACAGCTATGTTAGTGTTTCTGGGGTTAAAATGTGTTTTAATCCAATGCAACTAACTAATTATAAGAGTTTAAGATAGATGTGGAGAGTTTAAAAGCCACTTATACCCATTTTGTCCCAAAACAGGCTAAAACCAAGAAAACATTGCTTAGAAGCTGTAAACAGCTATGTTAGTGTTTATGGGGTTAAAATGTGTCTTAATCCAATGGAACTAACTAATTATTAGACTTAGAGATAGATGTGGAGAGTTTAAAAGCCACTTATACCCATTTTGTCCCAAAACAGGCTAAAACCAAGAAAACATTGCTTAGAAGCTGTAAACAGCTATGTTAGTGTTTATGGGGTTAAAATGTGTCTTAATCCAATGCAACTAACTAATTATAAGAGTTTAAGATAGATGTGGAGAGTTTAAAAGCCACTTATACCCATTTTGTCCCAAAACAGTCTAAAACCAAGAAAACATTGCTTAGAAGCTGTAAACAGCTATGTTACTGTTTCTGGGGTTAAAATGTGTCTTAATCCAATGCAACTAACTAATTATAAGAGTTTGAGATAGATGTGGAGAGTTTAAAAGCCACTTATACCCATTTTGTCCCAAAACAGGCTAAAACCAAGAAAACATTGCTTCGAAGCTGTAAACAGCTATGTTAGTGTTTCTGGGGTTAAAATGTGTCTTTATCCAATGCAACTAACTAATTATAAGAGTTTGAGATAGATGTGGAGAGTTTAAAAGCCACTTATACCCATTTTGTCCCTAAACAGGCTAAAACCAAGAAGACATTGCTTAGAAGCACTAAACAGCTATGTTAGTGTTTCTGGGGTTAAAATGTGTCTTAATCCAATGGAACTAACTAATTATAAGACTTTGAGATAGATGTGGAGAGTTTAAAAGCCACTTATACCCATTTTGTCCCAAAACAAGCTAAAACCAAGAAGACATTGCTTAAAAGCACTAAACAGCTATGTTAGTGTTTCTGGGATTAAAATGTGCCTTAATCCAATGCAACTAACTAATTATAAGAGTTTGAGATAGATGTGGAGAGTTTAAAAGCCACTTATACCCATTTTGTCCCATAACAGGCTAAAACCAAGAAAACATTGCTTAGAAGTTGTAAACAACTATGTTAGTGTTTATGGG
Source organism: Camelina sativa (assembly GCF_030686135.1). Lineage (NCBI taxonomy): Eukaryota > Viridiplantae > Streptophyta > Magnoliopsida > Brassicales > Brassicaceae > Camelina > Camelina sativa. The sequence continues at coordinate 24,551,714 of NC_141899.1, read as the reverse complement.
GTTAAAATTTGTCTTAATCCAATGCAACTAACTAACTATAAGAGTTTGAGATTGATGTGGAGAGTTTAAAAGCCACTTATACCCATTTTTATTAGAGAGGAAGATCCAATGAGAATGTTGAAGTTCAAAGAAGGCTCATGAAGCTTCAAGCTTAACCTCCGATCTCTCTACACTTAAGCTTGAGGGGGAGTATTGAACCGGATGAAGAAGTCACACACCCGGGAGTTCACTCGCCACTCTCCATCAAGAAAGGAATGTGCAAAGTCCGGGTCAAGTTATCAAGACCACACAGCGTGTGCATAATCCGGGTCATAAGTTATCAAGATCAAGATGTGCTAAACCGATGTTAAACTACCGAAGAAGAATGTGCAAACTTCGGGTTAGTCTTGAAGATGAAGTTGTGCAAATGTAGGGTCAAGATGTTGATAAATATGTACAAACCTAGGGCCAATGAATGGAGTGAAGAAGGCCCTAGGATTCAAATAGAGTTTGGGCGGCAAAAAGTGGTCCCATGTGAGTTTGGAGTCAATGCAAGTTACAAGGAGGCACATGGGACCTAAAGATCCGTTTAGGAGGTGTCCCTATCACTCTTGGTCGTCCAACAACATTCAAAGATCACAAGTTGCTATTAGAGAAAGAAGGAACAAGTGGGAGAGTCACATGTTGGCTTAAGAGGTCACTTTGGAGCTGTCACTATCCACACACTTGGGACTAGCTTCCCTCTCTCTTCATGTCACTTTCTACACACTCAAATGTATATATGTGTATGTATATGTGGCCGTTGCACTTAGGTTTAGAAGGGAGACATATATCCCATTCACTCCTTGTATAAATAAGTAACACATATCATTAATAAAGATAAGCTCTCCAATGGGGGGTTTTTTTCCCTTTACCAAAATCGTTTCTTATACATTCAAATGGGTAGATTCTAGTCTCTATACTCTCATGGAGAGACCAAGCTTTGGCAATGCTTGGTCTCTACCTTTCTTTCATTCTATACTCTTCACTATTCTCTAAACTACTCTAAAGGGTTATTGGGTTATCTTTGGTGTGAGAGTGCTGTTGCCTCTCATACTTATTCTTGAGTATACACAGCTTATATTGGCGTGTATAACTCCTTCTTTACCTTAAGAACACTCTCATTGAGTTGTATCTTAAAGGCTTTACACATGAACACACAAATTCCGCTTTAAGTGTTCTTGTGAGTTTATATTGGAGTAGAGTGTATCTTGCAGCTCACTCTCTAAATTCTAACATGGTATCAGAGCAGGCTCAAGATCTGAGCTGCTAGTATTCAATTCTGCAAAAAGAAGCCACAAAGATGGCGTTTTGAAGCTGTTCTTGGAGCCATTGGAGTAGATACTCTATATGGAGGTTATCAAGGCAGTTTGAAGTTTCAGTTTGGAGTAGCCATGAAATCCACAAGGGAGAACTGTGAATCTACTTGTTGGAGGTTTATGGCGTCTTGAAGTCAGTCCTTAAAGGGGAGCTGCTTCAATTCCTTTGCTCATTCTGTTTACTAAACACTAAACACTCAAACACTCAAACACTCATACACTCTTGGTTACTAAATCTTTCACTCTTGGTTACTAAACTCTCATTCTTGGTTACTAATTCTCTCACTCTTGGATACTAAAACTCTCATTCTGGTTACTAAACTCTCGTTCTGGTTACAAACACTTTCGGTCACTAAGTTACAAGTTCTGGTTACTCTATTCTCGGCAACAAGCAAAATCTCTGCCGAAACGTCTCAAAGATCGACTCGTACGAAAGCCTTCCACTGCGATTCAGCTTCCGCGTTGTTCACAAAAGTTCTAGACGAGAGAGTCGTCTTTCCAGTGGAAGTGAAATCATATCAATCCGAGCAACCTTTAAAAAGTTATGCCCGATTCAGTGGGCATACATCATTTCGGCGCATCATCAATGCTTGGAGTTAGAACCAATGGCCATCAAGCTTCAGAGACCGCAGACAACCCCAACCACAGTAATTAGCCGGATGAATTGAACATGGCAGTCCAGAGAGGCTGACCGGAGGAAGCAGACCGGAGTTGACTATGGTGGAAGATCTAGTGGAGAGGAAAGCTGGTGGAAGGTGATGAATCAGCTCCAAAGCATGTGTGGTAGTGTCAAAGTTGTTAAGAGCTGATTGAATGTGCACTAGTTGAGATCTTCTAGGCACAAGGTTTCAAGACTCAAGACTCAAGACATGGCCCAAGCCATGACCAAGTCAAGAGAGTGGTCCCAAAGATGATTCAAACCACATCTCTACTTTAAAAGGCTACCCTCTAAACTCTATTTTTTAATTTATTTAAATTCATCTTAATTCAAGTTTTAAAAATTTTGAATTTTAAGTTTGAATTTATTTAATTATATATATTTATCTAAAAAAATATTTTAAATTCGTTTTTAAAAATATTTTTAAAAATATTTTAAATTCGTTTTTTTTTTTTTTTTTTTAAATATTGTTCTTAAAATAAATATAGTATTTTTCATTACCTTAGTTATCTTAATTCTTCATTTGGTCTCTCAAGTTTTGTCAAGTGTTTTCTTAATACCCCACAACATGTACTTTAAATTTTTTCTTTAAATCTTATGATGAAGGATTAAAGGAGAGGAGACATGTGTGAACACTCTAATGAGAAACACAAGATAAAGCAAAGGGATCCATAAGAAGAGAAATCAAGTCATCAAGGACTACAAGGAATGTAAACACTTAGAGGGAGGAGCCAATTTTTTTTATGAAGTGTGTGGAGCTGTGGAGAAGCTCTAAAGATACTACAAAGAAGCTCCAAAACGTTTGGTGCTTATTTATGAGCAGTAAAGAAGTGACAAGAAGGGTGTGGACAAACCTTCATGATTGGTTCTCGACACATACGGAGGTCTTCCACTCTTTTCCAACTTCCGCGCTCTTCACAAAAATTGTAGACAAATGAGTTGTCTGTCCACCGGAGGTGAGATCATTCCAATCGGAGCAACCGTTAGCGAGTTATGCTCGATTAAGTGGACGTATATCAGTCTGGCGCGACTGAGAAGAAGCACTCGACCATTGAAATCAGTATAGGGTCGAGTGGCCATTGAATGGACACGAACAAAGCTTCAAAAGAAGCTACATTGACGTGCTTACTGGACTGGTTGGTCCATTGTTTGAGCTGAAGTAGGATTTACACAAACCTTCAAGATTGGCTTTCATTCACCATTCAAGTCAATCTTGAGGGGGAGGAAGGTGTAAAATTCCCTCATGGAGCTATAGAAGCAGTTTGAAGATAAAGATAATTGGGATCAAGATGTCATCAAACAAGAGAACCCATGGGGCAGAAACTCAAGTGGTGGTGCAAAGAATGTCTCAACCAACACATTTCAACAAAGAAGAACAAAGGCTATCTCTAAACCCTTAACTCTTTCAATATAATTAATTCATTAATCACATTTGAATCAGATTAGTCATGCATTTAGTGAATTTGTCATGCTTAGAATCTGAATTTAGAGAACAAATATTAGGTTGTGGTTTTAGAGAATTGCCTTGTGTTAAAACAGATTATTAATATTTAATTTGTCATTTTAAAAATTGACCTTAGGAATTAAATTCATGGTTAAAATCTGAAGTTTATCTTGTTGAATTATGAGATTATAAACTGAATATTAAACCGGATTTAGCATTATTTAAAATTGAATTTGCATGATTTAAAATCTGAGTTTTAGCTATATATTAAAATGAATTTAGACTTAGTAAATGCTAGCTTTTTCCAATTTATTCTCTCATGTCTCAATCTAAGCTTAATATTATTCTTATGGCAATTATACTTAAGAATCTCTTTATATCTTTTGTTGAAGGTGTAAAAGAAACAAAGCCATTTGTAAGATAGATGAGAAGAAGAGGTTCACTTGGATAATGGAGCAATGGTGTGTGAGAGAAAGAAGCAAGAAGCCAAAGACATCCCACATTCAAACCAAGGCCAAAGCTACACAATTCAACCATGAAGGCTATACTCTTTTTCCCTTGGCAAAGTTTTATCCCAAGTGGTTTTCTTTGCTAAGGTTTTTAATGAGGTAGTTCTTTGTGTGTTGCAAGCTTGGTCTTTGGTCCCCACCGCCCAAGCTTGAGGGGGAGTATTAGAGAGGAAGATCCAATGAGAATGTTGAAGTTCAAAGAAGGCTCATGAAGCTTCAAGCTTAACCTCCGATCTCTCTACACTTAAGCTTGAGGGGGAGTATTGAACCGGATGAAGAAGTCACACACCCGGGAGTTCACTCGCCACTCTCCATCAAGAAAGGAATGTGCAAAGTCCGGGTCAAGTTATCAAGACCACACAGCGTGTGCATAATCCGGGTCATAAGTTATCAAGATCAAGATGTGCTAAACCGATGTTAAACTACCGAAGAAGAATGTGCAAACTTCGGGTTAGTCTTGAAGATGAAGTTGTGCAAATGTAGGGTCAAGATGTTGATAAATATGTACAAACCTAGGGCCAATGAATGGAGTGAAGAAGGCCCTAGGATTCAAATAGAGTTTGGGCGGCAAAAAGTGGTCCCATGTGAGTTTGGAGTCAATGCAAGTTACAAGGAGGCACATGGGACCTAAAGATCCGTTTAGGAGGTGTCCCTATCACTCTTGGTCGTCCAACAACATTCAAAGATCACAAGTTGCTATTAGAGAAAGAAGGAACAAGTGGGAGAGTCACATGTTGGCTTAAGAGGTCACTTTGGAGCTGTCACTATCCACACACTTGGGACTAGCTTCCCTCTCTCTTCATGTCACTTTCTACACACTCAAATGTATATATGTGTATGTATATGTGGCCGTTGCACTTAGGTTTAGAAGGGAGACATATATCCCATTCACTCCTTGTATAAATAAGTAACACATATCATTAATAAAGATAAGCTCTCCAATGGGGGGTTTTTTTCCCTTTACCAAAATCGTTTCTTATACATTCAAATGGGTAGATTCTAGTCTCTATACTCTCATGGAGAGACCAAGCTTTGGCAATGCTTGGTCTCTACCTTTCTTTCATTCTATACTCTTCACTATTCTCTAAACTACTCTAAAGGGTTATTGGGTTATCTTTGGTGTGAGAGTGCTGTTGCCTCTCATACTTATTCTTGAGTATACACAGCTTATATTGGCGTGTATAACTCCTTCTTTACCTTAAGAACACTCTCATTGAGTTGTATCTTAAAGGCTTTACACATGAACACACAAATTCCGCTTTAAGTGTTCTTGTGAGTTTATATTGGAGTAGAGTGTATCTTGCAGCTCACTCTCTAAATTCTAACAATTTTGTCCCAAAACAGGCTAAAACCAATAAAACATTGCTTAGAAGCTGTAGACAGCTATGCTAGTGTTTATGGGGTTAAAATGTGTCTTAAGCCAATGCAACTAACTAATTATAAGACTTTGAGATAGATGTGGAGAGTTTAAAAGCCACTTATACTCATTTTGTCCCAAAACAGGCTAAAACCAAGAAAACATTGCTTAGAAGCTGTAAACAGCTATGTTAGTGTTTATGGGGTTAAAATGTGTCTTAATCCAATGGAACTAACTAATTATTAGACTTTGAGATAGATGTGGAGAGTTTAAAAGCCACTTATACTCATTTTGTTCCAAAACAGGCTAAAACCAAGAAAACATTGCTTAGAAGCTGTAAACAGCTATGTTAGTGTTTATGGGGTTAAAATGTGTCTTAATCCAATGGAACTAACTAATTATTAGACTTTGAGATAGATGTGGAGAGTTTAAAAGCCACTTATGTAAGATTTAAGGTAGAAAGAGTTGAGAAAGAGGAAGAGTTTGAATTCGGACAAGGGTGAGAGGTGTAGAGTGTATGCGAGTGTAAAGGAGAGTAGAGAGGAGAAAGAGAGTTAAACTATTTTCTTACTTGAATTAGAACATACTTACAAACCATATATAGAGCTATACAAAGAGGATATTCTTCCCTAGGATCCTATGTACACATTAATGGGAGATAGCGACATCTCCTTATTCCTACATGTGACTAAACCCTTGACTTCCCACTTGCAAGTTGCCCAACGGCTATAATAGAAGGATCTCGATGATAGGAGATCGTTGGAAGCTCTCCTTAGTGGATTGGGCTCATGAGATACGAGATGGCTTGGACAGCCCATAGGTTGTCGATTGTACGGACGTCCGTACTGTTGTACGGACGGTGGTGGCCAAGGTGGTGTGCCAAACTCATACTCCCCCTCAAGCTTGACTTAGATGACCAGGCAAGCTTGACAGTCTAGGCACCCACCTCATTAAAAACCTTAGTATAGAAAACCTCATGGGAAAAAAACTATACATAAGGGAAAAAGAGTGTAGGTGCCATGTGAAAGACTCATGGCTGAGTGAGGTCTATAAGGCCGAGCTTCGAGTGAATATATTCGCACACTTGGGGGCTTGCAGCTTTGGTGAGGATGTCAGCGAGTTGTTCCTTGCTCTTGGTGTGACATGGCAGGACAACTCCAAGCTTGATTTGCTCTCGCACCTTATGACAGTCCACCTCAATATGTTTGGTCCTCTCATGAAACACTGAATTGGTTGCTATGTGAATGGCAGCTTCATTGTCACAATGCATGGTGATAGGACTCGTGATTTCCACTCCTAAATCCTTGAGGAGTGCTTTGAGCCACATTAGTTCGGTTGTGAGTTTGCGCATGGCCCTATACTCGGATTCGGCACTTGAAAGTGATACGACCTTTTGTTTCTTGCTCTTCCAAGTGATCAGGTTGCCTCCAAGGAATGTGCAATAGCCAGTTGTAGAGCGACGGTCTCCACGGTCTCCAGCATAGTCAGCGTCGCAATATCCTACCAACTCGGTGTTCTTGTTGCGGCCCATCCAAATGCCTTGTCCCGGTGAGCCCTTGATGTATTTAAGGATTCGGTCGACCATGTTCCAATGATGGACAGTTGGATTCTTCATGTGCTGGCTCACCTGGTTCACAGCAAAGCAAATATCAGGCCGTGTTATAGTTAAATAGATCAACTTACCTACTAGGCGCCGGTAGCGGCCAACGTCCTTGTATGGTGCCTGCTCAAGCTCCCCCTGTCCTCCGGCCTTGTAGTTCTCTTCAAGAGGTGATGCCACTGCCTTTGAACCTAATTTTCCTGTCTCATTTAACAAGTCAAGAGCATATTTTCTTTGTGATAGAAATAAACCTTCCTTTGATCTACATATTTCTATCCCAAGAAAATATTTCAACTCTCCAAGGTCCTTAATATCAAAGACTGATTTCAAGAAGGTTTTAGTGTCTTGAATACCTACCGAGTCACTCCCAGTGATGATGATATCATCAACATAAACTAGGATGACTACTATACCTTTGGTGCTAGGTGAGGTAAATAGTGTGTGATCAGCCTCGGATTTGCGAAAGCCTTTGTCAAGGAGGATTGTGCTCAGCTTGTGGTACCACGCCCTTGGCGACTGCTTTAGTCCATAGATGGCTTTGTTGAGCTTGAGAACCTTCCCCGGACCAATGGTGTCTTCTAGGCCCGGTGGTGGCCGCATATACACTTCATCTTCGAGCTCGCCTTGTAGGAAGGCGTTCTTCACATCCATTTGCCATAGCTCCCAATCAAGATTTGTGGCAAGAGAGAGAACCACTCGAACGGTGTGAAGTTTGGCCACCGGAGCAAACGTATCAAGATAGTCCTCCCCATACGTTTGCGTGAATCCCCGGGCTACAAGGCGTGCCTTATACCGTTCTATCTCCCCATTGCTCTTGTATTTGATAGTAAAGATATATCTTGAGGTGACTGCTCTCTTACCCTTGGGTAGGTCAGCTTCATCCCATGTGTGGTTTTGTATCATGGCCGTGTTCTCGGCATCAACAGCGTCCCGCCATACCTTATGGTCTTTCGCCTCATCATAGGTTCTTGGAATCTAGTGTTCATCAATGTGGCCAAGGAAAACTTGATGTTCCTTAGGAAAGTGGGCAAGTGAGCACACGGCTTGAATCGGATGAGCAATGGCCACATTGTTGTAGTAGGCACGGGTGTTCTTCCAATTGGTAGGAGGATATTTGATGCGTTGACTGCGCCTTAGAGGGACTATGGTTCCAGCTTCCAGGTTGGCACAGCCTGGTGTAATGATTTCCTCAAGTGGCTCGGCCGGATCCTCGATCGGCTCGGCAATGTTGTCTGCGGGTAGTTCAGTTGACTCCTCAGGCTGCTCGATTGGATCATCAGTATGGATGTCACGTTCAGGCTCGCGCAATGGTTCAGGGTGAGCTGGTGAGGTAGGGCTGGCCGGCTCGGTATTGATCCGATCATTTTCAATTCCTAACCGCTCAAGAAGAACTCGGAGGTTGCGTGTTCGATCAGATGGTGAGGATGAGAGATTGCGTAGCTCATCCCAATTCTGTTCATCATAGAATCCTTGTGTCTCTATAAACTTGACATCGCGAGATACTAGGACTCTCCTTGTTGTAGGTTCATAGCACTTATACCCCTTTTGTGTAGTGGAGTAGCCAAGAAACATAGCCTTTGTACTCTTAGCATCAAGCTTGTCCCTTAGCTCACCTGGTCGCAACACATAGCACACACACCCAAAAACTCGTAAGTGATTAAATGTAGGTTTGTCCTTAGTTAATACCTCAAATGGTGACAAGTCTTTGAGGATCTTTGTGGGGGTGCGGTTGATAAGGTAACAAGCAGCTAGCACAGCATCTCCCCAAAATCTCTTTGGAACCCTTGTGTGGAACATCATAGACCTTGCTACCTCCATGAGATGCCTATTCTTCCTTTCAGCTACCCCATTTTGTTGAGGTGTGTATGGACAGCTAGTTTGGTGTAATATTCCATGGTTGGCTAGATATTGCTTAAAGGCATGGCTTGTGTACTCTCCACCATTATCTGATCTCAAAATTTTAATCTTGGCATGATAGTGGTTAGAGACATAATTTTGAAAATTAGTAAAAGCCTCAAGAACTCTATCTTTAGAAGGAAGCAAAGTTATCCAACTATATTTTGATTTTTCATCAATAAAAGTCACAAAATATTTTTGATTTTCTCTAGATAAGCAAGGGGATGTCCAAACATCAGAATGAATTAAATCAAAACAATTTTCATAAATAGTACTAGAATTAGGGAAAACAGCCTTGCAATGTTTACCAAGAATACAAGCCTCACACTCCTCATTTTTAAAAGAAATATTAGGAAACATTAAAGATAAAGCTCTTGTGTGAGGGTGTCCTAGCCTAGCATGTAAAATAGAATCACTAGGTTTAATAATAACCGAATTAAAACAAGATGCAGTAGAAGATAAATTCAAGTCCTCAAGCATATAGAGATCATCCTTGGAACTTCCTTGACCAAGAACCTTACTTGTCTCAATATCCTGAAAATGAACATTGTTAGGACCAAATATTGCATAACAATTTAAATCAGTGGTGGCCCTTTTAACTGATAACAAATTAGATGTGAAATTAGGCATGTAAAAGGCTTTAGTTTCTTTATCAAATAATTTTAAATTCCCTATGCCTTTAACAGGAACTTTCTCACCATTAGCTATCACAACATTACCATTAGCAGGTTTAATATCGCTAATTAGCCTAGAATCACTAATCATGTGGTGAGATGCACCAGAATCAACAATAAGGGGTTTAATTTTATTTGAGGCAAGAAATGTTTTACCGCAGGCCTCCTTTAGGGCCTTGATGAGGGCGTCGAGGTCTGACTTGCGTACCAGCTCCGAAGATGCCGCCAACGCCACTCCGTTCCCCTCAAGCGTCTGGCCACTTGGTGTTGAGGTTGCCGCCTCGCTCACCATGCTGGCTTGGTTAGCTCTAGGTCCACCTCGGCTTGTTCCTCCACGGTTTATGCGGAGGTGAGGGTGAAGGATCCAGCAACGGCTCTTGAAGTGGCCGACCTTCTTGCAATGTTCACACACCGGTGGGTTCTTGTCCTCCAGTTTGTAGTAGCCACGATTTGCGGAGGCCACCTCAGCTTTGTTGGCGGTCACTAGCTCCCCCTTGCCTCCAAACAACCCCATGGAACCATGTTCCTTTTGAATTTGGTTACAAACATCATCAAGACTAGGGAGCTTGTCCGACCGTAGAATATGCTTGATAAGGTCATTGTAGGAGGGGTTCAAGGTCAAGAGAAGGCCGAAAACCTTATCTTGTTCACGCCTCTCATTCAGAATGGCCGGATCTATAGTCGCCGGCCGGAGCATCTCTAGTTCAGCCCAAAGGGACCTAAACTTCCCAAAGTGCTTGGTGAACTCCATGTCTTCTTGGTTGAGATTGTTGATAGCCCTCTTAATCTCAAAAATTCGGTTTACATTTGTAACATTCCCAAAAACATTCTTGAGAGTGTCCCACAAGTCTTTTGCTGTCTCGCAATAAGAGTAAGCTTCAAGTATAGGTGCATCTAGGGAGTTTTGAATGATAGCTAGGACCACCTGATCTTCTTGAAACCACTTGTTCTTCTCATCCGCGACAAGATCCTTGCCGTCTTTGGTGGTCTCGCCACTAGGAGCTTCGCTCGTCTCAACATGGGACCAAAGTCCTCGGCCGCATAGGGCTGTCTTTGTGGTTCTAGCCCACAGTAAGTAATTCTCTCCCTTGAGAGTAACTGGAACAATGAGAGTTTTGGTAGTTTCCATGGAAAAAGATGAAGAGACCGTTGGTTAAAGCTATTGTCCAACGGTTAAAGAAAGAAGATTCAAGAACAAGAAATTTTAAGAACAAGAAAGAGAATGCGGAAGGGAGTGATGGAGATTTGAGGCAAGAACAGAATCAAATATTCTCTGATACCATGTAAGATTTAAGGTAGAAAGATTTGAGAAAGAGGAAGAGTTTGAATTCGGACAAGGGTGAGAGGTGTAGAGTGTATGCGAGTGTAAAGGAGAGTAGAGAGGAGAAAGAGAGTTAAACTCTTTTCTTACTTGAATTAGAACATACTTACAAACCATATATAGAGCTATACAAAGAGGATATTCTTCCCTAGGATCCTATGTACACATTAATGGGAGATAGCGACATCTCCTTATTCCTACATGTGACTAAACCCTTGACTTCCCACTTGCAAGTTGCCCAACGGCTATAATAGAAGGATCTCGATGATAGGAGATCGTTGGAAGCTCTCCTTAGTGGATTGGGCTCATGAGATACGAGATGGCTTGGACAGCCCATAGGTTGTCGATTGTACGGACGTCCGTACGGTTGTACGGACGGTGGTGGCCAAGGTGGTGTGCCAAACTCATAACTTATACCCATTTTGTCCCAAAACAGGCTAACACCAAGAAAACATTGCTTAGAAGCTGTAAACAGCTATGTTAGTGTTTATGGGGTTAAATGTGTCTTAATCCAATGCAACTTACTAAGTATAAGAGTTTGAGATAGATGTGAAGAGTTTAAAAGCCACTTATACCCATTTTGTCCCAAAAAAGGCTAAAACCAAGAAAACATTGCTTAGAAGCTGTAAACAGCTATGTTAGTGTTTCTAGGGTTAAAATGTGTCTTAATCCAATGGAACTAACTAATTATAAGACTTTGAGATAGATGTGGAGAGTTTAAAAGCCACTTATACCCATTTTGTCCCAAAACAGGCTAAAACCAAGAAAACATTGCTTAGAAGCTGTAAACAGCTATGTTAGTGTTTATGGGGTTAAAATGTGTTTTAATCCAATGCACCTAACTAATTATAAGAGTTTAAGATAGATGTGGAGAGTTTAAAAGCCACTTATACCCATTTTGTCCCAAAACAGGCTAAAACCAAGAAAATATTAGAATGTACCAAGGAGGAGAGGCCGGTAAGGCCGAGCCTTGGAAGAAGAGAAGAAAGGCCGGTAAGGCCGAGCCTTGGAAGAAGAGAAGAAAGGCCGGAAAGGCCATGTAAAGGCCGTGTCCGGTACCATGTACCGTGTCCGTGAACGGACCCATGTCCGGTGAGCGGCCAGGTAGGCCGTGAACACCAGGAAGAGAAGGCCCATGAAGATGCCCGTCCGTACAGGTCCGTCCGTACAGGCCCGTCCGTACAGGCCCGTCCGTACAGGCCCGTCCGTACGGTCTCGGCCTGTTACGTCCGTACGGCCTGCGCTTGGTCCAAGGGGCCTCACAAGAGAAAGGCCGAGTTTGAGAGAAGGAAAACAAGGCCTTACAAGAGAGAGAGGCCCATGGGAAGAAGAGAAGAAAAGAGAGGCCAATGGGAAGAAGAAGAAGGGAAAAGCGCACAAGGAAGGAAGGGAAGGAAGAATCACGTGGCCTTTGGTTGGTGAAGGAAGGAGCTGTCCCTTTCACCATTGTCTTGCCCAAGAGAAGACCACTTTATGTCCCTATCTCCCTTCTTCTCTCTCTAACGGTCATATAACATTTTGTACTCATATATTACATTGCATACACTCTCATATGTAACAATACATCACAATATTATCTAAAAGAAGAGAATCCGATTTCCCCTCTCTACTTGTGTTCTTGTTCATATTCACAATGTAGATTGTTTAGGTGATTAGCGGTTAGGGGCTGCCCTTAAGGCAGCCTATTCTCTTCTCAAATCCACCTAAACTCTTCTTATTTACTGCTTTACTTAGCCTAGATTACTGATTCTTAATCCTCCTTCTCCTAAGTACACAAACTCTAAGTGTTGTGATACTAGAAGAGGATAAGTCTCAAACTAGTGCTTCTCCTAGTTAGGATCCGCTTACTCTCTAGTATTTGGGTTCTATCTAGCTTGTTTATGGGGAGTTCATCACAAGTTGATGTTCTCTCCTCCCCCTTGAGAATGAGTTAGTTTGTTGTGGGTAAAGGGGGATTCATTCACCAAGTGTTTGTCTACCCTCTCTTGTGAGCTTTGTCTCATAAATCCCAACATGGTATCAGAGCAGGCTCTGTTCTTGGTGATTTAAACTCATTCTCAAAGTCGTTTTCTTAGGAGTTAGCTTAGTTAAAGTTTTAGACTTTGCTTAGGTGTTAAATCGCTTAGCTTAGTTTCTTTAAAGCTTTAATTTTGCTTTTGTTGATTAAATCGATTCTCTAGCAGCTCATTGTTGAGTAAGCTTGGTCTCTTGTCTTGTTAGAATTTGTAGACCAAGTGTGTGGAAAGAAATCGATTTTACAAGCCCCATCCTTAAGCTTTACCGATTTGGTAATAGCTTTGTTTATTTTTGGGATGTGTGGGAAGTGATGAACCATTGAGCAAATTGTGTTGTTCATGGTGAGGATTCACGGTTCTTGTGTGCTTGTATGAGCCACGAAATTCTTAGGATTTAGCTCTCTTAGGATTTAGTTAATTTTCCTCTAAAGGTTTAATTTTGCTTTTGTTAAATTTCCTTTAAAGGCTTAATTACTAAATCGCTACTTCTTCTTCTCAATGTTGAGAAAGCTTTGTTTCTGGCCCTATGGTGTGTCCAGATTCAAGCTTGAAGAAGAGAGAGATCTTAATTTTCGCATCTCATGTCCGCTTGGTCAACTAGACTAAAGCTGTTCAAAGATGCATTCTTTTAACCGTTGGACAATAGGTTGTTCCAAAGGCTTTTGTTGTTTCTTCTTTGCTTGGGACCACGAAAAACATCTTCTATATGTTATTTTCGTGGATCTAAAGCCTTAAGATCTTGGAGAACACTTTGTTTAAGTGATTCTACCATGAGTTAGGTCCAAACCGTTGGAGAAATTAATTTTCCAAACGGTCCATGTGTTTCAGCCATTAAAGCACCAAAGTCTTGTTGAATGTTGGATGCTCTTGGCTGTCAAAGCTTCTGCAAACTCAAGAAAACAGAGTATAACTCTGTCCATAAGAACTCTTGAGCAAATTCTCTATTCTACTCTCCACTCATCTTATACTACCCCCCATTCTCTTATATATATACTCTATTATACTCTCTTTGGTTACTTATTCTCCATTTACACTCTATACTCTACTCTACACTCTATACTCTAACCCCTAACAATCTCTTGTTTAGAATCTGTCCCATTAAATTTTGGTTTCAGTTTCAAACTTGAAGATTGTGTGGAGCTCACTTGCTATCTCAAGAAGAAGTGGCGAGGTTGAAGGCTACAAAGAAGCCATGAGAAGGCGCAGCACAATGCTTGGAGTTAGAACCAATGGCCATCAAGCTTCTTAGACCACACGTTTCACCACCATAGTAATAAACTCCGGCGGTCAGGTTTACCCGAGGAGAGCAGAAGACTCTTTTGAGCGAGGTAACCTATTAAGCTGACCGAGAGAGATAAAGCTTTGGGTATTAAACTCCGGCGGTTAGACTCATCCGAGGAGAGCAGAAGACTCTTTTGAGCGAGGTGGTCTATTTAAGGCTGACCGAGAGAGATAAAGCTATGGAGGAAGTTCTAGTGGAGAGAGCTGGTGGAAGGTGATGAATCAGCCCAAGGACATGTGTATTAGTGCCAAGGTGCTGATCGGATGTGCACAAGACTTTAAGGGAGGTCAAGCACAAGGTTTCAAGGAAAATGATGAGATGTCAGCTCATCATCAAGTCAATGGTACGGGGGAGATAGACGTTATACTTAAACTCGCCGCCCCTCACATTCCCTGTTCCAAACTCTCGGCAACAAGCAAGTCCTTGCCGAGACGTCTCAAAGATCGACTCGGACGAAACCCTTCCACTGCGATTCAGCTTCCGCGTTCTTCACCAAAGTTCGAGACCAGAGAGTCATCTTGCCAGTGAAAGTGAAATCATACCAATCCGAGCAACCGATCAAAAGTTATGCCCGATTCAGTGGGCGTATATCAGTCTGTAGCGGTCTCAAGAAGAGAGGTCCAAACCGCATCAATGATCAGCCTCTCTCCTTCCTATTCATCAAAACACCAAAAGGCTGTGCTCTAAACCCTACTCTATTTAAATTCCTAATTATTTTTAGTTCCATTGCTAGTCTTTACACTTCCATATGATTTTTCTTAAATTGTCACACTTATAGAAATTTACTTTGATATTCCTCATAGCATACACTTACACTTTTCTTCTTTATCACTTGTTTAAAGGGTAAAGGAGACTATGAGAGCCTCAAAGAAATTCTAAAGGTGCAAGGATGGAGATCATAAGGAAGGTGCCAAAGGCAAGGTGGGCTAAGGAGAAGTAGCGGTTCAAGTCATGAAGAGAAGAGAGCTAGTTCCTTATAAACCAAGGTCAAGGGACATCATGGATAGTGAAGGCTATACTCTTTTTCCCTCTAACAAAGTTTTATCCCAAGAGGTTTTCTTTGTTGAGGTTTTTTTAATGAGGTAGACTACACTACTCCACTCTTGATCTTTGGTCCCCATGGTGTCCCGCCGATCAAGCGTGCGGGGGAGTATTAGAATGTACCAAGGAGGAGAGGCCGGTAAGGCCGAGCCTTGGAAGAAGAGAAGAAAGGCCGGTAAGGCCGAGCCTTGGAAGAAGAGAAGAAAGGCCGGAAAGGCCATGTAAAGGCCGTGTCCGGTACCATGTACCGTGTCCGTGAACGGACCCATGTCCGGTGAGCGGCCAGGTAGGCCGTGAACACCAGGAAGAGAAGGCCCATGAAGATGCCCGTCCGTACAGGTCCGTCCGTACAGGCCCGTCCGTACAGGCCCGTCCGTACAGGCCCGTCCGTACGGTCTCGGCCTGTTACGTCCGTACGGCCTGCGCTTGGTCCAAGGGGCCTCACAAGAGAAAGGCCGAGTTTGAGAGAAGGAAAACAAGGCCTTACAAGAGAGAGAGGCCCATGGGAAGAAGAGAAGAAAAGAGAGGCCAATGGGAAGAAGAAGAAGGGAAAAGCGCACAAGGAAGGAAGGGAAGGAAGAATCACGTGGCCTTTGGTTGGTGAAGGAAGGAGCTGTCCCTTTCACCATTGTCTTGCCCAAGAGAAGACCACTTTATGTCCCTATCTCCCTTCTTCTTGTTAGAATTTAGAGAGTGAGCTGCAAGATACACTCTACTCCAATATAAACTCACAAGAACACTTAAAGCGGAATTTGTGTGTTCATGTGTAAAGCCTTTAAGATACAACTCAATGAGAGTGTTCTTAAGGTAAAGAAGGAGTTATACACGCCAATATAAGCTGTGTATACTCAAGAATAAGTATGAGAGGCAACAGCACTCTCACACCAAAGATAACCCAATAACCCTTTAGAGTAGTTTAGAGAATAGTGAAGAGTATAGAATGAAAGAAAGGTAGAGACCAAGCATTGCCAAAGCTTGGTCTCTCCATGAGAGTATAGAGACTAGAATCTACCCATTTGAATGTATAAGAAACGATTTTGGTAAAGGGAAAAAACCCCCCATTGGAGAGCTTTCCTTAGTGGATTGGGCTTATGAGATACGAGATGGCTTGGTCAGCCCATAGGTTGTCGATCGTACGGACGTCCGTACGGTTGTACGGACGGTGGTGGCCAAGGTGGTGTGCCAAACTCATACTCCCCCTCAAGCTTGACTTAGATGATCAGGCAAGCTTGACAGTCGAGGCACCCACCTCATTAAAAAAACCTTAGTATAGAAAACCTCATGGGAAAAACTATACATAAGGGAAAAAGAGTGTAGGTGCCTTGTGAAAGACTCATGGCCGAGTGAGGTCTATAAGGCCGAGCTTCGAGTGAATATATTCGCACACTTGGGGACTTGCAGCTTTGGTGAGGATGTCAGCGAGTTGTTCCTTGCTCTCGGTGTGACATGGTAGGACAACTCCAAGCTTGATTTGCTCTCGCACCTTATGACAGTCCACCTCAATATGTTTGGTCCTCTCATGAAACACTGAATTGGTTGCTATGTGAATGGCAGCTTCATTGTCACAATGCATGGTGATAGGACTTGTGATTTCCACTCCTAAATCCTTGAGGAGTGCTTTGAGCCACATTAGTTCAGTTGTGAGTTTGCGCATGGCCCTATACTCGGATTCGGCACTTGAAAGCGATACGACCTTTTGTTTCTTGCTCTTCCATGTGATCAGGTTGCCTCCAAGGAATGTGCAATAGCCAGTTGTGGAGCGACGGTCTCCACGGTCTCCAGCATAGTCAGCGTCGCAATATCCTACCAACTCGGTGTTCTTGTTGCGGCCCATCCAAATGCCTTGTCCCGGTGAGCCCTTGATGTATTTAAGGATTCGGTCGACCATGTTCCAATGATGGACAGTTGGATTGTTCATGTGCTGGCTCACCTGGTTCACAGCAAAGCAAATATCAGGCCGTGTTATAGTTAAATAGATTAACTTACCTACTAGGCGCCGGTAGCGACCAACGTCCTTGTATGGTGCCTGCTCAAGCTCCCCCTGTCCTCCGGCCTTGTAGTTCTCTTCAAGAGGTGATGCCACTGCCTTTGAACCTAATTTTCCTGTCTCATTTAACAAGTCAAGAGCATATTTTCTTTGTGATAGAAATAAACCTTCCTTTGATCTACATATTTCTATCCCAAGAAAATATTTCAACTCTCCAAGGTCCTTAATATCAAAGACTGATTTCAAGAAGGTTTTAGTGTTTTGAATACCTACCGAGTCACTCCCAGTGATGATGATATCATCAACATACACTAGGATGACTACTATACCTTTGGTGCTTGGTGAGGTAAATAGTGTGTGATCAGCCTCGGATTTGCGAAAGCCTTTGTCAAGGAGGATTGTGCTCAGCTTGTGGTACCACGCCCTTGGCGACTGCTTTAGTCCATAGATGGCTTTGTTGAGCTTGAGAACCTTCCCCGGACCAATGGTGTCTTCTAGGCCCGGTGGTGGCCGCATATACACTTCATCTTCGAGCTCGCCTTGTAGGAAGGCGTTCTTCACATCCATTTGCCATAGCTCCCAATCAAGATTTGTGGCAAGAGAGAGAACCACTCGAACAGTGTGAAGTTTGGCCACCGGAGCAAACGTATCAAGATAGTCCTCCCCATACGTTTGCGTGAATCCCCGGGCTACAAGGCGTGCCTTATACCGTTCTATCTCCCCATTGCTCTTATATTTGATTGTGAAGATATACCGAGATGTGACAGCCTTCTTGCCCTTGGGTAAGTCAGCCTCGTCCCATGTGTGATTTTGCACCATGGCCGTATTCTCGGCGTCCACCGCATCTCTCCATACCTTGTGCTGCTTAGCCTCATCATAGGTCTTGGGGATCCAATGCTCATCAATATGGCCAAGAAACACTTGATGCTCTATCGGAAAATGAGCTAAGGTGCACACGGCCTGAATCGGATGAGCAACGGCCATGTTGTTGTAGTACACACGGGTGTTCTTCCAATGACTAGGAGGATACTTGATACGTTGGCTGCGCCTAAGAGGAACTACAGCCCCAGCTTCGGAGTTGGCCCGTCCCGGAGTTATGATTTCCTCAAGCTGTTCGGCCGACTCCTCGGTTGTTTCGGCCGTGATGTCCGCGGGTGACTCCTCAGGCTGCTCAGTATGGTCATCGGCATGTATATCAGGATCAGGCTCAGTGAATGGCTCAGATTGTTCTGGTGATGTTGGTCTGGCTGACTCGGTAGAGATCCTATCATTTTCAAGACCTAGCCGCTCAAGAATTACTCGGAGGTTGCGCGTCCGATCAGATGGAGAGTCGGAGAGATTACGGAGCTCATCCCAATTCTTCTCGTCATAAAAGCCGTGTGTCTCCATGAACTTGACATCACGAGATACTAGAATTCTCCTTGTTGTAGGTTCATAGCACTTATACCCCTTTTGTGTAGTAGAATAGCCAAGAAACATAGCCTTTGTACTCTTTGCATCAAGCTTGTCTCTTAGCTCACCTGGTCGCAAAACATAGCACACACAACCAAACACTCGTAAGTGATCAAATGTAGGTTTGTCATTAGTTAATACCTCAAATGGAGACACATCCTTTAGAATTTTTGTTGGTGTGCGGTTAATAAGATAACAAGCGGCTAGCACAGCATCTCCCCAAAACCTCTTTGGAACCCTTGTGTGAAACATCATAGACCTTGCTACCTCCATCAGATGCCTATTCTTCCTCTCAGCCACTCCATTTTGTTGTGGTGTGTAAGGACAACTAGTTTGGTGAAGAATTCCATGTTTGGCTAGATATTGCTTAAAGGCATGGCTTGTGTACTCTCCACCATTATCTGATCTCAAAATTTTAATCTTGGCATGAAAGTGGTTAGTGACATAATTTTGAAAATTAGTAAAGGCCTCAAGAACTCTATCCTTAGAGGGAAGCAAAGTTATCCAAGTATATTTTGATTTTTCATCAATAAAAGTCACAAAATATTTTTGATTATCTCTAGATAAGCAAGGAGATGTCCAAACATCAGAATGAATTAAATCAAAACATTTTTCATAAATAGTAATAGATTTAGGAAAAACAGCCTTGCAATGTTTACCAAGAATACAAGCCTCACACTCATCATTTTGAAAAGAAACATTAGGAAATATTAAAGATAAAGCTCTTGTGTGAGGGTGTCCTAGCCTAGCATGTAAAATAGAATCACTAGGTTTCATAATAACTGAATTAAAACAAGATACATTAGAAGATAAGTTCAAGTCCTCAAGCACATAGAGGTCATCCTTGGATCCTCCTTGACCAAGAACCTTACTTGTCTCAATATCCTGAAAATGAACATTGTTAGGACCAAATATAGCATAACAATTTAAATCAGTAGTGGCTCTCTTAACTGATAGCAAGTTAGAAGTAAAGTTTGGCATATAAAATGCCTTAGTCTCCTTATCAAATAGTTTCAAGTTCCCAATGCCTTTAACTGGTACTTTCTCACCATTTGCTATTATCACATTACCATTAGCAGGTTTAATATCACTAATTAGCCTAGAATCACTAATCATGTGATGGGATGCACCAGAATCAACTATGAGGGGTTTAATTTTGTTTGAGGCAAGAAACGCCTTACCGGTGGCCTCTTTGATGGCTTTGATGAGCGCATCAAGGTCGGACCGCCTTACCAGCTCGGACGATGCTGCAGCAAGAGCAGTTCCACTGGTCACTTGTTGAGGTTGCTCAGAGATTGATGACCCCCCCATGGCTACTGCTTGATGAGCTCTCGGTGGTCCTCCGCGGTTTGGTCGTCCACCTCGGATGGTACCCGGCGGTGGTGCTAGATGAGGGTGTAGAATCCAGCAGCGGCTCTTGAAGTGACCAAGCTTCTTACAATGCTCACAAAATGGCGGGTTGTTCTTGTCCTCCGGCTTGTAGTAGCCCTTGTTTGCTGATGCCGTCTCAGCTTTGTTAGCGGTCACAAGTTCTCCCTTGCCGCCAAACAATCCCATGGAGCCATGCTCCTTTTGAATTTGGTTACAGACATCATCAAGGCTAGGGAGCTTGTCCGACCGTAGAATATGCTTGATAAGGTCATTGTAGGAGGGGTTCAAGGTCAAGAGAAGGCCGAACACCTTATCTTGTTCACGCCTCTCATTCAGAATGGCCGGATCTATAGTCGCCGGCCGGAGCATCTCTAGTTCAGCCCAAAGGGACCTAAACTTCCCAAAGTGCTTGGTGAACTCCATGTCTTCTTGGTTGAGGTTGTTGATGGCCCTCTTAATCTCAAAAATTCGGTTTACATTTGTAACATTCCCAAAAACATTCTTGAGAGTGTCCCACAAGTCTTTTGCTGTCTCGCAATAAGAGTAAGCTTCAAGTATAGGTGCATCTAGGGAGTTTTGAATGATAGCTAGGACTCCCTGATCTTCTTGAAACCACTTGTTCTTCTCATCGACAAGATCCTTGCCGTCTTTGGTGGTCTCGCCACTAGGAGCTTCGCTCGTCTCAACATGGGACCAAAGTCCTCGGCCGCATAGGGCTGTCTTTGTGGTTCTAGCCCACAGTAAGTAATTCTCTCCCTTGAGAGTAACTGGAACAATGAGAGTTTTGGTAGTTTCCATGGAAAAAGATGAAGAGACCGTTGGTTAAAGCTATTGTCCAACGGTTAAAGAAAGAAGATTCAAGAACAAGAAATTTCAAGAACAAGAAAGAGAATGCGGAAGGGAGTGATGGAGATTTGAGGCAAGAACAGAATCAAATCTGCTCTGATACCATGTTAGAATTTAGAGAGTGAGCTGCAAGATACACTCTACTCCAATATAAACTCACAAGAACACTTAAAGCGGAATTTGTGTGTTCATGTGTAAAGCCTTTAAGATACAACTCAATGAGAGTGTTCTTAAGGTAAAGAAGGAGTTATACACGCCAATATAAGCTGTGTATACTCAAGAATAAGTATGAGAGGCAACAGCACTCTCACACCAAAGATAACCCAATAACCCTTTAGAGTAGTTTAGAGAATAGTGAAGAGTATAGAATGAAAGAAAGGTAGAGACCAAGCATTGCCAAAGCTTGGTCTCTCCATGAGAGTATAGAGACTAGAATCTACCCATTTGAATGTATAAGAAACGATTTTGGTAAAGGGAAAAAACCCCCCATTGGAGAGCTTTCCTTAGTGGATTGGGCTTATGAGATACGAGATGGCTTGGTCAGCCCATAGGTTGTCGATCGTACGGACGTCCGTACGGTTGTACGGACGGTGGTGGCCAAGGTGGTGTGCCAAACTCATACTTCTCTCTCTAACGGTCATATAACATTTTGTACTCATATATTACATTGCATACACTCTCATATGTAACAATACATCACAATATTATCTAAAAGAAGAGAATCCGATTTCCCCTCTCTACTTGTGTTCTTGTTCATATTCACAATGTAGATTGTTTAGGTGATTAGCGGTTAGGGGCTGCCCTTAAGGCAGCCTATTCTCTTCTCAAATCCACCTAAACTCTTCTTATTTACTGCTTTACTTAGCCTAGATTACTGATTCTTAATCCTCCTTCTCCTAAGTACACAAACTCTAAGTGTTGTGATACTAGAAGAGGATAAGTCTCAAACTAGTGCTTCTCCTAGTTAGGATCCGCTTACTCTCTAGTATTTGGGTTCTATCTAGCTTGTTTATGGGGAGTTCATCACAAGTTGATGTTCTCTCCTCCCCCTTGAGAATGAGTTAGTTTGTTGTGGGTAAAGGGGGATTCATTCACCAAGTGTTTGTCTACCCTCTCTTGTGAGCTTTGTCTCATAAATCCCAACAGAAAACATTGCTTAGAAGCTGTAAACAGCTATTTTAGTGTTTATGGGGTTAAAATGTGTCTTAATCCAATGCAACTAACTAATTATAAGAGTTTGAGATAGATGTGGAGAGTTTAAAAGCCACTTATACCCATTTTGTCCCAAAACAGGCTAACACCAAGAAAACATTGCTTAGAAGCTGTAAACAGCTATGTTAGTGTTTATGGGGTTAAATGTGTCTTAATCCAATGCAACTTACCAAGTATAAGAGTTTGAGATAGATGTGAAGAATTTAAAAGCCACTTATACCCATTTTGTCCCAAAACAGGCTAAAACCAAGAAAACATTGCTTAGAAGCTGTAAACAGCTATGTTAGTGTTTCTAGGGTTAAAATGTGTCTTAATCCAATGCAACTTACTAAGTATAAGAGTTTGAGATAGATGTGAAGAGTTTAAAAGCCACTTATACCCATTTTGTCCCAAAACAGGCTAAAACCAAGAAAACATTGCTTAGAAGCTGTAAACAGCTATGTTAGTGTTTCTAGGGTTAAAATGTGTCTTAATCCAATGGAACTAACTAATTATAAGACTTTGAGATAGATGTGGAGAGTTTAAAAGCCACTTATACTCATTTTGTCCCAAAACAGGCTAAAACCAAGAAAACATTGCTTAGAGGCTGTAAACAGCTATGTTAGTGTTTATGGGGTTAAAATGTGTCTTAATCCAATTGAAATAACTAATTATTAGACTTTGAGATAGATGTGGAGAGTTTAAAAGCCACTTATACCCATTTTGTCCCAAAATAGGCTAACACCAAGAAAACATTGCTTAGAAGCTGTAAACAGCTATGTTAGTGTTTATGGGGTTAAAATGTGTCTTAATCCAATGCAACTAACTAAGTATAAGAGTTTGAGATAGATGTGAAGAGTTTAAAAGCCACTTATACCCATTTTGTCCCAAAACAGGCTAAAACCAATAAAACATTGCGTAGAAGCTGTAGACAGCTATGCTAGTGTTTATGGGGTTAAAATGTGTCTTAAGCCAATGCAACTAACTAATTATAAGACTTTGAGATAGATGTGGAGAGTTTAAAAGCCACTTATACTCATTTTGTCCCAAAACAGGCTAAAACCAAGAAAACATTGCTTAGAAGCTGTAAACAGCTATGTTAGTGTTTATGGGGTTAAAATGTGTCTTAATCCAATGGAACTAACTAATTATTAGACTTTGAGATAGATGTGGAGAGTTTAAAAGCCACTTATACTCATTTTGTCCCGAAACAGGCTAAAACCAAGAAAACATTGCTTAGAAGCTTTAAACAGCTATGTTAGTGTTTATGGGATTAAAATGTGTCTTAATCCAATGGAACTAACTAATTATTAGACTTTGAGATAGATGTGGAGAGTTTAAAAGCCACTTATACCCATTTTGTCCCAAAACAGGCTAACACCAAGAAAACATTGCTTAGAAGCTGTAAACAGCTATGTTAGTGTTTATGGGGTTAAATGTGTCTTAATCCAATGCAACTTACTAAGTATAAGAGTTTGAGATAGATGTGAAGAGTTTAAAAGCCACTTATACCCATTTTGTCCCAAAACAGGCTAAAACCAAGAAAACATTGCTTAGAAGCTGTAAACAGCTATGTTAGTGTTTATGGGGTTAACATGTGTTTTAATCCAATGCAACTAACTAATTATAAGAGTTTAAGATAGATGTGGAGAGTTTAAAAGCCACTTATACCCATTTTGTCCCAAAACAGGCTAAAACCAAGAAAACATTGCTTAGAAGCTGTAAACAGCTATGTTAGTGTTTATGGGGTTAAAATGTGTCTTAATCCAATGGAACTAACTAATTATTAGACTTTGAGATAGATGTGGAGAGTTTAAAAGCCACTTATACTCATTTTGTCCCAAAACAGGCTAAAACCAAGAAAACATTGCTTAGAAGCTTTAAACAGCTATGTTAGTGTTTATGGGGTTAAAATGTGTCTTAATCCAATGGAACTAACTAATTATTAGACTTTGAGATAGATGTGGAGAGTTTAAAAGCCACTTATACCCATTTTGTCCCAAAACAGGCTAACACCAAGAAAACATTGCTTAGAAGCTGTAAACAGCTATGTTAATGTTTATGGGGTTAAATGTGTCTTAATCCAATGCAACTTACTAAGTATAAGAGTTTGAGATAGATGTGAAGACTTTAAAACCCACTTATACCCATTTTGTCCCAAAACAGGCTAAAACCAAGAAAACATTGCTTAGAAGCTGTAAACAGCTATGTTAGTGTTTATGGGGTTAAAATGTGTTTTAATCCAATGCAACTAACTAATTATAAGAGTTTAAGATAGATGTGGAGAGTTTAAAAGCCACTTATACCCATTTTGTCCCAAAACAGGCTAACACCAAGAAAACATTGCTTAGAAGCTGTAAACAGCTATGTTAGTGTTTATAGGGTTAAAATGTGTCTTAATCCAATGCAACTAACTAATTATAAGAGTTTGAGATAGATGTGGAGAGTTTAAAAGCCACTTATACCCATTTTGTCCCAAAACAGGCTAACACCAAGAAAACATTGCTTAGAAGCTGTAAACAGCTATGTTAGTGTTTATGGGGTTAAAATGTGTCTTAATCCAATGCAACTAACTAATTATAAGAGATTGAGATAGATGTGGAGAGTTTAAAAGCCACTTATACCCATTTTGTCCCAAAACAAGCTAAAACCAAGAAGACATTGCTTAAAAGCACTAAACAGCTATGTTAGTGTTTCTGGGATTAAAATGTGCCTTAATCCAATGCAACTAACTAATTATAAGAGTTTGAGGTAGATGTGGAGAGTTTAAAAGCCACTTATACCCATTTTGTCCCAAAACAGGCTAACACCAAGAAAACATTGCTTAGAAGCTGTAAACAGCTATGTTAGTGTTTATGGGGTTAAATGTGTCTTAATCCAATGCAACTTACTAAGTATAAGAGTTTGAGATAG
Organism: Camelina sativa; assembly: GCF_030686135.1. Lineage (NCBI taxonomy): Eukaryota > Viridiplantae > Streptophyta > Magnoliopsida > Brassicales > Brassicaceae > Camelina > Camelina sativa. The sequence continues at coordinate 24,526,820 of NC_141899.1, read as the reverse complement.
ATGTGAAGAGTTTAAAAGCCACTTATACCCATTTTGTCCCAAAACAGGCTAAAACCAAGAAAACATTGCTTAGAAGCTGTAAACAGCTATGTTAGTGTTTCTAGGGTTAAAATGTGTCTTAATCCAATGGAACTAACTAATTATAAGACTTTGAGATAGATGTGGAGAGTTTAAAAGCCACTTATACCCATTTTGTCCCAAAACAGGCTAAAACCAAGAAAACATTGCTTAGAAGCTGTAAACAGCTATGTTAGTGTTTATGGGGTTAAAATGTGTTTTAATCCAATGCAACTAACTAATTATAAGAGTTTAAGATAGATGTGGAGAGTTTAAAAGCCACTTATACCCATTTTGTCCCAAAACAGGCTAAAACCAAGAAAACATTGCTTAGAAGCTGTAAACAGCTATGTTAGTGTTTATGGGGTTAAAATGTGTCTTAATCCAATGCAACTAACTAATTATAAGAGTTTGAGATAGATGTGGAGAGTTTAAAAGCCACTTATACCCATTTTGTCCCAAAACAGGCTAACACCAAGAAAACATTGCTTAGAAGCTGTAAACAGCTATGTTAGTGTTTATGGGGTTAAATGTGTCTTAATCCAATGCAACTTACCAAGTATAAGAGTTTGAGATAGATGTGAAGAGTTTAAAAGCCACTTATACCCATTTTGTCCCAAAACAGGCTAAAACCAAGAAAACATTGCTTAGAAGCTGTAAACAGCTATGTTAGTGTTTCTAGGGTTAAAATGTGTCTTAATCCAATGCAACTTACTAAGTATAAGAGTTTGAGATAGATGTGAAGAGTTTAAAAGCCACTTATACCCATTTTGTCCCAAAACAGGCTAAAACCAAGAAAACATTGCTTAGAAGCTGTAAACAGCTATGTTAGTGTTTCTAGGGTTAAAATGTGTCTTAATCCAATGGAACTAACTAATTATAAGACTTTGAGATAGATGTGGAGAGTTTAAAAGCCACTTATACTCATTTTGTCCCAAAACAGGCTAAAACCAAGAAAACATTGCTTAGAAGCTGTAAACAGCTATGTTAGTGTTTATGGGGTTAAAATGTGTCTTAATCCAATTGAAATAACTAATTATTAGACTTTGAGATAGATGTGGAGAGTTTAAAAGCCACTTATACCCATTTTGTCCCAAAATAGGCTAACACCAAGAAAACATTGCTTAGAAGCTGTAAACAGCTATGTTAGTGTTTATGGGGTTAAAATGTGTCTTAATCCAATGCAACTAACTAAGTATAAGAGTTTGAGATAGATGTGAAGAGTTTAAAAGCCACTTATACCCATTTTGTCCCAAAACAGGCTAAAACCAATAAAACATTGCTTAGAAGCTGTAGACAGCTATGCTAGTGTTTATGGGGTTAAAATGTGTCTTAAGCCAATGCAACTAACTAATTATAAGACTTTGAGATAGATGTGGAGAGTTTAAAAGCCACTTATACCCATTTTGTCCCAAAACAGGCTAAAACAAAGAAAACATTGCTTAGAAGCTGTAAACAGCTATGTTAGTGTTTATGGGGTTAAAATGTGTCTTAATCCAATGGAACTAACTAATTATTAGACTTTGAGATAGATGTGGAGAGTTTAAAAGCCACTTATACTCATTTTGTCCCAAAACAGGCTAAAACCAAGAAAACATTGCTTAGAAGCTGTAAACAGCTATGTTAGTGTTTATGGGGTTAAAATGTGTCTTAATCCAATTGAAATAACTAATTATTTGACTTTGAGATAGATGTGGAGAGTTTAAAAGCCACTTATACCCATTTTGTCCCAAAACAGGCTAACACCAAGAAAACATTGCTTAGAAGCTGTAAACAGCTATGTTAGTGTTTATGGGGTTAAATGTGTCTTAATCCAATGCAACTTACCAAGTATAAGAGTTTGAGATAGATGTGAAGAGTTTAAAAGCCACTTATACCCATTTTGTCCCAAAACAGGCTAAAACAAGGAAAACATTGCTTAGAAGCTGTAAACAGCTATGTTAGTGTTTCTAGGGTTAAAATGTGTCTTAATCCAATACAACTAACTAATTATAAGAGTTTGAGATAGATGTGGAGAGTTTAAAAGCCACTTATTCCCATTTTGTCCCAATAGAGGCTAAAACCAAGAAAACATTGCTTAGTAGCTGTAAATGTTGGGATTTATGAGACAAAGCTCACAAGAGAGGGTAGACAAACACTTGGTGAATGAATCCCCCTTTACCCACAACAAACTAACTCATTCTCAAGGGGGAGGAGAGAACATCAACTTGTGATGAACTCCCCATAAACAAGGCTTAGTAAAGAGTAAATAAGAAGACTTTAGGTGAGATTTGGGAAGAGAATAGGCTGCCTTAAGGGCAGCCTCTAACCGTTTACCCCTAGGCTCTCTACATTGCTAATAAGAACATAAACACTTGTGTAGAGAGGAGAAGATATTGAACCGGATGAAGAAGTCACACACCCGGGAGTTCACTCGCCACTCTCCATCAAGAAAGGAATGTGCAAAGTCCGGGTCAAGTTATCAAGACCACACAGCGTGTGCATAATCCGGGTCATAAGTTATCAAGATCAAGATGTGCTAAACCGATGTTAAACTACCGAAGAAGAATGTGCAAACTTCGGGTTAGTCTTGAAGATGAAGTTGTGCAAATGTAGGGTCAAGATGTTGATAAATATGTACAAACCTAGGGCCAATGAATGGAGTGAAGAAGGCCCTAGGATTCAAATAGAGTTTGGGCGGCAAAAAGTGGTCCCATGTGAGTTTGGAGTCAATGCAAGTTACAAGGAGGCACATGGGACCTAAAGATCCGTTTAGGAGGTGTCCCTATCACTCTTGGTCGTCCAACAACATTCAAAGATCACAAGTTGCTATTAGAGAAAGAAGGAACAAGTGGGAGAGTCACATGTTGGCTTAAGAGGTCACTTTGGAGCTGTCACTATCCACACACTTGGGACTAGCTTCCCTCTCTCTTCATGTCACTTTCTACACACTCAAATGTATATATGTGTATGTATATGTGGCCGTTGCACTTAGGTTTAGAAGGGAGACATATATCCCATTCACTCCTTGTATAAATAAGTAACACATATCATTAATAAAGATAAGCTCTCCAATGGGGGGTTTTTTCCCTTTACCAAAATCGTTTCTTATACATTCAAATGGGTAGATTCTAGTCTCTATACTCTCATGGAGAGACCAAGCTTTGGCAATGCTTGGTCTCTACCTTTCTTTCATTCTATACTCTTCACTATTCTCTAAACTACTCTAAAGGGTTATTGGGTTATCTTTGGTGTGAGAGTGCTGTTGCCTCTCATACTTATTCTTGAGTATACACAGCTTATATTGGCGTGTATAACTCCTTCTTTACCTTAAGAACACTCTCATTGAGTTGTATCTTAAAGGCTTTACACATGAACACACAAATTCCGCTTTAAGTGTTCTTGTGAGTTTATATTGGAGTAGAGTGTATCTTGCAGCTCACTCTCTAAATTCTAACATGGTATCAGAGCAGGCTCAAGATCTGAGCTGCTAGTATTCAATTATGCAAAAAGAAGCCACAAAGATGGCGTTTTGAAGCTGTTCTTGGAGCCATTGGAGTAGATACTCTATATGGAGGTTATCAAGGCAGTTTGAAGTTTCAGTTTGGAGTAGCCATGAAATCCACAAGGGAGAACTGTGAATCTACTTGTTGGAGGTTTATGGCGTCTTGAAGTCAGTCCTTAAAGGGGAGCTGCTTCAATTCCTTTGCTCATTCTGTTTACTAAACACTAAACACTCAAACACTCAAACACTCATACACTCTTGGTTACTAAATCTTTCACTCTTGGTTACTAAACTCTCATTCTTGGTTACTAATTCTCTCACTCTTGGATACTAAAACTCTCATTCTGGTTACTAAACTCTCGTTCTGGTTACAAACACTTTCGGTCACTAAGTTACAAGTTCTGGTTACTCTATTCTCGGCAACAAGCAAAATCTCTGCCGAAACGTCTCAAAGATCGACTCGTACGAAAGCCTTCCACTGCGATTCAGCTTCCGCGTTGTTCACAAAAGTTCTAGACGAGAGAGTCGTCTTTCCAGTGGAAGTGAAATCATATCAATCCGAGCAACCTTTAAAAAGTTATGCCCGATTCAGTGGGCATACATCATTTCGGCGCATCATCAATGCTTGGAGTTAGAACCAATGGCCATCAAGCTTCAGAGACCGCAGACAACCCCAACCACAGTAATTAGCCGGATGAATTGAACATGGCAGTCCAAAGAGGCTGACCGGAGGAAGCAGACCGGAGTTGACTATGGTGGAAGATCTAGTGGAGAGGAAAGCTGGTGGAAGGTGATGAATCAGCTCCAAAGCATGTGTGGTAGTGTCAAAGTTGTTAAGAGCTGATTGAATGTGCACTAGTTGAGATCTTCTAGGCACAAGGTTTCAAGACTCAAGACTCAAGACATGGCCCAAGCCATGACCAAGTCAAGAGAGTGGTCCCAAAGATGATTCAAACCACATCTCTACTTTAAAAGGCTACCCTCTAAACTCTATTTTTTAATTTATTTAAATTCATCTTAATTCAAGTTTTAAAAATTTTGAATTTTAAGTTTGAATTTATTTAATTATATATATTTATCTAAAAAAATATTTTAAATTCGTTTTTAAAAATATTTTTAAAAATATTTTAAATTCGTTTTTTTTTTTTTTTTTTAAATATTGTTCTTAAAATAAATATAGTATTTTTCATTACCTTAGTTATCTTAATTCTTCATTTGGTCTCTCAAGTTTTGTCAAGTGTTTTCTTAATACCCCACAACATGTACTTTAAATTTTTTCTTTAAATCTTATGATGAAGGATTAAAGGAGAGGAGACATGTGTGAACACTCTAATGAGAAACACAAGATAAAGCAAAGGGATCCATAAGAAGAGAAATCAAGTCATCAAGGACTACAAGGAATGTAAACACTTAGAGGGAGGAGCCAATTTTTTTTTATGAAGTGTGTGGAGCTGTGGAGAAGCTCTAAAGATACTACAAAGAAGCTCCAAAACGTTTGGTGCTTATTTATGAGCAGTAAAGAAGTGACAAGAAGGGTGTGGACAAACCTTCATGATTGGTTCTCGACACATACGGAGGTCTTCCACTCTTTTCCAACTTCCGCGCTCTTCACAAAAATTGTAGACAAATGAGTTGTCTGTCCACCGGAGGTGAGATCATTCCAATCGGAGCAACCGTTAGCGAGTTATGCTCGATTAAGTGGACGTATATCAGTCTGGCGCGACTGAGAAGAAGCACTCGACCATTGAAATCAGTATAGGGTCGAGTGGCCATTGAATGGACACGAACAAAGCTTCAAAAGAAGCTACATTGACGTGCTTACTGGACTGGTTGGTCCATTGTTTGAGCTGAAGTAGGATTTACACAAACCTTCAAGATTGGCTTTCATTCACCATTCAAGTCAATCTTGAGGGGGAGGAAGGTGTAAAATTCCCTCATGGAGCTATAGAAGCAGTTTGAAGATAAAGATAATTGGGATCAAGATGTCATCAAACAAGAGAACCCATGGGGCAGAAACTCAAGTGGTGGTGCAAAGAATGTCTCAACCAACACATTTCAACAAAGAAGAACAAAGGCTATCTCTAAACCCTTAACTCTTTCAATATAATTAATTCATTAATCACATTTGAATCAGATTAGTCATGCATTTAGTGAATTTGTCATGCTTAGAATCTGAATTTAGAGAACAAATATTAGGTTGTGGTTTTAGAGAATTGCCTTGTGTTAAAACAGATTATTAATATTTAATTTGTCATTTTAAAAATTGACCTTAGGAATTAAATTCATGGTTAAAATCTGAAGTTTATCTTGTTGAATTATGAGATTATAAACTGAATATTAAACCGGATTTAGCATTATTTAAAATTGAATTTGCATGATTTAAAATCTGAGTTTTAGCTATATATTAAAATGAATTTAGACTTAGTAAATGCTAGCTTTTTCCAATTTATTCTCTCATGTCTCAATCTAAGCTTAATATTATTCTTATGGCAATTATACTTAAGAATCTCTTTATATCTTTTGTTGAAGGTGTAAAAGAAACAAAGCCATTTGTAAGATAGATGAGAAGAAGAGGTTCACTTGGATAATGGAGCAATGGTGTGTGAGAGAAAGAAGCAAGAAGCCAAAGACATCCCACATTCAAACCAAGGCCAAAGCTACACAATTCAACCATGAAGGCTATACTCTTTTTCCCTTGGCAAAGTTTTATCCCAAGTGGTTTTCTTTGCTAAGGTTTTTAATGAGGTAGTTCTTTGTGTGTTGCAAGCTTGGTCTTTGGTCCCCACCGCCCAAGCTTGAGGGGGAGTATTAGAGAGGAAGATCCAATGAGAATGTTGAAGTTCAAAGAAGGCTCATGAAGCTTCAAGCTTAACCTCCGATCTCTCTACACTTAAGCTTGAGGGGGAGTATTGAACCGGATGAAGAAGTCACACACCCGGGAGTTCACTCGCCACTCTCCATCAAGAAAGGAATGTGCAAAGTCCGGGTCAAGTTATCAAGACCACACAGCGTGTGCATAATCCGGGTCATAAGTTATCAAGATCAAGATGTGCTAAACCGATGTTAAACTACCGAAGAAGAATGTGCAAACTTCGGGTTAGTCTTGAAGATGAAGTTGTGCAAATGTAGGGTCAAGATGTTGATAAATATGTACAAACCTAGGGCCAATGAATGGAGTGAAGAAGGCCCTAGGATTCAAATAGAGTTTGGGCGGCAAAAAGTGGTCCCATGTGAGTTTGGAGTCAATGCAAGTTACAAGGAGGCACATGGGACCTAAAGATCCGTTTAGGAGGTGTCCCTATCACTCTTGGTCGTCCAACAACATTCAAAGATCACAAGTTGCTATTAGAGAAAGAAGGAACAAGTGGGAGAGTCACATGTTGGCTTAAGAGGTCACTTTGGAGCTGTCACTATCCACACACTTGGGACTAGCTTCCCTCTCTCTTCATGTCACTTTCTACACACTCAAATGTATATATGTGTATGTATATGTGGCCGTTGCACTTAGGTTTAGAAGGGAGACATATATCCCATTCACTCCTTGTATAAATAAGTAACACATATCATTAATAAAGATAAGCTCTCCAATGGGGGGTTTTTTCCCTTTACCAAAATCGTTTCTTATACATTCAAATGGGTAGATTCTAGTCTCTATACTCTCATGGAGAGACCAAGCTTTGGCAATGCTTGGTCTCTACCTTTCTTTCATTCTATACTCTTCACTATTCTCTAAACTACTCTAAAGGGTTATTGGGTTATCTTTGGTGTGAGAGTGCTGTTGCCTCTCATACTTATTCTTGAGTATACACAGCTTATATTGGCGTGTATAACTCCTTCTTTACCTTAAGAACACTCTCATTGAGTTGTATCTTAAAGGCTTTACACATGAACACACAAATTCCGCTTTAAGTGTTCTTGTGAGTTTATATTGGAGTAGAGTGTATCTTGCAGCTCACTCTCTAAATTCTAACAGAAGATGGGAAACGGATTCTCTTAGTATTAGATAATGTTGTGATATATTACATATGAGAGAATTACAGCTTAATATAGAGAAAACAAAGGCATAGAGCCGTTAGGCACACAAGGGATTCAAAGGAGAGATGAAAGGGACAGCTCCTTGTCTTTGGTTGACTCGCTATGCTTCCCAACCAAAGCCACACGTGATTTCCTTCCCTTCCATGCCTTGTGACCGTTAGATCTCCTTCCCTTATGGCCATTGGATCCTTCTTCCCTTCCTTGTGAGATATTTCCTTCTTCTTGGGCTTCTTCTTCTTATAAGGCCTTTGTTCTTCTTATATTGCACTTATGGCCTTGCTGACCACTCTCCTTGCTCTCACGGCCCACATGGCCTTATTGGCCACTCTTATTGTGCTCACGGCCTTACTGGCCGCTCCCACACCACTCATGGCCTTACCGGCCACACTTCTTGTACTAGCAGCCTTACCGGCCACTCTCTTCTTCCTTGTGCAGCTCGGCCTCACCGGCCTCACTCTCTCTTCTCCTTCATATATACTAATAGTACGGACGGGCCTGTACGGACGGGCCTGTACGGACGGGCCTGTACGGACGGGCCTGTACGGACGGGCCTGCTCTTCAATGTGTTCACGGCCTAACTGGCCGCTCTCCGGACATGGGTCCGTTCACGGACACGGTACATGGTACCGGACACGGTACATGGTCGCTCACGGACACGGACATGGCCTTACCGGCCTTTACATGGCCTTTCCGGCCTTTCTTCTCTTCTTCCAAGGTTCGGCCTTACCGGCCTCTCCTCTCTCCTCCTTGGTACATTCTAATACTCCCCCGCACGCTTGATCGGTGGGACACCATGGGGACCAAAGATCAAGGGTGGACTAGTGTCATCTACCTCATTAAAAACCTCAACAAAGAAAACCTCTTGGGATAAAACTTTGTTAAGGGAAAAAGAGTATAGACTCCACTATCCATGATGTCCCTTGACCTTGGTTTGCAAAGAACTAGCTCCCTTCTCTTCATGATTTGAACCGCTCCTACTCCTTAGCCCACCTTGCCTTTAGCACATTCCTTATGATCTCCATCCTTGCGCCTTTAGAATTTCTTTGAGGCTCTCATAGTCTCCTTTACCCCTTAAACAAGTGATAAAGAAGAAAAGAATAAGTGTTTGCTATGAGGAATATCAAAGAAAATTTCTAAAAGTGTGACCATTTAAGAGAACATATTAAAGACTAAAGACTAGTAATGAAACTAAGGTAATGAATTTATGAATTAAAATAGAGAAGAGTTTAGAGCACAGCCTTTATGGTGTTTTGATGGATAGGAGGGAGAGAGTTGATCACTGTTGCGGTTTGGAATTCCTCCTTGAGACCGCTCCTACTCTAACCATGGTTTTTAAACCTGGTCAGTTTTATTTGTCAGACTGACACATGCCCACTGAATCGGACATAACTTTCGAACGGCTGCTCGGATTGGTATGATTCCACTTCCACTGGCAAGATGACTCTGTGGTCTCGAACTTTAATGAAGAACGCGGAAGCCGAATCGCAGTGGAAGGGTTTCGTCCGAGTCGATCTTTGAGACGCTTCGGCTGAGCTTTAAGTAAAGACTTTTGCTTGTGGCCGAGCAGAATCTGTGAGGTACGGTCTGAAGTCACTTGATCTCCCCCGTAACCTTTACTTGATGATGGGCTGAAACCTCATCACCTCAGTTGAAGCCTTGTGCATCACCGTTCTTGTGCACATCCAATCAACAGTTGAAACCTTGTGCATCACCTTTCCTAAAGACCATTGTGCACATCCGATCAACAACTTGGCACTAATACACATGTCCTTGGGCTGATTCATCACCTTCCACCAGCTCTCTCCACTAGAACTTCCTCCATAGCTTTATCTCTCTCGGTCAGCCTTAAATAGACCACCTCGCTCAAAAGAGTCTTCTGCTCTCCTCGGATGAGTCTAACCGCCGGAGTTTAATACCCAAAGCTTTATCTCTCTCGGTCAGCTTAATAGGTTACCTCGCTCAAAAGAGTCTTCTGCTCTCCTCGGGTAAACCTGACCGCCGGAGTTTATTACTATGGTGGTGAAACGTGTGGTCTAAGAAGCTTGATGGCCATTGGTTCTAACTCCAAGCATTGTGCTGCGCCTTCTCATGGCTTCTTTGTAGCCTTCAACCTCGCCACTTCTTCTTGAGATAGCAAGTGAGCTCCACACAATCTTCAAGTTTGAAACTGAAACCAAAATTTAATGGGACAGATTCTAAACAAGAGATTGTTAGGGGTTAGAGTATAGAGTGTAGAGTAGAGTATAGAGTGTAAATGGAGAATAAGTAACCAAAGAGAGTATAATAGAGTATATATATAAGAGAATGGGGGGTAGTATAAGATGAGTGGAGAGTAGAATAGAGAATTTGCTCAAGAGTTCTTATGGACAGAGTTATACTCTGTTTTCTTGAGTTTGCAGAAGCTTTGACAGCCAAGAGCATCCAACATTCAACAAGACTTTGGTGCTTTAATGGCTGAAACACATGGACCGTTTGGAAAATTAATTTCTCCAACGGTTTGGACCTAACTCATGGTAGAATCACTTAAACAAAGTGTTCTCCAAGATCTTAAGGCTTTAGATCCACGAAAATAACATATAGAAGATGTTTTTCGTGGTCCCAAGCAAAGAAGAAACAACAAAAGCCTTTGGAACAACCTATTGTCCAACGGTTAAAAGAATGCATCTTTGAACAGCTTTAGTCTAGTTGACCAAGCGGACATGAGATGCGAAAATTAAGATCTCTCTCTTCTTCAAGCTTGGATCTGGACACACCATAGGGCCAGAAACAAAGCTTTCTCAACATTGAGAAGAAGAAGTAGCGATTTAGTAATTAAGCCTTTAAAGGAAATTTAACAAAAGCAAAATTAAACCTTTAGAGGAAAATTAACTAAATCCTAAGAGAGCTAAATCCTAAGAATTTCGTGGCTCATACAAGCACACAAGAACCGTGAATCCTCACCATGAACAACACAATTTGCTCAATGGTTCATCACTTCCCACACATCCCAAAATAAACAAAGCTATTACCAAATCGGTAAAGCTTAAGGATGGGGCTTGTAAAATCGATTTCTTTCCACACACTTGGTCTACAAATTCTAACAAGACAAGAGACCAAGCTTACTCAACAATGAGCTGCTAGAGAATCGATTTAATCAACAAAAGCAAAATTAAAGCTTTAAAGAAACTAAGCTAAGCGATTTAACACCTAAGCAAAGTCTAAAACTTTAACTAAGCTAACTCCTAAGAAAACGACTTTGAGAATGAGTTTAAATCACCAAGAACAGAACCTGCTCTGATACCATGTTGGGATTTATGAGACAAAGCTCACAAGAGAGGGTAGACAAACACTTGGTGAATGAATCCCCCTTTACCCACAACAAACTAACTCATTCTCAAGGGGGAGGAGAGAACATCAACTTGTGATGAACTCCCCATAAACAAGGCTTAGTAAAGAGTAAATAAGAAGACTTTAGGTGAGATTTGGGAAGAGAATAGGCTGCCTTAAGGGCAGCCTCTAACCGTTTACCCCTAGGCTCTCTACATTGCTAATAAGAACATAAACACTTGTGTAGAGAGGAGAAGATGGGAAACGGATTCTCTTAGTATTAGATAATGTTGTGATATATTACATATGAGAGAATTACAGCTTAATATAGAGAAAACAAAGGCATAGAGCCGTTAGGCACACAAGGGATTCAAAGGAGAGATGAAAGGGACAGCTCCTTGTCTTTGGTTGACTCGCTATGCTTCCCAACCAAAGCCACACGTGATTTCCTTCCCTTCCATGCCTTGTGACCGTTAGATCTCCTTCCCTTATGGCCATTGGATCCTTCTTCCCTTCCTTGTGAGATATTTCCTTCTTCTTGGGCTTCTTCTTCTTATAAGGCCTTTGTTCTTCTTATATTGCACTTATGGCCTTGCTGACCACTCTCCTTGCTCTCACGGCCCACATGGCCTTATTGGCCACTCTTATTGTGCTCACGGCCTTACTGGCCGCTCCCACACCACTCATGGCCTTACCGGCCACACTTCTTGTACTAGCAGCCTTACCGGCCACTCTCTTCTTCCTTGTGCAGCTCGGCCTCACCGGCCTCACTCTCTCTTCTCCTTCATATATACTAATAGTACGGACGGGCCTGTACGGACGGGCCTGTACGGACGGGCCTGTACGGACGGGCCTGTACGGACGGGCCTGCTCTTCAATGTGTTCACGGCCTAACTGGCCGCTCTCCGGACATGGGTCCGTTCACGGACACGGTACATGGTACCGGACACGGTACATGGTCGCTCACGGACACGGACATGGCCTTACCGGCCTTTACATGGCCTTTCCGGCCTTTCTTCTCTTCTTCCAAGGTTCGGCCTTACCGGCCTCTCCTCTCTCCTCCTTGGTACATTCTAATAGTAAATAGCTATGTTAGTGTTTCTGGGGTTAAAATGTGTCTTAATCCAATGCAACTAACTAAGTATAAGAGTTTGAGATAGATGTGGAGAGTTTAAAAGCCACTTATATCCATTTTGTCCCAAAACAGGCTAAAACCAAGAAGACATTGCTTAGAAGCACTAAACAGCTATGTTAGTGTTTCTGGGGTTAAAATGTGTCTTAATCCAATGCAACTGACTAGTTATACGAGTTTGAGATAGATGTGGAGAGTCTAAAAGCCACTTATACCCATTTTGTCCCAAAACAGGCTAAAACAAAGAAACAATTGCTTCGAAGCACTAAACAGCTTTGTTAGTGTTTCTGGAGTTAAAATGTGTCTTAATCCAATGCAACTAACTAAGTATAAGAGTTTGAGATAGATGTGAAGAGTTTAAAAGCCACTTATACCCATTTTGTCCCAAAACAGGCTAAAACCAAGAAAACATTGCTTAGAAGCTGTAAACAGCTATCTTAGTGTTTATGGGGTTAAAATGTGTCTTAATCCAATGCAACTAATTAAGTATAAGAGTTTGAGATAGATGTGGAGAGTTTAAAAGCCACTTATACCCATTTTGTCCCAAAACAGGCTAACACCAAGAAAACATTGCTTAGAAGCTGTAAACAGCAATGTTAGTGTTTATGGGGTTAAAATGTGTCTTAATCCAATGCAACTAACTAAGTATAAGAGTTTGAGATAGATGTGAAGAGTTTAAAAGCCACTTATACCCATTGTGTCCCAAAACAGGCTAAAACCGAGATGACATTGCTTAGAAGCACTAAACAGCTATGTTAGTGTTTATGGGGTTAAAATGTGTCTTAATCCAATGCAACTGACTAGTTATAAGAGGTTGAGATAGATGTGGAGAGTTTAAAAGCCACTTATACCCATTTTGTCCCAAAATAGGCTAAAACCAAGAAAACATTGCTTAGAAGCACTAAACAGCTTTGTTAGTGTTTCTGGGGTTAAAATGTGTCTTAATCCAATGCAACTAACTAAGTATAAGAGTTTGAGATAGATGTGGAGAGTTTAAAAGCCACTTATACCCATTTTGTCCCAAAACAGGCTAAAACCAAGAAAACATTGCTTAGAAGCTGTAAACAGCTATGTTAGTGTTTATGGGGTTAAAATGTGTCTTAATCCAATGCAACTAACTAATTATAAGAGTTTGAGATAGATGTGGAGAGTTTAAAAGCCACTTATACCCATTTGGTCCCATAACAGGCTAAAACCAAGAAAACATTGCTTAGAAGCTGTAAACAGCTATGTTAGTGTTTATGGGGTTAAAATGTGTCTTAATCCAATGCAACTAACTAATTATAAGACTTTGAGATAGATGTGGAGAGTTTAAAAGCCACTTATACTCATTTTGTCCCAAAACAGGCTAAAACCAAGAAAACATTGCTTAGAAGCTATAAACAGCTATGTTAGTGTTTATGGGGTTAAAATGTGTCTTAATCCAATGGAACTAACTAATTATTAGACTTTGAGATAGATGTGGAGAGTTTAAAAGCCACTTATACCCATTTTGTCCCAAAACAGGCTAACACCAAGAAAACATTGCTTAGAAGCTGTATACAGCTATGTTAGTGTTTATGGGGTTAAAATGTGTCTTAATCCAATGCAACTAACTAAGTATAAGAGTTTGAGATAGATGTGAAGAGTTTAAAAGCCACTTATACCCATTTTGTCCCAAAACAGGCTAAAACCAAGAAAACATTGCTTAGAAGCTGTAAACAGCTATGTTAGTGTTTATGGGGTTAAAATGTGTCTTAATCCAATGCAACTAACTAAGTATAAGAGTTTGAGATAGATGTGGAGAGTTTAAAAGCCACTTATACCCATTTTGTCCCAAAACAGGCTAACACCAAGAAAACATTGCTTAGAAGCTGTAAACAGCAATGTTAGTGTTTATGGGGTTAAAATGTGTCTTAATCCAATGCAACTAACTAAGTATAAGAGTTTGAGATAGATGTGAAGAGTTTAAAAGCCACTTATACCCATTGTGTCCCAAAACAGGCTAAAACCGAGATGACATTGCTTAGATGCACTAAACAGCTATGTTAATGTTTATGGGGTTAAAATGTGTCTTAATCCAATGCAACTGACTAGTTATAAGAGTTTGAGATAGATGTGGAGAGTTTAAAAGCCACTTATATCCATTTTGTCCCAAAATAGGCTAAAACCAAGAAAACATTGCTTAGAAGCACTAAACAGCTTTGTTAGTGTTTCTGGGGTTAAAATGTGTCTTAATCCAATGCAACTAACTAAGTATAAGAGTTTGAGATAGATGTGGAGAGTTTAAAAGCCACTTATACCCATTTTGTCCCAAAACAGGCTAAAACCAAGAAAACATTGCTTAGAAGCTGTAAACAGCTATGTTAGTGTTTATGGGGTTAAAATGTGTCTTAATCCAATGCAACTAACTAATTATAAGAGTTTGAGATAGATGTGGAGAGTTTAAAAGCCACTTATTCCCATTTTGTCCCAATAGAGGCTAAAACCAAGAAAACATTGCTTAGTAGCTGTAAATAGCTATGTTAGTGTTTCTGGGGTTAAAATGTGTCTTAATCCAATGCAACTAACTAAGTATAAGAGTTTGAGATAGATGTGGAGAGTTTAAAAGCCACTTATATCCATTTTGTCCCAAAACAGGCTAAAACCAAGAAGACATTGCTTAGAAGCACTAAACAGCTATGTTAGTGTTTCTGGGGTTAAAATGTGTCTTAATCCAATGCAACTGACTAGTTATACGAGTTTGAGATAGATGTGGAGAGTCTAAAAGCCACTTATACCCATTTTGTCCCAAAACAGGCTAAAACAAAGAAACAATTGCTTAGAAGCACTAAACAGCTTTTTTAGTGTTTCTGGGGTTAAAATGTGTCTTAATCCAATGCAACTAACTAAGTATAAGAGTTTGAGATAGATGTGAAGAGTTTAAAAGCCACTTATACCCATTTTGTCCCAAAACAGGCTAAAACCAAGAAAACATTGCTTAGAAGCTGTAAACAGCTATGTTAGTGTTTATGGGGTTAAAATGTGTCTTAATCCAATGCAACTAACTAAGTATAAGAGTTTGAGATAGATGTGGAGAGTTTAAAAGCCACTTATACCCATTTTGTCCCAAAACAGGCTAACACCAAGAAAACATTGCTTAGAAGCTGTAAACAGCAATGTTAGTGTTTATGGGGTTAAAATGTGTCTTAATCCAATGCAACTAACTAAGTATAAGAGTTTGAGATAGATGTGAAGAGTTTAAAAGCCACTTATACCCATTGTGTCCCAAAACAGGCTAAAACCGAGATGACATTGCTTAGAAGCACTAAACAGCTATGTTAGTGTTTATGGGGTTAAAATGTGTCTTAATCCAATGCAACTGACTAGTTATAAGAGTTTGAGATAGATGTGGAGAGTTTAAAAGCCACTTATACCCATTTTGTCCCAAAATAGGCTAAAACCAAGAAAACATTGCTTAGAAGCACTAAACAGCTTTGTTAGTGTTTCTGGGGTTAAAATGTGTCTTAATCCAATGCAACTAACTAAGTATAAGAGTTTGAGATAGATGTGGAGAGTTTAAAAGCCACTTATACCCATTTTGTCCCAAAACAGGCTAAAACCAAGAAAACATTGCTTAGAAGCTGTAAACAGCTATGTTAGTGTTTATGGGGTTAAAATGTGTCTTAATCCAATGCAACTAACTAATTATAAGAGTTTGAGATAGATGTGGAGAGTTTAAAAGCCACTTATACCCATTTGGTCCCATAACAGGCTAAAACCAAGAAAACATTGCTTAGAAGCTGTAAACAGCTATGTTAGTGTTTATGGGGTTAAAATGTGTCTTAATCCAATGCAACTAACTAATTATAAGACTTTGAGATAGATGTGGAGAGTTTAAAAGCCACTTATACTCATTTTGTCCCAAAACAGGCTAAAACCAAGAAAACATTGCTTAGAAGCTATAAACAGCTATGTTAGTGTTTATGGGGTTAAAATGTGTCTTAATCCAATGGAACTAACTAATTATTAGACTTTGAGATAGATGTGGAGAGTTTAAAAGCCACTTATACCCATTTTGTCCCAAAACAGGCTAACACCAAGAAAACATTGCTTAGAAGCTGTATACAGCTATGTTAGTGTTTATGGGGTTAAAATGTGTCTTAATCCAATGCAACTAACTAAGTATAAGAGTTTGAGATAGATGTGGAGAGTTTAAAAGCCACTTATACCCATTTTGTCCCAAAACAGGCTAAAACCAAGAAGACATTGCTTAGAAGCACTAAACAGCTATGTTAGTGTTTCTGGGGTTAAAATGTGTCTTAATCCAATGCAACTGACTAGTTATACGAGTTTGAGATAGATGTGCAGAGTCTAAAAGCCACTTATACCCATTTTGTCCCAAAACAGGCTAAAACCAAGAAAAAATCGCTTAGAAGTACTAAACAGCTTTGTTAGTGTTTATGGGGTTAAAATGTGTCTTAATCCAATGCAACTAACTAAGTATAATAGTTTGAGATAGATGTGGAGAGTTTAAAAGCCACTTATACCCAATTTGTCCCAAAACAGGCTAAAACCAAGAAAACATTGCTTAGAAGCTGTAAACAGCTATGTTAATGTTTATGGGGTTAAAATGTGTCTTAATCCAATGCAACTAACTAATTATGAGAGTTTGAGATAGATGTGGAGAGTTTAAAAGCCACTTATACCCATTTTGTCCCAAAACAGGCTAAAACCAAGAAAACATTGCTTAGAAGCTGTAAACAGCTTTGTTAGTGATTATGGGGTTAAAATGTGTCTTAATCCAATGCAACTAACTAATTATAAGACTTTGGGATAGATGTGGAGAGTTTTAAAGCCACTTATACCCATTATTGATCAAGAGAATAAGCCTAAGGCAGCCATGGCCGTCCGTACAATTATGGGGCCGTCCGTACAACCAAGCAATAAGGCCGAGTCATGTAAGTGTGTAAAGACAATGAGGAGGCCTGCTCTCCTTAGGCCCATGAGAAGGATCTAGAATGTCGCTTGTAGCCGTTAGAGAGGAGGAACAAGTGGAGTCACGGGTTATGTTGTGTTTAAGGAGACTAGGACGGGTCACTATCACCGTTGGGATTAGTTCTATCTCTCTCCTTGTCCCTATTGTAAGTTTGAGAGTAGAGTAATCAAGAGATTATGGAAGAGAGTGAAATCGTGTAAAGAGTGAGGAGAGTGAACGATTGAGAGAGAGAGTGTTGGAGAAAGAGAATAAACTCTTTTCTTGCTTTAAATTAGAACATACTTACAAACCATATATAGAGCTATACAAAGAGGATATTCTTTCCTAGGGTTCTATGTGCACATTAATGGGAGATAGCGACATCTCCTTATTCCTACATGTGACTAAACCTTTGACTTCCCACTTGCAAGTTGCCTAACGGCTATAATAGAAGGATCTCGATGAAGGGAGATCGTTGGAAGCTCTCCTTAGTGGATTGGGCTTATGAGATACGAGATGGCTTGGTCAGCCCATAGGTTGTCGATCGTACGGACGTCCGTACGGTTGTACGGACGGTGGTGGCCAAGGTGGTGTGCCAAACTCATACTCCCCCTCAAGCTTGACTTAGATGATCAGGCAAGCTTGACAGTCTAGGCACCCACCTCATTAAAAAACCTTAGTATAGAAAACCTCATGGGAAAAACTATACATAAGGGAAAAAGAGTGTAGGTGCCTTGTGAAAGACTCATGGCCGAGTGAGGTCTATAAGGCCGAGCTTCGAGTGAATATATTCGCACACTTGGGGACTTGCAGCTTTGGTGAGGATGTCAGCGAGTTGTTCCTTGCTCTCGGTGTGACATGGTAGGACAACTCCAAGCTTGATTTGCTCTCGCACCTTATGACAGTCCACCTCAATATGTTTGGTCCTCTCATGAAACACTGAATTGGTTGCTATGTGAATGGCAGCTTCATTGTCACAATGCATGGTGATAGGACTTGTGATTTCCACTCCTAAATCCTTGAGGAGTGCTTTGAGCCACATTAGTTCAGTTGTGAGTTTGCGCATGGCCCTATACTCGGATTCGGCACTTGAAAGCGATACGACCTTTTGTTTCTTGCTCTTCCATGTGATCAGGTTGCCTCCAAGGAATGTGCAATAGCCAGTTGTGGAGCGACGGTCTCCACGGTCTCCAGCATAGTCAGCGTCGCAATATCCTACCAACTCGGTGTTCTTGTTGCGACCCATCCAAATGCCTTGTCCCGGTGAGCCCTTGATGTATTTAAGGATTCGGTCGACCATGTTCCAATGATGGACAGTTGGATTGTTCATGTGCTGGCTCACCTGGTTCACAGCAAAGCAAATATCAGGCCGTGTTATAGTTAAATAGATTAACTTACCTACTAGGCGCCGGTAGCGACCAACGTCCTTGTATGGTGCCTGCTCAAGCTCCCCCTGTCCTCCGGCCTTGTAGTTCTCTTCAAGAGGTGATGCCACTGCCTTTGAACCTAATTTTCCTGTCTCATTTAACAAGTCAAGAGCATATTTTCTTTGTGATAGAAATAAACCTTCCTTTGATCTACATATTTCTATCCCAAGAAAATATTTCAACTCTCCAAGGTCCTTAATATCAAAGACTGATTTCAAGAAGGTTTTAGTGTTTTGAATACCTACCGAGTCACTCCCAGTGATGATGATATCATCAACATACACTAGGATGACTACTATACCTTTGGTGCTTGGTGAGGTAAATAGTGTGTGATCAGCCTCGGATTTGCGAAAGCCTTTGTCAAGGAGGATTGTGCTCAGCTTGTGGTACCACGCCCTTGGCGACTGCTTTAGTCCATAGATGGCTTTGTTGAGCTTGAGAACCTTCCCCGGACCAATGGTGTCTTCTAGGCCCGGTGGTGGCCGCATATACACTTCATCTTCGAGCTCGCCTTGTAGGAAGGCGTTCTTCACATCCATTTGCCATAGCTCCCAATCAAGATTTGTGGCAAGAGAGAAAACCACTCGAACAGTGTGAAGTTTGGCCACCGGAGCAAACGTATCAAGATAGTCCTCCCCATACGTTTGCGTGAATCCCCGGGCTACAAGGCGTGCCTTATACCGTTCTATCTCCCCATTGCTCTTATATTTGATTGTGAAGATATACCGAGATGTGACAGCCTTCTTGCCCTTGGGTAAGTCAGCCTCGTCCCATGTGTGATTTTGCACCATGGCCGTATTCTCGGCGTCCACCGCATCTCTCCATACCTTGTGCTGCTTAGCCTCATCATAGGTCTTGGGGATCCAATGCTCATCAATATGGCCAAGAAACACTTGATGCTCTATCGGAAAATGAGCTAAGGTGCACACGGCCTGAATCGGATGAGCAACGGCCATGTTGTTGTAGTACACACGGGTGTTCTTCCAATGACTAGGAGGATACTTGATACGTTGGCTGCGCCTAAGAGGAACTACAGCCCCAGCTTCGGAGTTGGCCCGTCCCGGAGTTATGATTTCCTCAAGCTGTTCGGCCGACTCCTCGGTTGTTTCGGCCGTGATGTCCGCGGGTGACTCCTCATGCTGCTCAGTATGGTCATCGGCATGTATATCAGGATCAGGCTCAGTGAATGGCTCAGATTGTTCTGGTGATGTTGGTCTGGCTGACTCGGTAGAGATCCTATCATTTTCAAGACCTAGCCGCTCAAGAATTACTCGGAGGTTGCGCGTCCGATCAGATGGAGAGTCGGAGAGATTACGGAGCTCATCCCAATTCTTCTCGTCATAAAAGCCGTGTGTCTCCATGAACTTGACATCACGAGATACTAGAATTCTCCTTGTTGTAGGTTCATAGCACTTATACCCCTTTTGTGTAGTAGAATAGCCAAGAAACATAGCCTTTGTACTCTTTGCATCAAGCTTGTCTCTTAGCTCACCTGGTCGCAAAACATAGCACACACAACCAAACACTCGTAAGTGATCAAATGTAGGTTTGTCATTAGTTAATACCTCAAATGGAGACACATCCTTTAGAATTTTTGTTGGTGTGCGGTTAATAAGATAACAAGCGGCTAGCACAGCATCTCCCCAAAACCTCTTTGGAACCCTTGTGTGAAACATCATAGACCTTGCTACCTCCATCAGATGCCTATTCTTCCTCTCAGCCACTCCATTTTGTTGTGGTGTGTAAGAACAACTAGTTTGGTGAAGAATTCCATGTTTGGCTAGATATTGCTTAAAGGCATGGCTTGTGTACTCTCCACCATTATCTGATCTCAAAATTTTAATCTTGGCATGAAAGTGGTTAGTGACATAATTTTGAAAATTAGTAAAGGCCTCAAGAACTCTATCCTTAGAGGGAAGCAAAGTTATCCAAGTATATTTTGATTTTTCATCAATAAAAGTCACAAAATATTTTTGATTATCTCTAGATAAGCAAGGAGATGTCCAAACATCAGAATGAATTAAATCAAAACATTTTTCATAAATAGTAATAGATTTAGGAAAAACAGCCTTGCAATGTTTACCAAGAATACAAGCCTCACACTCATCATTTTGAAAAGAAACATTAGGAAATATTAAAGATAAAGCTCTTGTGTGAGGGTGTCCTAGCCTAGCATGTAAAATAGAATCACTAGGTTTCATAATAACCGAATTAAAACAAGATACATTAGAAGATAAGTTCAAGTCCTCAAGCACATAGAGGTCATCCTTGGATCCTCCTTGACCAAGAACCTTACTTGTCTCAATATCCTGAAAATGAACATTGTTAGGACCAAATATAGCATAACAATTTAAATCAGTAGTGGCTCTCTTAACTGATAGCAAGTTAGAAGTAAAGTTTGGCATATAAAATGCCTTAGTCTCCTTATCAAATAGTTTCAAGTTTCCAATGCCTTTAACTGGTACTTTCTCACCATTTGCTATTATCACATTACCATTAGCAGGTTTAATATCACTAATTAGCCTAGAATCACTAATCATGTGATGGGATGCACCAGAATCAACTATGAGGGGTTTAATTTTGTTTGAGGCAAGAAACGCCTTACCGGTGGCCTCTTTGATGGCTTTGATGAGCGCATCAAGGTCGGACCGCCTTACCAGCTCGGACGATGCTGCAGCAAGAGCAGTTCCACTGGTCACTTGTTGAGGTTGCTCAGAGATTGATGACTCCCCCATGGCTACTGCTTGATGAGCTCTCGGTGGTCCTCCGCGGTTTGGTCGTCCACCTCGGATGGTACCCGGCGGTGGTGCTAGATGAGGGTGTAGAATCCAGCAGCGGCTCTTGAAGTGACCAAGCTTCTTACAATGCTCACAAAATGGCGGGTTGTTCTTGTCCTCCGGCTTGTAGTAGCCCTTGTTTGCTGATGCCGTCTCAGCTTTGTTAGCGGTCACAAGTTCTCCCTTGCCGCCAAACAATCCCATGGAGCCATGCTCCTTTTGAATTTGGTTACAGACATCATCAAGGCTAGGGAGCTTGTCCGACCGTAGAATATGCTTGATAAGGTCATTGTAGGAGGGGTTCAAGGTCAAGAGAAGGCCGAACACCTTATCTTGTTCACGCCTCTCATTCAGAATGGCCGGATCTATAGTCGCCGGCCGGAGCATCTCTAGTTCAGCCCAAAGGGACCTAAACTTCCCAAAGTGCTTGGTGAACTCCATGTCTTCTTGGTTGAGGTTGTTGATGGCCCTCTTAATCTCAAAAATTCGGTTTACATTTGTAACATTCCCAAAAACATTCTTGAGAGTGTCCCACAAGTCTTTTGCTGTCTCGCAATAAGAGTAAGCTTCAAGTATAGGTGCATCTAGGGAGTTTTGAATGATAGCTAGGACTCCCTGATCTTCTTGAAACCACTTGTTCTTCTCATCGACAAGATCCTTGCCGTCTTTGGTGGTCTCGCCACTAGGAGCTTCGCTCGTCTCAACATGGGACCAAAGTCCTCGGCCGCATAGGGCTGTCTTTGTGGTTCTAGCCCACAGTAAGTAATTCTCTCCCTTGAGAGTAACTGGAACAATGAGAGTTTTGGTAGTTTCCATGAAAAAAAGATGAAGAGACCGTTGGTTAAAGCTATTGTCCAACGGTTAAAGAAAGAAGATTCAAGAACAAGAAAGAGAATGCGGAAGGGAGTGATGGAGATTTGAGGCAAGAACAGAATCAAATCTGCTCTGATACCATGTAAGTTTGAGAGTAGAGTAATCAAGAGATTATGGAAGAGAGTGAAATCGTGTAAAGAGTGAGGAGAGTGAACGATTGAGAGAGAGAGTGTTGGAGAAAGAGAATAAACTCTTTTCTTGCTTTAAATTAGAACATACTTACAAACCATATATAGAGCTATACAAAGAGGATATTCTTTCCTAGGGTTCTATGTGCACATTAATGGGAGATAGCGACATCTCCTTATTCCTACATGTGACTAAACCTTTGACTTCCCACTTGCAAGTTGCCTAACGGCTATAATAGAAGGATCTCGATGAAGGGAGATCGTTGGAAGCTCTCCTTAGTGGATTGGGCTTATGAGATACGAGATGGCTTGGTCAGCCCATAGGTTGTCGATCGTACGGACGTCCGTACGGTTGTACGGACGGTGGTGGCCAAGGTGGTGTGCCAAACTCATACCTATCACTTATACGATCGGTTGGTAGAGGGTGTAGCCCTAATTTTCCCTTGATATATATAGGCTTTAGCCTACATTGTAATATGATTTCTTATGGAACAATAACCTAATCTTTTCTTCTTCCTCATTCTCTTTGTCTACCGATATCTCTCATCAATCTCTTGATTCTCTTCTTTATTCTACAAAGTCTTACATGGTATCAGAGCAAGTTCTTCGATTCTCTACAGTCTAATCTCATTCTCCTACTCATTTCTACACTCTAGTCTCCTTATCTTCGTTTCTTCTTACTCGCATCTCTTTTATTCTCCGGGTAAAAGCTTTACCCATCGGTCCATAGAAATCCGACCATGGAAAACGCCAAGCCCATTGTTTCACCGGTTGTCCTAAAGGGGACAAACTACTTGCTGTGGACAAGAACCACAAGAACCGCCCTTGGAGGTCGTGGCCTTTGGAGTCATGTCGAGTCCGACTATGTCCCAAAGAAAAACCCCAAAGGAGAGGACGCTTCCGAGGCGGAAGCGGAGGAAGAGAGCGAGAGGAAGGCCAAATGGTTCCAAGAAGACCAAGTTGTCCTATCTGTTCTCCAAAACTCTCTGGACACGCCTATCCTTGAGGCCTACTCATATTGCGAGACGGCCAAGGAACTGTGGGAAACACTTAAAGGCGTGTATGGTAATGTCTCTAACATGACTAGAGTCTTTGAGGTCAAGAAGGCCATAAATGATCTTAACCAAGATGATGTGGAGTTCACTAAGCATCTTGGTAAGTTCCGTGCACTATGGTCCGAGCTTGACATGTTGCGGCCAAGTACACTTGAGGCAAGTGTGCTAAACGAAAGAAAGGAGCAAGACAAAGTCTTCGGACTCCTACTTACCTTGAACCCGTCCTTCAACGACCTCTTGAAGCACATCCTAAGGGCAGAGAAGCTCCCCTCCTTTGAAGATATTTGCTCCCAAATTCAGAAAGAGCAAGGATCCCTTGATTTGTTTAGCGGTAAGGGGGAGCTTGCTTCGGCCAACAAAGGAATGTACAAGCAAGAGGAGAGGAAGTTGTTGGTGTGCGACCACTGCAAGAAGCGGGGTCATCTGAAAGACAAGTGCTGGGTTCTCCATCCTCATCTCAAGCCGGCCAAGTTCAAAGCCAACCTCTCAAAGGAAGCGGTTAGCGATAAAGGAGCCGGATCATCAAAGCAGGGAGATGAGGTGGCCATGACCGCAGCCTACGGAGATGTGGTGAGGAAGTCAGACCTTGAGGCTCTCATCCGCTCCATTGCTTCACTCAAGGAGTCTGGTATCTCTTTCTTTACTTCTAGGCCTAGCAAATCGCTTGTTATTGACTCGGGAGCCTCACATCATATGATTAGTAACCCTAGTTTAATTGACAACATAAAACCGGCCTTAGGAAATGTTGTTATTGCAAATGGAGAACAAATACCAGTAAAGGGAATAGGGGACTTGAAACTATTTGATAAAACCTCAAAAGCTTTCTTTATGCCTACCTTTACCTCCAATTTACTATCGGTTAAGAGGACCACAAATGATTTGAATTGTTATGCAATCTTTGGTCCTAACAATGTTTATTTTCAGGATATTGAGACTGGAAAGGTTCTTGGAGAAGGGCAAGGGAGTGGAGATCTCTATGTCCTAGAGAAAACCGATCCAAATTTATCCTCTACTAAGTCTTGTTTTGTTGTTGATTCGAATATGGTGTGGCATGCTAGGCTAGGCCACCCACATTCACGTGCTTTAGGGTTGATGTTTCCTAATATTTCTTTTGATAATTCTACTTGTGAACCTTGTATTCTTGGAAAACATTGCAAGTCTATCTTTCCTAAGTCAACTACTATTTATGAGAATTGTTTTGATTTAGTTCACTCAGATGTTTGGACATCACCATGCCTATCTAGAGATAATAACAAGTATTTTGTGACTTTTATTGATGAAAAATCAAAATACACTTGGATTACCTTGTTGCCATCTAAAGATAGAGTATTTGATGCCTTTATCAATTTTCAAAATTATGTGACTAATCACTTCAATGCTAAACTTAAGGTACTTAGGTCTGATAATGGGGGGGAATACACAAGTTGCAAGTTCAAAGAACATCTCTCCAAGCATGGCATTCTTCATCAAACTAGTTGTCCCTACACGCCACAACAAAATGGTGTGGCCGAGAGGAAGAACCGGCACCTCATGGAAGTGGCGCGGGCAATCATGTTCCATTCGAGTGTTCCTAAACGATATTGGGGTGATGCCGTGATGACTGCATGCTACCTAATCAACCGAACACCAACTAGAGTTCTTCATGACTTATCTCCATTTGAAGTACTAAACAAATTTAAACCATCTCTTGATCACTTACGAGTTTTCGGCTGTATTTGTTTTGTGTTAGTACCAGGAGAACAAAGGAGTAAGCTGGATGCCAAAAGTACAAAGTGTATGTTCATTGGCTACTCCACCACACAAAAGGGGTACAAATGTTATGATCCGGCCACAAGTCGACTATATGTCTCTCGAGATGTCCGGTTTCTAGAACATGTGGGCTACCATGACAAGAGGGATTGGAACAGCCTTAAAGATCTCTCTCACTCACCTAATGACCGAGCTTCGAGTCTACGGTTCCTTCTTGATCACCTTGGCAACCCATCTCCACCAACGGGTGCCGTGCGGCCAACACTAAGTCAAATTTCTACCGATGGTGGGTCTGACCAAGGAGATGCAAATGACAATGGTTCAGCCCAAGATGGTGAATCTCTCGAGTCTGGCCTACCCATAACCGGTGTTCTCGTCCCTGGCCCTACAACGGACACGCATGCTCCGGCGGCGGCCTCTACCGAGGAAAACACGGAGACGGCTCCTACGGACGGTACGTCCACCGTGTTGCCTAGCGTGGATCCACTTCCGGCACCAGTCCTGCGTCGGAGCACCAGACCTCGATCGGATCCCTCCACTTGGAAGAACAAGCGTGTCTATTACAACAGCCAAGCTGTCGCTCATCCCATTCAGTCCGTTTGTTCCCTTGAGCTGTTACCTGCTGATCACCAAGCTTTCTTCGGCCAAGTGGACGCCAATTGGATCCCGCAGACATATGATGAAGCCAAGGAACATCAAGGTTGGTTAGATGCGGTCAAGGATGAAACTGGCGCCATGATCCGGAATCATACGTGGGACGAATCGGATCTTCCTCAAGGCAAGCGGGCAGTTAGCTCCAAATGGGTGTTTACCATAAAGTATTTGAGCAATGGTGACATTGAACGGCATAAAGCCAGGTTAGTGGCCCGTGGCTTCACCCAAACCTATGGCGCGGACTACACGGACACCTTTGCACCCGTGGCCAAGCTCCATACGGTTCGGGTTGTGCTGTCTCTTGCTGTCAACCTCTCATGGGACTTATGGCAGATGGATGTGAAGAACGCCTTCCTTCAAGGTGAACTTGATGAAGAAGTGTACATGACGCCTCCTCCCGGCCTTGAAGACATGGTTACACCCGGAAAAGTCTTGAGGCTACGTAAGGCCATCTATGGCCTTAAGCAGTCCCCACGAGCGTGGTACCACAAACTAAGCTCCACTCTCAAGACTGATGGTTTTACGCGATCGGAGGCTGATCATACTCTCTTCACGCGTCGCACCTCTATTGGTTGGGTGGTGGTGCTCATATACGTCGACGACATCATCGTGACTGGTGATGATAAGGCGGCCATTCAGGACACCAAGGACTCTCTCAAGTCGGTATTTGACATCAAGGACCTTGGGGAACTCAAATACTTTCTTGGTATTGAGATTTGTCGCTCACCGGAAGGACTCTTCCTCTCACAACGCAAGTATACTCTTGACTTGTTAGAGGAGACTGGCAAGCTTGGTGTGTCTCCGGTTGCTACGCCCCTTGATGAAGATTACCAGCTCAAGCGAAAGGGGGAGAGCTTACGGGCAAAAGAAGGCCGACCTAAGGAACCAATGGACGAGCCATTCTTAGACGTCACACGCTACCGCCGGCTTGTAGGTAAGCTGATATACCTTACTATCACACGACCTGACATATCCTATGCTGTGAATCAGGTTAGCCAACATATGAAGGCACCAAGCAAGTACCAATGGAGTCAAGTC
This sequence comes from Camelina sativa, assembly GCF_030686135.1. Taxonomy (NCBI): domain Eukaryota; kingdom Viridiplantae; phylum Streptophyta; class Magnoliopsida; order Brassicales; family Brassicaceae; genus Camelina; species Camelina sativa. The sequence goes on along the minus strand of NC_141899.1, from coordinate 24,500,169 downwards.
GAAAGGATCCTAAGCTATCTCAAGGGCAGTCCGGGTCAAGGTATTTGGATGGGCAAGAATGACAACACCGAAATCGTTGGCTATTGTGATGCGGATTACAATGGCGACACGCTGGATAGGAGATCCACCACTGGGTACTGCACGTTTGTTGGAGGCAACTTGGTTACATGGAGGTCTAAGAAACAAAAGGTGGTTTCATGCTCTAGCGCCGAGGCCGAGTATAGAGCTATGAGGAAGCTCACTAACGAGATGACATGGCTGAAGGGCCTACTCAAGGACTTAGGCATCGAGACAAAGCAGCCCATGACCATGCACTGCGACAATGAAGCGGCTATCCACATTGCCACAAACTCAGTCTTTCATGAGAGGACCAAGCACATAGAAAGCGATTGCCACAAGGTGAGAGAGAAGATTGAAGAAGGAGTGGTGTTACCATGCCACACAAGGAGTCAAGATCAGCTAGCTGACATCTTCACCAAGTCTGCAAGCTCCAAGGTTTGTGATCACATCTACAGCAAACTTGGACTTGTAGACATTACACGGCCATGATCAAGCTTCCCTAATCCGTGGACAGCACACTCTTTTTCCCTTGACTTGGTTTTGTCCCATGAGGTTTTCTAAGTCAAGGTTTTTAATGAGGTGCTGCTTCACGGGTTCCAAGCTTAGCCATTTCACTCGGCTAAGCTTGAGGGGGAGTATTGATCAAGAGAATAAGCCTAAGGCAGCCATGGCCGTCCGTACAATTATGGGGCCGTCCGTACAACCAAGCAATAAGGCCGAGTCATGTAAGTGTGTAAAGACAATGAGGAGGCCTGCTCTCCTTAGGCCCATGAGAAGGATCTAGAATGTCGCTTGTAGCCGTTAGAGAGGAGGAACAAGTGGAGTCACGGGTTATGTTGTGTTTAAGGAGACTAGGACGGGTCACTATCACCGTTGGGATTAGTTCTATCTCTCTCCTTGTCCCTATCACTTATACGATCGGTTGGTAGAGGGTGTAGCCCTAATTTTCCCTTGATATATATAGGCTTTAGCCTACATTGTAATATGATTTCTTATGGAACAATAACCTAATCTTTTCTTCTTCCTCATTCTCTTTGTCTACCGATATCTCTCATCAATCTCTTGATTCTCTTCTTTATTCTACAAAGTCTTACACCCATTTTGTCCCAAAACAGGCTAAAACCAAGAAAACACTGATTAGAAGCTGTAAACAGCTATGTTAGTGTTTCTGGGGTTAAAATGTGTTTTAATCCAATGCAACTAACTAATTATAAGAGTTTGAGATAGATGTGGAGAGTTTAAAAGCCACTTATTCCCATTTTGTCCCAATAGAGGCTAAAACCAAGAAAACATTGCTTAGTAGCTGTAAATAGCTATGTTAGTGTTTCTGGGGTTAAAATGTGTCTTAATCCAATGCAACTAACTAAGTATAAGAGTTTGAGATAGATGTGGAGAGTTTAAAAGCCACTTATATCCATTTTGTCCCAAAACAGGCTAAAACCAAGAAGACATTGCTTAGAAGCACTAAACAGCTATGTTAGTGTTTCTGGGGTTAAAATGTGTCTTAATCCAATGCAACTGACTAGTTATACGAGTTTGAGATAGATGTGGAGAGTCTAAAAGCCACTTATACCCATTTTGTCCCAAAACAGGCTAAAACAAAGAAACAATTGCTTAGAAGCACTAAACAGCTTTGTTAGTGTTTCTGGGGTTAAAATGTGTCTTAATCCAATGCAACTAACTAAGTTTAAGAGTTTGAGATAGATGTGAAGAGTTTAAAAGCCACTTATACCCATTTTGTCCCAAAACAGGCTAAAACCAAGAAAACATTGCTTAGAAGCTGTAAACAGCTATGTTAGTGTTTATGGGGTTAAAATGTGTCTTAATCCAATGCAACTAACTAATTATAAGAGTTTGAGATAGATGTGGAGAGTTTAAAAGCCACTTATACCCATTTCATCCAAAAATAGGCTAACACCAAGAAAACATTGCTTAGAAGCTGTAAACAGCTATGTTAGTGTTTATGGGGTTAAAATGCGTCTTAATCCAATGCAACTAACTAAGTATAAGAGGTTGAGATAGATGTGGAGAGTTTAAAAGCCACTTATACCCATTTTGTCCCAAAACAGGCTAAAACGAAGAAGACATTGCTTAGAAGCACTAAACAGCTATGTTAGTGTTTCTGGGGTTAAAATGTGTCTTAATCCAATGCAACTGACTAGTTATAAGAGTTCGAGATAGATGTGGAGACTTTAAAAGCCACTTAATCCAGCACCAATGTGCCTAGGTCTCTGCTCATGGTTGGCTTGTTGCTCCATGATCACTGAATCCTCTTGCTGAACTTGTACTACCCTTCTTCTCTGATTTCCCAAACCCTTTGGCTTCCTATGTATGTTGTCAATAGGCCTTTGAAGATTATCTTTCCCCTTAGACCTTGTGTGCATCAACAAACGCGAGTACAGACTTGAACAGGTTCACAATTGAGCTCAGGCTCGTCTGGGGTGTCAAGTCGACTAGGAAGTGTGATGTTCATATATTTTACCTTGTTTTCCTTTAGTTTATTCACATCTTTTGCATCTTTTTCTATCCATTTAGGCCATTATTGTGTAGCTTTAGCACTAATCATGCATTAGGGTTTAGTTGCATTGCATTTGCATCTTTTCATGCATAAACAGGTGATTTTGGAGCTCAAGGAGCATGGAAGCAATGGAGAAGAGATGTGAAGCAATCTTGAGGAGGAAACAAGGGAGTTAAGGCTGAAACAACAAGGTCCGGAGTCCAAATCGACCGCACACTCGACCAGACACTCGACCGTGTGCTGAGGAGGACTCGACCAAGTGGAGATTGCACGTGAGAAGCCAGCTCGACCCCTAGCTCGACCAAGCACAGGTCGAGTTGACCGAGCCGTTGACTGCTTTGACTTTTTCTATTTTTAGGGCTTCCACCTTCCCACCTATATAAGACCTTGTACCTGCAGCCACCAAAGAGTCCAGTTTTTTAGATATTCCCAAAACCTAGTTTTTACCTTTTTAGCTTTATTCCTTTTGCATTTTATTAGATTTTGTACTTGTTTAAGAAAACTCTTAGATTCTTCAATATTGTTGGTTCAATAACTTTCTTAATATTGAGAATTTGAGTTTCATCCTTTCATTAATATTGAAGATCTCAGTTTTATCTTTCTAATAATGCAAGTATCAATATTTTCTGGGTTTTTGATTTGTTTCATCATGTCTTGTTGTGAGTAGTCTTCTTAGGATCTTGAGGATGGGTTAGGAAGGATTGATCTTGTGGTTTATGTGATTTGGTCAAGCTTGATTGTTGTAGATCTCTTCTAGGCTAGATGTTCTTAAGGCTGATCTTGAACTGAGAGGTTAGGATCTGATTTCAAGCTCCTTAGCATCACACCAATGTTTAAGAAGCATAGATAAGGCTAGATCTAGAGATTACCATTAGGTTTGCTAAGAGATTAGAGGTCTTGTTTGGTTTGAGATGTATTGCTTAATGCCTGCTTGTGTAGATTCTTTACTGTGTGAGAACAAGTCTAGAATTGCATAGGTTTGATTGTTTCTTGACCATGAGAGTGGGAGAAACTTGTCTTAGATTTATATGTCTAGAGGTTAGCTCAAATTTTGCTTGAGATTTGTTGACCAAGTTAGATAACCACAATGATTAGTTCTTCCAATGAATCCATCCTCAGGAACCTTCTTTGTTTATTGATTTTGAAGTCTTAATCTTGTAGCTTGCTTGTTGTTTGATTGGTTTTAGCATTGCTCTGTTTTTATTGTGTTGCTCTGTTTTCCGGATTTAGCCAACTCGACCTCCCACTCGACCTACACTCGGTCGAGTGCTTGCTCGAGTTCATCCCCATAACTTGTGTTTATGATTTGTGATTGTCTTGTTTCATTCTTGTTTCATTCCAGTTGCATACATTTAGCTTTCAGTTCATTGATTATCTTGCATTAGTTCATTAGTAGTAGTTTCTATTTCTGTTCTTGCTTCATTACTATTTCAATCATTCAGTTTCATTTGCATTTAGTTCTTGGTTCTTGTAGTTTATTTTCTGCATTTTACATTTTCATCTTAGGATTGTTAGTGACAAACAATCATTACATTTATCTTAACTTAGATTCATATGCACATCTTAACTGTTCACAAACACTCATTTAGGATTGATACCTCTTGTACTGCAATAGCATAAGGGGAATTGAAACACCCATCCATCATTCCATTCATCATTCCATTGCATACATTCACAATCATCATTCACCACCAACAAATACTTGTTTCAATTTGGCGCCGGTGCCCATTTGAGTGTGTTTTTGTGACATTTAGGATCCATATTAGTCTAAGATTAAGTTCGTATAACCACTTGTTCACTACTGCTCTTGTTTCTTCTCCTGCTTGTCTGTGATTGAGTTTCAGGTGCCAGCTCGACCATCAACTCGACCACCACTCGACCGAGTCGTGATCGAGCACCTGATCGAGTCAGACGCCGGATCTAAATAGACAACACTTCCCAGTCGACTCGACCATCAACTCGAGCCTGTGCTCGACCGAGTGTCTGTTCGAGTCAGTAACCATGTTTCAAGGCAGTGAGTTCTATTATGCACCCATGCACCAGCAACAAGGTTTCCAGACTCAATGGTGTCACCCTCCAGCGTTTCAGACCTACCAAGCCCAAGAACCTGACTTAAGCACTATGATGCAACAATTGTTGCTTGGGCAAGCCAATAAGCAGATTGAGGAGGCAAGGCAGTTTGAAGAGCTGAACCAAAAATTGAATTCCTATTCTCATGACCTGAGTCACCAGCTTGAGAGTCTGACCTCTTCATTCCAGTACATGGAGAGCTTCATTGCTTCTACTTTAGCTCCTAAGCCACACCAACATCCTCACCAAGCTATTCAAAACCAAAGGGAGTTCACTGCTAAAGCTATCCATCTCCATAAGGAATATGTCACTGAGGGCAGTGAGGTTCAGGGTGGGGAGGATTCATCACTAATTGAAGCCCAGAGTGAAGGTTTTACTGAGCAGACTGAAGCAGAGAAACAACTCGACAATGTGCTCGACCACACACACGATCGAGTACCTGATCGAGTGACTGATCGAGTTGAAGACACAGAAGCTGTTAAGCCTGCTAGATACATTCCTCCTGCTTACAAACCACCTCTACCATTCCCAGGGCGTTTCAAGGCACAAAAGATAAGAGAACTCAAGGAGATCATTGAGAAAAAGGAGAAGATAGCTTTGCAACAAGAGAAAGAGAAAGCCTTGAAAGAAGAGGGTGTAATTGAGAAGAAAAAAGTGATGGCCATACAAGAGGTCATCATTGCTTACCAAGAAGAAGAGAGAGGACCTGCTTTGGAACAGTATGCTCCATACCCTCTCTATCAGGATTTTTTACTTGAGATGTCAAAGAAGATATGAAGGATTTGAAAGAGATTGGGAAAGCTATTGTCCCAACAAAGCTTGAAGATCCAGGCTCATTCAACTTACCCTGTTCCATCAGCTACATGCACTTCAATAAGTGCCTTTGTGATTTAGGAGTTTCAGTGAGCTTGATGTCATACTCAGTGGCTGAGAAGTTGGGGTATGAGGACTTCAAGGACAGCAACTACTATGTCAGTCTAGCAGATGGATCCAAGAAGGATGTGGTTGGAGTGATTGAAAACCTCCCTATCAATATAGGAGAAGCAAGGATCCCAACTGATTTTGCAATCATGAGCATGGAACAAGAGCCTGAAGACCCTCTTATCTTAGGAAGGCCATTCTTAGCTACAGCTGGGGCTGTTATTGATGTGAAGATGGGGACTATCAAGCTCCACCTGACTGAAGACTTCACTATGAAGTTTGACATCAACAATCCCACTAATCTGCCTTCAAAATATGATCCACCTTACACTATCAAAAGAAAGGAGGATCATGAGGTCTCAAGTGAGGAAACTGCTTCAAGGGGTAAGCTAACCTTTCAAGAAGATTCAGTGGAGAAGCTTAAGAATTCTGTTCAAGAACTAACTGCTTTAGTCAAGGATCTCCAAGTCAAGCTGAACAAAAGGACTTTGAAGAGAGCAAGGCCAAAGCTCAAGGTTAAAAAGAAACATGATTCAAGTGCTAAGGAAGTAGTGATCAAGAAGGAACACAAATGTTATCAAGTAGAACCAGGGGGGATTTCATCAACTCCTTGGTCTCTAACTCAAGCCTGAAAAAGGCATCAAAGTCAAGCTTAGTGACTCTAAACAAGCTCACTAGGGAGAAAGTCCCTAAGGTATCTCTGTATATATTGCTTAGGATTTTGGTATTTTGACTTTTGTTTTGGTGTTTTAATGGTCAGGGAAGCAAGGGAGTCTAAACAGAAGAAGAGAGGGACACACGCGGTCCAGCTCGACCCCCCCACTCGGACACGCACTCGACCGAGTCACGGTCGATCGCCATCGTCGAGCTGCCCCAAAGTCCTTCTCCAAGTCACCAACAAGACCCCAACTACTCCTATGACAGCATGCAGATGGATGTGGACAACTTCTTCCACAATCCCTAAGGTACCACTATCACCTTCACTTGTAAATATCATTGCATTTCATATTGTGTTTTGTGTTGTGTTTAAATCTTGAATCCTCTCACAACTTTCTTTCACACAAGGGACTGTGTGATTTAAGTTTGGGGGAGGGTTTGAGATAGCATTTGATGTTGTGTTTTGTGTTCTTATTTCAAATTTTTATCATTATCAAGTTAGCACTTGCATTAGCATCTAAGGCATAGAAAAACCATAAAAATTTGAAAAATTTTGAAAAAAATCTTCACAAAAAAAGAGTGTTCATGTAGTTTGCATTGCATATTAGGATCTTGTTTAGCATGTTTCATGTAGAATTGTATAATATTTGCATTAGGGATCTATGATGAGTATTTCCTTGTTAGCTTGCTTAATTCACTAGACTAGGATCAATGCCCAAGTTAATAGTACTTTGATGCTAGTTGAGTAGTTAGAAGCATAAGATTGAACCAAACCTTGAATTCTTGCATTGCATTTGGTCTAAATTGAAGCATGTTGTGATTTGAAACCATTTCCTACTTATAAGAACCTAATATTGACTTATAATTATCAATGTGTGCATTGTTTTAAACTCATGGATACCATATACATACTTGGATCATCTTTCTTCTTTTTACCACTCTTGTTGATCCAAGTAGCTGGTTTCCTCATTAAGAATCAGTTCCCCTACCCCTAAACCATACCTTCTTTCAAGCCTTGTTTGTTCTTGAGTGTGTGAGGCCTATTTTTGGGATTGAGCTTGGTACAAAGTGTTAGGTTTGAACTAACAAGAGTAAGACCTTGTGTAGTTCTAGTTTGCATTTTTCAAACTAGATAGGACTAGGTGGTTCACTTGTTGGGTTTGGGACTTGGCTGTTATGAAAAGAAAAGAAAGAAAATAGAAAGAAAAAGGGTAGAGTCTTTAAGAGGAGATTGTGTGTAAGCAAAGTCTAGTGAAAGGATGGGAAGTAAAGTGTTGATTAAGATGGTTCTAGTTAAGGAAAAGAAAAGAAAGAAAAGAAAAGTTTAGCAAAATGCTTTTATGTCTTAAGAATAAGAAGAAAAGAGAACCATAGCAATAAGAAAGAATCCCCCATTCCACTAGAAAGATCAAATAAGAAACATCTCCTAAGACTTGAAAACCAAAAGAGAAAAGGGTTAAAGAGAAAAGAAGAAGCAAAGGGTAGCACTAGGATCATTTGGGTTTAGATTGATAGGATGAAATCTTTGGGAGCCTTTGGGTAGACAAGGTTTTATTCTTGTATGTGTCTAGGTGTTCTTACCTTTAGCATTCTTCTAAAGCTCAATCTATTTTCATGAGAGAACCTTGATATTGATAAGCCCCACTCTAAACAAAGACCATCATTGTCTCAAAACCCTTTATTACCAAGCCAAATGAGTTTAAGCATTGCATAGATTTGATCCATGTTCTTGTTTAATGAATGTTAAAGGTATTAGAGAGTAAGGAGGAAGAGAGAGGAGAGGCCGGTAAGGCCGAGCCTTGAAAGAAGAGGAGAAACGGCCGGTAAGGTCGTGTACACCAAGAGAATGGCCGGTGAGGCCATGGGAGGCATGAGAGCGGCCAGTTAGGCCGCGAACAAGAGAAGAAAGGCCGTGAAGGCCCATGGAGGCACATGTGAGATGTGCCAATCTCGTGTCCGTACGGTCAGCCTTCCCTTATGTCCGTACGGTCGTGCCTTTAGGGCTGCTCTTGGTCCATGAGATAGAAAGGCCGAGTTTGAGAGGCTTGGGAGAAAGGAAAACGAGGCCTTACAAGGGAGAGAGGCCCATAAAGAAGAAGAAAGGAAATCCCACAAGGAAAAGGAAGGAAGGGATATTCACGTGAGCTTTTGGTTAGGTGAAGGAAGAGAGAAGTCGCTTTCTACTTCCTCTACTCGAGACAAACGGCCACAAGTCACTCTCATCTTCTATCTTCTCTCTAACGGTCATATGACCATGTATTCCTATATTAATGTGTAATCTCTCATATGTAACACAACACACAATTATCTAATAAGAAGAGAATCCGATTTCCCCTCTTTTACCTTGTGTTCTTGTTCTTAGCTTCAATGTAGATAGTTTAGGGAATCGGTTAGAGGCTGCCCTGAAGGCAGCCTATTCTCTTCCCAAATCTCACCTAAAGTCTTCTTATTTACTCTTTCTTATAGCCTAGATTACTGATTCTTAATCCTCCTCTCCTAAGTACACAAACTCTTAGTGTTGTGTTACTAGAACAAGGATAAGTCTCAAACTAGTGCTTCTCCTTGATAGGATCCGCTTACTCTCTAGTATTTGGGTTCTATCTAGCCTAGTTTATGAGGAGTTCATCACAAGTTGATGTCCTCTTCTTCCCCTTGAGAATGAGTTAGTTTGTTGTGGGTAAAGGGGGATTCATTCACCAAGTGTTTGTCTACCCTCTCTTGTGAGCTTTGTCTCATAAATCCCAACATGGTATCAGAGCCAGGTTCTGTTCTTGGTGATTCAAACTCGTTCTCAATTCAATTCTTCTTAGGAGTTAGCTTAGTTAAAGTTTTAGACTTTGCTTAGGTGTTAAATCGCTTAGCTTAGTTTCTTTAAAACTTTATTTTTGCTTTTGTTGTTAAATCGATTCTCTAGCAGCTCATTGTTGAGAAAGCTTGGCCTTGGGTCTTGATAGAATTCGTAGGCCAAGTGTGTGAAAGAAATCGATTTGTAAACCCCATTCTTAAGCTTTACCGATTTGGTAATAGCCTTGTTTAAATGGGGAAGTGATGAACCATTGAACAAATTGTGTTGTTCATGGTGAGGATTCACGGTTCTTGTGTGCTTGTATGAGCCACGAAATTCTTAGGATTTTCTTAGGATTCTCTTAGGATTTAGTTAATTTTCCTTTAAAGTTTTATTTTTGCTTTAGTTAATTTTCCTTTAAAGGTTTAGTTGCTAAATCGCTTCTTCTTCTTCTCAAGGTTGAGAAAGCTTTGTTTCTGGCCATATGGTGTGTCCAAATTCGAGCTTGAGGAAGAAAGAGATCTTGTTTTTCATCTTATCCTCTCAGCTTGGTCAAATAGATTAAAGCTGGTCCAAAGAGGAAGTCTTTTAACCGATGGACACAAGGGTGCTCCAAAGGTGCTTTTAGCTTTTATTTGAATCTGACCACAAAATCATCTTCAATATGATATCTTGTGGGATTTGTTCAATTCTAGCCAGCGAAAAACACTTGTTCATGTGTTGTTTCGTGAATCTTAAAGTCTTTAGCTCTTGGAGAACACTAGGTTTAGGAGATTCTACCAAGAGCAATGTCTTTAACCGTTGGAGAAATTAATTTTCCATATGGTCCATGAATTTCAGCCATTAAAGCACCAAAAGAGTTTGTCTTCTTGGTTGTTCTTGACTGTCACAGCTTTCGCAAACTCAAGAAAACAGAGTATAACTCTGTCCATTGGAACTCTTGAGCTCTATTCTACTCTCCATTCACTTATACTCCCGCCCATATACTCTACTATACTCTATACTCTTGGTTACTAATTCTCTGGTTACTTATTCTCTAAATTCTCTTTTATTTTTCAGTAATATTCTCTATACTCTAACCTCTCACAATCTCTTGTTTAGAATCTGTCCCATTGAATTTGGTTTCAGTTTCATCCTTGAAGATTGTGTGGAGCTCGCTTACTATCTCAAGAAGAAGTGGCGAGGTTGAAGGCTACAAGAAAGCCATGAGGAGAGCGCAGCACAATGCCTGGAGTTAGAACCAAGGGCCACCAAGTCTTTGTTAAGCTGGTGGAAGGTGATGAATCAGTCCAAGAGCATGTGTGTTAGTGCCAAGTTGTTGATCGGATGTGCACAATTGTCTTTAAGAAAGGTGATGCACAAGGTTTCAACTGAGATGATGAGGAGAGGCCCATCATCAAGTAAAGGTTGCGGGGGAGATCGACTTTCAAGTGACTTCACCACACCTCACAGATTCTGCTCGGTCAGAAGCAAAAGTTTTACTTAAAGCTCAGCCGAAGCGTCTCAAAGATCGACTCGGACGAAAGCCTTCCACTGCGATTCAGCTTCCGCGTTCTTCACAAAAGTTCTAGACCATAGAGTCATCTTGCCAGTGGAAGTAGAATCATACCAATCCGAGCAGCCGTTCGAGAGGTATGTCCGATTCAGTGGACATATATCAGTCTGACGATAAAACTGGCCTGGTTAAAAACCATGGCTAGAGGAGCGGTCTCAAGGAGGAATTCCAAACCGCATCAGTGATCAACCCTCTCCTTCCTATCCATCAAAACACCAAAAAGGCTGTGCTCTAAACTCTACTCTATTTAAATTTCTTAAATTCATTATCTTAGCTCTATTACTAGTCTTTACTCTTTAATATGTTCTTTTAAAGTTTTCTTTAGAATTTTCTTTGATATTCCTCATAGCAAACACTTATTCTTTTCTTCTTTATCACTTGTTTCAAGGGTGAAGGTGTAAGATTTAAGGTAGAAAGATTTGAGAAAGAGGAAGAGTTTGAATTCGGACAAGGGTGAGAGGTGTAGAGTGTATGCGAGTGTAAAGGAGAGTAGAGAGGAGAAAGAGAGTTAAACTCTTTTCTTACTTGAATTAGAACATACTTACAAACCATATATAGAGCTATACAAAGAGGATATTCTTCCCTAGGATCCTATGTACACATTAATGGGAGATAGCGACATCTCCTTATTCCTACATGTGACTAAACCCTTGACTTCCCACTTGCAAGTTGCCCAACGGCTATAATAGAAGGATCTCGATGATAGGAGATCATTGGAAGCTCTCCTTAGTGGATTGGGCTCATGAGATACGAGATGGCTTGGACAGCCCATAGGTTGTCGATTGTACGGACGTCCGTACGGTTGTACGGACGGTGGTGGCCAAGGTGGTGTGCCAAACTCATACTCCCCCTCAAGCTTGACTTAGATGACCAGGCAAGCTTGACAGTCTAGGCACCCACCTCATTAAAAACCTTAGTATAGAAAACCTCATGGGAAAAAAAACTATACATAAGGGAAAAAGAGTGTAGGTGCCATGTGAAAGACTCATGGCCGAGTGAGGTCTATAAGGCCGAGCTTCGAGTGAATATATTCGCACACTTGGGGGCTTGCAGCTTTGGTGAGGATGTCAGCGAGTTGTTCCTTGCTCTCGGTGTGACATGGCAGGACAACTCCAAGCTTGATTTGCTCTCGCACCTTATGACAGTCCACCTCAATATGTTTGGTCCTCTCATGAAACACTGAATTGGTTGCTATGTGAATGGCAGCTTCATTGTCACAATGCATGGTGATAGGACTCGTGATTTCCACTCCTAAATCCTTGAGGAGTGCTTTGAGCCACATTAGTTCGGTTGTGAGTTTGCGCATGGCCCTATACTCGGATTCGGCACTTGAAAGTGATACGACCTTTTGTTTCTTGCTCTTCCAAGTGATCAGGTTGCCTCCAAGGAATGTGCAATAGCCAGTTGTAGAGCGACGGTCTCCACGGTCTCCAGCATAGTCAGCGTCGCAATATCCTACCAACTCGGTGTTCTTGTTGCGGCCCATCCAAATGCCTTGTCCCGGTGAGCCCTTGATGTATTTAAGGATTCGGTCGACCATGTTCCAATGATGGACAGTTGGATTCTTCATGTGCTGGCTCACCTGGTTCACAGCAAAGCAAATATCAGGCCGTGTTATAGTTAAATAGATCAACTTACCTACTAGGCGCCGGTAGCGGCCAACGTCCTTGTATGGTGCCTGCTCAAGCTCCCCCTGTCCTCCGGCCTTGTAGTTCTCTTCAAGAGGTGATGCCACTGCCTTTGAACCTAATTTTCCTGTCTCATTTAACAAGTCAAGAGCATATTTTCTTTGTGATAGAAATAAACCTTCCTTTGATCTACATATTTCTATCCCAAGAAAATATTTCAACTCTCCAAGGTCCTTAATATCAAAGACTGATTTCAAGAAGGTTTTAGTGTCTTGAATACCTACCGAGTCACTCCCAGTGATGATGATATCATCAACATACACTAGGATGACTACTATACCTTTGGTGCTAGGTGAGGTAAATAGTGTGTGATCAGCCTCGGATTTGCGAAAGCCTTTGTCAAGGAGGATTGTGCTCAGCTTGTGGTACCACGCCCTTGGCGACTGCTTTAGTCCATAGATGGCTTTGTTGAGCTTGAGAACCTTCCCCGGACCAATGGTGTCTTCTAGGCCCGGTGGTGGCCGCATATACACTTCATCTTCGAGCTCGCCTTGTAGGAAGGCGTTCTTCACATCCATTTGCCATAGCTCCCAATCAAGATTTGTGGCAAGAGAGAGAACCACTCGAACGGTGTGAAGTTTGGCCACCAGAGCAAACGTATCAAGATAGTCCTCCCCATACGTTTGCGTGAATCCCCGGGCTACAAGGCGTGCCTTATACCGTTCTATCTCCCCATTGCTCTTGTATTTGATAGTAAAGATATATCTTGAGGTGACTGCTCTCTTACCCTTGGGTAGGTCAGCTTCATCCCATGTGTGGTTTTGTATCATGGCCGTGTTCTCGGCATCAACAGCGTCCCGCCATACCTTATGGTCTTTGGCCTCATCATAGGTTCTTGGAATCCAGTGTTCATCAATGTGGCCAAGGAAAACTTGATGTTCCTTAGGAAAGTGGGCAAGTGAGCACACGGCTTGAATCGGATGAGCAATGGCCACATTGTTGTAGTAGACACGGGTGTTCTTCCAATTGGTAGGAGGATATTTGATGCGTTGACTGCGCCTTAGAGGGACTATGGTTCCAGCTTCCAGGTTGGCACAGCCTGGTGTAATGATTTCCTCAAGTGGCTCGGCCGGATCCTCGGTCGGCTCGGCAATGTTGTCTGCGGGTAGTTCAGTTGACTCCTCAGGCTGCTCGATTGGATCATCAGTATGGATGTCACGTTCAGGCTCGCGCAATGGTTCAGGGTGAGCTGGTGAGGTAGGGCTGGCCGGCTCGGTATTGATCCGATCATTGTCAATTCCTAACCGCTCAAGAAGAGCTCGGAGGTTGCATGTTCGATCAGATGGTGAGGATGAGAGATTGCGTAGCTCATCCCAATTCTGTTCATCATAGAATCCTTGTGTCTCTATAAACTTGACATCGCGAGATACTAGGACTCTCCTTGTTGTAGGTTCATAGCACTTATACCCCTTTTGTGTAGTGGAGTAGCCAAGAAACATAGCCTTTGTACTCTTAGCATCAAGCTTGTCCCTTAGCTCACCTGGTCGCAACACATAGCACACACACCCAAAAACTCGTAAGTGATTAAATGTAGGTTTGTCCTTAGTTAATACCTCAAATGGTGACAAGTCTTTGAGGATCTTTGTGGGGGTGCGGTTGATAAGGTAACAAGCAGCTAGCACAGCATCTCCCCAAAATCTCTTTGGAACCCTTGTGTGGAACATCATAGACCTTGCTACCTCCATGAGATGCCTATTCTTCCTTTCAGCTACCCCATTTTGTTGAGGTGTGTATGGACAGCTAGTTTGGTGTAGTATTCCATGGTTGGCTAGATATTGCTTAAAGGCATGGCTTGTGTACTCTCCACCATTATCTGATCTCAAAATTTTAATCTTGGCATGATAGTGGTTAGAGACATAATTTTGAAAATTAGTAAAAGCCTCAAGAACTCTATCTTTAGAAGGAAGCAAAGTTATCCAACTATATTTTGATTTTTCATCAATAAAAGTCACAAAATATTTTTGATTTTCTCTAGATAAGCAAGGGGATGTCCAAACATCAGAATGAATTAAATCAAAACAATTTTCATAAATAGTACTAGAATTAGGGAAAACAGCCTTGCAATGTTTACCAAGAATACAAGCCTCACACTCCTCATTTTTAAAAGAAATATTAGGAAACATTAAAGATAAAGCTCTTGTGTGAGGGTGTCCTAGCCTAGCATGTAAAATAGAATCACTAGGTTTAATAATAACCGAATTAAAACAAGATGCAGTAGAAGATAAATTCAAGTCCTCAAGCATATAGAGATCATCCTTGGAACTTCCTTGACCAAGAACCTTACTTGTCTCAATATCCTGAAAATGAACATTGTTAGGACCAAATATTGCATAACAATTTAAATCAGTGGTGGCCCTTTTAACTGATAACAAATTAGATGTGAAATTAGGCATGTAAAAGGCTTTAGTTTCTTTATCAAATAATTTTAAATTCCCTATGCCTTTAACAGGAACTTTCTCACCATTAGCTATCACAACATTGCCATTAGCAGGTTTAATATCACTAATTAGCCTAGAATCACTAATCATGTGGTGAGATGCACCAGAATCAACAATAAGGGGTTTAATTTTATTTGAGGCAAGAAATGTTTTACCGGAGGCCTCCTTTAGGGCCTTGATGAGGGCGTCGAGGTCTGACTTGCGTACCAGCTCCGAAGATGCCGCCAACGCCACTCCGTTCCCCTCAAGCGTCTGGCCACTTGGTGTTGAGGTCGCCGCCTCGCTCACCATGCTGGCTTGGTTAGCTCTAGGTCCACCTCGGCTTGTTCCTCCACGGTTTATGCGGAGGTGAGGGTGAAGGATTCAGCAACGGCTCTTGAAGTGGCCGACCTTCTTGCAATGTTCACACACCGGTGGGTTCTTGTCCTCCGGTTTGTAGTAGCCACGATTTGCGGAGGCCACCTCAGCTTTGTTGGCGGTCACTAGCTCCCCCTTGCCTCCAAACAACCCCATGGAACCATGTTCCTTTTGAATTTGGTTACAAACATCATCAAGACTAGGGAGCTTGTCCGACCGTAGAATATGCTTGATAAGGTCATTGTAGGAGGGGTTCAAGGTCAAGAGAAGGCCGAACACCTTATCTTGTTCACGCCTCTCATTCAGATTGGCCGGATCTATAGTCGCCGGCCGGAGCATCTCTAGTTCAGCCCAAAGGGACCTAAACTTCCCAAAGTGCTTGGTGAACTCCATGTCTTCTTGGTTGAGATTGTTGATAGCCCTCTTAATCTCAAAAATTCGGTTTACATTTGTAACATTCCCAAAAACATTCTTGAGAGTGTCCCACAAGTCTTTTGCTGTCTCGCAATAAGAGTAAGCTTCAAGTATAGGTGCATCTAGGGAGTTTTGAATGATAGCTAGGACTCCCTGATCTTCTTGAAACCACTTGTTCTTCTCATCCGCGACAAGATCCTTGCCGTCTTTGGTGGTCTCGCCACTAGGAGCTTCGCTCGTCTCAACATGGGACCAAAGTCCTCGGCCGCATAGGGCTATCTTTGTGGTTCTAGCCCACAGTAAGTAATTCTCTCCCTTGAGAGTAACTGGAACAATGAGAGTTTTGGTAGTTTCCATGGAAAAAGATGAAGAGACCGTTGGTTAAAGCTATTGTCCAACGGTTAAAGAAAGAAGATTCAAGAACAAGAAATTTTAAGAACAAGAAAGAGAATGCGGAAGGGAGTGATGGAGATTTGAGGCAAGAACAGAATCAAATCTGCTCTGATACCATGTAAGATTTAAGGTAGAAAGATTTGAGAAAGAGGAAGAGTTTGAATTCGGACAAGGGTGAGAGGTGTAGAGTGTATGCGAGTGTAAAGGAGAGTAGAGAGGAGAAAGAGAGTTAAACTCTTTTCTTACTTTAATTAGAACATACTTACAAACCATATATAGAGCTATACAAAGAGGATATTCTTCCCTAGGATCCTATGTACACATTAATGGGAGATAGCGACATCTCCTTATTCCTACATGTGACTAAACCCTTGACTTCCCACTTGCAAGTTGCCCAACGGCTATAATAGAAGGATCTCGATGATAGGAGATCGTTGGAAGCTCTCCTTAGTGGATTGGGCTCATGAGATACGAGATAGCTTGGACAGCCCATAGGTTGTCGATTGTACGGACGTCCGTACGGTTGTACGGACGGTGGTGGCCAAGGTGGTGTGCCAAACTCATAAGTTTGAGATAAATGTGGAGAGTTTAAAAGCCACTTATACCCATTTTGTCCCAAAACAGGCTAAAACCAAGAAAACATTGCTTAGAAGCTGTAAACAGCTATGTTAGTGTTTCTGGGGTTAAAATGTGTCTTAATCCAATGCAACTAACTAATTATAAGAGTTTGAGATAGATGTGGAGAGTTTAAAAGCCACTTATTCCCATTTTGTCCCAAAACAGGCTAAAACCATGAAAACATTGCTTAGAAGCTGTAAACAGCTATGTTAGTGTTTATGGGGTTAAAATGTGTCTTAATCCAATGCAACTAACTAACTATAAGAGTTTGAGATTGATGTGGAGAGTTTAAAAGCCACTTATACCCATTTTGTCCCAAAACAGGCTAAAACCAAGAAGACATTGCTTAGAAGCACTAAACAGCTATGCTAGTGTTTATGGGGTTAAAATGTGTCTTAAGCCAATGCAACTAACTAATTATAAGACTTTGAGATAGATGTGGAGAGTTTAAAAGCCACTTATACTCATTTTGTCCCAAAACAGGCTAAAACCAAGAAAACGTTGCTTAGAAGCTGTAAACCGCTATGTTAGTGTTTATGGGGTTAAAATGTGTCTTAATCCAATGGAACTAACTAATTATAAGACTTTGAGATAGATGCGGAGAGTTTAAAAGCCACTTATACCCATTTTGTCCCAAAACAGGCTAACACCAAGAACATTGCTTAGAAGCTGTAAACAGATATGTTAGTGTTTAAGGGGTTAAAATGTGTCTTAATCCAATGCAACTAACTAATTATAAGAGTTTGAGATAGATGTGGAGAGTTTAAAAGCCACTTATACCCATTTTGTCCCAAAACAGGCTAACACCAAGAAAACATTGCTTAAAAGCTGTAAACAGCTATGTTAGTGTTTATGGGGTTAAAATGTGTCTTAATCCAATGCAACTAACTAATTATAAGAGTTTGAGATAGATGTGGAGAGTTTAAAAGCCACTTATACCCATTTTGTCCCAAAACAGGCTAACACCAAGAAAACATTGCTTAGAAGCTGTAAACAGCTATGTTAATGTTTAAGGGGTTAAAATGTGTCTTAATCCAATGCAACTGACTAGTTATAAGAGTTTGAGATAGATGTGGAGAGTTTAAAAGCCACTTATACCCATTTTGTCCCAAAACAGGCTAAAACCAAGAAAACATTGCTTAGAAGCACTAAATAGCTTTGTTAGCATTTCTGGGGTTAAAATGTGTCTTAATCCAATGCAACTAACTAAGTATAAGAGTTTGAGATAGATGTGGAGAGTTTAAAAGCCACTTATACCCATTTTGTCCCAAAAAACGCTAAAACCAAGAAAACATTGCTTAGAAGCTGTAAACAGCTATGTTAGTGTTTATGGGGTTAAAATGTGTCTTAATCCAATGCAACTAACTAACTATAAGAGTTTGAAATAGATGTGGAGAGTTTAAAAGCCACTTATACCCATTTTGTCCCAAAACAGGCTAAAACCAAGAAAACATTGCTTAGAAGCTGTAAACAGCTATGTTAGTGTTTATGGGGTGAAAATGTGTCTTAATCCAATGCAACTAACTAATTATAAGACTTTGAGATAGATGTGGAGAGTTTAAAAGCCACTTATACCCATTTTGTCCCAAAACAGGCTAAAACCAAGAAATCATTGCTTAGAAGCTGTAAACAGCTATGTTAGTGTTTCTGGGGTTAAAATGTGTCTTAATCCAATGCAACTAACTAATTATAAGAGTTTGAGATAGATGTGGAGAGTTTAAAATCCACTTATACCCATTTTGTCCCAAAACAGGCTAAAACCAAGAAAACATTACTTAGAAGCTGTAAACAGCTTTGTTACTGTTTATGGGGTTAAAATGTGTCTTAATCCAATGCAACTAACTTATTGTAAGAGTTTGAGATAGATGTGGAGAGTTTAAAAGCCACTTATACCCATTTTGTCCCAAAACAGGCTAAAACCAAGAAGACATTGCTTAGAAACACTAAACAGCTATGTTAGTGTTTCTGGGGTTAAAATGTGTCTTAATCCAATGCAACTAACTAATTATAAGAGTTTGAGATAGATGTGGAGAGTTTAAAAGCCACTTATACCCATTTTGTCCCAAAACACGCTAACACCAAAAAAACATTGCTTAGAAGCTGTAAACAGCTATGTTAGTGTTTAAGGGATTAAAATGTGTCTTAATCCAATGCAACTAACTAATAATAAGATTTAGAGATAGATGTGGAGAGTTTAAAAGCCACTTATACCCATTTTGTCCCAAAAAAGGCTAAAACCAAGAAGACATTGCTTAGAAGCACTAAACAGCTATGTTAGTGTTTCTGGGGTTAAAATGTGTCTTAATCCAATGCAACTGACTAGTTATAAGAGTTTGAGATAGATGTGGAGAGTTTAAAAGCCACTTATACCCATTTTGTCCCAAAACAGGCTAAAACCAAGAAAACATTGCTTAGAAGCACTAAACAGCTTTGTTAGTGTTTTTGGGGTTAAAATGTGTCTTAATCCAAGGCAACTAACTAAGTATAAGAGTTTGAGATAGATGTGGAGAGTTTAAAAGCCACTTATACCCATTTTGTCCCAAAAGAGGCTAAAACCAAGAAAACATTGCTTAGAAGCTGTAAACAGCTATGTTAGTGTTTATGGGGTTAAAATGTGTCTTAATCCAATGCAACTAACTAAGTATAAGAGTTAGAGATAGATATGGAGAGTTTAAAAGCCACTTATACCCATTTTGTCTCCAAAACCGGCTAAAACCAAGAAGACATTGCTTAGAAGAACTAAACAGCTATGTTAGTGTTTCTGGGGTTAAAATGTGTCTTAATCCAATGCAACTGACTAGTTATAAGAGTTTGAGATAGATGTGGAGAGTTTAAAAGCCACTTATACCCATTTTGTCCCAAAACAGGCTAAAACCAAGAAAACATTGCTTAGAAGCACTAAACAGCTTTGTTAGTGTTTCTGGGGTTAAAATGTGTCTTAATCCAATGCAACTAACTAAGTATAAGAGTTTGAGATAGATGTGGAGAGTTTAAAAGCCACTTATACCCATTTTGTCCCAAAACAGGCTAAAACCAAGAAAACATTGCTTAGAAGCTGTAAACAGCTATGTTAGTATTTATGGGGTTAAAATGTGTCTTAATCCAATGCAACTAACTAATTATAAGAGTTTGAGATAGATGTGTTATTAGAATGTACCAAGGAGGAGAGAGGAGAGGCCGGTAAGGCCGAACCTTGGAAGAAGAGAAGAAAGGCCGGAAAGGCCATGTAAAGGCCGGTAAGGCCATGTCCGTGTCCGTGAGCGACCATGTACCGTGTCCGGTACCATGTACCGTGTCCGTGAACGGACCCATGTCCGGAGAGCGGCCAGTTAGGCCGTGAACACATTGAAGAGCAGGCCCGTCCGTACAGGCCCGTCCGTACAGGCCCGTCCGTACAGGCCCGTCCGTACAGGCCCGTCCGTACTATTAGTATATATGAAGGAGAAGAGAGAGTGAGGCCGGTGAGGCCGAGCTGCACAAGGAAGAAGAGAGTGGCCGGTAAGGCTGCTAGTACAAGAAGTGTGGCCGGTAAGGCCATGAGTGGTGTGGGAGCGGCCAGTAAGGCCGTGAGCACAATAAGAGTGGCCAATAAGGCCATGTGGGCCGTGAGAGCAAGGAGAGTGGTCAGCAAGGCCATAAGTGCAATATAAGAAGAACAAAGGCCTTATAAGAAGAAGAAGCCCAAGAAGAAGGAAATATCTCACAAGGAAGGGAAGAAGGATCCAATGGCCATAAGGGAAGGAGATCTAACGGTCACAAGGCATGGAAGGGAAGGAAATCACGTGTGGCTTTGGTTGGGAAGCATAGCGAGTCAACCAAAGACAAGGAGCTGTCCCTTTCATCTCTCCTTTGAATCCCTTGTGTGCCTAACGGCTCTATGCCTTTGTTTTCTCTATATTAAGCTGTAATTCTCTCATATGTAATATATCACAACATTATCTAATACTAAGAGAATCCGTTTCCCATCTTCTCCTCTCTACACAAGTGTTTATGTTCTTATTAGCAATGTAGAGAGCCTAGGGGTAAACGGTTAGAGGCTGCCCTTAAGGCAGCCTATTCTCTTCCCAAATCTCACCTAAAGTCTTCTTATTTACTCTTTACTAAGCCTTGTTTATGGGGAGTTCATCACAAGTTGATGTTCTCTCCTCCCCCTTGAGAATGAGTTAGTTTGTTGTGGGTAAAGGGGGATTCATTCACCAAGTGTTTGTCTACCCTCTCTTGTGAGCTTTGTCTCATAAATCCCAACATGGTATCAGAGCAGGTTCTGTTCTTGGTGATTTAAACTCATTCTCAAAGTCGTTTTCTTAGGAGTTAGCTTAGTTAAAGTTTTAGACTTTGCTTAGGTGTTAAATCGCTTAGCTTAGTTTCTTTAAAGCTTTAATTTTGCTTTTGTTGATTAAATCGATTCTCTAGCAGCTCATTGTTGAGTAAGCTTGGTCTCTTGTCTTGTTAGAATTTGTAGACCAAGTGTGTGGAAAGAAATCGATTTTACAAGCCCCATCCTTAAGCTTTACCGATTTGGTAATAGCTTTGTTTATTTTGGGATGTGTGGGAAGTGATGAACCATTGAGCAAATTGTGTTGTTCATGGTGAGGATTCACGGTTCTTGTGTGCTTGTATGAGCCACGAAATTCTTAGGATTTAGCTCTCTTAGGATTTAGTTAATTTTCCTCTAAAGGTTTAATTTTGCTTTTGTTAAATTTCCTTTAAAGGCTTAATTACTAAATCGCTACTTCTTCTTCTCAATGTTGAGAAAGCTTTGTTTCTGGCCCTATGGTGTGTCCAGATCCAAGCTTGAAGAAGAGAGAGATCTTAATTTTCGCATCTCATGTCCGCTTGGTCAACTAGACTAAAGCTGTTCAAAGATGCATTCTTTTAACCGTTGGACAATAGGTTGTTCCAAAGGCTTTTGTTGTTTCTTCTTTGCTTGGGACCACGAAAAACATCTTCTATATGTTATTTTCGTGGATCTAAAGCCTTAAGATCTTGGAGAACACTTTGTTTAAGTGATTCTACCATGAGTTAAGTCCAAACCGTTGGAGAAATTAATTTTCCAAACGGTCCATGTGTTTCAGCCATTAAAGCACCAAAGTCTTGTTGAATGTTGGATGCTCTTGGCTGTCAAAGCTTCTGCAAACTCAAGAAAACAGAGTATAACTCTGTCCATAAGAACTCTTGAGCAAATTCTCTATTCTACTCTCCACTCATCTTATACTACCCCCCATTCTCTTATATATATACTCTATTATACTCTCTTTGGTTACTTATTCTCCATTTACACTCTATACTCTACTCTACACTCTATACTCTAACCCCTAACAATCTCTTGTTTAGAATCTGTCCCATTAAATTTTGGTTTCAGTTTCAAACTTGAAGATTGTGTGGAGCTCACTTGCTATCTCAAGAAGAAGTGGCGAGGTTGAAGGCTACAAAGAAGCCATGAGAAGGCGCAGCACAATGCTTGGAGTTAGAACCAATGGCCATCAAGCTTCTTAGACCACACGTTTCACCACCATAGTAATAAACTCCGGCGGTCAGGTTTACCCGAGGAGAGCAGAAGACTCTTTTGAGCGAGGTAACCTATTAAGCTGACCGAGAGAGATAAAGCTTTGGGTATTAAACTCCGGCGGTTAGACTCATCCGAGGAGAGCAGAAGACTCTTTTGAGCGAGGTGGTCTATTTAAGGCTGACCGAGAGAGATAAAGCTATGGAGGAAGTTCTAGTGGAGAGAGCTGGTGGAAGGTGATGAATCAGCCCAAGGACATGTGTATTAGTGCCAAGTTGTTGATCGGATGTGCACAATGGTCTTTAGGAAAGGTGATGCACAAGGTTTCAACTGTTGATTGGATGTGCACAAGAACGGTGATGCACAAGGCTTCAACTGAGGTGATGAGGTTTCAGCCCATCATCAAGTAAAGGTTACGGGGGAGATCAAGTGACTTCAGACCGTACCTCACAGATTCTGCTCGGCCACAAGCAAAAGTCTTTACTTAAAGCTCAGCCGAAGCGTCTCAAAGATCGACTCGGACGAAACCCTTCCACTGCGATTCGGCTTCCGCGTTCTTCATTAAAGTTCGAGACCACAGAGTCATCTTGCCAGTGGAAGTGGAATCATACCAATCCGAGCAGCCGTTCGAAAGTTATGTCCGATTCAGTGGGCATGTGTCAGTCTGACAAATAAAACTGACCAGGTTTAAAAACCATGGTTAGAGTAGGAGCGGTCTCAAGGAGGAATTCCAAACCGCAACAGTGATCAACTCTCTCCCTCCTATCCATCAAAACACCATAAAGGCTGTGCTCTAAACTCTTCTCTATTTTAATTCATAAATTCATTACCTTAGTTTCATTACTAGTCTTTAGTCTTTAATATGTTCTCTTAAATGGTCACACTTTTAGAAATTTTCTTTGATATTCCTCATAGCAAACACTTATTCTTTTCTTCTTTATCACTTGTTTAAGGGGTAAAGGAGACTATGAGAGCCTCAAAGAAATTCTAAAGGCGCAAGGATGGAGATCATAAGGAATGTGCTAAAGGCAAGGTGGGCTAAGGAGTAGGAGCGGTTCAAATCATGAAGAGAAGGGAGCTAGTTCTTTGCAAACCAAGGTCAAGGGACATCATGGATAGTGGAGTCTATACTCTTTTTCCCTTAACAAAGTTTTATCCCAAGAGGTTTTCTTTGTTGAGGTTTTTAATGAGGTAGATGACACTAGTCCACCCTTGATCTTTGGTCCCCATGGTGTCCCACCGATCAAGCGTGCGGGGGAGTATTAGAATGTACCAAGGAGGAGAGAGGAGAGGCCGGTAAGGCCGAACCTTGGAAGAAGAGAAGAAAGGCCGGAAAGGCCATGTAAAGGCCGGTAAGGCCATGTCCGTGTCCGTGAGCGACCATGTACCGTGTCCGGTACCATGTACCGTGTCCGTGAACGGACCCATGTCCGGAGAGCGGCCAGTTAGGCCGTGAACACATTGAAGAGCAGGCCCGTCCGTACAGGCCCGTCCGTACAGGCCCGTCCGTACAGGCCCGTCCGTACTATTAGTATATATGAAGGAGAAGAGAGAGTGAGGCCGGTGAGGCCGAGCTGCACAAGGAAGAAGAGAGTGGCCGGTAAGGCTGCTAGTACAAGAAGTGTGGCCGGTAAGGCCATGAGTGGTGTGGGAGCGGCCAGTAAGGCCGTGAGCACAATAAGAGTGGCCAATAAGGCCATGTGGGCCGTGAGAGCAAGGAGAGTGGTCAGCAAGGCCATAAGTGCAATATAAGAAGAACAAAGGCCTTATAAGAAGAAGAAGCCCAAGAAGAAGGAAATATCTCACAAGGAAGGGAAGAAGGATCCAATGGCCATAAGGGAAGGAGATCTAACGGTCACAAGGCATGGAAGGGAAGGAAATCACGTGTGGCTTTGGTTGGGAAGCATAGCGAGTCAACCAAAGACAAGGAGCTGTCCCTTTCATCTCTCCTTTGAATCCCTTGTGTGCCTAACGGCTCTATGCCTTTGTTTTCTCTATATTAAGCTGTAATTCTCTCATATGTAATATATCACAACATTATCTAATACTAAGAGAATCCGTTTCCCATCTTCTCCTCTCTACACAAGTGTTTATGTTCTTATTAGCAATGTAGAGAGCCTAGGGGTAAACGGTTAGAGGCTGCCCTTAAGGCAGCCTATTCTCTTCCCAAATCTCACCTAAAGTCTTCTTATTTACTCTTTACTAAGCCTTGTTTATGGGGAGTTCATCACAAGTTGATGTTCTCTCCTCCCCCTTGAGAATGAGTTAGTTTGTTGTGGGTAAAGGGGGATTCATTCACCAAGTGTTTGTCTACCCTCTCTTGTGAGCTTTGTCTCATAAATCCCAACATGTGTGTTGGGATTTCAAGAGAGATAGCTCTTGACAAAGGAGAGACAACTCCCAATGATTGAATCTCCTTATACCCACAACAAACTAACTCAATCTCAAGGGGAAGAAGAGGTCATCAACTTGTGATGAACTCCCCATAAATTAGCTTGATAGAATCCAAATACTAGAGAGTAATCGATCCTAACAAGACTAAGTAAAGAGAAAATAAGAAGAGTTTAGGTGAGGTTTGAGAAGAGAATCGGCTGCCTTAAGGGCAACCTCTAACCTTTGTTCCCTAAACACTCTACATTGGAAATAAGAACATAAACAAGTGTAGAGAGGGAATTTGGATTCTCTTCTATTGAATAATTGTGTTAGTTACATAGAAGAGAGATTACACATCTTAATATAGGGGAACAAGGTCAATATGACCGTTAGAGATATGATGAGGGTTGAGAGAGACATTCTCGATTTGGTGATGGTGAGAGCGACATCTTCCTTCCTTCACCAACTAAGGGACCACGTGATTCTTCCTTCCTTCCTTGCACATGTGATTCTCCTTCTTTCCTTTCTTTGTGAGATATTTTCCTTTTCCTTTCCTTATGAGATATTTCCTTCTTCTTGGGCTTCTTCTTCTTATAAGGCCTTTGCTCTTCAC
Organism: Camelina sativa; assembly: GCF_030686135.1. Lineage (NCBI taxonomy): Eukaryota > Viridiplantae > Streptophyta > Magnoliopsida > Brassicales > Brassicaceae > Camelina > Camelina sativa. Next base: position 24,475,203 of record NC_141899.1, on the reverse strand, counting down.
ACATTGCACTTATGGCCTTGCTGGCCTTTCTTCCTTGCTCACACGGCCCACACTTCCTTACCAGCCTCTCTCATTGCACTCACGGCCATACTGGCCGTTCTTCTTGTGTTGGTAGCCTTACCGGCCACTCTCTTCTTCTTCCATGGCTCGGCCTTACCGGCCTCTCCTCTCTTTTCCTTCTTACACTCTAATACTCTCCCGCACGCTTGATCGGCGGGACACCATGAGGACCAAAGATCAAGAGTGGACTAGTGTCGTCTACCTCATTAAAAACCTCAACAAAGAAAACCTCTTGGGATAAAACTTTGTTAAGGGAAAAAGAGTATAGCCTTCACTATCCATGATGTCCCTTGACCATGGTTTGGAAAGAACTAGCTCCCTTCTCTTCATAATTTGAACCGCTACTACTCCTTAGCCCACCTTGCCTTTAGCACATTCCTTATGATCTCCATCCTTGCACCTTTAGAATTTCTTTGAGGCTCTCATAATCTTCTTTACCCTTCAAACAAGTGATAAAGAAGAAAGAATAAGTGTATGTTATGAGGAATATCAAAGACAATTTTTCAAAAATTCTTTGAGGCTCTCATAGTCTATAATGTATGAGGAATATCAAAGACAATTTCTTTGAGGCTCTCATAGTCTACTTTACACAAGTATAAATCATGAGGAATATCAAAGAAAAAAAATTCTAAAAGTGTGACAATTTAAGAAAAATCATATGGAAGTGTAAAGACTAGCAATGAACTAAAATAATGAATTTATGAATTTAAATAGAGTAGGGTTTAGAGCACAGCCTTTTTGGTGTTTGTTGCGGTTTGAACTCTCTTCTTGAGACTGCTTCTTTAAAACCCGCATCAGAATGATATACGCCCACTGAATCGAGGATAACTTTTGGTCGGTGGCTCGTATGAAGCTGATTTCACTTCCACTGGAAAGAGGACTCACGTTTCTGTAACTCTTATGCAGAACCTGAAAGCTGAATCTCAGTGGAAGACCTTCGTACGCATCGATCTTTGAAACGCATTGGCAAAGCTTTTGCTTGTTGCAGAGAATTTGAAACCATAGACTGTGAGGTGCGGTGAAGCCACTTGAAAGTTGATCTCCCCCGCAACCTTTACTTGATGATGGGCTAAAACCTCATCATTTCACTTGAAACCTTGTGCATCACTTCCTTAAAGACTTGTGCACATCCGATCAATAACTTGACACTCATCAAACGTGAGATTGATTCAAAACGCAAGTGGACATTCCTCTTGGTGATGCCTTGAGATTTGACTTGGTTGGACACCATGAATGTTGACTAGCTCCCCCGTAAGCTTTTAGTTCCTCCATTTGTATCCAGCTTTCAATCTTTTGCGCTACCACACATGATTTGGACGTGTCCATTCAATGGCCACTCGACCCTAAACTGATTTCAATGGTCGAGTGCTTCTTCTTAGTCGCGCCAGACTGATATATCTCCACTTAATCAAGCATAACTCGCTAACGGTTGCTCCGATTGGAATGATTTCACCTCTGGTGGACAGACAACTCAATTGTCTACAATATTTTTGAAGAGCGCGGAAGCTGGAAAAGAGTGGAGACCTCCGTATGTGTCGAGAACCAATCTTGAAGGTTTGTACACACCCTTCTTGTCACTTCTTAACTTCACATAACCAACACTTTGCTTTGAAGCTGATTCATCACCTTCCACCAGCTCTTTTCACTAGAACTTCCACCATAGCTTTATCTCTCTTGGTCAGCCTAAAAATAGATTCACCTCGCTCAAAAGAGTCTTCTGCTCTCCTCGGGTGAATCTTACCGCCGGAGTTTAATACCCAAAGCTTTATCTCTCTCGGTCAGTCTTAAAAGAGGTCACCTCGCTCAAAGAAGTCTTCTGCTCCCCTCGGGTAAACCTTATACCGCCAGAGTTTATTACCATGGTGGTTTCGTCTATGAAACTTGATGGCCATTGGTTCTAACTCCAAGCATTGATGATGCGCCGGAATGATATATGCCCACAGAATCGGGCATAACTTTTGATCGGATACTCTGATGGGGATGATTTCACTTCCACTGGCAAGATGACTCTATGGTCTAGAACTTTGGTGAAGAACGCGGAAGCTGAATCGCAGTGGAAGGCATCCGTACGAGTCGATCTTTAAGACGTTTCGGCAGAGATTTTGCTTGTTGCCGAAAGTGTTTGTAACACGAACCTCACCATCTTTAAATAACGCACCTGTTTAAGATTAAGGCAGATTCTAAACAAGAGATGGTGAGTGATTAGAGAATAGAGTATAGAGTATCCAAGAGTATAGAGAGTATAGAGTAACCGAGAGTATTAGTAACCAAAGAGTATAGAGTGTAAGAATATGGTGAGAGTATAAGGTGAATGGAGAGTAGAATAGAGAATTTGCTCAAGAGTTCTTATGGACAGAGTTCTTCTCTGTTTTCTTGAGTTTGCAGAAGCTTTGACAGCCAAGAGCATCCAAGAATCAACAAGCTTTTGGTGCTTTAATGGCTGAAACACATGGACCATATGGATAATTTGTTTATCCAATGGTTAAAGACATTCTCATAGTAGAATCACTTAAACAAAGTGTTCTCCAAGAGCTTAAAGATTTAAGAACCACGAAATAACACATGAACAAGTGATTTTCGATGGTTTTAAATTGAACAAGATCCACAGAATATCATATTGAAGATGATTTTCATGGTCAGATTCAAATAAAAGGTAAAGTAACCTTTGGAACACCCTTGTGTCCATCGGTTAAAAGAATGCATCTCAACAACAGCTTTAATCTAATTGACCAAGCTGGGAAGATAAGATTTTCGTGGCTTATACAAGCCTAAAACACCTGAATCCTTACCAAGAACAAGAACAATTTGCTCATCGGTTCATCACCACCTCATTTGAACCAAGCTCTTACCAAATCAGTAAAGCATAAGGACGAGGTTTTTAAAATCGATTTCTCTTCACATACTCCGTCTACAAACTCTAACAAGACCAGAGACCAAGCTTCCTCAACATTGAGCTGCTAGAGAATCAATTTAACAACAAAGGCAAAATTAAAGCTTTAAAGAAACTAAGCTAAGCGGAAACTAAGCTAAGCGAATATAAAAGCTTTAACTAAGCTAACTCCTAAGGGAAATTAAAAGACTTGAGATCGAGTCTAAAGCACCAAGAACATAACTTGGCTCTGCTACCATGTTGGGATTTCAAGAGAGATAGCTCTTGACAAAGGAGAGACAACTCCCAATGATTGAATCTCCTTATACCCACAACAAACTAACTCAATCTCAAGGGGAAGAAGAGGTCATCAACTTGTGATGAACTCCCCATAAATTAGCTTGATAGAATCCAAATACTAGAGAGTAATCGATCCTAACAAGACTAAGTAAAGAGAAAATAAGAAGAGTTTAGGTGAGGTTTGAGAAGAGAATCGGCTGCCTTAAGGGCAGCCTCTAACCTTTGTTCCCTAAACACTCTACATTGGAAATAAGAACATAAACAAGTGTAGAGAGGGAATTTGGATTCTCTTCTATTGAATAATTGTGTTAGTTACATAGAAGAGAGATTACACATCTTAATATAGGGGAACAAGGTCAATATGACCGTTAGAGATATGATGAGGGTTGAGAAAGACATTCTCGATTTGGTGATGGTGAGAGCGACATCTTCCTTCCTTCACCAACTAAGGGACCACGTGATTCTTCCTTCCTTCCTTGCACATGTGATTCTCCTTCTTTCCTTTCTTTGTGAGATATTTTCCTTTTCCTTTCCTTATGAGATATTTCCTTCTTCTTGGGCTTCTTCTTCTTATAAGGCCTTTGCTCTTCACACATTGCACTTATAGCCTTGCTGGCCTTTCTTCCTTGCTCACACGGCCCACACTTCCTTACCAGCCTCTCTCATTGCACACACGGCCATACTGGCCGTTCTTCTTGTGTTGGCAGCCTTACCGGCCACTCTCTTCTTCTTCCATGGCTCGGCCTTACCGGCCTCTCCTCTCTTTTCCTTCTTACACTCTAATAATGTGGAGAGTTTAAAAGCCACTTATACCCATTTTGTCCCAAAACAGGCTAAAACCAAGAAAACATTGCTTAGAAGCTGTAAACAGCTATGTTAGTGTTTATGGGGTTAAAATGTTTCTTAATCCAATGCAACTAACTAATTATAAGACTTTGAGATAGATGTGGAGAGTTTAAAAAGCCACTTATACCCATTTTCTCCCAAAACAGGCTAAAACCAAGAAAACATTGCTTAGAAGCTGTAAACAGCTATGTTAGTGTTTCTGGGGTTAAAATGTGTCTTAATCCAATGCAACTAACTAATTATAAGAGTTTGAGATAGATGTGGAGAGTTTAAAAGCCACTTATACCCATTTTGTCCCAAAACAGGCTAACACCAAGAAAACATTGCTTAGAAGCTGTAAACAGCTATGTTAGTGTTTAATGGGTTAAAATGTGTCTTAATCCAATGCAACTAACTAATTATAAGATTTAAAGATAGATGTGGAGAGTTTAAAAGCCACTTATACCCATTTTGTCCCAAAACAGGCTAAAACCAAGAAGACATTGCTTAGAAGCACTAAACAGCTATGTTAGTGTTTCTGGGGTTAAAATGTGTCTTAATCCAATGCAACTGACTAGTTATAAGAGTTTGAGATGGATGTGGAGAGTTTAAAAGCCACTTATACCCATTTTGTCCCAAAACAGGCTAAAACCAAGAAAACATTGCTTAGACTAAACAGCTTTGTTAGTGTTTTTGGGGTTAAAATGTGTCTTAATCCAAGGCAACTAACTAAGTATAAGAGTTTGAGATAGATGTGGAGAGTTTAAAAGCCACTTATACCCATTTTGTCCCAAAACAGGCTAAAACCAAGAAAACATTGCTTAGAAGCTGTAAACAGCTATGTTAGTGTTTATGGGGTTAAAATGTGTCTTAATCCAATGCAACTAACTAATTATAAGAGTTTGAGATAGATGTGGAGAGTTTAAAAGCCACTTATACCCATTTTGTCCCAAAACAGGCTAAAACCAAGAAAACATTGCTTAGAAACTGTAAACAGCTATGTTAGTGTTTATGGGGTTAAAATGTGTCTTAATCCAATGCAACTAACTAATTATAAGAGTTTGAGATAGATGTGGAGAGTTTAAAAGCCATTTATACCCATTTTGTCCCAAAACAGGCTAAAACCAAGAAAACATTGCTTAGAAGCACTAAACAGCTTTGTTAGTGTTTCTGGGTTAAAATGTGTCTTAATCCAATGCAACTAACTAAGTATAAGAGTTTGAGATAGATGTGGAGAGTTTAAAAGCCACTTATACCCATTTTGTCCCAAAAAACGCTATAACCAAGAAAACATTGCTTAGAAGCTGTAAACAGCTATGTTAGTGTTTATGGGGTTAAAATGTGTCTTAATCCAATGCAACTAACTAATTATAAGAGTTTGAAATAGATGTGGAGAGTTTAAAAGCCACTTATACCCATTTTGTCCCAAAACAGGCTAAAACCAAGAAAACATTGCTTAGAAGCTGTAAACAGCTATGTAAGTGTTTATGGGGTTAAAATGTGTCTTAATCCAATGCAACTAACTAATTATAATACTTTGAGATGGATGTGGAGAGTTTAAAAGCCACTTATACCCATTTTGTCCCAAAACAGGCTAAAACCAAGAAAACATTGCTTAGAAGCTGTAAACAGCTATGTTAGTGTTTCTGGGGTTAAAATGTGTCTTAATCCAATGCAACTAACTAATTATAAGAGTTTGAGATAGATGTGGAGAGTTTAAAAGCCACTTATACCCATTTTGTCCCAAAACAGGCTAACACCAAGAAAACATTGCTTAGAAGCTGTAAACAGCTTTGTTAGTGTTTATGGGGTTAAAATGTGTCTTAATCCAATGCAACTAACTTATTGTAAGAGTTTGAGATAGATGTGGAGAGTTTAAAAGCCACTTATACCCATTTTGTCCCAAAACAGGCTAAAACCAAGAAGACATTGCTTAGAAACACTAAACAGCTATGTTAGTGTTTCTGGGGTTAAATGTGTCTTAATCCAATGCAACTAACTAATTATAAGAGTTTGAGATAGATGTGGAGAGTTTAAAAGCCACTTATACCCATTTTGTCCCAAAACAGGCTAAAACCAAGAAAACATTGCTTAGAAGCTGTAAATATTGATCAAGAGAATAAGCCTAAGGCAGCCATGGCCGTCCGTACAATTATGGGGCCGTCCGTACAACCAAGCAATAAGGCCGAGTCATGTAAGTGTGTAAAGACAATGAGGAGGCCTGCTCTCCTTAGGCCCATGAGAAGGATCTAGAATGTCGCTTGTAGCCGTTAGAGAGGAGGAACAAGTGGAGTCACGGGTTATGTTGTGTTTAAGGAGACTAGGACGGGTCACTATCACCGTTGGGATTAGTTCTATCTCTCTCCTTGTCCCTATCACTTATACGATCGGTTGGTAGAGGGTGTAGCCCTAATTTTCCCTTGATATATATAGGCTTTAGCCTACATTGTAATATGATTTCTTATGGAACAATAACCTAATCTTTTCTTCTTCCTCATTCTCTTTGTCTACCGATATCTCTCATCAATCTCTTGATTCTCTTCTTTATTCTACAAAGTCTTACATGGTATCAGAGCAAGTTCTTCGATTCTCTACAGTCTAATCTCATTCTCCTACTCATTTCTACACTCTAGTCTCCTTATCTTCGTTTCTTCTTACTCGCATCTCTTTTATTCTCCGGGTAAAAGCTTTACCCATCGGTCCATAGAAATCCGACCATGGAAAACGCCAAGCCCATTGTTTCACCGGTTGTCCTAAAGGGGACAAACTACTTGCTGTGGACAAGAACCACAAGAACCGCCCTTGGAGGTCGTGGCCTTTGGAGTCATGTCGAGTCCGACTATGTCCCAAAGAAAAACCCCAAAGGAGAGGACGCTTCCGAGGCGGAAGCGGAGGAAGAGAGCGAGAGGAAGGCCAAATGGTTCCAAGAAGACCAAGTTGTCCTATCTGTTCTCCAAAACTCTCTGGACACGCCTATCCTTGAGGCCTACTCATATTGCGAGACGGCCAAGGAACTGTGGGAAACACTTAAAGGCGTGTATGGTAATGTCTCTAACATGACTAGAGTCTTTGAGGTCAAGAAGGCCATAAATGATCTTAACCAAGATGATGTGGAGTTCACTAAGCATCTTGGTAAGTTCCGTGCACTATGGTCCGAGCTTGACATGTTGCGGCCAAGTACACTTGAGGCAAGTGTGCTAAACGAAAGAAAGGAGCAAGACAAAGTCTTCGGACTCCTACTTACCTTGAACCCGTCCTTCAACGACCTCTTGAAGCACATCCTAAGGGCAGAGAAGCTCCCCTCCTTTGAAGATATTTGCTCCCAAATTCAGAAAGAGCAAGGATCCCTTGATTTGTTTAGCGGTAAGGGGGAGCTTGCTTCGGCCAACAAAGGAATGTACAAGCAAGAGGAGAGGAAGTTGTTGGTGTGCGACCACTGCAAGAAGCGGGGTCATCTGAAAGACAAGTGCTGGGTTCTCCATCCTCATCTCAAGCCGGCCAAGTTCAAAGCCAACCTCTCAAAGGAAGCGGTTAGCGATAAAGGAGCCGGATCATCAAAGCAGGGAGATGAGGTGGCCATGACCGCAGCCTACGGAGATGTGGTGAGGAAGTCAGACCTTGAGGCTCTCATCCGCTCCATTGCTTCACTCAAGGAGTCTGGTATCTCTTTCTTTACTTCTAGGCCTAGCAAATCGCTTGTTATTGACTCGGGAGCCTCACATCATATGATTAGTAACCCTAGTTTAATTGACAACATAAAACCGGCCTTAGGAAATGTTGTTATTGCAAATGGAGAACAAATACCAGTAAAGGGAATAGGGGACTTGAAACTATTTGATAAAACCTCAAAAGCTTTCTTTATGCCTACCTTTACCTCCAATTTACTATCGGTTAAGAGGACCACAAATGATTTGAATTGTTATGCAATCTTTGGTCCTAACAATGTTTATTTTCAGGATATTGAGACTGGAAAGGTTCTTGGAGAAGGGCAAGGGAGTGGAGATCTCTATGTCCTAGAGAAAACCGATCCAAATTTATCCTCTACTAAGTCTTGTTTTGTTGTTGATTCGAATATGGTGTGGCATGCTAGGCTAGGCCACCCACATTCACGTGCTTTAGGGTTGATGTTTCCTAATATTTCTTTTGATAATTCTACTTGTGAACCTTGTATTCTTGGAAAACATTGCAAGTCTATCTTTCCTAAGTCAACTACTATTTATGAGAATTGTTTTGATTTAGTTCACTCAGATGTTTGGACATCACCATGCCTATCTAGAGATAATAACAAGTATTTTGTGACTTTTATTGATGAAAAATCAAAATACACTTGGATTACCTTGTTGCCATCTAAAGATAGAGTATTTGATGCCTTTATCAATTTTCAAAATTATGTGACTAATCACTTCAATGCTAAACTTAAGGTACTTAGGTCTGATAATGGGGGGGAATACACAAGTTGCAAGTTCAAAGAACATCTCTCCAAGCATGGCATTCTTCATCAAACTAGTTGTCCCTACACGCCACAACAAAATGGTGTGGCCGAGAGGAAGAACCGGCACCTCATGGAAGTGGCGCGGGCAATCATGTTCCATTCGAGTGTTCCTAAACGATATTGGGGTGATGCCGTGATGACTGCATGCTACCTAATCAACCGAACACCAACTAGAGTTCTTCATGACTTATCTCCATTTGAAGTACTAAACAAATTTAAACCATCTCTTGATCACTTACGAGTTTTCGGCTGTATTTGTTTTGTGTTAGTACCAGGAGAACAAAGGAGTAAGCTGGATGCCAAAAGTACAAAGTGTATGTTCATTGGCTACTCCACCACACAAAAGGGGTACAAATGTTATGATCCGGCCACAAGTCGACTATATGTCTCTCGAGATGTCCGGTTTCTAGAACATGTGGGCTACCATGACAAGAGGGATTGGAACAGCCTTAAAGATCTCTCTCACTCACCTAATGACCGAGCTTCGAGTCTACGGTTCCTTCTTGATCACCTTGGCAACCCATCTCCACCAACGGGTGCCGTGCGGCCAACACTAAGTCAAATTTCTACCGATGGTGGGTCTGACCAAGGAGATGAAAATGACAATGGTTCAGCCCAAGATGGTGAATCTCTCGAGTCTGGCCTACCCATAACCGGTGTTCTCGTCCCTGGCCCTACAACGGACACGCATGCTCCGGCGGCGGCCTCTACCGAGGAAAACACGGAGACGGCTCCTACGGACGGTACGTCCACCGTGTTGCCTAGCGTGGATCCACTTCCGGCACCAGTCCTGCGTCGGAGCACCAGACCTCGATCGGATCCCTCCACTTGGAAGAACAAGCGTGTCTATTACAACAGCCAAGCTGTCGCTCATCCCATTCAGTCCGTTTGTTCCCTTGAGCTGTTACCTGCTGATCACCAAGCTTTCTTCGGCCAAGTGGACGCCAATTGGATCCCGCAGACATATGATGAAGCCAAGGAACATCAAGGTTGGTTAGATGCGGTCAAGGATGAAACTGGCGCCATGATCCGGAATCATACGTGGGACGAATCGGATCTTCCTCAAGGCAAGCGGGCAGTTAGCTCCAAATGGGTGTTTACCATAAAGTATTTGAGCAATGGTGACATTGAACGGCATAAAGCCAGGTTAGTGGCCCGTGGCTTCACCCAAACCTATGGCGCGGACTACACGGACACCTTTGCACCCGTGGCCAAGCTCCATACGGTTCGGGTTGTGCTGTCTCTTGCTGTCAACCTCTCATGGGACTTATGGCAGATGGATGTGAAGAACGCCTTCCTTCAAGGTGAACTTGATGAAGAAGTGTACATGACGCCTCCTCCCGGCCTTGAAGACATGGTTACACCCGGAAAAGTCTTGAAGCTACGTAAGGCCATCTATGGCCTTAAGCAGTCCCCACGAGCGTGGTACCACAAACTAAGCTCCACTCTCAAGACTGATGGTTTTACGCGATCGGAGGCTGATCATACTCTCTTCACGCGTCGCACCTCTATTGGTTGGGTGGTGGTGCTCATATACGTCGACGACATCATCGTGACTGGTGATGATAAGGCGGCCATTCAGGACACCAAGGACTCTCTCAAGTCGGTATTTGACATCAAGGACCTTGGGGAACTCAAATACTTTCTTGGTATTGAGATTTGTCGCTCACCGGAAGGACTCTTCCTCTCACAACGCAAGTATACTCTTGACTTGTTAGAGGAGACTGGCAAGCTTGGTGTGTCTCCGGTTGCTACGCCCCTTGATGAAGATTACCAGCTCAAGCGAAAGGGGGAGAGCTTACGGGCAAAAGAAGGCCGACCTAAGGAACCAATGGACGAGCCATTCTTAGACGTCACACGCTACCGCCGGCTTGTAGGTAAGCTGATATACCTTACTATCACACGACCTGACATATCCTATGCTGTGAATCAGGTTAGCCAACATATGAAGGCACCAAGCAAGTACCAATGGAGTCAAGTCGAAAGGATCCTAAGCTATCTCAAGGGCAGTCCGGGTCAAGGTATTTGGATGGGCAAGAATGACAACACCGAAATCGTTGGCTATTGTGATGCGGATTACAATGGCGACACGCTGGATAGGAGATCCACCACTGGGTACTGCACGTTTGTTGGAGGCAACTTGGTTACATGGAGGTCTAAGAAACAAAAGGTGGTTTCATGCTCTAGCGCCGAGGCCGAGTATAGAGCTATGAGGAAGCTCACTAACGAGATGACATGGCTGAAGGGCCTACTCAAGGACTTAGGCATCGAGACAAAGCAGCCCATGACCATGCACTGCGACAATGAAGCGGCTATCCACATTGCCACAAACTCAGTCTTTCATGAGAGGACCAAGCACATAGAAAGCGATTGCCACAAGGTGAGAGAGAAGATTGAAGAAGGAGTGGTGTTACCATGCCACACAAGGAGTCAAGATCAGCTAGCTGACATCTTCACCAAGTCTGCAAGCTCCAAGGTTTGTGATCACATCTACAGCAAACTTGGACTTGTAGACATTACACGGCCATGATCAAGCTTCCCTAATCCGTGGACAGCACACTCTTTTTCCCTTGACTTGGTTTTGTCCCATGAGGTTTTCTAAGTCAAGGTTTTTAATGAGGTGCTGCTTCACGGGTTCCAAGCTTAGCCATTTCACTCGGCTAAGCTTGAGGGGGAGTATTGATCAAGAGAATAAGCCTAAGGCAGCCATGGCCGTCCGTACAATTATGGGGCCGTCCGTACAACCAAGCAATAAGGCCGAGTCATGTAAGTGTGTAAAGACAATGAGGAGGCCTGCTCTCCTTAGGCCCATGAGAAGGATCTAGAATGTCGCTTGTAGCCGTTAGAGAGGAGGAACAAGTGGAGTCACGGGTTATGTTGTGTTTAAGGAGACTAGGACGGGTCACTATCACCGTTGGGATTAGTTCTATCTCTCTCCTTGTCCCTATCACTTATACGATCGGTTGGTAGAGGGTGTAGCCCTAATTTTCCCTTGATATATATAGGCTTTAGCCTACATTGTAATATGATTTCTTATGGAACAATAACCTAATCTTTTCTTCTTCCTCATTCTCTTTGTCTACCGATATCTCTCATCAATCTCTTGATTCTCTTCTTTATTCTACAAAGTCTTACAGTAAACAGCTATGTTAGTGTTTATGGGGTTAAAATGTGTCTTAATCCAATGCAACTAACTAATTATAAGAGTTTGAGATAGATGTGGAGAGTTTAAAAGCCACTTATACCCATTTTGTCCCAAAACAGGCTAAAACCAAGAAAACATTGCTTAGAAACTGTAAACAGCTATGTTAGTGTTTATGGGGTTAAAATGTGTCTTAATCCAATGCAACTAACTAATTATAAGAGTTTGAGATAGATGTGGCCCAAAACAGGCTAAAACCAAGAAAACATTGCTTAGAAGCACTAAACAGCTTTGTTAGTGTTTCTGGGTAAAAATGTGTCTTAATCCAATGCAACTAACTAAGTATAAGAGTTTGAGATAGATGTGGAGAGTTTAAAAGCCACTTATACCCATTTTGTCCCAAAAAACGCTATAACCAAGAAAACATTGCTTAGAAGCTGTAAACAGCTATGTTAGTGTTTATGGGGTTAAAATGTGTCTTAATCCAATGCAACTAACTAATTATAAGAGTTTGAAATAGATGTGGAGAGTTTAAAAGCCACTTATACCCATTTTGTCCCAAAACAGGCTAAAACCAAGAAAACATTGCTTAGAAGCTGTAAACAGCTATGTTAGTGTTTATGGGGTTAAAATGTGTCTTAATCCAATGCAACTAACTAATTATAATACTTTGAGATAGATGTGGAGAGTTTAAAAGCCACTTATACCCATTTTGTCCCAAAACAGGCTAAAACCAAGAAAATATTAGAGAGTAAGGAGGAAGAGAGAGGAGAGGCCGGTAAGGCCGAGCCTTGGAAGAAGAGAAGAAAGGCCGGAAAGGCCATGTAAAGGCCGGTAAGGCCATGTCCGTGTCCGTGAGCGACCATGTACCGTGTCCGGTACCATGTACCGTGTCCGGTACCATGTACCGTGTCCGTGAACGGACCCATGTCCGGTGAGCGGCCAGTTAGGCCGTGAACACGATGAAGAGAAGGCCCGTCCGTACAGGCCCGTCCGTACAAAGAAGAGAAGCGGCCGGTAAGGCCGTGTGCACCAAGAAGAGTGGCCGTGAGGCCATGAATGGCATGAGAACGGCCGGTTAGGCCGTGAATACAATGAGTAAGGCCATGTGGGCTGAATGAAGAATAAGAGAAGGCCATAAGTGCAATGAGAAGGGCAAAGGCCTTATAAGAAGAAGAAGCCCAAGAGGAAGTCTCACAAAGGAAAGAAGGAAGGAATGAGGCCGAGTGTGAGTGATGAGAAGAAGGAAGACTCGGCCCACCATGTGATCAAGAAGATGCCAAAGGAAGAAGGAAGGAAGTCGCTTTCAAGGAGGAAGAACCTAACGGTCACAAGAAAAGAATCACATGTGCAAGGAAGGGAAGGATGTCACTATCACCTTCACCAAATCGAGAGAATGTCCCTATCAACACTCTCTTCCTCTCTCTAACGGTCATAAGCATTGTATTCCCTATATTAAGTTGTAATTCACTTCAATATAACAATCATCACAATATTATCTAAAAGAAGAGAATCCGATTTCCCCTCTCTACTTGTGTTCTTGTTCATATTCACAATGTAGATTGTTTAGGTGATTAGCGGTTAGGGGCTGCCCTTAAGGCAGCCTATTCTCTTCTCAAATCCACCTAAACTCTTCTTATTTACTGCTTTACTTAGCCTAGATTACTGATTCTTAATCCTCCTTCTCCTAAGTACACAAACTCTAAGTGTTGTGATACTAGAAGAGGATAAGTCTCAAACTAGTGCTTCTCCTAGTTAGGATCCGCTTACTCTCTAGTATTTGGGTTCTATCTAGCTTGTTTATGGGGAGTTCATCACAAGTTGATGTTCTCTCCTCCCCCTTGAGAATGAGTTAGTTTGTTGTGGGTAAAGGGGGATTCATTCACCAAGTGTTTGTCTACCCTCTCTTGTGAGCTTTGTCTCATAAATCCCAACATGGTATCAGAGCAGGCTCTGTTCTTGGTGATTTAAACTCATTCTCAAAGTCGTTTTCTTAGGAGTTAGCTTAGTTAAAGTTTTAGACTTTGCTTAGGTGTTAAATCGCTTAGCTTAGTTTCTTTAAAGCTTTAATTTTGCTTTTGTTGATTAAATCGATTCTCTAGCAGCTCATTGTTGAGTAAGCTTGGTCTCTTGTCTTGTTAGAATTTGTAGACCAAGTGTGTGGAAAGAAATCGATTTTACAAGCCCCATCCTTAAGCTTTACCGATTTGGTAATAGCTTTGTTTATTTTTGGGATGTGTGGGAAGTGATGAACCATTGAGCAAATTGTGTTGTTCATGGTGAGGATTCACGGTTCTTGTGTGCTTGTATGAGCCACGAAATTCTTAGGATTTAGCTCTCTTAGGATTTAGTTAATTTTCCTCTAAAGGTTTAATTTTGCTTTTGTTAAATTTCCTTTAAAGGCTTAATTACTAAATCGCTACTTCTTCTTCTCAATGTTGAGAAAGCTTTGTTTCTGGCCCTATGGTGTGTCCAGATTCAAGCTTGAAGAAGAGAGAGATCTTAATTTTCGCATCTCATGTCCGCTTGGTCAACTAGACTAAAGCTGTTCAAAGATGCATTCTTTTAACCGTTGGACAATAGGCTGTTCCAAAGGCTTTTGTTGTTTCTTCTTTGCTTGGGACCACGAAAAACATCTTCTATATGTTATCTTCGTGGATCTAAAGCCTTAATCTCTTGAAGAACACTTGTTTAAGTGATTCTACAAGGAGTTTTGTTGTTAAACCTTTGGAGAAACTAATTTTCCATAAGGTCCATTGTGTTTCAGCCATTAAAGCACCAAAAGAGATTGTCTTCTTGGTTGTTCTTGGCTGTCAAAGCTTCTGCAAACTCAAGAAAACAGAGTCTAACTCTGTCCATAGGAACTCTTGAGTTCTATTCTACTCTCCATTCACCTTATACTATCGCCCATATTCTCTCTTATACTCTCTTATACTTTATTCTCTTGGTTACTTATACTTGGTTACTAATTCTCTATTTATACTCTTATTAATTCTCTAAATTCTCTATTTATTTTCAGTCTATACTCTATACTCTAATCTCTCACAATCTCTTGTTTAGAATCTGTTCCATTGAATTTGGTTTCAGCTTCAGCCTTGAAGATTGTGTGGAGCTCGCCTACTATCTCAAGAAGAAGAAGTGGCGAGGTTGAAGGCTACAAGATAGCCATGTAAGAGCGCAGCACAATGCCTGGAGTTAGAACCAAGGGCCACCAAGTCTTTGTTAGGCTGGTGGAAGGTGATGAATCAGTCCAAGAGCATGTGTGTTAGTGCCAAGTTGTTGATCGGATGTGCACAATGGTCTTTAGGAAAGGTGATGCACAAGGTTTCAACTGTTGATTGGATGTGCACAAGAACGGTGATGCACAAGGCTTCAACTGAGGTGATGAGGTTTCAGCCCATCATCAAGTAAAGGTTACGGGGGAGATCAAGTGACTTCAGACCGTACCTCACAGATTCTGCTCGGCCACAAGCAAAAGTCTTTACTTAAAGCTCAGCCGAAGCGTCTCAAAGATCGACTCGGACGAAACCCTTCCACTGCGATTCGGCTTCCGCGTTCTTCATTAAAGTTCGAGACCACAGAGTCATCTTGCCAGTGGAAGTGGAATCATACCAATCCGAGCAGCCGTTCGAAAGTTATGTCCGATTCAGTGGGCATATGTCAGTCTGACGATAAAACTGGCCGGGTTTAAAAACCATGGTTAGAGTAGGAGCGGTCTCAAGGAGGAATTCCAAACCGCATCAGTGATCAACCCTCTCCTTCCTATCCATCAAAACACCAAAAAGGCTGTGCTCTAAACTCTACTCTATTTAAATTTCTTAAATTCATTATCTTAGCTCTATTACTAGTCTTTACTCTTTAATATGTTCTTTTAAAGTTTTCTTTAGAATTTTCTTTGATATTCCTCATAGCAAACACTTATTCTTTTCTTCTTTATCACTTGTTTCAAGGGTGAAGGAGACTATGAGAGCCTCAAAAGAAAATTCGAGAAGTGCAAGCTTGGAGAGATCATATGAAGTGAGTTCAAGGCAAGAAGGGCTAAGGAGTGTAGCGGTTCAAAGGCCTGAAGAGGAGAGAGCTGGTTCTTGACAAACCAAGATCAATGGGACATCATGGATAGTGGAGTCTATACTCTTTTTCCCTTAACAAAGTTTTATCCCAAGAGGTTTTCTTTGTTGAGGTTTTTAATGAGGTAGATGACACTAGTCCACCCTTGATCTTTGGTCCCCATGGTGCCCTGCAGATCAAGCGTGCGGGGGAGTATTAGAGAGTAAGGAGGAAGAGAGAGGAGAGGCCGGTAAGGCCGAGCCTTGGAAGAAGAGAAGAAAGGCCGGAAAGGCCATGTAAAGGCCGGTAAGGCCATGTCCGTGTCCGTGAGCGACCATGTACCGTGTCCGGTACCATGTACCGTGTCCGGTACCATGTACCGTGTCCGTGAACGGACCCATGTCCGGTGAGCGGCCAGTTAGGCCGTGAACACGATGAAGAGAAGGCCCGTCCGTACAGGCCCGTCCGTACAAAGAAGAGAAGCGGCCGGTAAGGCCGTGTGCACCAAGAAGAGTGGCCGTGAGGCCATGAATGGCATGAGAACGGCCGGTTAGGCCGTGAATACAATGAGTAAGGCCATGTGGGCTGAATGAAGAATAAGAGAAGGCCATAAGTGCAATGAGAAGGGCAAAGGCCTTATAAGAAGAAGAAGCCCAAGAGGAAGTCTCACAAAGGAAAGAAGGAAGGAATGAGGCCGAGTGTGAGTGATGAGAAGAAGGAAGACTCGGCCCACCATGTGATCAAGAAGATGCCAAAGGAAGAAGGAAGGAAGTCGCTTTCAAGGAGGAAGAACCTAACGGTCACAAGAAAAGAATCACATGTGCAAGGAAGGGAAGGATGTCACTATCACCTTCACCAAATCGAGAGAATGTCCCTATCAACACTCTCTTCCTCTCTCTAACGGTCATAAGCATTGTATTCCCTATATTAAGTTGTAATTCACTTCAATATAACAATCATCACAATATTATCTAAAAGAAGAGAATCCGATTTCCCCTCTCTACTTGTGTTCTTGTTCATATTCACAATGTAGATTGTTTAGGTGATTAGCGGTTAGGGGCTGCCCTTAAGGCAGCCTATTCTCTTCTCAAATCCACCTAAACTCTTCTTATTTACTGCTTTACTTAGCCTAGATTACTGATTCTTAATCCTCCTTCTCCTAAGTACACAAACTCTAAGTGTTGTGATACTAGAAGAGGATAAGTCTCAAACTAGTGCTTCTCCTAGTTAGGATCCGCTTACTCTCTAGTATTTGGGTTCTATCTAGCTTGTTTATGGGGAGTTCATCACAAGTTGATGTTCTCTCCTCCCCCTTGAGAATGAGTTAGTTTGTTGTGGGTAAAGGGGGATTCATTCACCAAGTGTTTGTCTACCCTCTCTTGTGAGCTTTGTCTCATAAATCCCAACAGAAAACATTGCTTAGAAGCTGTAAACAGCTATGTTAGTGTTTCTGGGGTTAAAATGTGTCTTAATCCAATGCAACTAACTAATTATAAGAGTTTGAGATAGATGTGGAGAGTTTAAAAGCCACTTATACCCATTTTGTCCCAAAACAGGCTAACACCAAGAAAACATTGCTTAGAAGCTGTAAACAGCTTTGTTAGTGTTTATGGGGTTAAAATGTGTCTTAATCCAATGCAACTAACTTATTGTAAGAGTTTGAGATAGATGTGGAGAGTTTAAAAGCCACTTATACCCATTTTGTCCCAAAACAGGCTAAAACCAAGAAGACATTGCTTAGAAACACTAAACAGCTATGTTAGTGTTTCTGGGGTTAAATGTGTCTTAATCCAATGCAACTAACTAATTATAAGAGTTTGAGATTGATGTGGAGAGTTTAAAAGCCACTTATACCCATTTTGTCCCAAAACACGCTAACACCAAAAAAAACATTGCTTAGAAGCTGTAAACAGCTATGTTAGTGTTTAAGGGGTTAAAATGTGTCTGAATCCAATGCAACTAACTAATAATAAGATTTAGAGATAGATGTGGAGAGTTTAAAAGCCACTTATACCCATTTTGTCCCAAAACAGGCTAAAACCAAGAAGACATTGCTTAGAAGCACTAAACAGCTATGTTAGTGTTTCTGGGGTTAAAATGTGTCTTAATCCAATGCAACTGACTAGTTATCAGAGTTTGAGATAGATGTGGAGAGTTTAAAAGCCACTTATACCCATTTTGTCCCAAAACAGGCTAAAACCAAGAAAACATTGCTTAGAAGCACTAAACAGCTTTGTTAGTGTTTTTGGGGTTAAAATGTGTCTTAATCCAAGGCAACTAACTAAGTATAAGAGTTTGAGATATAATTTGGGATCTTGATCACCATGTCCGTACAAGTCAACGTCCGTACAAGTCAACGACCGTTCTCTCTCATCGGGCCAACCATACCATCTCGTGTAGAAGCCCACTTGAAGTCTTCTAAGGCTTGTATGAGACAACCAAGTCTCTAGATCCTTCTCCTACCGACCGTTGGAGTTTGTGTGCAAGTGGGAAGATATTTCAACTCACAAGTCACATGTTATGTTAAGAAGGAAGGATGTCACTTTCAGTCATGTAAAGCGTGTATAGGATCCCATAGGAATATGCTGTTTACTTTGTCTATAATTAGGATGTATCTAGGTTCTTTTTCAAGTAAGAAGTTTGATTCTTCTTCTATACTCTCTCTCTTACACTTCCATACTCTCTTCTACTCTCTCGTGCGAACACTCTCAAACTCACTCGATCTCTACACTCTCTCGTTTCTAAACTTACATGGTATCAGAGCCTTGTGGTTCCTCTCGTTAAACTCTTCATTCACTCTACTTTCTTCCGCAACTCGTTCATTCAATCTCTTGAGTTTTTCTTTAACCGTTGGGTAAACTTATTGACCATTGGACAAAACTCCATGGAAAGCACCAAAACCTTGGTTGTTCCAGTTACTCTCAAAGGAGAGAACTATTTGTTGTGGGCAAGGACCACAAAGACGGCGCTATGTGGCCGAGGGCTTTGGACCCATGTGACAACAAGTGAAGCTCCGAAGGGCGAGCCGACTGAAGACGGCAAAGTTGTGGCCACAAGTGGTGAAGAAAAGTGGTTTCAAGAAGACCAAAGTGTTCTCGCCATCATACAAAACTCTCTCGATGCTCCAATACTCGAGGCCTACTCGTATTGTGAAACGGCCAAGGATCTATGGGATACCTTGCAAAACGTCTTTGGTAACACTACCAATTTAAGCCGAGTCTTTGAGATCAAGAGAGCCATCAACAACCTAAGCCAAGAAGACATGGAGTTCACCAAACACTTTGGGAAGTTTAGGTCCCTTTGGGCTGAGCTTGAGATGCTTAGGCCAGCGACTCTTGATCCGGCAATCTTGAATGAGAGGCGTGAACAAGACAAGGTGTTCGGCCTCCTCCTTACGCTGAATCCATCTTACAACGATCTTATCAAGCATATCTTGAGGTCGGACAAGCTTCCCAGCCTGGAGGAAGTGTGTAGTCAGATTCAAAAGGAGCATGGTTCCATGGGGTTGTTTGGTAACAAGGGGGAGCTTGTAACCGCCAACCAAGCTGATGTAGCGACCGCAAACAAGGGCTACTATCGAGGAGATAACAAGAAAGAACCAGTGTGTCACCACTGCAAGAAGCCGGGCCATTTCAAGAATGAGTGTTGGATTCTCCACCCACACCTCCGAGTAAACCGACCAATGAACCACCGTGGAGCACCAAGAGCTCATCGAGCGAGTGTGGAGCCATTGGTTGCTGAACTGAACCCTCGAGCTCCGGATATGAATGGAACTGCCCTGGCTGCCTCGTCGGACCTCGTGAGGAAGTCTGATCTTGATGCGCTCATTAAGGCACTCAAAGAAAATTCCGGTAACTCTTATCTTGCCTTGAATCAAACTAAACCGCTCATAGTTGATTCCGGTGCTTCTCACCACATGATTAGTGATTCTAGGTTAATGAGTGATATTAAACCGGCTAGTGGTAATGTTGTGATAGCAAATGGTGAGAAAGTGCCAGTTAAAGGCATTGGAAACTTGAAATTATTTGATAAAGATACTAAAGCGTTCTATATGCCAAATTTTACTTCCAACTTGCTATCAGTTAAGAGAGCCACTACTGATTTGAATTGTTATGCAATATTTGGTCCTAACAAGGTTCATTTTCAGGATATTGAGACAAGTAAGGTCCTTGGTCAAGGAGGTTCCAAGGGTGATCTCTATATGCTTGAGGACTTGAATTTATCTGCTTCTTGTTTTAATTCGGTTGTTGTTAAACCTAGTGATTCTATTTTACATGCTAGGCTAGGACATCCTCACACTAGAGCTTTAGCTTTAATGTTCCCTAATATTTCTTTTCAAAATGATGGGTGTGAGGCTTGTATTCTTGGTAAACATTGCAAGGCTGTTTTTCCTAAATCTATTACTATTTATGAAAAATGTTTTGATTTGGTTCATTCTGATGTTTGGACATCCCCTTGCTTATCTAGAGAAAATCAAAAGTATTTTGTGACTTTTATTGATGAAAAATCAAAATATACTTGGATAACTTTGCTTCCTTCTAAGGATAGAGTTCTTGAAGCTTTTACTAGCTTTCAAAATTATGTCACTAACCACTATCATGCCAAGATTAAAATTTTGAGATCAGATAATGGTGGAGAATACACAAGCCATGCCTTTAAGCAATATCTAGCCGAACATGGAATTCTTCATCAAACTAGCTGTCCATACACACCACAACAAAATGGGGTGGCTGAAAGGAAGAATAGGCATCTCATGGAGGTAGCAAGGTCCATGATGTTCCATACAAGAGTTCCAAAACGCTTTTGGGGAGATGCCGTGCTCACAGCTTGTTATCTTATCAACCGCACACCAACAAAAATACTCAACGACTTGTCTCCATTTGAGGTATTGAACAATGAAAAGCCTAACTTTGATCATTTACGAGTATTTGGTTGTGTTTGCTATGTGTTGCGACCAGGTGAACTAAGAGACAAGCTTGATGCTAAGAGTACTAAGGCAATGTTTATCGGCTATTCTACAACTCAAAAAGGATATAAGTGCTATGACTCGGAGACAAGAAGAGTTCTTGTGTCTCGTGATGTCAAGTTTGTGGAGTCACAAGGATTTTATGATGAGAAGAACTGGGATGAACTTCGCAATCTCTCGACCTCTTCTTCCGATCGGACACGCAACCTCCGGGTGATCCTTGAGAGGCTAGGTATTGAGAATGATCGGATCACCAACGCGCCGGCCAGTCAAGCATCACCAGAACAACCTGAGCCATTCCCTGAGCCCGACCTTGATCCACCCACTTCTCATACCAACGACGAAACTGAGTTGCCCACGGATTCGACCGAACTACCCGGAGACAACAATGATGTGCCATCCGAGGAACCGGCTGAGCAGCTTGAAGAAATTATTACACTAGGCAGAGCTAGCTCAGAGGCGGGAACTATAGTTCCTCTTCGACGTAGCCAACGTCTCAAGTTTCCCCCATCTAACTGGAAGAACACTAGAGTGTACTACAACAACATGGTCGTCGCACACCCAATTCAAGCTGTATGCACGCTGGCACACTTTCCGATGGAACATCAAGTGTTCCTTGGCCAAATTGACCAGCATTGGGTTCCCAAGACATATGATGAGGCCAAGGACCACAAGGTGTGGCGAGACGCAGTTGATGCCGAGAACACGGCCATGGTGCAAAATCACACATGGGACGAATCAGACTTACCCAAGGGCAAGAAGGCTGTGACGTCTCGGTATATCTTCACTATCAAGTATAAGAGCAATGGGGAGATTGAACGCTACAAGGCCAGACTTGTAGCTCGTGGTTTTACGCAAACGTATGGGGAGGATTACAAAGATACGTTTGCTCCGGTGGCCAAATTACACACAGTTCGAGTTGTTCTCTCCTTGGCCACAAACTTGGATTGGGATCTATGGCAAATGGATGTGAAGAATGCGTTCTTGCAAGGAGAACTTGAAGATGAGGTCTACATGCGGCCACCGCCTGGTCTAGAGGACACCATAGGCCCGGGAAAGGTGCTGAAGCTCAACAAGGCAATATATGGCCTTAAACAATCGCCTAGAGCATGGTACCACAAGTTGAGCACAACCTTACTTGGGAAAGGTTTTCGCAAATCAGAATCGGATCATACTCTCTTCACACTACCAAGTGACAAAGGTATAGTGGTCATTCTAGTATATGTTGATGATATCATCATATCTGGAAGTGACAAGGTAGGTATTCAAGAAGCTAAAGAGTTTCTTAAGTCAGTTTTTGATATTAAAGACCTTGGAGAACTTAAGTATTTTCTTGGTATAGAAGTGTATAGGTCTGATGAAGGATTGTTTTTATCACAAAGAAAGTATGCTCTTGACCTCTTAAGTGAAGCAGGAAAACTTGGATCAAAAGCAGTGACCACACCTCTTGAAGAAAACTACAAGACAGCCGGAAAGGGGGAGCCTCCATTCGAAGATGTCACGCGATATAGGCGTCTAGTGGGTAAGCTCATATATTTAACTATCACTAGGCCTGATCTTTGTTTTGCTGTGAACCAGGTAAGCCAACACATGCAAAACCCAACTAGACACCACTGGAACATGGTGAACCGAATCCTTAAGTACATCAAGGGAGCTCCGGGACAAGGCATATGGATGGGAAGGAACAAGAGCACCGAGTTGATAGGATATTGTGACGCTGATTACGCCGGAGACCATGGGGATCGTCGCTCAACCACCGGATACTGCACGTTCTTGGGAGGAAACTTAGTCACATGGAAGAGCAAGAAACAAAAGGTTGTCTCGTTATCTAGTGCGGAGTCCGAGTATAGAGCCATGAGGAAGTTAACAACCGAGCTCATGTGGCTTAAGGCACTATTGAAGGATCTTGGAGTTGAATCATCAAAGCCTATCACTATGCATTGTGATAACGAAGCAGCCATCCACATAGCCACCAATTCCGTGTTTCACGAGAGAACAAAACACATAGAGGTCGATTGCCACAAGGTGCGAGAGCAGATTCAGCTAGGCGTCACACTCCCATGTCATACAGACAGCAAAGAGCAACTAGCCGACATTTTCACAAAGGCGGCCAGCCCACAAGTGTGCGAATACATTCACCCTCGGCTAGGACTCATGGACCTCACCAAACCTTGAGATCCTACGCTCTTTTTCCCTTAAGTATAATTTTTCCCAAGTGGTTTTATATACTAAGGTTTTTAATGAGGTAGGTGATCAATGGTTCAAGCTTATGTCATAGGGTCCAATGACTAAAGCTTGAGGGGGAGTATAATTTGGGATCTTGATCACCATGTCCGTACAAGTCAACGTCCGTACAAGTCAACGACCGTTCTCTCTCATCGGGCCAACCATACCATCTCGTGTAGAAGCCCACTTGAAGTCTTCTAAGGCTTGTATGAGACAACCAAGTCTCTAGATCCTTCTCCTACCGACCGTTGGAGTTTGTGTGCAAGTGGGAAGATATTTCAACTCACAAGTCACATGTTATGTTAAGAAGGAAGGATGTCACTTTCAGTCATGTAAAGCGTGTATAGGATCCCATAGGAATATGCTGTTTACTTTGTCTATAATTAGGATGTATCTAGGTTCTTTTTCAAGTAAGAAGTTTGATTCTTCTTCTATACTCTCTCTCTTACACTTCCATACTCTCTTCTACTCTCTCGTGCGAACACTCTCAAACTCACTCGATCTCTACACTCTCTCGTTTCTAAACTTACATGAGATAGATGTGGAGAGTTTAAAAGCCACTTATACCCATTTTGTCCCAAAACAGGCTAAAACCAAGAAAACATTGCTTAGAAGCTGTAAACAGCTATGTTAGTGTTTATGGGGTTAAAATGTGTCTTAATCCAATGCAACTAACTAATTATAAGAGTTTGAGATAGATGTGGAGAGTTTAAAAGCCACTTATACCCATTTTGTCCCAAAACAGGCTAAAACCAAGAAAACATTGCTTAGAAGCTGTAAACAGCTATGTTAGTGTTTCTGGGGTTAAAATGTGTCTTAATCCAATGCAACTAACTAATTATAAGAGTTTGAGATAGATGTGGAGAGTTTAAAAGCCACTTATACCCATTTTGTCCCAAAACAAGCTAACACCAAGAAAACATTGCTTAGAAGCTGTAAACAGCTTTGTTAGTGTTTATGGGGTTAAAATGTGTCTTAATCCAATGCAACTAACTTATTGTAAGAGTTTGAGATAGATGTGGAGAGTTTAAAAGCCACTTATACCCATTTTGTCCCAAAACAGGCTAAAACCAAGAAGACATTGCTTAGAAACACTAAACAGCTATGTTAGTGTTTCTGGGGTTAAATGTGTCTTAATCCAATGCAACTAACTAATTATAAGAGTTTGAGATAGATGTGGAGAGTTTAAAAGCCACTTATACCCATTTTGTCCCAAAACACGCTAACACCAAAAAAAACATTGCTTAGAAGCTGTAAACAGCTATGTTAGTGTTTAAGGGGTTAAAATGTGTCTTAATCCAATGCAACTAACTAATAATAAGATTTAGAGATAGATGTGGAGAGTTTAAAAGCCACTTATACCCATTTTGTCCCAAAACAGGCTAAAACCAAGAAAACATTGCTTAGAAGCTGTAAACAGCTATGTTAGTGTTTATGGGGTTAAAATGTGTCTTAATCCAATGCAACTAACTAATTATAATACTTTGAGATAGATGTGGAGAGTTTAAAAGCCACTTATACCCATTTTGTCCCAAAACAGGCTAAAACCAAGAAAACATTGCTTAGAAGCTGTAAACAGCTATGTTAGTGTTTCTGGGGTTAAAATGTGTCTTAATCCAATGCAACTAACTAATTATAAGAGTTTGAGATAGATGTGGAGAGTTTAAAAGCCACTTATACCCATTTTGTCCCAAAACAGGCTAACACCAAGAAAACATTGCTTAGAAGCTGTAAACAGCTTTGTTAGTGTTTATGGGGTTAAAATGTGTCTTAATCCAATGCAACTAACTTATTGTAAGAGTTTGAGATAGATGTGGAGAGTTTAAAAGCCACTTATACCCATTTTGTCCCAAAACAGGCTAAAACCAAGAAGACATTGCTTAGAAACACTAAACAGCTATGTTAGTGTTTCTGGGGTTAAATGTGTCTTAATCCAATGCAACTAACTAATTATAAGAGTTTGAGATAGATGTGGAGAGTTTAAAAGCCACTTATACCCATTTTGTCCCAAAACACGCTAACACCAAAAAAAACATTGCTTAGAAGCTGTAAACAGCTATGTTAGTGTTTAAGGGGTTAAAATGTGTCTTAATCCAATGCAACTAACTAATAATAAGATTTAGAGATAGATGTGGAGAGTTTAAAAGCCACTTATACCCATTTTGTCCCAAAACAGGCTAAAACCAAGAAGACATTGCTTAGAAGCACTAAACAGCTATGTTAGTGTTTCTGGGGTTAAAATGTGTCTTAATCCAATGCAACTGACTAGTTATCAGAGTTTGAGATAGATGTGGAGAGTTTAAAAGCCACTTATACCCATTTTGTCCCAAAACAGGCTAAAACCAAGAAAACATTGCTTAGAAGCACTAAACAGCTTTGTTAGTGTTTTTGGGGTTAAAATGTGTCTTAATCCAAGGCAACTAACTAAGTATAAGAGTTTGAGATAGATGTGGAGAGTTTAAAAGCCACTTATACCCATTTTGTCCCAAAACAGGCTAAAACCAAGAAAACATTGCTTAGAAGCTGTAAACAGCTATGTTAGTGTTTAATGGGTTAAAATGTGTCTTAAGCCAATGCAACTAACTAATTATAAGATTTAGAGATAGATGTGGAGAGTTTAAAAGCCACTTATACCCATTTTGTCCCAAAACAGGCTAAAACCAAGAAGACATTGCTTAGAAGCACTAAACAGCTATGTTAGTGTTTCTGGGGTTAAAATGTGTCTTAATCCAATGCAGCTGACTAGTTATAAGAGTTTGAGATAGATGTGGAGAGTTTAAAAGTCACTTATACCCATTTTGTCCCAAAACAGGCTAAAACCAAGAAAACATTGCTTAGAAGCACTAAACAGCTTTGTTAGTGTTTTTGGGGTTAAAATGTGTCTTAATCCAAGGCAACTAACTAAGTATAAGAGTTTGAGATAGATGTGGAGAGTTTAAAAGCCACTTATACCCATTTTGTCCCAAAACAGGCTAAAACCAAGAAAACATTGCTTAGAAGCTGTAAACAGCTATGTTAGTGTTTATGGGGTTAAAATGTGTCTTAATCCAATGCAACTAACTAATTATAAGAGTTTGAGATAGATGTGGAGAGTTTAAAAGCCACTTATACCCATTTTGTCCCAAAACAGGCTAAAACCAAGAAAACATTGCTTAGAAACTGTAAACAGCTATGTTAGTGTTTATGGGGTTAAAATGTGTCTTAATCCAATGCAACTAACTAATTATAAGAGTTTGAGATAGATGTGGAGAGTTTAAAAGCCACTTATACCCATTTTGTCCCAAAACAGGCTAAAACCAAGAAAACATTGCTTAGAAACTGTAAACAGCTATGTTAGTGTTTATGGGGTTAAAATGTGTCTTAATCCAATGCAACTAACTAATTATAAGAGTTTGAGATAGATGTGGAGAGTTTAAAAGCCACTTATACCCATTTTGTCCCAAAACAGGCTAAAACCAAGAAAACATTGCTTAGAAGCACTAAACAGCTTTGTTAGTGTTTCTGGGTTAAAATGTGTCTTAATCCAATGCAACTAACTAAGTATAAGAGTTTGAGATAGATGTGGAGAGTTTAAAAGCCACTTATACCCATTTTGTCCCAAAAAACGCTATAACCAAGAAAACATTGCTTAGAAGCTGTAAACAGCTATGTTAGAGATAGATGTGTGTTGGGATTTCAAGAGAGATAGCTCTTGACAAAGGAGAGACAACTCCCAATGATTGAATCTCCTTATACCCACAACAAACTAACTCAATCTCAAGGGGAAGAAGAGGTCATCAACTTGTGATGAACTCCCCATAAATTAGCTTGATAGAATCCAAATACTAGAGAGTAATCTATCCTAACAAGACTAAGTAAAGAGAAAATAAGAAGAGTTTAGGTGAGGTTTGAGAAGAGAATCGGCTGCCTTAAGGGCAGCCTCTAACCTTTGTTCCCTAAACACTCTACATTGGAAATAAGAACATAAACAAGTGTAGAGAGGGAATTTGGATTCTCTTCTATTGAATAATTGTGTTAGTTACATAGAAGAGAGATTACACATCTTAATATAGGGGAACAAGGTCAATATGACCGTTAGAGATATGATGAGGGTTGAGAGAGACATTCTCGATTTGGTGATGGTGAGAGCGACATCTTCCTTCCTTCACCAACTAAGGGACCACGTGATTCTTCCTTCCTTCCTTGCACATGTGATTCTCCTTCTTTCCTTTCTTTGTGAGATATTTTCCTTTTCCTTTCCTTATGAGATATTTCCTTCTTCTTGGGCTTCTTCTTCTTATAAGGCCTTTGCTCTTCACACATTGCACTTATGGCCTTGCTGGCCTTTCTTCCTTGCTCACACGGCCCACACTTCCTTACCAGCCTCTCTCATTGCACTCACGGCCATACTGGCCGTTCTTCTTGTGTTGGCAGCCTTACCGGCCACTCTCTTCTTCTTCCATGGCTCGGCCTTACCGGCCTCTCCTCTCTTTTCCTTCTTACACTCTAATACTCTCCCGCACGCTTGATCGGCGGGACACCATGAGGACCAAAGATCAAGAGTGGACTAGTGTCGTCTACCTCATTAAAAACCTCAACAAAGAAAACCTCTTGGGATAAAACTTTGTTAAGGGAAAAAGAGTATAGCCTTCACTATCCATGATGTCCCTTGACCATGGTTTGGAAAGAACTAGCTCCCTTCTCTTCATAATTTGAACCGCTACTACTCCTTAGCCCACCTTGCCTTTAGCACATTCCTTATGATCTCCATCCTTGCACCTTTAGAATTTCTTTGAGGCTCTCATAATCTTCTTTACCCTTCAAACAAGTGATAAAGAAGAAAGAATAAGTGTATGTTATGAGGAATATCAAAGACAATTTTTCAAAAATTCTTTGAGGCTCTCATAGTCTATAATGTATGAGGAATATCAAAGACAATTTCTTTGAGGCTCTCATAGTCTACTTTACACAAGTATAAATCATGAGGAATATCAAAGAAAAAAAATTCTAAAAGTGTGACAATTTAAGAAAAATCATATGGAAGTGTAAAGACTAGCAATGAACTAAAATAATGAATTTATGAATTTAAATAGAGTAGGGTTTAGAGCACAGCCTTTTTGGTGTTTGTTGCGGTTTGAACTCTCTTCTTGAGACTGCTTCTTTAAAACCCGCATCAGAATGATATACGCCCACTGAATCGAGGATAACTTTTGGTCGGTGGCTCGTATGAAGCTGATTTCACTTCCACTGGAAAGAGGACTCACGTTTCTGTAACTCTTATGCAGAACCTGAAAGCTGAATCTCAGTGGAAGACCTTCGTACGCATCGATCTTTGAAACGCATTGGCAAAGCTTTTGCTTGTTGCAGAGAATTTGAAACCATAGACTGTGAGGTGCGGTGAAGCCACTTGAAAGTTGATCTCCCCCGCAACCTTTACTTGATGATGGGCTAAAACCTCATCATTTCACTTGAAACCTTGTGCATCACTTCCTTAAAGACTTGTGCACATCCGATCAATAACTTGACACTCATCAAACGTGAGATTGATTCAAAACGCAAGTGGACATTCCTCTTGGTGATGCCTTGAGATTTGACTTGGTTGGACACCATGAATGTTGACTAGCTCCCCCGTAAGCTTTTAGTTCCTCCATTTGTATCCAGCTTTCAATCTTTTGTGCTACCACACATGCTTTGGACGTGTCCATTCAATGGCCACTCGACCCTAAACTGATTTCAATGGTCGAGTGCTTCTTCTTAGTCGCGCCAGACTGATATATCTCCACTTAATCAAGCATAACTCGCTAACGGTTGCTCCGATTGGAATGATTTCACCTCTGGTGGACAGACAACTCAATTGTCTACAATATTTTTGAAGAGCGCGGAAGCTGGAAAAGAGTGGAGACCTCCGTATGTGTCGAGAACCAATCTTGAAGGTTTGTACACACCCTTCTTGTCACTTCTTAACTTCACATAACCAACACTTTGCTTTGAAGCTGATTCATCACCTTCCACCAGCTCTTTTCACTAGAACTTCCACCATAGCTTTATCTCTCTTGGTCAGCCTAAAAATAGATTCACCTCGCTCAAAAGAGTCTTCTGCTCTCCTCGGGTGAATCTTACCGCCGGAGTTTAATACCCAAAGCTTTATCTCTCTCGGTCAGTCTTAAAAGAGGTCACCTCGCTCAAAGAAGTCTTCTGCTCCCCTCGGGTAAACCTTATACCGCCAGAGTTTATTACCATGGTGGTTTCGTCTATGAAACTTGATGGCCATTGGTTCTAACTCCAAGCATTGATGATGCGCCGGAATGATATATGCCCACAGAATCGGGCATAACTTTTGATCGGATACTCTGATGGGGATGATTTCACTTCCACTGGCAAGATGACTCTATGGTCTAGAACTTTGGTGAAGAACGCGGAAGCTGAATCGCAGTGGAAGGCATCCGTACGAGTCGATCTTTAAGACGTTTCGGCAGAGATTTTGCTTGTTGCCGAAAGTGTTTGTAACACGAACCTCACCATCTTTAAATAACGCACCTGTTTAAGATTAAGGCAGATTCTAAACAAGAGATGGTGAGTGATTAGAGAATAGAGTATAGAGTATCCAAGAGTATAGAGAGTATAGAGTAACCGAGAGTATTAGTAACCAAAGAGTATAGAGTGTAAGAATATGGTGAGAGTATAAGGTGAATGGAGAGTAGAATAGAGAATTTGCTCAAGAGTTCTTATGGACAGAGTTCTTCTCTGTTTTCTTGAGTTTGCAGAAGCTTTGACAGCCAAGAGCATCCAAGAATCAACAAGCTTTTGGTGCTTTAATGGCTGAAACACATGGACCATATGGATAATTTGTTTATCCAATGGTTAAAGACATTCTCATAGTAGAATCACTTAAACAAAGTGTTCTCCAAGAGCTTAAAGATTTAAGAACCACGAAATAACACATGAACAAGTGATTTTCGATGGTTTTAAATTGAACAAGATCCACAGAATATCATATTGAAGATGATTTTCATGGTCAGATTCAAATAAAAGGTAAAGTAACCTTTGGAACACCCTTGTGTCCATCGGTTAAAAGAATGCATCTCAACAACAGCTTTAATCTAATTGACCAAGCTGGGAAGATAAGATTTTCGTGGCTTATACAAGCCTAAAACACCTGAATCCTTACCAAGAACAAGAACAATTTGCTCATCGGTTCATCACCACCTCATTTGAACCAAGCTCTTACCAAATCAGTAAAGCATAAGGACGAGGTTTTTAAAATCGATTTCTCTTCACATACTCCGTCTACAAACTCTAACAAGACCAGAGACCAAGCTTCCTCAACATTGAGCTGCTAGAGAATCAATTTAACAACAAAGGCAAAATTAAAGCTTTAAAGAAACTAAGCTAAGCGGAAACTAAGCTAAGCGAATATAAAAGCTTTAACTAAGCTAACTCCCAAGGGAAATTAAAAGACTTGAGATCGAGTCTAAAGCACCAAGAACATAACTTGGCTCTGATACCATGTTGGGATTTCAAGAGAGATAGCTCTTGACAAAGGAGAGACAACTCCCAATGATTGAATCTCCTTATACCCACAACAAACTAACTCAATCTCAAGGGGAAGAAGAGGTCATCAACTTGTGATGAACTCCCCATAAATTAGCTTGATAGAATCCAAATACTAGAGAGTAATCGATCCTAACAAGACTAAGTAAAGAGAAAATAAGAAGAGTTTAGGTGAGGTTTGAGAAGAGAATCGGCTGCGTTAAGGGCAGCCTCTAACCTTTGTTCCCTAAACACTCTACATTGGAAATAAGAACATAAACAAGTGTAGAGAGGAAATTTGGATTCTCTTCTATTGAATAATTGTGTTAGTTACATAGAAGAGAGATTACACATCTTAATATAGGGGAACAAGGTCAATATGACCGTTAGAGATATGATGAGGGTTGAGAGAGACATTCTCGATTTGGTGATGATGAGAGCGACATCTTCCTTCCTTCACCAACTAAGGGACCACGTGATTCTTCCTTCCTTCCTTGCACATGTGATTCTCCTTCTTTCCTTTCTTTGTGAGATATTTTCCTTTTCCTTTCCTTATGAGATATTTCCTTCTTCTTGGGCTTCTTCTTCTTATAAGGCCTTTGCTCTTCACACATTGCACTTATGGCCTTGCTGGCCTTTCTTCCTTGCTCACACGGCCCACACTTCCTTACCAGCCTCTCTCATTGCACTCACGGCCATACTGGCCGTTCTTCTTGTGTTGGCAGCCTTACCGGCCACTCTCTTCTTCTTCCATGGCTCGGCCTTACCGGCCTCTCCTCTCTTTTCCTTCTTACACTCTAATACTCCCCCGCACGCTTGATCGGCGGGACACCATGAGGACCAAAGATCAAGAGTGGACTAGTGTCGTCTACCTCATTAAAAACCTCAACAAAGAAAACCTCTTGGGATAAAACTTTGTTAAGGGAAAAAGAGTATAGCCTTCACTATCCATGATGTCCCTTGACCATGGTTTGGAAAGAACTAGCTCCCTTCTCTTCATAATTTGAACCGCTACTACTCCTTAGCCCACCTTGCCTTTAGCACATTCCTTATGATCTCCATCCTTGCACCTTTAGAATTTCTTTGAGGCTCTCATAATCTTCTTTACCCTTCAAACAAGTGATAAAGAAGAAAGAATAAGTGTATGTTATGAGGAATATCAAAGACAATTTTTCAAAAATTCTTTGAGGCTCTCATAGTCTATAATGTATGAGGAATATCAAAGACAATTTCTTTGAGGCTCTCATAGTCTACTTTACACAAGTATAAATCATGAGGAATATCAAAGAAAAAAAATTCTAAAAGTGTGACAATTTAAGAAAAATCATATGGAAGTGTAAAGACTAGCAATGAACTAAAATAATGAATTTATGAATTTAAATAGAGTAGGGTTTAGAGCACAGCCTTTTTGGTGTTTGTTGCGGTTTGAACTCTCTTCTTGAGACTGCTTCTTTAAAACCCGCATCAGAATGATATACGCCCACTGAATCGAGGATAACTTTTGGTCGGTGGCTCGTATGAAGCTGATTTCACTTCCACTGGAAAGAGGACTCACGTTTCTGTAACTCTTATGCAGAACCTGAAAGCTGAATCTCAGTGGAAGACCTTCGTACGCATCGATCTTTGAAACGCATTGGCAAAGCTTTTGCTTGTTGCAGAGAATTTGAAACCATAGACTGTGAGGTGCGGTGAAGCCACTTGAAAGTTGATCTCCCCCGCAACCTTTACTTGATGATGGGCTAAAACCTCATCATTTCACTTGAAACCTTGTGCATCACTTCCTTAAAGACTTGTGCACATCCGATCAATAACTTGACACTCATCAAACGTGAGATTGATTCAAAACGCAAGTGGACATTCCTCTTGGTGATGCCTTGAGATTTGACTTGGTTGGACACCATGAATGTTGACTAGCTCCCCCGTAAGCTTTAAGTTCCTCCATTTGTATCCAGCTTTCAATCTTTTGCGCTACCACACATGCTTTGGACGTGTCCATTCAATGGCCACTCGACCCTAAACTGATTTCAATGGTCGAGTGCTTCTTCTTAGTCGCGCCAGACTGATATATCTCCACTTAATCAAGCATAACTCGCTAACGGTTGCTCCGATTGGAATGATTTCACCTCTGGTGGACAGACAACTCAATTGTCTACAATATTTTTGAAGAGCGCGGAAGCTGGAAAAGAGTGGAGACCTCCGTATGTGTCGAGAACCAATCTTGAAGGTTTGTACACACCCTTATTGTCACTTCTTAACTTCACATAACCAACACTTTGCTTTGAAGCTGATTCATCACCTTCCACCAGCTCTTTTGACTAGAACTTCCACCATAGCTTTATCTCTCTTGGTCAGCCTAAAAATAGATTCACCTCGCTCAAAAGAGTCTTCTGCTCTCCTCGGGTGAATCTTACCGCCGGAGTTTAATACCCAAAGCTTTATCTCTCTCGGTCAGTCTTAAAAGAGGTCACCTCGCTCAAAGAAGTCTTCTGCTCCCCTCGGGTAAACCTTATACCGCCAGAGTTTATTACCATGGTGGTTTCGTCTATGAAACTTGATGGCCATTGGTTCTAACTCCAAGCATTGATGATGCGCCGGAATGATATATGCCCACAGAATCGGGCATAACTTTTGATCGGATACTCTGATGGGGATGATTTCACTTCCACTGGCAAGATGACTCTATGGTCTAGAACTTTGGTGAAGAACGCGGAAGCTGAATCGCAGTGGAAGGCATCCGTACGAGTCGATCTTTAAGACGTTTCGGCAGAGATTTTGCTTGTTGCCGAAAGTGTTTGTAACACGAACCTCACCATCTTTAAATAACGCACCTGTTTAAGATTAAGGCAGATTCTAAACAAGAGATGGTGAGTGATTAGAGAATAGAGTATAGAGTATCCAAGAGTATAGAGAGTATAGAGTAACCGAGAGTATTAGTAACCAAAGAGTATAGAGTGTAAGAATATGGTGAGAGTATAAGGTGAATGGAGAGTAGAATAGAGAATTTGCTCAAGAGTTCTTATGGACAGAGTTCTTCTCTGTTTTCTTGAGTTTGCAGAAGCTTTGACAGCCAAGAGCATCCAAGAATCAACAAGCTTTTGGTGCTTTAATGGCTGAAACACATGGACCATATGGATAATTTGTTTATCCAATGGTTAAAGACATTCTCATAGTAGAATCACTTAAACAAAGTGTTCTCCAAGAGCTTAAAGATTTAAGAACCACGAAATAACACATGAACAAGTGATTTTCGATGGTTTTAAATTGAACAAGATCCACAGAATATCATATTGAAGATGATTTTCATGGTCAGATTCAAATAAAAGGTAAAGTAACCTTTGGAACACCCTTGTGTCCATCGGTTAAAAGAATGCATCTCAACAACAGCTTTAATCTAATTGACCAAGCTGGGAAGATAAGATTTTCGTGGCTTATACAAGCCTAAAACACCTGAATCCTTACCAAGAACAAGAACAATTTGCTCATCGGTTCATCACCACCTCATTTGAACCAAGCTCTTACCAAATCAGTAAAGCATAAGGACGAGGTTTTTAAAATCGATTTCTCTTCACATACTCCGTCTACAAACTCTAACAAGACCAGAGACCAAGCTTCCTCAACATTGAGCTGCTAGAGAATCAATTTAACAACAAAGGCAAAATTAAAGCTTTAAAGAAACTAAGCTAAGCGGAAACTAAGCTAAGCGAATATAAAAGCTTTAACTAAGCTAACTCCCAAGGGAAATTAAAAGACTTGAGATCGAGTCTAAAGCACCAAGAACATAACTTGGCTCTGATACCATGTTGGGATTTCAAGAGAGATAGCTCTTGACAAAGGAGAGACAACTCCCAATGATTGAATCTCCTTATACCCACAACAAACTAACTCAATCTCAAGGGGAAGAAGAGGTCATCAACTTGTGATGAACTCCCCATAAATTAGCTTGATAGAATCCAAATACTAGAGAGTAATCGATCCTAACAAGACTAAGTAAAGAGAAAATAAGAAGAGTTTAGGTGAGGTTTGAGAAGAGAATCGGCTGCGTTAAGGGCAGCCTCTAACCTTTGTTCCCTAAACACTCTACATTGGAAATAAGAACATAAACAAGTGTAGAGAGGAAATTTGGATTCTCTTCTATTGAATAATTGTGTTAGTTACATAGAAGAGAGATTACACATCTTAATATAGGGGAACAAGGTCAATATGACCGTTAGAGATATGATGAGGGTTGAGAGAGACATTCTCGATTTGGTGATGATGAGAGCGACATCTTCCTTCCTTCACCAACTAAGGGACCACGTGATTCTTCCTTCCTTCCTTACACATGTGATTCTCCTTCTTTCCTTTCTTTGTGAGATATTTTCCTTTTCCTTTCCTTATGAGATATTTCCTTCTTCTTGGGCTTCTTCTTCTTATAAGGCCTTTGCTCTTCACACATTGCACTTATGGCCTTGCTGGCCTTTCTTCCTTGCTCACACGGCCCACACTTCCTTACCAGCCTCTCTCATTGCACTCACGGCCATACTGGCCGTTCTTCTTGTGTTGGCAGCCTTACCGGCCACTCTCTTCTTCTTCCATGGCTCGGCCTTACCGGCCTCTCCTCTCTTTTCCTTCTTACACTCTAATACTCCCCCGCACGCTTGATCGGCGGGACACCATGAGGACCAAAGATCAAGAGTGGACTAGTGTCGTCTACCTCATTAAAAACCTCAACAAAGAAAACCTCTTGGGATAAAACTTTGTTAAGGGAAAAAGAGTATAGCCTTCACTATCCATGATGTCCCTTGACCATGGTTTGGAAAGAACTAGCTCCCTTCTCTTCATAATTTGAACCGCTACTACTCCTTAGCCCACCTTGCCTTTAGCACATTCCTTATGATCTCCATCCTTGCACCTTTAGAATTTCTTTGAGGCTCTCATAATCTTCTTTACCCTTCAAACAAGTGATAAAGAAGAAAGAATAAGTGTATGTTATGAGGAATATCAAAGACAATTTTTCAAAAATTCTTTGAGGCTCTCATAGTCTATAATGTATGAGGAATATCAAAGACAATTTCTTTGAGGCTCTCATAGTCTACTTTACACAAGTATAAATCATGAGGAATATCAAAGAAAAAAAATTCTAAAAGTGTGACAATTTAAGAAAAATCATATGGAAGTGTAAAGACTAGCAATGAACTAAAATAATGAATTTATGAATTTAAATAGAGTAGGGTTTAGAGCACAGCCTTTTTGGTGTTTGTTGCGGTTTGAACTCTCTTCTTGAGACTGCTTCTTTAAAACCCGCATCAGAATGATATACGCCCACTGAATCGAGGATAACTTTTGGTCGGTGGCTCGTATGAAGCTGATTTCACTTCCACTGGAAAGAGGACTCACGTTTCTGTAACTCTTATGCAGAACCTGAAAGCTGAATCTCAGTGGAAGACCTTCGTACGCATCGATCTTTGAAACGCATTGGCAAAGCTTTTGCTTGTTGCAGAGAATTTGAAACCATAGACTGTGAGGTGCGGTGAAGCCACTTGAAAGTTGATCTCCCCCGCAACCTTTACTTGATGATGGGCTAAAACCTCATCATTTCACTTGAAACCTTGTGCATCACTTCCTTAAAGACTTGTGCACATCCGATCAATAACTTGACACTCATCAAACGTGAGATTGATTCAAAACGCAAGTGGACATTCCTCTTGGTGATGCCTTGAGATTTGACTTGGTTGGACACCATGAATGTTGACTAGCTCCCCCGTAAGCTTTTAGTTCCTCCATTTGTATCCAGCTTTCAATCTTTTGTGCTACCACACATGCTTTGGACGTGTCCATTCAATGGCCACTCGACCCTAAACTGATTTCAATGGTCGAGTGCTTCTTCTTAGTCGCGCCAGACTGATATATCTCCACTTAATCAAGCATAACTCGCTAACGGTTGCTCCGATTGGAATGATTTCACCTCTGGTGGACAGACAACTCAATTGTCTACAATATTTTTGAAGAGCGCGGAAGCTGGAAAAGAGTGGAGACCTCCGTATGTGTCGAGAACCAATCTTGAAGGTTTGTACACACCCTTCTTGTCACTTCTTAACTTCACATAACCAACACTTTGCTTTGAAGCTGATTCATCACCTTCCACCAGCTCTTTTCACTAGAACTTCCACCATAGCTTTATCTCTCTTGGTCAGCCTAAAAATAGATTCACCTCGCTCAAAAGAGTCTTCTGCTCTCCTCGGGTGAATCTTACCGCCGGAGTTTAATACCCAAAGCTTTATCTCTCTCGGTCAGTCTTAAAAGAGGTCACCTCGCTCAAAGAAGTCTTCTGCTCCCCTCGGGTAAACCTTATACCGCCAGAGTTTATTACCATGGTGGTTTCGTCTATGAAACTTGATGGCCATTGGTTCTAACTCCAAGCATTGATGATGCGCCGGAATGATATATGCCCACAGAATCGGGCATAACTTTTGATCGGATACTCTGATGGGGATGATTTCACTTCCACTGGCAAGATGACTCTATGGTCTAGAACTTTGGTGAAGAACGCGGAAGCTGAATCGCAGTGGAAGGCATCCGTACGAGTCGATCTTTAAGACGTTTCGGCAGAGATTTTGCTTGTTGCCGAAAGTGTTTGTAACACGAACCTCACCATCTTTAAATAACGCACCTGTTTAAGATTAAGGCAGATTCTAAACAAGAGATGGTGAGTGATTAGAGAATAGAGTATAGAGTATCCAAGAGTATAGAGAGTATAGAGTAACCGAGAGTATTAGTAACCAAAGAGTATAGAGTGTAAGAATATGGTGAGAGTATAAGGTGAATGGAGAGTAGAATAGAGAATTTGCTCAAGAGTTCTTATGGACAGAGTTCTTCTCTGTTTTCTTGAGTTTGCAGAAGCTTTGACAGCCAAGAGCATCCAAGAATCAACAAGCTTTTGGTGCTTTAATGGCTGAAACACATGGACCATATGGATAATTTGTTTATCCAATGGTTAAAGACATTCTCATAGTAGAATCACTTAAACAAAGTGTTCTCCAAGAGCTTAAAGATTTAAGAACCACGAAATAACACATGAACAAGTGATTTTCGATGGTTTTAAATTGAACAAGATCCACAGAATATCATATTGAAGATGATTTTCATGGTCAGATTCAAATAAAAGGTAAAGTAACCTTTGGAACACCCTTGTGTCCATCGGTTAAAAGAATGCATCTCAACAACAGCTTTAATCTAATTGACCAAGCTGGGAAGATAAGATTTTCGTGGCTTATACAAGCCTAAAACACCTGAATCCTTACCAAGAACAAGAACAATTTGCTCATCGGTTCATCACCACCTCATTTGAACCAAGCTCTTACCAAATCAGTAAAGCATAAGGACGAGGTTTTTAAAATCGATTTCTCTTCACATACTCCGTCTACAAACTCTAACAAGACCAGAGACCAAGCTTCCTCAACATTGAGCTGCTAGAGAATCAATTTAACAACAAAGGCAAAATTAAAGCTTTAAAGAAACTAAGCTAAGCGGAAACTAAGCTAAGCGAATATAAAAGCTTTAACTAAGCTAACTCCCAAGGGAAATTAAAAGACTTGAGATCGAGTCTAAAGCACCAAGAACATAACTTGGCTCTGATACCATGTTGGGATTTCAAGAGAGATAGCTCTTGACAAAGGAGAGACAACTCCCAATGATTGAATCTCCTTATACCCACAACAAACTAACTCAATCTCAAGGGGAAGAAGAGGTCATCAACTTGTGATGAACTCCCCATAAATTAGCTTGATAGAATCCAAATACTAGAGAGTAATCGATCCTAACAAGACTAAGTAAAGAGAAAATAAGAAGAGTTTAGGTGAGGTTTGAGAAGAGAATCGGCTGCGTTAAGGGCAGCCTCTAACCTTTGTTCCCTAAACACTCTACATTGGAAATAAGAACATAAACAAGTGTAGAGAGGAAATTTGGATTCTCTTCTATTGAATAATTGTGTTAGTTACATAGAAGAGAGATTACACATCTTAATATAGGGGAACAAGGTCAATATGACCGTTAGAGATATGATGAGGGTTGAGAGAGACATTCTCGATTTGGTGATGATGAGAGCGACATCTTCCTTCCTTCACCAACTAAGGGACCACGTGATTCTTCCTTCCTTCCTTACACATGTGATTCTCCTTCTTTCCTTTCTTTGTGAGATATTTTCCTTTTCCTTTCCTTATGAGATATTTCCTTCTTCTTGGGCTTCTTCTTCTTATAAGGCCTTTGCTCTTCACACATTGCACTTATGGCCTTGCTGGCCTTTCTTCCTTGCTCACACGGCCCACACTTCCTTACCAGCCTCTCTCATTGCACTCACGGCCATACTGGCCGTTCTTCTTGTGTTGGCAGCCTTACCGGCCACTCTCTTCTTCTTCCATGGCTCGGCCTTACCGGCCTCTCCTCTCTTTTCCTTCTTACACTCTAATACTCCCCCGCACGCTTGATCGGCGGGACACCATGAGGACCAAAGATCAAGAGTGGACTAGTGTCGTCTACCTCATTAAAAACCTCAACAAAGAAAACCTCTTGGGATAAAACTTTGTTAAGGGAAAAAGAGTATAGCCTTCACTATCCATGATGTCCCTTGACCATGGTTTGGAAAGAACTAGCTCCCTTCTCTTCATAATTTGAACCGCTACTACTCCTTAGCCCACCTTGCCTTTAGCACATTCCTTATGATCTCCATCCTTGCACCTTTAGAATTTCTTTGAGGCTCTCATAATCTTCTTTACCCTTCAAACAAGTGATAAAGAAGAAAGAATAAGTGTATGTTATGAGGAATATCAAAGACAATTTTTCAAAAATTCTTTGAGGCTCTCATAGTCTATAATGTATGAGGAATATCAAAGACAATTTCTTTGAGGCTCTCATAGTCTACTTTACACAAGTATAAATCATGAGGAATATCAAAGAAAAAAAATTCTAAAAGTGTGACAATTTAAGAAAAATCATATGGAAGTGTAAAGACTAGCAATGAACTAAAATAATGAATTTATGAATTTAAATAGAGTAGGGTTTAGAGCACAGCCTTTTTGGTGTTTGTTGCGGTTTGAACTCTCTTCTTGAGACTGCTTCTTTAAAACCCGCATCAGAATGATATACGCCCACTGAATCGAGGATAACTTTTGGTCGGTGGCTCGTATGAAGCTGATTTCACTTCCACTGGAAAGAGGACTCACGTTTCTGTAACTCTTATGCAGAACCTGAAAGCTGAATCTCAGTGGAAGACCTTCGTACGCATCGATCTTTGAAACGCATTGGCAAAGCTTTTGCTTGTTGCAGAGAATTTGAAACCATAGACTGTGAGGTGCGGTGAAGCCACTTGAAAGTTGATCTCCCCCGCAACCTTTACTTGATGATGGGCTAAAACCTCATCATTTCACTTGAAACCTTGTGCATCACTTCCTTAAAGACTTGTGCACATCCGATCAATAACTTGACACTCATCAAACGTGAGATTGATTCAAAACGCAAGTGGACATTCCTCTTGGTGATGCCTTGAGATTTGACTTGGTTGGACACCATGAATGTTGACTAGCTCCCCCGTAAGCTTTTAGTTCCTCCATTTGTATCCAGCTTTCAATCTTTTGTGCTACCACACATGCTTTGGACGTGTCCATTCAATGGCCACTCGACCCTAAACTGATTTCAATGGTCGAGTGCTTCTTCTTAGTCGCGCCAGACTGATATATCTCCACTTAATCAAGCATAACTCGCTAACGGTTGCTCCGATTGGAATGATTTCACCTCTGGTGGACAGACAACTCAATTGTCTACAATATTTTTGAAGAGCGCGGAAGCTGGAAAAGAGTGGAGACCTCCGTATGTGTCGAGAACCAATCTTGAAGGTTTGTACACACCCTTCTTGTCACTTCTTAACTTCACATAACCAACACTTTGCTTTGAAGCTGATTCATCACCTTCCACCAGCTCTTTTCACTAGAACTTCCACCATAGCTTTATCTCTCTTGGTCAGCCTAAAAATAGATTCACCTCGCTCAAAAGAGTCTTCTGCTCTCCTCGGGTGAATCTTACCGCCGGAGTTTAATACCCAAAGCTTTATCTCTCTCGGTCAGTCTTAAAAGAGGTCACCTCGCTCAAAGAAGTCTTCTGCTCCCCTCGGGTAAACCTTATACCGCCAGAGTTTATTACCATGGTGGTTTCGTCTATGAAACTTGATGGCCATTGGTTCTAACTCCAAGCATTGATGATGCGCCGGAATGATATATGCCCACAGAATCGGGCATAACTTTTGATCGGATACTCTGATGGGGATGATTTCACTTCCACTGGCAAG
This sequence comes from Camelina sativa, assembly GCF_030686135.1. Classification (NCBI taxonomy): domain Eukaryota; kingdom Viridiplantae; phylum Streptophyta; class Magnoliopsida; order Brassicales; family Brassicaceae; genus Camelina; species Camelina sativa. The sequence goes on along the minus strand of NC_141899.1, from coordinate 24,434,452 downwards.
ATGACTCTATGGTCTAGAACTTTGGTGAAGAACGCGGAAGCTGAATCGCAGTGGAAGGCATCCGTACGAGTCGATCTTTAAGACGTTTCGGCAGAGATTTGCTTGTTGCCGAAAGTGTTTGTAACACGAACCTCACCATCTTTAAATAACGCACCTGTTTAAGATTAAGGCAGATTCTAAACAAGAGATGGTGAGTGATTAGAGAATAGAGTATAGAGTATCCAAGAGTATAGAGAGTATAGAGTAACCGAGAGTATTAGTAACCAAAGAGTATAGAGTGTAAGAATATGGTGAGAGTATAAGGTGAATGGAGAGTAGAATAGAGAATTTGCTCAAGAGTTCTTATGGACAGAGTTCTTCTCTGTTTTCTTGAGTTTGCAGAAGCTTTGACAGCCAAGAGCATCCAAGAATCAACAAGCTTTTGGTGCTTTAATGGCTGAAACACATGGACCATATGGATAATTTGTTTATCCAATGGTTAAAGACATTCTCATAGTAGAATCACTTAAACAAAGTGTTCTCCAAGAGCTTAAAGATTTAAGAACCACGAAATAACACATGAACAAGTGATTTTCGATGGTTTTAAATTGAACAAGATCCACAGAATATCATATTGAAGATGATTTTCATGGTCAGATTCAAATAAAAGGTAAAGTAACCTTTGGAACACCCTTGTGTCCATCGGTTAAAAGAATGCATCTCAACAACAGCTTTAATCTAATTGACCAAGCTGGGAAGATAAGATTTTCGTGGCTTATACAAGCCTAAAACACCTGAATCCTTACCAAGAACAAGAACAATTTGCTCATCGGTTCATCACCACCTCATTTGAACCAAGCTCTTACCAAATCAGTAAAGCATAAGGACGAGGTTTTTAAAATCGATTTCTCTTCACATACTCCGTCTACAAACTCTAACAAGACCAGAGACCAAGCTTCCTCAACATTGAGCTGCTAGAGAATCAATTTAACAACAAAGGCAAAATTAAAGCTTTAAAGAAACTAAGCTAAGCGGAAACTAAGCTAAGCGAATATAAAAGCTTTAACTAAGCTAACTCCCAAGGGAAATTAAAAGACTTGAGATCGAGTCTAAAGCACCAAGAACATAACTTGGCTCTGATACCATGTTGGGATTTCAAGAGAGATAGCTCTTGACAAAGGAGAGACAACTCCCAATGATTGAATCTCCTTATACCCACAACAAACTAACTCAATCTCAAGGGGAAGAAGAGGTCATCAACTTGTGATGAACTCCCCATAAATTAGCTTGATAGAATCCAAATACTAGAGAGTAATCGATCCTAACAAGACTAAGTAAAGAGAAAATAAGAAGAGTTTAGGTGAGGTTTGAGAAGAGAATCGGCTGCGTTAAGGGCAGCCTCTAACCTTTGTTCCCTAAACACTCTACATTGGAAATAAGAACATAAACAAGTGTAGAGAGGAAATTTGGATTCTCTTCTATTGAATAATTGTGTTAGTTACATAGAAGAGAGATTACACATCTTAATATAGGGGAACAAGGTCAATATGACCGTTAGAGATATGATGAGGGTTGAGAGAGACATTCTCGATTTGGTGATGATGAGAGCGACATCTTCCTTCCTTCACCAACTAAGGGACCACGTGATTCTTCCTTCCTTCCTTACACATGTGATTCTCCTTCTTTCCTTTCTTTGTGAGATATTTTCCTTTTCCTTTCCTTATGAGATATTTCCTTCTTCTTGGGCTTCTTCTTCTTATAAGGCCTTTGCTCTTCACACATTGCACTTATGGCCTTGCTGGCCTTTCTTCCTTGCTCACACGGCCCACACTTCCTTACCAGCCTCTCTCATTGCACTCACGGCCATACTGGCCGTTCTTCTTGTGTTGGCAGCCTTACCGGCCACTCTCTTCTTCTTCCATGGCTCGGCCTTACCGGCCTCTCCTCTCTTTTCCTTCTTACACTCTAATACTCCCCCGCACGCTTGATCGGCGGGACACCATGAGGACCAAAGATCAAGAGTGGACTAGTGTCGTCTACCTCATTAAAAACCTCAACAAAGAAAACCTCTTGGGATAAAACTTTGTTAAGGGAAAAAGAGTATAGCCTTCACTATCCATGATGTCCCTTGACCATGGTTTGGAAAGAACTAGCTCCCTTCTCTTCATAATTTGAACCGCTACTACTCCTTAGCCCACCTTGCCTTTAGCACATTCCTTATGATCTCCATCCTTGCACCTTTAGAATTTCTTTGAGGCTCTCATAATCTTCTTTACCCTTCAAACAAGTGATAAAGAAGAAAGAATAAGTGTATGTTATGAGGAATATCAAAGACAATTTTTCAAAAATTCTTTGAGGCTCTCATAGTCTATAATGTATGAGGAATATCAAAGACAATTTCTTTGAGGCTCTCATAGTCTACTTTACACAAGTATAAATCATGAGGAATATCAAAGAAAAAAAATTCTAAAAGTGTGACAATTTAAGAAAAATCATATGGAAGTGTAAAGACTAGCAATGAACTAAAATAATGAATTTATGAATTTAAATAGAGTAGGGTTTAGAGCACAGCCTTTTTGGTGTTTGTTGCGGTTTGAACTCTCTTCTTGAGACTGCTTCTTTAAAACCCGCATCAGAATGATATACGCCCACTGAATCGAGGATAACTTTTGGTCGGTGGCTCGTATGAAGCTGATTTCACTTCCACTGGAAAGAGGACTCACGTTTCTGTAACTCTTATGCAGAACCTGAAAGCTGAATCTCAGTGGAAGACCTTCGTACGCATCGATCTTTGAAACGCATTGGCAAAGCTTTTGCTTGTTGCAGAGAATTTGAAACCATAGACTGTGAGGTGCGGTGAAGCCACTTGAAAGTTGATCTCCCCCGCAACCTTTACTTGATGATGGGCTAAAACCTCATCATTTCACTTGAAACCTTGTGCATCACTTCCTTAAAGACTTGTGCACATCCGATCAATAACTTGACACTCATCAAACGTGAGATTGATTCAAAACGCAAGTGGACATTCCTCTTGGTGATGCCTTGAGATTTGACTTGGTTGGACACCATGAATGTTGACTAGCTCCCCCGTAAGCTTTTAGTTCCTCCATTTGTATCCAGCTTTCAATCTTTTGTGCTACCACACATGCTTTGGACGTGTCCATTCAATGGCCACTCGACCCTAAACTGATTTCAATGGTCGAGTGCTTCTTCTTAGTCGCGCCAGACTGATATATCTCCACTTAATCAAGCATAACTCGCTAACGGTTGCTCCGATTGGAATGATTTCACCTCTGGTGGACAGACAACTCAATTGTCTACAATATTTTTGAAGAGCGCGGAAGCTGGAAAAGAGTGGAGACCTCCGTATGTGTCGAGAACCAATCTTGAAGGTTTGTACACACCCTTCTTGTCACTTCTTAACTTCACATAACCAACACTTTGCTTTGAAGCTGATTCATCACCTTCCACCAGCTCTTTTCACTAGAACTTCCACCATAGCTTTATCTCTCTTGGTCAGCCTAAAAATAGATTCACCTCGCTCAAAAGAGTCTTCTGCTCTCCTCGGGTGAATCTTACCGCCGGAGTTTAATACCCAAAGCTTTATCTCTCTCGGTCAGTCTTAAAAGAGGTCACCTCGCTCAAAGAAGTCTTCTGCTCCCCTCGGGTAAACCTTATACCGCCAGAGTTTATTACCATGGTGGTTTCGTCTATGAAACTTGATGGCCATTGGTTCTAACTCCAAGCATTGATGATGCGCCGGAATGATATATGCCCACAGAATCGGGCATAACTTTTGATCGGATACTCTGATGGGGATGATTTCACTTCCACTGGCAAGATGACTCTATGGTCTAGAACTTTGGTGAAGAACGCGGAAGCTGAATCGCAGTGGAAGGCATCCGTACGAGTCGATCTTTAAGACGTTTCGGCAGAGATTTGCTTGTTGCCGAAAGTGTTTGTAACACGAACCTCACCATCTTTAAATAACGCACCTGTTTAAGATTAAGGCAGATTCTAAACAAGAGATGGTGAGTGATTAGAGAATAGAGTATAGAGTATCCAAGAGTATAGAGAGTATAGAGTAACCGAGAGTATTAGTAACCAAAGAGTATAGAGTGTAAGAATATGGTGAGAGTATAAGGTGAATGGAGAGTAGAATAGAGAATTTGCTCAAGAGTTCTTATGGACAGAGTTCTTCTCTGTTTTCTTGAGTTTGCAGAAGCTTTGACAGCCAAGAGCATCCAAGAATCAACAAGCTTTTGGTGCTTTAATGGCTGAAACACATGGACCATATGGATAATTTGTTTATCCAATGGTTAAAGACATTCTCATAGTAGAATCACTTAAACAAAGTGTTCTCCAAGAGCTTAAAGATTTAAGAACCACGAAATAACACATGAACAAGTGATTTTCGATGGTTTTAAATTGAACAAGATCCACAGAATATCATATTGAAGATGATTTTCATGGTCAGATTCAAATAAAAGGTAAAGTAACCTTTGGAACACCCTTGTGTCCATCGGTTAAAAGAATGCATCTCAACAACAGCTTTAATCTAATTGACCAAGCTGGGAAGATAAGATTTTCGTGGCTTATACAAGCCTAAAACACCTGAATCCTTACCAAGAACAAGAACAATTTGCTCATCGGTTCATCACCACCTCATTTGAACCAAGCTCTTACCAAATCAGTAAAGCATAAGGACGAGGTTTTTAAAATCGATTTCTCTTCACATACTCCGTCTACAAACTCTAACAAGACCAGAGACCAAGCTTCCTCAACATTGAGCTGCTAGAGAATCAATTTAACAACAAAGGCAAAATTAAAGCTTTAAAGAAACTAAGCTAAGCGGAAACTAAGCTAAGCGAATATAAAAGCTTTAACTAAGCTAACTCCCAAGGGAAATTAAAAGACTTGAGATCGAGTCTAAAGCACCAAGAACATAACTTGGCTCTGATACCATGTTGGGATTTCAAGAGAGATAGCTCTTGACAAAGGAGAGACAACTCCCAATGATTGAATCTCCTTATACCCACAACAAACTAACTCAATCTCAAGGGGAAGAAGAGGTCATCAACTTGTGATGAACTCCCCATAAATTAGCTTGATAGAATCCAAATACTAGAGAGTAATCGATCCTAACAAGACTAAGTAAAGAGAAAATAAGAAGAGTTTAGGTGAGGTTTGAGAAGAGAATCGGCTGCCTTAAGGGCAGCCTCTAACCTTTGTTCCCTAAACACTCTACATTGGAAATAAGAACATAAACAAGTGTAGAGAGGGAATTTGGATTCTCTTCTATTGAATAATTGTGTTAGTTACATAGAAGAGAGATTACACATCTTAATATAGGGGAACAAGGTCAATATGACCGTTAGAGATATGATGAGGGTTGAGAGAGACATTCTCGATTTGGTGATGATGAGAGCGACATCTTCCTTCCTTCACCAACTAAGGGACCACGTGATTCTTCCTTCCTTCCTTGCACATGTGATTCTCCTTCTTTCCTTTCTTTGTGAGATATTTTCCTTTTCCTTTCCTTATGAGATATTTCCTTCTTCTTGGGCTTCTTCTTCTTATAAGGCCTTTGCTCTTCACACATTGCACTTATGGCCTTGCTGGCCTTTCTTCCTTGCTCACACGGCCCACACTTCCTTACCAGCCTCTCTCATTGCACTCACGGCCATACTGGCCGTTCTTCTTGTGTTGGCAGCCTTACCGGCCACTCTCTTCTTCTTCCATGGCTCGGCCTTACCGGCCTCTCCTCTCTTTTCCTTCTTACACTCTAATACTCCCCCGCACGCTTGATCGGCGGGACACCATGAGGACCAAAGATCAAGAGTGGACTAGTGTCGTCTACCTCATTAAAAACCTCAACAAAGAAAACCTCTTGGGATAAAACTTTGTTAAGGGAAAAAGAGTATAGCCTTCACTATCCATGATGTCCCTTGACCATGGTTTGGAAAGAACTAGCTCCCTTCTCTTCATAATTTGAACCGCTACTACTCCTTAGCCCACCTTGCCTTTAGCACATTCCTTATGATCTCCATCCTTGCACCTTTAGAATTTCTTTGAGGCTCTCATAATCTTCTTTACCCTTCAAACAAGTGATAAAGAAGAAAGAATAAGTGTATGTTATGAGGAATATCAAAGACAATTTTTCAAAAATTCTTTGAGGCTCTCATAGTCTATAATGTATGAGGAATATCAAAGACAATTTCTTTGAGGCTCTCATAGTCTACTTTACACAAGTATAAATCATGAGGAATATCAAAGAAAAAAAATTCTAAAAGTGTGACAATTTAAGAAAAATCATATGGAAGTGTAAAGACTAGCAATGAACTAAAATAATGAATTTATGAATTTAAATAGAGTAGGCTTTAGAGCACAGCCTTTTTGGTGTTTGTTGCGGTTTGAACTCTCTTCTTGAGACTGCTTCTTTAAAACCCGCATCAGAATGATATACGCCCACTGAATCGAGGATAACTTTTGGTCGGTGGCTCGTATGAAGCTGATTTCACTTCCACTGGAAAGAGGACTCACGTTTCTGTAACTCTTATGCAGAACCTGAAAGCTGAATCTCAGTGGAAGACCTTCGTACGCATCGATCTTTGAAACGCATTGGCAAAGCTTTTGCTTGTTGCAGAGAATTTGAAACCATAGACTGTGAGGTGCGGTGAAGCCACTTGAAAGTTGATCTCCCCCGCAACCTTTACTTGATGATGGGCTAAAACCTCATCATTTCACTTGAAACCTTGTGCATCACTTCCTTAAAGACTTGTGCACATCCGATCAATAACTTGACACTCATCAAACGTGAGATTGATTCAAAACGCAAGTGGACATTCCTCTTGGTGATGCCTTGAGATTTGACTTGGTTGGACACCATGAATGTTGACTAGCTCCCCCGTAAGCTTTTAGTTCCTCCATTTGTATCCAGCTTTCAATCTTTTGCGCTACCACACATGCTTTGGACGTGTCCATTCAATGGCCACTCGACCCTAAACTGATTTCAATGGTCGAGTGCTTCTTCTTAGTCGCGCCAGACTGATATATCTCCACTTAATCAAGCATAACTCGCTAACGGTTGCTCCGATTGGAATGATTTCACCTCCGGTGGACAGACAACTCAATTGTCTACAATATTTTTGAAGAGCGCGGAAGCTGGAAAAGAGTGGAGACCTCCGTATGTGTCGAGAACCAATCTTGAAGGTTTGTACACACCCTTCTTGTCACTTCTTAACTTCACATAACCAACACTTTGCTTTGAAGCTGATTCATCACCTTCCACCAGCTCTTTTCACTAGAACTTCCACCATAGCTTTATCTCTCTTGGTCAGCCTAAAAATAGATTCACCTCGCTCAAAAGAGTCTTCTGCTCTCCTCGGGTGAATCTTACCGCCGGAGTTTAATACCCAAAGCTTTATCTCTCTCGGTCAGTCTTAAAAGAGGTCACCTCGCTCAAAGAAGTCTTCTGCTCCCCTCGGGTAAACCTTATACCGCCAGAGTTTATTACCATGGTGGTTTCGTCTATGAAACTTGATGGCCATTGGTTCTAACTCCAAGCATTGATGATGCGCCGGAATGATATATGCCCACAGAATCGGGCATAACTTTTGATCGGATACTCGGATGGGGATGATTTCACTTCCACTGGCAAGATGACTCTATGGTCTAGAACTTTGGTGAAGAACGCGGAAGCTGAATCGCAGTGGAAGGCATCCGTACGAGTCGATCTTTAAGACGTTTCGGCAGAGATTTTGCTTGTTGCCGAAAGTGTTTGTAACACGAACCTCACCATCTTTAAATAACGCACCTGTTTAAGATTAAGGCAGATTCTAAACAAGAGATGGTGAGTGATTAGAGAATAGAGTATAGAGTATCCAAGAGTATAGAGAGTATAGAGTAACCGAGAGTATTAGTAACCAAAGAGTATAGAGTGTAAGAATATGGTGAGAGTATAAGGTGAATGGAGAGTAGAATAGAGAATTTGCTCAAGAGTTCTTATGGACAGAGTTCTTTTCTGTTTTCTTGAGTTTGCAGAAGCTTTGACAGCCAAGAGCATCCAAGAATCAACAAGCTTTTGGTGCTTTAATGGCTGAAACACATGCACCATATGGATAATTTGTTTATCCAATGGTTAAAGACATTCTCATAGTAGAATCACTTAAACAAAGTGTTCTCCAAAAGCTTAAAGATTTAAGAACCACGAAATAACACATGAACAAGTGATTTTCGATGGTTTTAAATTGAACAAGATCCACAGAATATCATATTGAAGATGATTTTCATGGTCAAATTCAAATAAAAGGTAAAGTAACCTTTGGAACACCCTTGTGTCCATCGGTTAAAAGAATGCATCTCAACAACAGCTTTAATCTAATTGACCAAGCTGGGAAGATAAGATTTTCGTGGCTTATACAAGCCTAAAACACCTGAATCCTTACCAAGAACAAGAACAATTTGCTCATCGGTTCATCACCACCTCATTTGAACCAAGCTCTTACCAAATCAGTAAAGCATAAGGACGAGGTTTTTAAAATCGATTTCTCTTCACATACTCCGTCTACAAACTCTAACAAGACCAGAGACCAAGCTTCCTCAACATTGAGCTGCTAGAGAATCAATTTAACAACAAAGGCAAAATTAAAGCTTTAAAGAAACTAAGCTAAGCGGAAACTAAGCTAAGCGAATATAAAAGCTTTAACTAAGCTAACTCCTAAGGGAAATTAAAAGACTTGAGATCGAGTCTAAAGCACCAAGAACATAACTTGGCTCTGCTACCATGTTGGGATTTCAAGAGAGATAGCTCTTGACAAAGGAGAGACAACTCCCAATGATTGAATCTCCTTATACCCACAACAAACTAACTCAATCTCAAGGGGAAGAAGAGGTCATCAACTTGTGATGAACTCCCCATAAATTAGCTTGATAGAATCCAAATACTAGAGAGTAATCGATCCTAACAAGACTAAGTAAAGAGAAAATAAGAAGAGTTTAGGTGAGGTTTGAGAAGAGAATCGGCTGCCTTAAGGGCAGCCTCTAACCTTTGTTCCCTAAACACTCTACATTGGAAATAAGAACATAAACAAGTGTAGAGAGGGAATTTGGATTCTCTTCTATTGAATAATTGTGTTAGTTACATAGAAGAGAGATTACACATCTTAATATAGGGGAACAAGGTCAATATGACCGTTAGAGATATGATGAGGGTTGAGAAAGACATTCTCGATTTGGTGATGGTGAGAGCGACATCTTCCTTCCTTCACCAACTAAGGGACCACGTGATTCTTCCTTCCTTCCTTGCACATGTGATTCTCCTTCTTTCCTTTCTTTGTGAGATATTTTCCTTTTCCTTTCCTTATGAGATATTTCCTTCTTCTTGGGCTTCTTCTTCTTATAAGGCCTTTGCTCTTCACACATTGCACTTATAGCCTTGCTGGCCTTTCTTCCTTGCTCACACGGCCCACACTTCCTTACCAGCCTCTCTCATTGCACACACGGCCATACTGGCCGTTCTTCTTGTGTTGGCAGCCTTACCGGCCACTCTCTTCTTCTTCCATGGCTCGGCCTTACCGGCCTCTCCTCTCTTTTCCTTCTTACACTCTAATAATGTGGAGAGTTTAAAAGCCACTTATACCCATTTTGTCCCAAAACAGGCTAAAACCAAGAAAACATTGCTTAGAAGCTGTAAACAGCTATGTTAGTGTTTATGGGGTTAAAATGTTTCTTAATCCAATGCAACTAACTAATTATAAGACTTTGAGATAGATGTGGAGAGTTTAAAAAGCCACTTATACCCATTTTCTCCCAAAACAGGCTAAAACCAAGAAAACATTGCTTAGAAGCTGTAAACAGCTATGTTAGTGTTTCTGGGGTTAAAATGTGTCTTAATCCAATGCAACTAACTAATTATAAGAGTTTGAGATAGATGTGGAGAGTTTAAAAGCCACTTATACCCATTTTGTCCCAAAACAGGCTAACACCAAGAAAACATTGTTTAGAAGCTGTAAACAGCTATGTTAGTGTTTAATGGGTTAAAATGTGTCTTAATCCAATGCAACTAACTAATTATAAGATTTAAAGATAGATGTGGAGAGTTTAAAAGCCACTTATACCCATTTTGTCCCAAAACAGGCTAAAACCAAGAAGACATTGCTTAGAAGCACTAAACAGCTATGTTAGTGTTTCTGGGGTTAAAATGTGTCTTAATCCAATGCAACTGACTAGTTATAAGAGTCTGAGATAGATGTGGAGAGTTTAAAAGCCACTTATACCCATTTTGTCCCAAAACAGGCTAAAACCAAGAAAACATTGCTTAGACTAAACAGCTTTGTTAGTGTTTTTGGGGTTAAAATGTGTCTTAATCCAAGGCAACTAACTAAGTATAAGAGTTTGAGATAGATGTGGAGAGTTTAAAAGCCACTTATACCCATTTTGTCCCAAAACAGGCTAAAACCAAGAAAACATTGCTTAGAAGCTGTAAACAGCTATGTTAGTGTTTATGGGGTTAAAATGTGTCTTAATCCAATGCAACTAACTAATTATAAGAGTTTGAGATAGATGTGGAGAGTTTAAAAGCCACTTATACCCATTTTGTCCCAAAACAGGCTAAAACCAAGAAAACATTGCTTAGAAACTGTAAACAGCTATGTTAGTGTTTATGGGGTTAAAATGTGTCTTAATCCAATGCAACTAACTAATTATAAGAGTTTGAGATAGATGTGGAGAGTTTAAAAGCCACTTATACCCATTTTGTCCCAAAACAGGCTAAAACCAAGAAAACATTGCTTAGAAGCACTAAACAGCTTTGTTAGTGTTTCTGGGTTAAAATGTGTCTTAATCCAATGCAACTAACTAAGTATAAGAGTTTGAGATAGATGTGGAGAGTTTAAAAGCCACTTATACCCATTTTGTCCCAAAAAACGCTATAACCAAGAAAACATTGCTTAGAAGCTGTAAACAGCTATGTTAGTGTTTATGGGGTTAAAATGTGTCTTAATCCAATGCAACTAACTAATTATAAGAGTTTGAAATAGATGTGGAGAGTTTAAAAGCCACTTATACCCATTTTGTCCCAAAACAGGCTAAAACCAAGAAAACATTGCTTAGAAGCTGTAAACAGCTATGTTAGTGTTTATGGGGTTAAAATGTGTCTTAATCCAATGCAACTAACTAATTATAATACTTTGAGATAGATGTGGAGAGTTTAAAAGCCACTTATACCCATTTTGTCCCAAAACAGGCTAAAACCAAGAAAACATTGCTTAGAAGCTGTAAACAGCTATGTTAGTGTTTCTGGGGTTAAAATGTGTCTTAATCCAATGCAACTAACTAATTATAAGAGTTTGAGATAGATGTGGAGAGTTTAAAAGCCACTTATACCCATTTTGTCCCAAAACAGGCTAACACCTAGAAAACATTGCTTAGAAGCTGTAAACAGCTTTGTTAGTGTTTATGGGGTTAAAATGTGTCTTAATCCAATGCAACTAACTTATTGTAAGAGTTTGAGATAGATGTGGAGAGTTTAAAAGCCACTTATACCCATTTTGTCCCAAAACAGGCTAAAACCAAGAAGACATTGCTTAGAAACACTAAACAGCTATGTTAGTGTTTCTGGGGTTAAATGTGTCTTAATCCAATGCAACTAACTAATTATAAGAGTTTGAGATAGATGTGGAGAGTTTAAAAGCCACTTATACCCATTTTGTCCCAAAACACGCTAACACCAAAAAAAACATTGCTTAGAAGCTGTAAACAGCTATGTTAGTGTTTAAGGGGTTAAAATGTGTCTTAATCCAATGCAACTAACTAATAATAAGATTTAGAGATAGATGTGGAGAGTTTAAAAGCCACTTATACCCATTTTGTCCCAAAACAGGCTAAAACCAAGAAGACATTGCTTAGAAGCACTAAACAGCTATGTTAGTGTTTGTGGGGTTAAAATGTGTCTTAATCCAATGCAACTGACTAGTTATCAGAGTTTGAGATAGATGTGGAGAGTTTAAAAGCCACTTATACCCATTTTGTCCCAAAACAGGCTAAAACCAAGAAAACATTGCTTAGAAGCACTAAACAGCTTTGTTAGTGTTTTTGGGGTTAAATTGTGTCTTAATCCAAGGCAACTAACTAAGTATAAGAGTTTGAGATAGATGTGGAGAGCTTAAAAGCCACTTATACCCATTTTGTCCCAAAACAGGCTAAAACCAAAAAAACATTGCTTAGAAGCTGTAAACAGCTATGTTAGTGTTTAATGGGTTAAAATGTGTCTTAATCCAATGCAACTAACTAATTATAAGATTTAGAGATAGATGTGGAGAGTTTAAAAGCCACTTATACCCATTTTGTCCCAAAACAGGCTAAAACCAAGAAGACATTGCTTAGAAGCACTAAACAGCTATGTTAGTGTTTCTGGGGTTAAAATGTGTCTTAATCCAATGCAACTGACTAGTTATAAGAGTTTGAGATAGATGTGGAGAGTTTAAAAGCCACTTATACCCATTTTGTCCCAAAACAGGCTAAAACCAAGAAAACATTGCTTAGAAGCACTAAACAGCTTTGTTAGTGTTTTTGGGGTTAAAATGTGTCTTAATCCAAGGCAACTAACTAAGTATAAGAGTTTGAGATAGATGTGGAGAGTTTAAAAGCCACTTATACCCATTTTGTCCCAAAACAGGCTAAAACCAAGAAAACATTGCTTAGAAGCTGTAAACAGCTATGTTAGTGTTTATGGGGTTAAAATGTGTCTTAATCCAAGGCAACTAACTAAGTATAAGAGTTTGAGATAGATGTGGAGAGTTTAAAAGCCACTTATACCCATTTTGTCCCAAAACAGGCTAAAACCAAGAAAACATTGCTTAGAAGCTGTAAACAGCTATGTTAGTGTTTATGGGGTTAAAATGTGTCTTAATCCAATGCAACTAACTAATTATAAGAGTTTTAGATAGATGTGGAGAGTTTAAAAGCCACTTATACCCATTTTGTCCCAAAACAGGCTAAAACCAAGAAAACATTGCTTAGAAACTGTAAACAGCTATGTTAGTGTTTATGGGGTTAAAATGTGTCTTAATCCAATGCAACTAACTAATTATAAGAGTTTGAGATAGATGTGGAGAGTTTAAAAGCCACTTATACCCATTTTGTCCCAAAACAGGCTAAAACCAAGAAAACATTGCTTAGAAGCACTAAACAGCTTTGTTAGTGTTTCTGGGTTAAAATGTGTCTTAATCCAATGCAACTAACTAAGTATAAGAGTTTGAGATAGATGTGGAGAGTTTAAAAGCCACTTATACCCATTTTGTCCCAAAAAACGCTATAACCAAAAAAACATTGCTTAGAAGCTGTAAACAGCTATGTTAGTGTTTATGGGTGTTGGGATTTCAAGAGAGATAGCTCTTGACAAAGGAGAGACAACTCCCAATGATTGAATCTCCTTATACCCACAACAAACTAACTCAATCTCAAGGGGAAGAAGAGGTCATCAACTTGTGATGAACTCCCCATAAATTAGCTTGATAGAATCCAAATACTAGAGAGTAATCTATCCTAACAAGACTAAGTAAAGAGAAAATAAGAAGAGTTTAGGTGAGGTTTGAGAAGAGAATCGGCTGCCTTAAAGGCAGCCTCTAACCTTTGTTCCCTAAACACTCTACATTGGAAATAAGAACATAAACAAGTGTAGAGAGGGAATTTGGATTCTCTTCTATTGAATAATTGTGTTAGTTACATAGAAGAGAGATTACACATCTTAATATAGGGGAACAAGGTCAATATGACCGTTAGAGATATGATGAGGGTTGAGAGAGACATTCTCGATTTGGTGATGGTGAGAGCGACATCTTCCTTCCTTCACCAACTAAGGGACCACGTGATTCTTCCTTCCTTCCTTGCACATGTGATTCTCCTTCTTTCCTTTCTTTGTGAGATATTTTCCTTTTCCTTTCCTTATGAGATATTTCCTTCTTCTTGGGCTTCTTCTTCTTATAAGGCCTTTGCTCTTCACACATTGCACTTATGGCCTTGCTGGCCTTTCTTCCTTGCTCACACGGCCCACACTTCCTTACCAGCCTCTCTCATTGCACTCACGGCCATACTGGCCGTTCTTCTTGTGTTGGCAGCCTTACCGGCCACTCTCTTCTTCTTCCATGGCTCGGCCTTACCGGCCTCTCCTCTCTTTTCCTTCTTACACTCTAATACTCCCCCGCACGCTTGATCGGCGGGACACCATGAGGACCAAAGATCAAGAGTGGACTAGTGTCGTCTACCTCATTAAAAACCTCAACAAAGAAAACCTCTTGGGATAAAACTTTGTTAAGGGAAAAAGAGTATAGCCTTCACTATCCATGATGTCCCTTGACCATGGTTTGGAAAGAACTAGCTCCCTTCTCTTCATAATTTGAACCGCTACTACTCCTTAGCCCACCTTGCCTTTAGCACATTCCTTATGATCTCCATCCTTGCACCTTTAGAATTTCTTTGAGGCTCTCATAATCTTCTTTACCCTTCAAACAAGTGATAAAGAAGAAAGAATAAGTGTATGTTATGAGGAATATCAAAGACAATTTTTCAAAAATTCTTTGAGGCTCTCATAGTCTATAATGTATGAGGAATATCAAAGTAAATTTCTTTGAGGCTCTCATAGTCTAATGTATGAGGAATATCAAAGACAATTTCTTTGAGGCTCTCATAGTCTACTTTACACAAGTATAAATCATGAGGAATATCAAAGAAAAAAAATTCTAAAAGTGTGACAATTTAAGAAAAATCATATGGAAGTGTAAAGACTAGCAATGAACTAAAATAATGAATTTATGAATTTAAATAGAGTAGGGTTTAGAGCACAGCCTTTTTGGTGTTTGTTGTGGTTTGAACTCTCTTCTTGAGACTGCTTCTTTAAAACCCGCATCAGAATGATATACGCCCACTGAATCGAGGATAACTTTTGGTCGGTGGCTCGTATGAAGCTGATTTCACTTCCACTGGAAAGAGGACTCACGTTTCTGTAACTCTTATGCAGAACCTGAAAGCTGAATCTCAGTGGAAGACCTTCGTACGCATCGATCTTTGAAACGCATTGGCAAAGCTTTTGCTTGTTGCAGAGAATTTGAAACCATAGACTGTGAGGTGCGGTGAAGCCACTTGAAAGTTGATCTCCCCCGCAACCTTTACTTGATGATGGGCTAAAACCTCATCATTTCACTTGAAACCTTGTGCATCACTTCCTTAAAGACTTGTGCACATCCGATCAATAACTTGACACTCATCAAACGTGAGATTGATTCAAAACGCAAGTGGACATTCCTCTTGGTGATGCCTTGAGATTTGACTTGGTTGGACACCATGAATGTTGACTAGCTCCCCCGTAAGCTTTTAGTTCCTCCATTTGTATCCAGCTTTCAATCTTTTGCGCTACCACACATGCTTTGGACGTGTCCATTCAATGGCCACTCGACCCTAAACTGATTTCAATGGTCGAGTGCTTCTTCTTAGTCGCGCCAGACTGATATATCTCCACTTAATCCAGCATAACTCGCTAACGGTTGCTCCGATTGGAATGATTTCACCTCTGGTGGACAGACAACTCAATTGTCTACAATATTTTTGAAGAGCGCGGAAGCTGGAAAAGAGTGGAGACCTCCGTATGTGTCGAGAACCAATCTTGAAGGTTTGTACACACCCTTCTTGTCACTTCTTAACTTCACATAACCAACACTTTGCTTTGAAGCTGATTCATCACCTTCCACCAGCTCTTTTCACTAGAACTTCCACCATAGCTTTATCTCTCTTGGTCAGCCTAAAAATAGATTCACCTCGCTCAAAAGAGTCTTCTGCTCTCCTCGGGTGAATCTTACCGCCGGAGTTTAATACCCAAAGCTTTATCTCTCTCGGTCAGTCTTAAAAGAGGTCACCTCGCTCAAAGAAGTCTTCTGCTCCCCTCGGGTAAACCTTATACCGCCAGAGTTTATTACCATGGTGGTTTCGTCTATGAAACTTGATGGCCATTGGTTCTAACTCCAAGCATTGATGATGCGCCGGAATGATATATGCCCACAGAATCGGGCATAACTTTTGATCGGATACTCTGATGGGGATGATTTCACTTCCACTGGCAAGATGACTCTATGGTCTAGAACTTTGGTGAAGAACGCGGAAGCTGAATCGCAGTGGAAGGCATCCGTACGAGTCGATCTTTAAGACGTTTCGGCAGAGATTTTGCTTGTTGCCGAAAGTGTTTGTAACACGAACCTCACCATCTTTAAATAACGCACCTGTTTAAGATTAAGGCAGATTCTAAACAAGAGATGGTGAGTGATTAGAGAATAGAGTATAGAGTATCCAAGAGTATAGAGAGTATAGAGTAACCGAGAGTATTAGTAACCAAAGAGTATAGAGTGTAAGAATATGGTGAGAGTATAAGGTGAATGGAGAGTAGAATAGAGAATTTGCTCAAGAGTTCTTATGGACAGAGTTCTTCTCTGTTTTCTTGAGTTTGCAGAAGCTTTGACAGCCAAGAGCATCCAAGAATCAACAAGCTTTTGGTGCTTTAATGGCTGAAACACATGGACCATATGGATAATTTGTTTATCCAATGGTTAAAGACATTCTCATAGTAGAATCACTTAAACAAAGTGTTCTCCAAGAGCTTAAAGATTTAAGAACCACGAAATAACACATGAACAAGTGATTTTCGATGGTTTTAAATTGAACAAGATCCACAGAATATCATATTGAAGATGATTTTCATGGTCAGATTCAAATAAAAGGTAAAGTAACCTTTGGAACACCCTTGTGTCCATCGGTTAAAAGAATGCATCTCAACAACAGCTTTAATCTAATTGACCAAGCTGGGAAGATAAGATTTTCGTGGCTTATACAAGCCTAAAACACCTGAATCCTTACCAAGAACAAGAACAATTTGCTCATCGGTTCATCACCACCTCATTTGAACCAAGCTCTTACCAAATCAGTAAAGCATAAGGACGAGGTTTTTAAAATCGATTTCTCTTCACATACTCCGTCTACAAACTCTAACAAGACCAGAGACCAAGCTTCCTCAACATTGAGCTGCTAGAGAATCAATTTAACAACAAAGGCAAAATTAAAGCTTTAAAGAAACTAAGCTAAGCGGAAACTAAGCTAAGCGAATATAAAAGCTTTAACTAAGCTAACTCCTAAGGGAAATTAAAAGACTTGAGATCGAGTCTAAAGCACCAAGAACATAACTTGGCTCTGATACCATGTTGGGATTTCAAGAGAGATAGCTCTTGACAAAGGAGAGACAACTCCCAATGATTGAATCTCCTTATACCCACAACAAACTAACTCAATCTCAAGGGGAAGAAGAGGTCATCAACTTGTGATGAACTCCCCATAAATTAGCTTGATAGAATCCAAATACTAGAGAGTAATCGATCCTAACAAGACTAAGTAAAGAGAAAATAAGAAGAGTTTAGGTGAGGTTTGAGAAGAGAATCGGCTGCCTTAAGGGCAGCCTCTAACCTTTGTTCCCTAAACACTCTACATTGGAAATAAGAACATAAACAAGTGTAGAGAGGGAATTTGGATTCTCTTCTATTGAATAATTGTGTTAGTTACATAGAAGAGAGATTACACATCTTAATATAGGGGAACAAGGTCAATATGACCGTTAGAGATATGATGAGGGTTGAGAGAGACATTCTCGATTTGGTGATGGTGAGAGCGACATCTTCCTTCCTTCACCAACTAAGGGACCACGTGATTCTTCCTTCCTTCCTTGCACATGTGATTCTCCTTCTTTCCTTTCTTTGTGAGATATTTTCCTTTTCCTTTCCTTATGAGATATTTCCTTCTTCTTGGGCTTCTTCTTCTTATAAGGCCTTTGCTCTTCACACATTGCACTTATGGCCTTGCTGGCCTTTCTTCCTTGCTCACACGGCCCACACTTCCTTACCAGCCTCTCTCATTGCACTCACGGCCATACTGGCCGTTCTTCTTGTGTTGGCAGCCTTACCGGCCACTCTCTTCTTCTTCCATGGCTCGGCCTTACCGGCCTCTCCTCTCTTTTCCTTCTTACACTCTAATAATGGGGTTAAAATGTGTCTTAATCCAATGCTACTAACTAATTATAAGAGTTTGAAATAGATGTGGAGAGTTTAAAAGCCACTTATACCCATTTTGTCCCAAAACAGGCTAAAACCTAGAAAACATTGCTTAGAAGCTGTAAACAGCTATGTTAGTGTTTATGGGGTTAAAATGTGTCTTAATCCAATGCAACTAACTAATTATAATACTTTGAGATAGATGTGGAGAGTTTAAAAGCCACTTATACCCATTTTGTCCCAAAACAGGCTAAAACCAAGAAAACATTGCTTAAAGCTGTAAACAGCTATGTTAGTGTTTCTGGGGTTAAAATGTGTCTTAATCCAATGCAACTAACTAATTATAAGAGTTTGAGATAGATGTGGAGAGTTTAAAAGCCACTTATACCCATTTTGTCCCAAAACAGGCTAAAACCAAGAAGACATTGCTTAGAAGCACTAAACAGCTATGTTAGTGTTTCTGGGGTTAAAATGTGTCTTAATCCAATGCAACTGACTAGTTATAAGAGTTTGAGATAGATGTGGAGAGTTTAAAAGCCACTTATACCCATTTTGTCCCAAAACAGGCTAAAACCAAGAAAACATTGCTTAGAAGCACTAAACAGCTTTGTTAGTGTTTTTGGGGTTAAAATGTGTCTTAATCCAAGGCAACTAACTAAGTATAAGAGTTTGAGATAGATGTGGAGAGTTTAAAAGCCACTTATACCCATTTTGTCCCAAAACAGGCTAAAACCAAGAAAACATTGCTTAGAAGCTGTAAACAGCTATGTTAGTGTTTATGGGGTTAAAATGTGTCTTAATCCAATGCAACTAACTAAGTATAAGAGTTAGAGATAGATATGGAGAGTTTAAAAGCCACTTATACCCATTTTGTCTCCAAAACCGGCTAAAACCAAGAAGACATTGCTTAGAAGAACTAAACAGCTATGTTAGTGTTTCTGGGGTTAAAATGTGTCTTAATCCAATCCAACTGACTAGTTATAAGAGTTTGAGATAGATGTGGAGAGTTTAAAAGCCACTTATACCCATTTTGTCCCAAAACAGGCTAAAACCAAGAAAACATTGCTTAGAAGCTGTAAACAGCTATGTTAGTATTTATGGGGTTAAAATGTGTCTTAATCCAATGCAACTAACTAATTATAAGAGTTTGAGATAGATGTGGAGAGTTTAAAAGCCACTTATACCCATTTTGTCCCAAAACAGGCTAAAACCAAGAAAACATTGCTTAGAAGCTGTAAACAGCTATGTTAGTGTTTATGGGGTTAAAATGTGTCTTAATCCAATGCAACTAACTAATTATAAGAGTTTGAGATAGATGTGGAGAGTTTAAAAGCCACTTATACCCATTTTGTCCCAAAACAGGCTAAAACCAAGAAAACATTGCTTAGAAACTGTAAACAGCTATGTTAGTGTTTATGGGGTTAAAATGTTTCTTAATCCAATGCAACTAACTAATTATAAGAGTTTGAGATAGATGTGGAGAGTTTAAAAGCCACTTATACCCATTTTGTCCCAAAACAGGCTAAAACCAAGAAAACATTGCTTAGAAGCACTAAACAGCTTTTTTAGTGTTTCTTATTAGAATGTACCAAGGAGGAGAGAGGAGAGGCCGGTAAGGCCGAGCCTTGGAAGAAGAGAAGAAAGGCCGGAAAGGCCATGTAAAGGCCGGTAAGGCCATGTCCGTGTCCGTGAGCGACCATGTACCGTGTCCGGTACCATGTACCGTGTCCGTGAACGGACCCATGTCCGGTGAGCGGCCAGTTAGGCCGTGAACACATTGAAGAGAAGGCCCGTCCGTACAGGCCCGTCCGTACAGGCCCGTCCGTACAGGCCCGTCCGTACAGGCCCGTCCGTACTATTAGTATATATGTAGGAGAAGTGAGGCCGGTGAGGCCGAGCTGCACAAGGAAGAAGAGAGTGGCCGGTAAGGCTGCTAGTACAAGAAGTGTGGCCGGTAAGGCCATGAGTGGTGTGGGAGCGGCCAGTAAGGCCGTGAGCACAATAAGAGTGGCCAATAAGGCCATGTGGGCCGTGAGAACAATGAGAGTGGTCAGCAAGGCCATAAGAGCAATGTGAGAAGAATTGTGAAGTAAAGGCCTTATAAGAAGAAGAGGCCCAAGAAGAAGTTAAATGTCTCACAAAGGGAAAAGAAGGGAAGGAAGGAAGCATGTGAGACCTTGGTTGGTGAAGAATGAGACAACCAAGGGAAGGAGCTGTCCCTTTCACCATACACCCACTTGTGCACCAACGGCTATATGTCACTCTCACCTCTCATTTATCTCAAACGGCCATATACATTTGTTCTCCTATATTAAGCATTGTAATCTCTCATTTTGTAACACAATCACAACATTATCTAATACTAAGAGAAACCGTTTTCCCTCTCTACTTGTGTTCTTGTTCATATCAACAATGTAGAGTGTTTAGGAGATTAGCGGTTAGGGGCTGCCCTTAAGGCAGCCTATTCTCTTCTCAAATCCACCTAAACTCTTCTTATTTACTGCTTTACTTAGCCTAGATTACTGATTCTTAATCCTCCTTCTCCTAAGTACACAAACTCTAAGTGTTGTGATACTAGAAGAGGATAAGTCTCAAACTAGTGCTTCTCCTAGTTAGGATCCGCTTACTCTCTAGTATTTGGGTTCTATCTAGCTTGTTTATGGGGAGTTCATCACAAGTTGATGTTCTCTCCTCCCCCTTGAGAATGAGTTAGTTTGTTGTGGGTAAAGGGGGATTCATTCACCAAGTGTTTGTCTACCCTCTCTTGTGAGCTTTGTCTCATAAATCCCAACATGGTATCAGAGCAGGCTCTGTTCTTGGTGACTCAAACTCGTTCTCAAGTTGGTTCTCTTAGGAGTTAGCTTAATTAAAGTTTTAATCCTAGCCTAGGTGTTAAATCGCTTAGCTTAGTTTCTTTAAAACTTTAATTTTGCTTTTGTTGTTAAATCGATTCTCTAGCAGCTCAATGTTGAGTAAGCTTGGTCTTGGGTCTTTGTAGAGTTCATAGACCAAGTGTGTGAAAGAAATCGATTTTAAAACCTCATCCTTAGGCTTCACCGATTGGGTAAAAGCTTGGGTTTAAATTGAGGTGGTGATGAACCAAGGAGCAAATTGTTCTTGTTCTTGGTAAGGATTCACGTGTTTTTAGGCTTGTATAGAGCCACGAAATCCTTAGGATTTTTCCTAGGATTCTCTTAAGATTTAGTTAATTTTCCTTTAAAGGTTTAATTTTGCTTTTGTTAAATTTCCTTTAAAGTTTAATTACTAAATCACTTCTTCTTCTTCTCAAGGTTGAGAAAGCTTTGTTTCTGGTCATATGGTGTGTCCAGGTTCGAGTTTGAGGAAGAGAGAGACTTTATTTTAGCATGTAGAGCCCGCTTGGTCAAATAGATTCAAGTTGGTCCAAGATGCATTCTTTTAACCGTTGGACAATAGGCTGTTCCAAAGGCTTTTGTTGTTTCTTCTTTGCTTGGGACCACGAAAAACATCTTCTATATGTTATCTTCGTGGATCTAAAGCCTTAATCTCTTGAAGAACACTTGTTTAAGTGATTCTACAAGGAGTTTTGTTGTTAAACCTTTGGAGAAACTAATTTTCCATAAGGTCCATTGTGTTTCAGCCATTAAAGCACCAAAAGAGATTGTCTTCTTGGATGTTCTTGGCTGTCAAAGCTTCTTTCAACTCAAGAAAACAGAGTTAAACTCTGTCCATAAGAACTCTTGAGCAGATTCTCTATTCTACTCTCAATTCATCTTATACTACCGCCAATACTCTCCCTTATACTCTCACTTTCTATTCTCCATATATACTCTTATTAATTCTCTAAATTCTCTATTTAATTTCAGTAATATTCTCTATACTCTAATCTCTAACAATCTCTTGTTTAGAATCTGTTCCATTGATTTTTTGGTTTCAGTTTCAGCATTGAAGATTGTGTGGAGCTCGCTCACTATCTCAAGGAGAAGAAGTGGCGAGGTTGAAGGCTACAAGATAGCCATGTAAGAGCGCAGCACAATGCCTGGAGTTAGAACCAAGGGCCACCAAGTCTTTGTTAAGCTGGTGGAAGGTGATGAATCAGTCCAAGAGCATGTGTGTTAGTGCCAAGTTGTTGATCGGATGTGCACAATGGTCTTTAGGAAAGGTGATGCACAAGGTTTCAACTGTTGATTGGATGTGCACAAGAACGGTGATGCACAAGGCTTCAACTGAGGTGATGAGGTTTCAGCCCATCATCAAGTAAAGGTTACGGGGGAGATCAAGTGACTTCAGACCGTACCTCACAGATTCTGCTCGGCCACAAGCAAAAGTCTTTACTTAAAGCTCAGCCGAAGCGTCTCAAAGATCGACTCGGACGAAACCCTTCCACTGCGATTCGGCTTCCGCGTTCTTCATTAAAGTTCGAGACCACAGAGTCATCTTGCCAGTGGAAGTGGAATCATACCAATCCGAGCAGCCGTTCGAAAGTTATGCCCGATTCAGTGGGCATATGTCAGTCTGACGAATAAAGCTAGCCGGGTTTAAAACCATGGTTAGAGAAGCGGTCTCAAGGAGGAATTCCAAACCGCATCAGTGATCAACTCTCTCCTTCCTATCCATCAAAACACCATAAAGGCTGTGCTCTAAACTCTACTCTATTTAAATTTCTTAAATTCATTACCTTAGCTTCATTACTAGTCTTTACTCTTTAATATGTTCTCTTAAATTGTCACATTTTTAGAAATTTTCTTTGATATTCCTCATAGCAAACACTTATTCTTTTCTTCTTTATCACTTGTTTAAGGGGTAAAGGAGACTATGAGAGCCTCAAAGAAATTCTAAAGGCGCAAGGATGGAGATCATAAGGAATGTGCTAAAGGCAAGGCTAAGGAGTAGGAGCGGTTCAATTCATGAAGAGAAGGGAGCTAGTTCTTTGCAAACCAAGGTCAGGGGACATCATGGATAGTGGAGTCTATACTCTTTTTCCCTTAACAAAGTTTTATCCCAAGAGGTTTTCTTTGTTGAGGTTTTTAATGAGGTAGATGACACTAGTCCACCCTTGATCTTTGGTCCCCATGGTGTCCCACCGATCAAGCGTGCGGGGGAGTATTAGAATGTACCAAGGAGGAGAGAGGAGAGGCCGGTAAGGCCGAGCCTTGGAAGAAGAGAAGAAAGGCCGAAAAGGCCATGTAAAGGCCGGTAAGGCCATGTCCGTGTCCGTGAGCGACCATGTACCGTGTCCGGTACCATGTACCGTGTCCGTGAACGGACCCATGTCCGGTGAGCGGCCAGTTAGGCCGTGAACACATTGAAGAGAAGGCCCGTCCGTACAGGCCCGTCCGTACAGGCCCGTCCGTACAGGCCCGTCCGTACAGGCCCGTCCGTACTATTAGTATATATGTAGGAGAAGTGAGGCCGGTGAGGCCGAGCTGCACAAGGAAGAAGAGAGTGGCCGGTAAGGCTGCTAGTACAAGAAGTGTGGCCGGTAAGGCCATGAGTGGTGTGGGAGCGGCCAGTAAGGCCGTGAGCACAATAAGAGTGGCCAATAAGGCCATGTGGGCCGTGAGAACAATGAGAGTGGTCAGCAAGGCCATAAGAGCAATGTGAGAAGAATTGTGAAGTAAAGGCCTTATAAGAAGAAGAGGCCCAAGAAGAAGTTAAATGTCTCACAAAGGGAAAAGAAGGGAAGGAAGGAAGCATGTGAGACCTTGGTTGGTGAAGAATGAGACAACCAAGGGAAGGAGCTGTCCCTTTCACCATACACCCACTTGTGCACCAACGGCTATATGTCACTCTCACCTCTCATTTATCTCAAACGGCCATATACATTTGTTCTCCTATATTAAGCATTGTAATCTCTCATTTTGTAACACAATCACAACATTATCTAATACTAAGAGAAACCGTTTTCCCTCTCTACTTGTGTTCTTGTTCATATCAACAATGTAGAGTGTTTAGGAGATTAGCGGTTAGGGGCTGCCCTTAAGGCAGCCTATTCTCTTCTCAAATCCACCTAAACTCTTCTTATTTACTGCTTTACTTAGCCTAGATTACTGATTCTTAATCCTCCTTCTCCTAAGTACACAAACTCTAAGTGTTGTGATACTAGAAGAGGATAAGTCTCAAACTAGTGCTTCTCCTAGTTAGGATCCGCTTACTCTCTAGTATTTGGGTTCTATCTAGCTTGTTTATGGGGAGTTCATCACAAGTTGATGTTCTCTCCTCCCCCTTGAGAATGAGTTAGTTTGTTGTGGGTAAAGGGGGATTCATTCACCAAGTGTTTGTCTACCCTCTCTTGTGAGCTTTGTCTCATAAATCCCAACATTTCTGGGGTTAAAATGTGTCTTAATCCAATGCAACTAACTAAGTATAAGAGTTTGAGATAGATGTGGAGAGTTTAAAAGCCACTTATACCCATTTTGTCCCAAAAAACGCTATAACCAAGAAAACATTGCTTAGAAGCTGTAAACAGCTATGTTAGTGTTTATGGGGTTAAAATGTGTCTTAATCGAATGCAACTAACTAATTATAAGAGTTTGAAATAGATGTGGAGAGTTTAAAAGCCACTTATACCCATTTTGTCCCAAAACAGGCTAAAACCAAGAAAACATTGCTTAGAAGCTGTAAACAGCTATGTTAGTGTTTATGGGGTTAAAATGTGTCTTAATCCAATGCAACTAACTAATTATAAGACTTTGAGATAGATGTGGAGAGTTTAAAAGCCACTTATACCCATTTTGTCCCAAAACAGGCTAAAGCCAAGAAAACATTGCTTAGAAGCTGTAAACAGCTATGTTAGTGTTTCTGGGGTTAAAATGTGCCTTAATCCAATGCAACTAACTAATTATAAGAGTTTGAGATAGATGTGGAGAGTTTAAAAGCCACTTATACCCATTTTGTCCCAAAACAGGCTAACACCAAGAAAACATTGCTTAGAAGCTGTAAACAGCTTTGTTAGTGTTTATGGGGTTAAAATGTGTCTTAATCCAATGCAACTAACTTATTGTAAGAGTTTGAGATAGATGTGGAGAGTTTAAAAGCCACTTATACCCATTTTGTCCCAAAAAACGCTATAACCAAGAAAACATTGCTTAGAAGCTGTAAACAGCTATGTTAGTGTTTCTGGGGTTAAAATGTGTCTTAATCCAATGCAACTAACTAATTATAAGAGTTTGAGATAGATGTGGAGAGTTTAAAAGCCACTTATACCCATTTTGTCCCAAAACAGGCTAACACCAAGAAAACATTGCTTAGAAGCTGTAAACAGCTTTGTTAGTGTTTATGGGGTTAAAATGTGTCTTAATCCAATGCAACAACTTATTGTAAGACTTTGAGATAGATGTGGAGAGTTTAAAAGCCACTTATACCCATTTTGTCCCAAAACAGGCTAAAACCAAGAAGACATTGCTTAGAAACACTAAACAGCTACGTTAGTGTTTCTGGGGTTAAAATGTGTCTTAATCCAATGCAACTGACTAGTTATAAGAGTTTGAGATAGATGTGGAGAGTTTAAAAGCCACTTATACCCATTTTGTCCCAAAACAGGCTAAAACCAAGAAAACATTGCTTAGAAGCTGTAAACAGCTATGTTAGTATTTATGGGGTTAAAATGTGTCTTAATCCAATGCAACTAACTAATTATAAGAGTTTGAGATAGATGTGGAGAGTTTAAAAGCCACTTATACCCATTTTGTCCCAAAACAGGCTAAAACCAAGAAAACATTGCTTAGAAGCTGTAAACAGCTATGTTAGTGTTTATGGGGTTAAAATGTGTCTTAATCCAATGCAACTAACTAATTATAAGAGT
The DNA here is from genome assembly GCF_030686135.1 of Camelina sativa. Taxonomy (NCBI): domain Eukaryota; kingdom Viridiplantae; phylum Streptophyta; class Magnoliopsida; order Brassicales; family Brassicaceae; genus Camelina; species Camelina sativa. The sequence goes on along the minus strand of NC_141899.1, from coordinate 24,408,610 downwards.
TTGAGATAGATGTGGAGAGTTTAAAAGCCACTTATACCCATTTTGTCCCAAAACAGGCTAAAACCAAGAAAACATTGCTTAGAAACTGTAAACAGCTATGTTAGTGTTTATGGGGTTAAAATGTTTCTTAATCCAATGCAACTAACTAATTATAAGAGTTTGAGATAGATGTGGAGAGTTTAAAAGCCACTTATACCCATTTTGTCCCAAAACAGGCTAAAACCAAGAAAACATTGCTTAGAAGCACTAAACAGCTTTTTTAGTGTTTCTGGGGTTAAAATGTGTCTTAATCCAATGCAACTAACTAAGTATAAGAGTTTGAGATAGATGTGGAGAGTTTAAAAGCCACTTATACCCATTTTGTCCCAAAAAACGCTATAACCAAGAAAACATTGCTTAGAAGCTGTAAACAGCTATGTTAGTGTTTATGGGGTTAAAATGTGTCTTAATCGAATGCAACTAACTAATTATAAGAGTTTGAAATAGATGTGGAGAGTTTAAAAGCCACTTATACCCATTTTGTCCCAAAACAGGCTAAAACCAAGAAAACATTGCTTAGAAGCTGTAAACAGCTATGTTAGTGTTTATGGGGTTAAAATGTGTCTTAATCCAATGCAACTAACTAATTATAAGACTTTGAGATAGATGTGGAGAGTTTAAAAGCCACTTATACCCATTTTGTCCCAAAACAGGCTAAAGCCAAGAAAACATTGCTTAGAAGCTGTAAACAGCTATGTTAGTGTTTCTGGGGTTAAAATGTGCCTTAATCCAATGCAACTAACTAATTATAAGAGTTTGAGATAGATGTGGAGAGTTTAAAAGCCACTTATACCCATTTTGTCCCAAAACAGGCTAACACCAAGAAAACATTGCTTAGAAGCTGTAAACAGCTTTGTTAGTGTTTATGGGGTTAAAATGTGTCTTAATCCAATGCAACTAACTTATTGTAAGAGTTTGAGATAGATGTGGAGAGTTTAAAAGCCACTTATACCCATTTTGTCCCAAAAAACGCTATAACCAAGAAAACATTGCTTAGAAGCTGTAAACAGCTATGTTAGTGTTTCTGGGGTTAAAATGTGTCTTAATCCAATGCAACTAACTAATTATAAGAGTTTGAGATAGATGTGGAGAGTTTAAAAGCCACTTATACCCATTTTGTCCCAAAACAGGCTAACACCAAGAAAACATTGCTTAGAAGCTGTAAACAGCTTTGTTAGTGTTTATGGGGTTAAAATGTGTCTTAATCCAATGCAACAACTTATTGTAAGACTTTGAGATAGATGTGGAGAGTTTAAAAGCCACTTATACCCATTTTGTCCCAAAACAGGCTAAAACCAAGAAGACATTGCTTAGAAACACTAAACAGCTACGTTAGTGTTTCTGGGGTTAAAATGTGTCTTAATCCAATGCAACTAACTAATTATAAGAGTTTGAGATAGATGTGGAGAGTTTAAAAGCCACTTATACCCATTTTGTCCCAAAACAGGCTAAAACCAAGAAGACATTGCTTAGAAACACTAAACAGCTATGTTAGTGTTTCTGGGGTTAAAATGTGTCTTAATCCAATGCAACTAACTAATTATAAGAGTTTGAGATAGATGTGGAGAGTTTAAAAGCCACTTATACCCATTTTGTCCCAAAACACGCTAACACCAAAAAAACATTGCTTAGAAGCTGTAAACAGCTATGTTAGTGTTTGAGGGGTTAAAATGTGTCTTAATCCAATGCAACTAACTAATAATAAGATTTAGAGATAGATGTGGAGAGTTTAAAAGCCACTTATACCCATTTTGTCCCAAAACAGGCTAAAACCAAGAAGACATTGCTTAGAAGCACTAAACAGCTATGTTAGAGTTTCTGGGGTTAAAATGTGTCTTAATCCAAGGCAACTAACTAAGTATAAGAGTTTGAGATAGATGTGGAGAGTTTAAAAGCCACTTATACCCATTTTGTCCCAAAACAGGCTAAAACCAAGAAAACATTGCTTAGAAGCACTAAACAGCTTTGTTAGTGTTTTTGGGGTTAAAATGTGTCTTAATCCAAGGCAACTAACTAAGTATAAGAGTTTGAGATAGATGTGGAGAGTTTAAAAGCCACTTATACCCATTTTGTCCCAAAACAGGCTAAAACCAAGAAAACATTGCTTAGAAGCTGTAAACAGCTATGTTAGTGTTTATGGGGTTAAAATGTGTCTTAATCCAATGCAACTAACTAAGTATAAGAGTTAGAGATAGATATGGAGAGTTTAAAAGCCACTTATACCCATTTTGTCTCCAAAACCGGCTAAAACCAAGAAGACATTGCTTAGAAGAACTAAACAGCTATGTTAGTGTTTCTGGGGTTAAAATGTGTCTTAATCCAATGCAACTGACTAGTTATAAGAGTTTGAGATAGATGTGGAGAGTTTAAAAGCCACTTATACCCATTTTGTCCCAAAACAGGCTAAAATCAAGAAAACATTGCTTAGAAGCACTAAACAGCTTTGTTAATGTTTCTGGGGTTAAAATGTGTCTTAACCCAATACAACTAACTAAGTATAAGAGTTTGAGATAGATGTGGAGAGTTTAAAAGCCACTTATACCCATTTTGTCCCAAAACAGGCTAAAACCAAGAAAACATTGCTTAGAAGCTGTAAACAGCTATGTTAGTATTTATGGGGTTAAAATGTGTCTTAATCCAATGCAACTAACTAATTATAAGAGTTTGAGATAGATGTGGAGAGTTTAAAAGCCACTTATACCCATTTTGTCCCAAAACAGGCTAAAACCAAGAAAACATTGCTTAGAAGCTGTAAACAGCTATGTTAGTGTTTGTGGGGTTAAAATGTGTCTTAATCCAATGCAACTAACTAATTATAAGAGTTTGAGATAGATGTGGAGAGTTTAAAAGCCACTTATACCCATTTTGTCCCAAAACAGGCTAAAACCAAGAAAACATTGCTTAGAAACTGTAAACAGCTATGTTAGTGTTTATGGGGTTAAAATGTGTCTTAATCGAATGCAACTAACTAATTATAAGAGTTTGAGATAGATGTGGAGAGTTTAAAAGCCACTTATACCCATTTTGTCCCAAAACGGGCTAAAACCAAGAAAACATTGCTTAGAAGCACTAAACAGCTTTGTTAGTTTTTCTGGGGTTAAAATGTGCCTTAATACAATGCAACTAACTAAGTATAAGAGTTTGAGATAGATGTGGAGAGTTTAAAAGCCACTTATACCCATTTTGTCCCAAAAAACGCTATAACCAAGAAAACATTGCTTAGAAGCTGTAAATAGCTATGTTAGTGTTTCTGGGGTTAAAATGTGTCTTAATCCAATGCAACTAACTAATTATAAGAGTTTGAGATAGATGTGGAGAGTTTAAAAGCCACTTATACCCATTTTGTCCCAAAACAGGCTAACACCAAGAAAACATTGCTTAGAAGCTGTAAACAGCTTTGTTAGTGTTTATGGGGTTAAAATGTGTCTTAATCCAATGCAACTAACTTATTGTAAGAGTTTGAGATAGATGTGGAGAGTTTAAAAGCCACTTATACCCATTTTGTCCCAAAACAGGCTAAAACCAAGAAGTATGAGTTTGGCACACCACCTTGGCCACCACCGTCCGTACAACCGTACGGACGTCCGTACGATCGACAACCTATGGGCTGACCAAGCCATCTCGTATCTCATAAGCCCAATCCACTAAGGAGAGCTTCCAACGATCTCCCTTCATCGAGATCCTTCTATTATAGCCGTTAGGCAACTTGCAAGTGGGAAGTCAAAGGTTTAGTCACATGTAGGAATAAGGAGATGTCGCTATCTCCCATTAATGTGCACATAGAACCCTAGGAAAGAATATCCTCTTTGTATAGCTCTATATATGGTTTGTAAGTATGTTCTAATTTAAAGCAAGAAAAGAGTTTATTCTCTTTCTCCAACACTCTCTCTCTCAATCGTTCACTCTCCTCACTCTTTACACGATTTCACTCTCTTCCATAATCTCTTGATTACTCTACTCTCAAACTTACATGGTATCAGAGCAGATTTGATTCTGTTCTTGCCTCAAATCTCCATCACTCCCTTCCGCATTCTCTTTCTTGTTCTTGAATCTTCTTTCTTTAACCGTTGGACAATAGCTTTAACCAACGGTCTCTTCATCTTTTTTTCATGGAAACTACCAAAACTCTCATTGTTCCAGTTACTCTCAAGGGAGAGAATTACTTACTGTGGGCTAGAACCACAAAGACAGCCCTATGCGGCCGAGGACTTTGGTCCCATGTTGAGACGAGCGAAGCTCCTAGTGGCGAGACCACCAAAGACGGCAAGGATCTTGTCGATGAGAAGAACAAGTGGTTTCAAGAAGATCAGGGAGTCCTAGCTATCATTCAAAACTCCCTAGATGCACCTATACTTGAAGCTTACTCTTATTGCGAGACAGCAAAAGACTTGTGGGACACTCTCAAGAATGTTTTTGGGAATGTTACAAATGTAAACCGAATTTTTGAGATTAAGAGGGCCATCAACAACCTCAACCAAGAAGACATGGAGTTCACCAAGCACTTTGGGAAGTTTAGGTCCCTTTGGGCTGAACTAGAGATGCTCCGGCCGGCGACTATAGATCCGGCCATTCTGAATGAGAGGCGTGAACAAGATAAGGTGTTCGGCCTTCTCTTGACCTTGAACCCCTCCTACAATGACCTTATCAAGCATATTCTACGGTCGGACAAGCTCCCTAGCCTTGATGATGTCTGTAACCAAATTCAAAAGGAGCATGGCTCCATGGGATTGTTTGGCGGCAAGGGAGAACTTGTGACCGCTAACAAAGCTGAGACGGCATCAGCAAACAAGGGCTACTACAAGCCGGAGGACAAGAACAACCCGCCATTTTGTGAGCATTGTAAGAAGCTTGGTCACTTCAAGAGCCGCTGCTGGATTCTACACCCTCATCTAGCACCACCGCCGGGTACCATCCGAGGTGGACGACCAAACCGCGGAGGACCACCGAGAGCTCATCAAGCAGTAGCCATGGGGGAGTCATCAATCTCTGAGCAACCTCAACAAGTGACCAGTGGAACTGCTCTTGCTGCAGCATCGTCCGAGCTGGTAAGGCGGTCCGACCTTGATGCGCTCATCAAAGCCATCAAAGAGGCCACCGGTAAGGCGTTTCTTGCCTCAAACAAAATTAAACCCCTCATAGTTGATTCTGGTGCATCCCATCACATGATTAGTGATTCTAGGCTAATTAGTGATATTAAACCTGCTAATGGTAATGTGATAATAGCAAATGGTGAGAAAGTACCAGTTAAAGGCATTGGAAACTTGAAACTATTTGATAAGGAGACTAAGGCATTTTATATGCCAAACTTTACTTCTAACTTGCTATCAGTTAAGAGAGCCACTACTGATTTAAATTGTTATGCTATATTTGGTCCTAACAATGTTCATTTTCAGGATATTGAGACAAGTAAGGTTCTTGGTCAAGGAGGATCCAAGGATGACCTCTATGTGCTTGAGGACTTGAACTTATCTTCTAATGTATCTTGTTTTAATTCGGTTATTATGAAACCTAGTGATTCTATTTTACATGCTAGGCTAGGACACCCTCACACAAGAGCTTTATCTTTAATATTTCCTAATGTTTCTTTTCAAAATGATGAGTGTGAGGCTTGTATTCTTGGTAAACATTGCAAGGCTGTTTTTCCTAAATCTATTACTATTTATGAAAAATGTTTTGATTTAATTCATTCTGATGTTTGGACATCTCCTTGCTTATCTAGAGATAATCAAAAATATTTTGTGACTTTTATTGATGAAAAATCAAAATATACTTGGATAACTTTGCTTCCCTCTAAGGATAGAGTTCTTGAGGCCTTTACTAATTTTCAAAATTATGTCACTAACCACTTTCATGCCAAGATTAAAATTTTGAGATCAGATAATGGTGGAGAGTACACAAGCCATGCCTTTAAGCAATATCTAGCCAAACATGGAATTCTTCACCAAACTAGTTGTTCTTACACACCACAACAAAATGGAGTGGCTGAGAGGAAGAATAGGCATCTGATGGAGGTAGCAAGGTCTATGATGTTTCACACAAGGGTTCCAAAGAGGTTTTGGGGAGATGCTGTGCTAGCCGCTTGTTATCTTATTAACCGCACACCAACAAAAATTCTAAAGGATGTGTCTCCATTTGAGGTATTAACTAATGACAAACCTACATTTGATCACTTACGAGTGTTTGGTTGTGTGTGCTATGTTTTGCGACCAGGTGAGCTAAGAGACAAGCTTGATGCAAAGAGTACAAAGGCTATGTTTCTTGGCTATTCTACTACACAAAAGGGGTATAAGTGCTATGAACCTACAACAAGGAGAATTCTAGTATCTCGTGATGTCAAGTTCATGGAGACACACGGCTTTTATGACGAGAAGAATTGGGATGAGCTCCGTAATCTCTCCGACTCTCCATCTGATCGGACGCGCAACCTCCGAGTAATTCTTGAGCGGCTAGGTCTTGAAAATGATAGGATCTCTACCGAGTCAGCCAGACCAACATCACCAGAACAATCTGAGCCATTCACTGAGCCTGATCCTGATATACATGCCGATGACCATACTGAGCAGCATGAGGAGTCACCCGCGGACATCACGGCCGAAACAACCGAGGAGTCGGCCGAACAGCTTGAGGAAATCATAACTCCGGGACGGGCCAACTCCGAAGCTGGGGCTGTAGTTCCTCTTAGGCGCAGCCAACGTATCAAGTATCCTCCTAGTCATTGGAAGAACACCCGTGTGTACTACAACAACATGGCCGTTGCTCATCCGATTCAGGCCGTGTGCACCTTAGCTCATTTTCCGATAGAGCATCAAGTGTTTCTTGGCCATATTGATGAGCATTGGATCCCCAAGACCTATGATGAGGCTAAGCAGCACAAGGTATGGAGAGATGCGGTGGACGCCGAGAATACGGCCATGGTGCAAAATCACACATGGGACGAGGCTGACTTACCCAAGGGCAAGAAGGCTGTCACATCTCGGTATATCTTCACAATCAAATATAAGAGCAATGGGGAGATAGAACGGTATAAGGCACGCCTTGTAGCCCGGGGATTCACGCAAACGTATGGGGAGGACTATCTTGATACGTTTGCTCCGGTGGCCAAACTTCACACTGTTCGAGTGGTTTTCTCTCTTGCCACAAATCTTGATTGGGAGCTATGGCAAATGGATGTGAAGAACGCCTTCCTACAAGGCGAGCTCGAAGATGAAGTGTATATGCGGCCACCACCGGGCCTAGAAGACACCATTGGTCCGGGGAAGGTTCTCAAGCTCAACAAAGCCATCTATGGACTAAAGCAGTCGCCAAGGGCGTGGTACCACAAGCTGAGCACAATCCTCCTTGACAAAGGCTTTCGCAAATCCGAGGCTGATCACACACTATTTACCTCACCAAGCACCAAAGGTATAGTAGTCATCCTAGTGTATGTTGATGATATCATCATCACTGGGAGTGACTCGGTAGGTATTCAAAACACTAAAACCTTCTTGAAATCAGTCTTTGATATTAAGGACCTTGGAGAGTTGAAATATTTTCTTGGGATAGAAATATGTAGATCAAAGGAAGGTTTATTTCTATCACAAAGAAAATATGCTCTTGACTTGTTAAATGAGACAGGAAAATTAGGTTCAAAGGCAGTGGCATCACCTCTTGAAGAGAACTACAAGGCCGGAGGACAGGGGGAGCTTGAGCAGGCACCATACAAGGACGTTGGTCGCTACCGGCGCCTAGTAGGTAAGTTAATCTATTTAACTATAACACGGCCTGATATTTGCTTTGCTGTGAACCAGGTGAGCCAGCACATGAACAATCCAACTGTCCATCATTGGAACATGGTCGACCGAATCCTTAAATACATCAAGGGCTCACCGGGACAAGGCATTTGGATGGGTCGCAACAAGAACACCGAGTTGGTAGGATATTGCGACGCTGACTATGCTGGAGACCGTGGAGACCGTCGCTCCACAACTGGCTATTGCACATTCCTTGGAGGCAACCTGATCACATGGAAGAGCAAGAAACAAAAGGTCGTATCGCTTTCAAGTGCCGAATCCGAGTATAGGGCCATGCGCAAACTCACAACTGAACTAATGTGGCTCAAAGCACTCCTCAAGGATTTAGGAGTGGAAATCACAAGTCCTATCACCATGCATTGTGACAATGAAGCTGCCATTCACATAGCAACCAATTCAGTGTTTCATGAGAGGACCAAACATATTGAGGTGGACTGTCATAAGGTGCGAGAGCAAATCAAGCTTGGAGTTGTCCTACCATGTCACACCGAGAGCAAGGAACAACTCGCTGACATCCTCACCAAAGCTGCAAGTCCCCAAGTGTGCGAATATATTCACTCGAAGCTCGGCCTTATAGACCTCACTCGGCCATGAGTCTTTCACAAGGCACCTACACTCTTTTTCCCTTATGTATAGTTTTTCCCATGAGGTTTTCTATACTAAGGTTTTTAATGAGGTGGGTGCCTAGACTGTCAAGCTTGCCTGATCATCTAAGTCAAGCTTGAGGGGGAGTATGAGTTTGGCACACCACCTTGGCCACCACCGTCCGTACAACCGTACGGACGTCCGTACGATCGACAACCTATGGGCTGACCAAGCCATCTCGTATCTCATAAGCCCAATCCACTAAGGAGAGCTTCCAACGATCTCCCTTCATCGAGATCCTTCTATTATAGCCGTTAGGCAACTTGCAAGTGGGAAGTCAAAGGTTTAGTCACATGTAGGAATAAGGAGATGTCGCTATCTCCCATTAATGTGCACATAGAACCCTAGGAAAGAATATCCTCTTTGTATAGCTCTATATATGGTTTGTAAGTATGTTCTAATTTAAAGCAAGAAAAGAGTTTATTCTCTTTCTCCAACACTCTCTCTCTCAATCGTTCACTCTCCTCACTCTTTACACGATTTCACTCTCTTCCATAATCTCTTGATTACTCTACTCTCAAACTTACAAGAAGACATTGCTTAGAAACACTAAACAGCTATGTTAGTGTTTCTGGGGTTAAAATGTGTCTTAATCCAATGCAACTAACTAATTATAAGAGTTTGAGATAGATGTGGAGAGTTTAAAAGCCACTTATACCCATTTTGTCCCAAAACAGGCTAAAACCAAGAAGACATTGCTTAGAAACACTAAACAGCTATGTTAGTGTTTCTGGGGTTAAAATGTGTCTTAATCCAATGCAACTAACTAATTATAAGAGTTTGAGATAGATGTGGAGAGTTTAAAAGCCACTTATACCCATTTTGTCCCAAAACACGCTAACACCAAAAAAACATTGCTTAGAAGCTGTAAACAGCTATGTTAGTGTTTAAGGGGTTAAAATGTGTCTTAATCCAATGCAACTAACTAATAATAAGATTTAGAGATAGATGTGGAGAGTTTAAAAGCCACTTATACCCATTTTGTCCCAAAACAGGCTAAAACCAAGAAGACATTGCTTAGAAGCACTAAACAGCTATGTTAGTGTTTCTGGGGTTAAAATGTGTCTTAATCCAATGCAACTGACTAGTTATAAGAGTTTGAGATAGATGTGGAGAGTTTAAAAGCCACTTATACCCATTTTGTCCCAAAACAGGCTAAAACCAAGAAAACATTGCTTAGAAACTGTAAACAGCTATGTTAGTGTTTATGGGGTTAAAATGTGTCTTAATCCAATGCAACTAACTAATTATAAGAGTTTGAGATAGATGTGGAGAGTTTAAAAGCCACTTATACCCATTTTGTCCCAAAACGGGCTAAAACCAAGAAAACATTGCTTAGAAGCACTAAACAGCTTTGTTAGTTTTTCTGGGGTTAAAATGTGCCTTAATACAATGCAACTAACTAAGTATAAGAGTTTGAGATAGATGTGGAGAGTTTAAAAGCCACTTATACCCATTTTGTCCCAAAAAACGCTATAACCAAGAAAACATTGCTTAGAAGCTGTAAATAGCTATGTTAGTGTTTCTGGGGTTAAAATGTGTCTTAATCCAATGCAACTAACTAATTATAAGAGTTTGAGATAGATGTGGAGAGTTTAAAAGCCACTTATACCCATTTTGTCCCAAAACAGGCTAACACCAAGAAAACATTGCTTAGAAGCTGTAAACAGCTTTGTTAGTGTTTATGGGGTTAAAATGTGTCTTAATCCAATGCAACTAACTTATTGTAAGAGTTTGAGATAGATGTGGAGAGTTTAAAAGCCACTTATACCCATTTTGTCCCAAAACAGGCTAAAACCAAGAAGACATTGCTTAGAAACACTAAACAGCTATGTTAGTGTTTCTGGGGTTAAAATGTGTCTTAATCCAATGCAACTAACTAATTATAAGAGTTTGAGATAGATGTGGAGAGTTTAAAAGCCACTTATACCCATTTTGTCCCAAAACAGGCTAAAACCAAGAAGACATTGCTTAGAAACACTAAACAGCTATGTTAGTGTTTCTGGGGTTAAAATGTGTCTTAATCCAATGCAACTAACTAATTATAAGAGTTTGAGATAGATGTGGAGAGTTTAAAAGCCACTTATACCCATTTTGTCCCAAAACACGCTAACACCAAAAAAACATTGCTTAGAAGCTGTAAACAGCTATGTTAGTGTTTAAGGGGTTAAAATGTGTCTTAATCCAATGCAACTAACTAATAATAAGATTTAGAGATAGATGTGGAGAGTTTAAAAGCCACTTATACCCATTTTGTCCCAAAACAGGCTAAAACCAAGAAGACATTGCTTAGAAGCACTAAACAGCTATGTTAGTGTTTCTGGGGTTAAAATGTGTCTTAATCCAATGCAACTGACTAGTTATAAGAGTTTGAGATAGATGTGGAGAGTTTAAAAGCCACTTATACCCATTTTGTCCCAAAACAGGCTAAAACCAAGAAAACATTGCTTAGAAGCACTAAACAGCTTTGTTAGTTTTTCTGGGGTTAAAATGTGCCTTAATCCAATGCAACTAACTAAGTATAAGAGTTTGAGATAGATGTGGAGAGTTTAAAAGCCACTTATACCCATTTTGTCCCAAAACAGGCTAAAACCAAGAAAACATTGCTTAGAAGCTGTAAACAGCTATGTTAGTGTTTATGGGGTTAAAATGTGTCTTAATCCAATGCAACTAACTAAGTATAAGAGTTAGAGATAGATATGGAGAGTTTAAAAGCCACTTATACCCATTTTGTCTCCAAAACCGGCTAAAACCAAGAAGACATTGCTTAGAAGAACTAAACAGCTATGTTAGTGTTTCTGGGGTTAAAATGTGTCTTAATCCAATGCAACTGACTAGTTATAAGAGTTTGAGATAGATGTGGAGAGTTTAAAAGCCACTTATACCCATTTTGTCCCAAAACAGGCTAAAATCAAGAAAACATTGCTTAGAAGCACTAAACAGCTTTGTTAGTGTTTTTGGGGTTAAAATGTGTCTTAATCCAATGCAACTAACTAAGTATAAGAGTTTGAGATAGATGTGGAGAGTTTAAAAGCCACTTATACCCATTTTGTCCCAAAACAGGCTAAAACCAAGAAAACATTGCTTAGAAACTGTAAACAGCTATGTTAGTGTTTTTGGGGTTAAAATGTGTCTTAATCCAATGCAACTAACTAATTATAAGAGTTTGAGATAGATGTGGAGAGTTTAAAAGCCACTTATACCCATTTTGTGCCAAAACAGGCTAAGACCAAGAAAACATTGCTTAGAAGCTGTAAACAGCTATGTTAGTGTTTACGGGGTTAAAAGGTGTCTTAATCCAATGCAACTAACTAATTATAATACTTTGAGATAGATGTGGAGAGTTTAAAAGCCACTTATACCCATTTTGTCCCAAAACAGGCTAAAACCAAGAAAACATTGCTTAGAAGCTGTAAACAGCTATGTTAGTGTTTCTGGGGTTAAAATGTGTCTTAATCCAATGCAACTAACTAATTATAAGAGTTTGAGATAGATGTGGAGAGTTTAAAAGCCACTTATACCCATTTTGTCCCAAAACAGGCTAACACCAAGAAAACATTGCTTAGAAGCTGTAAACAGCTTTGTTAGTGTTTATGGGGTTAAAATGTGTCTTAATCCAATGCAACTAACTTATTGTAAGAGTTTGAGATAGATGTGGAGAGTTTAAAAGCCACTTATACCCATTTTGTCCCAAAACAGGCTAAAACCAAGAAGACATTGCTTAGAAACACTAAACAGCTATGTTAGTGTTTCTGGGGTTAAAATGTGTCTTAATCCAATGCAACTAACTAATTATAAGAGTTTGAGATAGATGTGGAGAGTTTAAAAGCCACTTATACCCATTTTGTCCCAAAACAGGCTAAAACCAAGAAGACATTGCTTAGAAACACTAAACAGCTATGTTAGTGTTTCTGGGGTTAAAATGTGTCTTAATCCAATGCAACTAACTAATTATAAGAGTTTGAGATAGATGTGGAGAGTTTAAAAGCCACTTATACCCATTTTGTCCCAAAACACGCTAACACCAAAAAAATATGAGTTTGGCACACCACCTTGGCCACCACCGTCCGTACAACCGTACGGACGTCCGTACGATCGACAACCTATGGGCTGACCAAGCCATCTCGTATCTCATAAGCCCAATCCACTAAGGAGAGCTTCCAACGATCTCCCTTCATCGAGATCCTTCTATTATAGCCGTTAGGCAACTTGCAAGTGGGAAGTCAAAGGTTTAGTCACATGTAGGAATAAGGAGATGTCGCTATCTCCCATTAATGTGCACATAGAACCCTAGGAAAGAATATCCTCTTTGTATAGCTCTATATATGGTTTGTAAGTATGTTCTAATTTAAAGCAAGAAAAGAGTTTATTCTCTTTCTCCAACACTCTCTCTCTCAATCGTTCACTCTCCTCACTCTTTACACGATTTCACTCTCTTCCATAATCTCTTGATTACTCTACTCTCAAACTTACATGGTATCAGAGCAGATTTGATTCTGTTCTTGCCTCAAATCTCCATCACTCCCTTCCGCATTCTCTTTCTTGTTCTTGAATCTTCTTTCTTTAACCGTTGGACAATAGCTTTAACCAACGGTCTCTTCATCTTTTTTTCATGGAAACTACCAAAACTCTCATTGTTCCAGTTACTCTCAAGGGAGAGAATTACTTACTGTGGGCTAGAACCACAAAGACAGCCCTATGCGGCCGAGGACTTTGGTCCCATGTTGAGACGAGCGAAGCTCCTAGTGGCGAGACCACCAAAGACGGCAAGGATCTTGTCGATGAGAAGAACAAGTGGTTTCAAGAAGATCAGGGAGTCCTAGCTATCATTCAAAACTCCCTAGATGCACCTATACTTGAAGCTTACTCTTATTGCGAGACAGCAAAAGACTTGTGGGACACTCTCAAGAATGTTTTTGGGAATGTTACAAATGTAAACCGAATTTTTGAGATTAAGAGGGCCATCAACAACCTCAACCAAGAAGACATGGAGTTCACCAAGCACTTTGGGAAGTTTAGGTCCCTTTGGGCTGAACTAGAGATGCTCCGGCCGGCGACTATAGATCCGGCCATTCTGAATGAGAGGCGTGAACAAGATAAGGTGTTCGGCCTTCTCTTGACCTTGAACCCCTCCTACAATGACCTTATCAAGCATATTCTACGGTCGGACAAGCTCCCTAGCCTTGATGATGTCTGTAACCAAATTCAAAAGGAGCATGGCTCCATGGGATTGTTTGGCGGCAAGGGAGAACTTGTGACCGCTAACAAAGCTGAGACGGCATCAGCAAACAAGGGCTACTACAAGCCGGAGGACAAGAACAACCCGCCATTTTGTGAGCATTGTAAGAAGCTTGGTCACTTCAAGAGCCGCTGCTGGATTCTACACCCTCATCTAGCACCACCGCCGGGTACCATCCGAGGTGGACGACCAAACCGCGGAGGACCACCGAGAGCTCATCAAGCAGTAGCCATGGGGGAGTCATCAATCTCTGAGCAACCTCAACAAGTGACCAGTGGAACTGCTCTTGCTGCAGCATCGTCCGAGCTGGTAAGGCGGTCCGACCTTGATGCGCTCATCAAAGCCATCAAAGAGGCCACCGGTAAGGCGTTTCTTGCCTCAAACAAAATTAAACCCCTCATAGTTGATTCTGGTGCATCCCATCACATGATTAGTGATTCTAGGCTAATTAGTGATATTAAACCTGCTAATGGTAATGTGATAATAGCAAATGGTGAGAAAGTACCAGTTAAAGGCATTGGAAACTTGAAACTATTTGATAAGGAGACTAAGGCATTTTATATGCCAAACTTTACTTCTAACTTGCTATCAGTTAAGAGAGCCACTACTGATTTAAATTGTTATGCTATATTTGGTCCTAACAATGTTCATTTTCAGGATATTGAGACAAGTAAGGTTCTTGGTCAAGGAGGATCCAAGGATGACCTCTATGTGCTTGAGGACTTGAACTTATCTTCTAATGTATCTTGTTTTAATTCGGTTATTATGAAACCTAGTGATTCTATTTTACATGCTAGGCTAGGACACCCTCACACAAGAGCTTTATCTTTAATATTTCCTAATGTTTCTTTTCAAAATGATGAGTGTGAGGCTTGTATTCTTGGTAAACATTGCAAGGCTGTTTTTCCTAAATCTATTACTATTTATGAAAAATGTTTTGATTTAATTCATTCTGATGTTTGGACATCTCCTTGCTTATCTAGAGATAATCAAAAATATTTTGTGACTTTTATTGATGAAAAATCAAAATATACTTGGATAACTTTGCTTCCCTCTAAGGATAGAGTTCTTGAGGCCTTTACTAATTTTCAAAATTATGTCACTAACCACTTTCATGCCAAGATTAAAATTTTGAGATCAGATAATGGTGGAGAGTACACAAGCCATGCCTTTAAGCAATATCTAGCCAAACATGGAATTCTTCACCAAACTAGTTGTTCTTACACACCACAACAAAATGGAGTGGCTGAGAGGAAGAATAGGCATCTGATGGAGGTAGCAAGGTCTATGATGTTTCACACAAGGGTTCCAAAGAGGTTTTGGGGAGATGCTGTGCTAGCCGCTTGTTATCTTATTAACCGCACACCAACAAAAATTCTAAAGGATGTGTCTCCATTTGAGGTATTAACTAATGACAAACCTACATTTGATCACTTACGAGTGTTTGGTTGTGTGTGCTATGTTTTGCGACCAGGTGAGCTAAGAGACAAGCTTGATGCAAAGAGTACAAAGGCTATGTTTCTTGGCTATTCTACTACACAAAAGGGGTATAAGTGCTATGAACCTACAACAAGGAGAATTCTAGTATCTCGTGATGTCAAGTTCATGGAGACACACGGCTTTTATGACGAGAAGAATTGGGATGAGCTCCGTAATCTCTCCGACTCTCCATCTGATCGGACGCGCAACCTCCGAGTAATTCTTGAGCGGCTAGGTCTTGAAAATGATAGGATCTCTACCGAGTCAGCCAGACCAACATCACCAGAACAATCTGAGCCATTCACTGAGCCTGATCCTGATATACATGCCGATGACCATACTGAGCAGCATGAGGAGTCACCCGCGGACATCACGGCCGAAACAACCGAGGAGTCGGCCGAACAGCTTGAGGAAATCATAACTCCGGGACGGGCCAACTCCGAAGCTGGGGCTGTAGTTCCTCTTAGGCGCAGCCAACGTATCAAGTATCCTCCTAGTCATTGGAAGAACACCCGTGTGTACTACAACAACATGGCCGTTGCTCATCCGATTCAGGCCGTGTGCACCTTAGCTCATTTTCCGATAGAGCATCAAGTGTTTCTTGGCCATATTGATGAGCATTGGATCCCCAAGACCTATGATGAGGCTAAGCAGCACAAGGTATGGAGAGATGCGGTGGACGCCGAGAATACGGCCATGGTGCAAAATCACACATGGGACGAGGCTGACTTACCCAAGGGCAAGAAGGCTGTCACATCTCGGTATATCTTCACAATCAAATATAAGAGCAATGGGGAGATAGAACGGTATAAGGCACGCCTTGTAGCCCGGGGATTCACGCAAACGTATGGGGAGGACTATCTTGATACGTTTGCTCCGGTGGCCAAACTTCACACTGTTCGAGTGGTTTTCTCTCTTGCCACAAATCTTGATTGGGAGCTATGGCAAATGGATGTGAAGAACGCCTTCCTACAAGGCGAGCTCGAAGATGAAGTGTATATGCGGCCACCACCGGGCCTAGAAGACACCATTGGTCCGGGGAAGGTTCTCAAGCTCAACAAAGCCATCTATGGACTAAAGCAGTCGCCAAGGGCGTGGTACCACAAGCTGAGCACAATCCTCCTTGACAAAGGCTTTCGCAAATCCGAGGCTGATCACACACTATTTACCTCACCAAGCACCAAAGGTATAGTAGTCATCCTAGTGTATGTTGATGATATCATCATCACTGGGAGTGACTCGGTAGGTATTCAAAACACTAAAACCTTCTTGAAATCAGTCTTTGATATTAAGGACCTTGGAGAGTTGAAATATTTTCTTGGGATAGAAATATGTAGATCAAAGGAAGGTTTATTTCTATCACAAAGAAAATATGCTCTTGACTTGTTAAATGAGACAGGAAAATTAGGTTCAAAGGCAGTGGCATCACCTCTTGAAGAGAACTACAAGGCCGGAGGACAGGGGGAGCTTGAGCAGGCACCATACAAGGACGTTGGTCGCTACCGGCGCCTAGTAGGTAAGTTAATCTATTTAACTATAACACGGCCTGATATTTGCTTTGCTGTGAACCAAGTGAGCCAGCACATGAACAATCCAACTGTCCATCATTGGAACATGGTCGACCGAATCCTTAAATACATCAAGGGCTCACCGGGACAAGGCATTTGGATGGGTCGCAACAAGAACACCGAGTTGGTAGGATATTGCGACGCTGACTATGCTGGAGACCGTGGAGACCGTCGCTCCACAACTGGCTATTGCACATTCCTTGGAGGCAACCTGATCACATGGAAGAGCAAGAAACAAAAGGTCGTATCGCTTTCAAGTGCCGAATCCGAGTATAGGGCCATGCGCAAACTCACAACTGAACTAATGTGGCTCAAAGCACTCCTCAAGGATTTAGGAGTGGAAATCACAAGTCCTATCACCATGCATTGTGACAATGAAGCTGCCATTCACATAGCAACCAATTCAGTGTTTCATGAGAGGACCAAACATATTGAGGTGGACTGTCATAAGGTGCGAGAGCAAATCAAGCTTGGAGTTGTCCTACCATGTCACACCGAGAGCAAGGAACAACTCGCTGACATCCTCACCAAAGCTGCAAGTCCCCAAGTGTGCGAATATATTCACTCGAAGCTCGGCCTTATAGACCTCACTCGGCCATGAGTCTTTCACAAGGCACCTACACTCTTTTTCCCTTATGTATAGTTTTTCCCATGAGGTTTTCTATACTAAGGTTTTTAATGAGGTGGGTGCCTAGACTGTCAAGCTTGCCTGATCATCTAAGTCAAGCTTGAGGGGGAGTATGAGTTTGGCACACCACCTTGGCCACCACCGTCCGTACAACCGTACGGACGTCCGTACGATCGACAACCTATGGGCTGACCAAGCCATCTCGTATCTCATAAGCCCAATCCACTAAGGAGAGCTTCCAACGATCTCCCTTCATCGAGATCCTTCTATTATAGCCGTTAGGCAACTTGCAAGTGGGAAGTCAAAGGTTTAGTCACATGTAGGAATAAGGAGATGTCGCTATCTCCCATTAATGTGCACATAGAACCCTAGGAAAGAATATCCTCTTTGTATAGCTCTATATATGGTTTGTAAGTATGTTCTAATTTAAAGCAAGAAAAGAGTTTATTCTCTTTCTCCAACACTCTCTCTCTCAATCGTTCACTCTCCTCACTCTTTACACGATTTCACTCTCTTCCATAATCTCTTGATTACTCTACTCTCAAACTTACAAAAAACATTGCTTAGAAGCACTAAACAGCTTTGTTAGTGTTTTTGGGGTTAAAATGTGTCTTAATCCAAGGCAACTAACTAAGTATAAGAGTTTGAGATAGATGTGGAGAGTTTAAAAGCCACTTATACCCATTTTGTCCCAAAACAGGCTAAAACCAAGAAAACATTGCTTAGAAGCTGTAAACAGCTATGTTAGTGTTTATGGGGTTAAAATGTGTCTTAATCCAATGCAACTAACTAAGTATAAGAGTTAGAGATAGATATGGAGAGTTTAAAAGCCACTTATACCCATTTTGTCTCCAAAACCGGCTAAAACCAAGAAGACATTGCTTAGAAGAACTAAACAGCTATGTTAGTGTTTCTGGGGTTAAAATGTGTCTTAATCCAATGCAACTGACTAGTTATAAGAGTTTGAGATAGATGTGGAGAGTTTAAAAGCCACTTATACCCATTTTGTCCCAAAACAGGCTAAAATCAAGAAAACATTGCTTAGAAGCACTAAACAGCTTTGTTAATGTTTCTGGGGTTAAAATGTGTCTTAACCCAATGCAACTAACTAAGTATAAGAGTTTGAGATAGATGTGGAGAGTTTAAAAGCCACTTATACCCATTTTGTCCCAAAACAGGCTAAAACCAAGAAAACATTGCTTAGAAGCTGTAAACAGCTATGTTAGTATTTATGGGGTTAAAATGTGTCTTAATCCAATGCAACTAACTAATTATAAGAGTTTGAGATAGATGTGGAGAGTTTAAAAGCCACTTATACCCATTTTGTCCCAAAACAGGCTAAAACCAAGAA
Source organism: Camelina sativa (assembly GCF_030686135.1). Taxonomy (NCBI): domain Eukaryota; kingdom Viridiplantae; phylum Streptophyta; class Magnoliopsida; order Brassicales; family Brassicaceae; genus Camelina; species Camelina sativa. Next base: position 24,389,871 of record NC_141899.1, on the reverse strand, counting down.
AACATTGCTTAGAAGCTGTAAACAGCTATGTTAGTGTTTGTGGGGTTAAAATGTGTCTTAATCCAATGCAACTAACTAATTATAAGAGTTTGAGATAGATGTGGAGAGTTTAAAAGCCACTTATACCCATTTTGTCCCAAAACAGGCTAAAACCAAGAAAACATTGCTTAGAAACTGTAAACAGCTATGTTAGTGTTTATGGGGTTAAAATGTGTCTTAATCCAATGCAACTAACTAATTATAAGAGTTTGAGATAGATGTGGAGAGTTTAAAAGCCACTTATACCCATTTTGTCCCAAAACGGGCTAAAACCAAGAAAACATTGCTTAGAAGCACTAAACAGCTTTGTTAGTTTTTCTGGGGTTAAAATGTGCCTTAATCCAATGCAACTAACTAAGTATAAGAGTTTGAGATAGATGTGGAGAGTTTAAAAGCCACTTAAACCCATTTTGTCCCAAAAAACGCTATAACCAAGAAAACATTGCTTAGAAGCTGTAAACAGCTATGTTAGTGTTTGTGGGGTTAAAATGTGTCTTAATCCAATGCAACTAACTAATTATAAGAGTTTGAGATAGATGTGGAGAGTTTAAAAGCCACTTATACCCATTTTGTCCCAAAACAGGCTAAAACCAAGAAAACATTGCTTAGAAACTGTAAACAGCTATGTTAGTGTTTATGGGGTTAAAATGTGTCTTAATCCAATGCAACTAACTAATTATAAGAGTTTGAGATAGATGTGGAGAGTTTAAAAGCCACTTATACCCATTTTGTCCCAAAACGGGCTAAAACCAAGAAAACATTGCTTAGAAGCACTAAACAGCTTTGTTAGTTTTTCTGGGGTTAAAATGTGCCTTAATCCAATGCAACTAACTAAGTATAAGAGTTTGAGATAGATGTGGAGAGTTTAAAAGCCACTTAAACCCATTTTGTCCCAAAAAACGCTATAACCAAGAAAACATTGCTTAGAAGCTGTAAACAGCTATGTTAGTGTTTCTGGGGTTAAAATGTGTCTTAATCCAATGCAACTAACTAATTATAAGAGTTTGAGATAGATGTGGAGAGTTTGAAAGCCACTTATACCCATTTTGTCCCAAAACAGGCTAACACCAAGAAAACATTGCTTAGAAGCTGTAAACAGCTTTGTTAGTGTTTATGGGGTTAAAATGTGTCTTAATCCAATGCAACTAACTTATTGTAAGAGTTTGAGATAGATGTGGAGAGTTTAAAAGCCACTTATACCCATTTTGTCCCAAAACAGGCTAAAACCAAGAAGACATTGCTTAGAAACACTAAACAGCTATGTTAGTGTTTCTGGGGTTAAAATGTGTCTTAATCCAATGCAACTAACTAATTATAAGAGTTTGAGATAGATGTGGAGAGTTTAAAAGCCACTTATACCCATTTTGTCCCAAAACAGGCTAAAACCAAGAAGACATTGCTTAGAAACACTAAACAGCTATGTTAGTGTTTCTGGGGTTAAAATGTGTCTTAATCCAATGCAACTAACTAATTATAAGAGTTTGAGATAGATGTGGAGAGTTTAAAAGCCACTTATACCCATTTTGTCCCAAAACACGCTAACACCAAAAAAACATTGCTTAGAAGCTGTAAACAGCTATGTTAGTGTTTCTGGGCTTAAAATGTGTCTTAATCCAATGCAACTAACTAATAATAAGATTTAGAGATAGATGTGGAGAGTTTAAAAGCCACTTATACCCATTTTGTCCCAAAACAGGCTAAAACCAAGAAAACATTGCTTAGAAGCACTAAACAGCTTTGTTAGTGTTTTTGGGGTTAAAATGTGTCTTAATCCAAGGCAACTAACTAAGTATAAGAGTTTGAGATAGATGTGGAGAGTTTAAAAGCCACTTATACCCATTTTGTCCCAAAACAGGCTAAAACCAAGAAAACATTGCTTAGAAGCTGTAAACAGCTATGTTAGTGTTTCTGGGGTTAAAATGTGTCTTAATCCAATGCAACTAACTAATTATAAGAGTTTGAGATAGATGTGGAGAGTTTAAAAGCCACTTATACCCATTTTGTCCCAAAACAGGCTAAAACCAAGAAGACATTGCTTAGAAGCACTAAACAGCTATGTTAGTGTTTCTGGGGTTAAAATGTGTCTTAATCCAAGGCAACTAACTAAGTATAAGAGTTTGAGATAGATGTGGAGAGTTTAAAAGCCACTTATACCCATTTTGTCCCAAAACAGGCTAAAACCAAGAAAACATTGCTTAGAAGCACTAAACAGCTTTGTTAGTGTTTTTGGGGTTAAAATGTGTCTTAATCCAAGGCAACTAACTAAGTATAAGAGTTTGAGATAGATGTGGAGAGTTTAAAAGCCACTTATACCCATTTTGTCCCAAAACAGGCTAAAACCAAGAAAACATTGCTTAGAAGCTGTAAACAGATATGTTAGTGTTTATGGGGTTAAAATGTGTCTTAATCCAATGCAACTAACTAAGTATAAGAGTTAGAGATAGATATGGAGAGTTTAAAAGCCACTTATACCCATTTTGTCTCCAAAACCGGCTAAAACCAAGAAGACATTGCTTAGAAGAACTAAACAGCTATGTTAGTGTTTCTGGGGTTAAAATGTGTCTTAATCCAATGCAACTGACTAGTTATAAGAGTTTGAGATAGATGTGGAGAGTTTAAAAGCCACTTATACCCATTTTGTCCCAAAACAGGCTAAAATCAAGAAAACATTGCTTAGAAGCACTAAACAGCTTTGTTAATGTTTCTGGGGTTAAAATGTGTCTTAACCCAATGCAACTAACTAAGTATAAGAGTTTGAGATAGATGTGGAGAGTTTAAAAGCCACTTATACCCATTTTGTCCCAAAACAGGCTAAAACCAAGAAAACATTGCTTAGAAGCTGTAAACAGCTATGTTAGTATTTATGGGGTTAAAATGTGTCTTAATCCAATGCAACTAACTAATTATAAGAGTTTGAGATAGATGTGGAGAGTTTAAAAGCCACTTATACCCATTTTGTCCCAAAACAGGCTAAAACCAAGAAAACATTGCTTAGAAGCTGTAAACAGCTATGTTAGTGTTTGTGGGGTTAAAATGTGTCTTAATCCAATGCAACTAACTAATTATAAGAGTTTGAGATAGATGTGGAGAGTTTAAAAGCCAGTTATTATTAGAATGTACCAAGGAGGAGAGAGGAGAGGCCGGTAAGGCCGAACCTTGGAAGAAGAGAAGAAAGGCCGGAAAGGCCATGTAAAGGCCGGTAAGGCCATGTCCGTGTCCGTGAGCGACCATGTACCGTGTCCGGTACCATGTACCGTGTCCGTGAACGGACCCATGTCCGGAGAGCGGCCAGTTAGGCCGTGAACACATTAAAGAGCAGGCCCGTCCGTACAGGCCCGTCCGTACAGGCCCGTCCGTACAGGCCCGTCCGTACAGGCCCGTCCGTACTATTAGTATATATGAAGGAAAAGAGAGAGTGAGGCCGGTGAGGCCGAGCTGCACAAGGAAGAAGAGAGTGGCCGGTAAGGCTGCTAGTACAAGAAGTGTGGCCGGTAAGGCCATGAGTGGTGTGGGAGCGGCCAGTAAGGCCGTGAGCACAATAAGAGTGGCCAATAAGGCCATGTGGGCCGTGAGAACAATGAGAGTGGTCAGCAAGGCCATAAGAGCAATGTGAGAAGAATTGTGAAGTAAAGGCCTTATAAGAAGAAGAGGCCCAAGAAGAAGTTAAATGTCTCACAAAGGGAAAAGAAGGGAAGGAAGGAAGCATGTGAGACCTTGGTTGGTGAAGAATGAGACAACCAAGGGAAGGAGCTGTCCCTTTCACCATACACCCACTTGTGCACCAACGGCTATATGTCACTCTCACCTCTCATTTATCTCAAACGGCCATATACATTTGTTCTCCTATATTAAGCATTGTAATCTCTCATTTTGTAACACAATACATCACAACATTATTCAATAAGAGAATCCGATTTCCCCTCTTTTACCTTGTGTTCTTGTTCTAGCTTCAATGTAGATAGTTTAGGGAATCGGTTAGAGGCTGCCCTTAAGGCAGCCTATTCTCTTCCCAAATCTCACCTAAAGTCTTCTTATTTACTCTTTCATATAGCCTAGATTACTGATTCTTAATCCTCCTCTCCTAAGTACACAAACTCTTAGTGTTGTGTTACTAGAACAAGGATAAGTCTCAAACTAGTGCTTCTCCTTGATAGGATCCGCTTACTCTCTAGTATTTGGGTTCTATCTAGCCTAGTTTATGAGGAGTTCATCACAAGTTGATGTTCTCTTCTTCCCCTTGAGAATGAGTTAGTTTGTTGTGGGTAAAGGGGGATTCATTCACCAAGTGTTTGTCTACCCTCTCTTGTGAGCTTTGTCTCATAAATCCCAACATGGTATCAGAGCAGGTTCTGTTCTTGGTGATTCAAACTCATTCTCAATGTCGTTTTCTTAGGAGTTAGCTTAGTTAAAGTTTTAATCCTAGCTTAGGTGTTAATTCGCTTAGCTTAGTTCTTTAAAGCTTTAATTTTGCTTTTGTTGTTAAATCGATTCTCTAGCAGCTCATTGTTGAGTAAGCTTGGTCTCTTGTCTTGTTAGAATTTGTAGACCAAGTGTGTGAAAGAAATCGATTTTAAAACCTCATCTTTAGGCTTACCGATTTGGTGAAAGCTTGGGTTTAAATGAGGTGGTGATGAACCAAGGAGCAAATCGGTTTTGTTCTTGGTTGAGAAAGCTTTGTTTCTGGCCATATGGTGTGTCCAGATTCGAGTTTGGGGAAGAGAGAGTTCTTGTTTTTAGCATGTATGGCCCGCTTGGTCAAATAGATTCAAGTTGGTCCAAGATGCATTCTTTTAACCAATGGACAAAAGGTTGTTCCAAAGGTGTTTCTTCTTTTATTTGAATTTTGAACATGGAAAGCATCTTCTATATGCTCTTTCGTGATCCTTGAAGGCATTAGACTCTTGGAGAACACCTGTTTAAGTGATTCTACCATGAGAAGTGTCCCAAACCGTTGGAGAAATTAATTTTCCAAACGGTCCATGTGTTTCAGCCATTAAAGCACCAAAGTCTTGTTGAATGTTGGATGCTCTTGGCTGTCAAAGCTTCTGCAAACTCAAGAAAACAGAGTATAACTCTGTCCATAAGAACTCTTGAGCAAATTCCCTATTCTACTCTCCATTCATCTTATACTACCGCCAATACTCTCCCTTATACTCTCACTTTCTATTCTCCATATATACTCTTATTAATTCTCTAAATTCTCTATTTAATTTCAGTAATATTCTCTATACTCTAATCTCTAACAATCTCTTGTTTAGAATCTGTTCCATTGATTTTTTGGTTTCAGTTTCAGCATTGAAGATTATGTGGAGCTTGCTCACTATCTCAAGGAGAAGAAGTGGCGAGGTTGAAGGCTACAAGATAGCCGTGTAAGAGCGCAGCACAATGCCTGGAGTTAGAACCAAGGGCCACCAAGTCTTTGTTAAGCTGGTGGAAGGTGATGAATCAGTCCAAGAGCATGTGTGTTAGTGCCAAGTTGTTGATCGGATGTGCACAATGGTCTTTAGGAAAGGTGATGCACAAGGTTTCAACTGTTGATTGGATGTGCACAAGAACGGTGATGCACAAGGCTTCAACTGAGGTGATGAGGTTTCAGCCCATCATCAAGTAAAGGTTACGGGGGAGATCAAGTGACTTCAGACCGTACCTCACAGATTCTGCTCGGCCACAAGCAAAAGTCTTTACTTAAAGCTCAGCCGAAGCGTCTCAAAGATCGACTCGGACGAAACCCTTCCACTGCGATTCGGCTTCCGCGTTCTTCATTAAAGTTCGAGACCACAGAGTCATCTTGCCAGTGGAAGTGGAATCATACCAATCCGAGCAGCCGTTCGAAAGTTATGTCCGATTCAGTGGGCATGTGTCAGTCTGACAAATAAAACTGACCGGGTTTAAAACCATGGTTAGAGGAGCGGTCTCAAGGAGGAATTCCAAACCGCAACAGTGATCAACTCTCTCCCTCCTATCCATCAAAACACCATAAAGGCTGTGCTCTAAACTCTTCTCTATTTTAATTCATAAATTCATTACCTTAGCTTCATTACTAGTCTTTAGTCTTTAATATGTTCTCTTAAATTGTCACACTTTTAGAAATTTTCTTTGATATTCCTCATAGCAAACACTTATTCTTTTCTTCTTTATCACTTGTTTAAGGGGTAAAGGAGACTATGAGAGCCTCAAAGAAATTCTAAAGGCGCAAGGATGGAGATCATAAGGAATGTGCTAAGGAGTAGGAGCGGTTCAAATCATGAAGAGAAGGGAGCGGTTCAAATCATGAAGAGAAGGGAGCTAGTTCTTTGCAAACCAAGGTCAAGGGACATCATGGATAATGGAGTCTATACTCTTTTTCCCTTAACAAAGTTTTATCCCAAGAGGTTTTCTTTGTTGAGGTTTTTAATGAGGTAGATGACACTAGTCCACCCTTGATCTTTGGTCCCCATGGTGTCCCACCGATCAAGCGTGCGGGGGAGTATTAGAATGTACCAAGGAGGAGAGAGGAGAGGCCGGTAAGGCCGAACCTTGGAAGAAGAGAAGAAAGGCCGGAAAGGCCATGTAAAGGCCGGTAAGGCCATGTCCGTGTCCGTGAGCGACCATGTACCGTGTCCGGTACCATGTACCGTGTCCGTGAACGGACCCATGTCCGGAGAGCGGCCAGTTAGGCCGTGAACACATTAAAGAGCAGGCCCGTCCGTACAGGCCCGTCCGTACAGGCCCGTCCGTACAGGCCCGTCCGTACAGGCCCGTCCGTACTATTAGTATATATGAAGGAAAAGAGAGAGTGAGGCCGGTGAGGCCGAGCTGCACAAGGAAGAAGAGAGTGGCCGGTAAGGCTGCTAGTACAAGAAGTGTGGCCGGTAAGGCCATGAGTGGTGTGGGAGCGGCCAGTAAGGCCGTGAGCACAATAAGAGTGGCCAATAAGGCCATGTGGGCCGTGAGAACAATGAGAGTGGTCAGCAAGGCCATAAGAGCAATGTGAGAAGAATTGTGAAGTAAAGGCCTTATAAGAAGAAGAGGCCCAAGAAGAAGTTAAATGTCTCACAAAGGGAAAAGAAGGGAAGGAAGGAAGCATGTGAGACCTTGGTTGGTGAAGAATGAGACAACCAAGGGAAGGAGCTGTCCCTTTCACCATACACCCACTTGTGCACCAACGGCTATATGTCACTCTCACCTCTCATTTATCTCAAACGGCCATATACATTTGTTCTCCTATATTAAGCATTGTAATCTCTCATTTTGTAACACAATACATCACAACATTATTCAATAAGAGAATCCGATTTCCCCTCTTTTACCTTGTGTTCTTGTTCTAGCTTCAATGTAGATAGTTTAGGGAATCGGTTAGAGGCTGCCCTTAAGGCAGCCTATTCTCTTCCCAAATCTCACCTAAAGTCTTCTTATTTACTCTTTCATATAGCCTAGATTACTGATTCTTAATCCTCCTCTCCTAAGTACACAAACTCTTAGTGTTGTGTTACTAGAACAAGGATAAGTCTCAAACTAGTGCTTCTCCTTGATAGGATCCGCTTACTCTCTAGTATTTGGGTTCTATCTAGCCTAGTTTATGAGGAGTTCATCACAAGTTGATGTTCTCTTCTTCCCCTTGAGAATGAGTTAGTTTGTTGTGGGTAAAGGGGGATTCATTCACCAAGTGTTTGTCTACCCTCTCTTGTGAGCTTTGTCTCATAAATCCCAACAGTTATACCCATTTTGTCCCAAAACAGGCTAAAACCAAGAAAACATTGCTTAGAAACTGTAAACAGCTATGTTAGTGTTTCTGGGGTTAAAATGTGTCTTAATCCAATGCAACTAACTAATTATAAGAGTTTGAGATAGATGTGGAGAGTTTAAAAGCCACTTATACCCATTTTGTCCCAAAACGGGCTAAAACCAAGAAAACATTGCTTAGAAGCACTAAACAGCTTTGTTAGTTTTTCTGGGGTTAAAATGTGCCTTAATCCAATGCAACTAACTAAGTATAAGAGTTTGAGATAGATGTGGAGAGTTTAAAAGCCACTTAAACCCATTTTGTCCCAAAAAACGCTATAACCAAGAAAACATTGCTTAGAAGCTGTAAACAGCTATGTTAGTGTTTGTGGGGTTAAAATGTGTCTTAATCCAATGCAACTAACTAATTATAAGAGTTTGAGATAGATGTGGAGAGTTTAAAAGCCACTTATACCCATTTTGTCCCAAAACAGGCTAAAACCAAGAAAACATTGCTTAGAAACTGTAAACAGCTATGTTAGTGTTTATGGGGTTAAAATGTGTCTTAATCCAATGCAACTAACTAATTATAAGAGTTTGAGATAGATGTGGAGAGTTTAAAAGCCACTTATACCCATTTTGTCCCAAAACGGGCTAAAACCAAGAAAACATTGCTTAGAAGCACTAAACAGCTTTGTTAGTTTTTCTGGGGTTAAAATGTGCCTTAATCCAATGCAACTAACTAAGTATAAGAGTTTGAGATAGATGTGGAGAGTTTAAAAGCCACTTAAACCCATTTTGTCCCAAAAAACGCTATAACCAAGAAAACATTGCTTAGAAGCTGTAAACAGCTATGTTAGTGTTTCTGGGGTTAAAATGTGTCTTAATCCAATGCAACTAACTAATTATAAGAGTTTGAGATAGATGTGGAGAGTTTAAAAGGCACTTATACCCATTTTGTCCCAAAACAGGCTAACACCAAGAAAACATTGCTTAGAAGCTGTAAACAGCTTTGTTAGTGTTTATGGGGTTAAAATGTGTCTTAATCCAATGCAACTAACTTATTGTAAGAGTTTGAGATAGATGTGGAGAGTTTAAAAGCCACTTATACCCATTTTGTCCCAAAACAGGCTAAAACCAAGAAGACATTGCTTAGAAACACTAAACAGCTATGTTAGTGTTTCTGGGGTTAAAATGTGTCTTAATCCAATGCAACTAACTAATTATAAGAGTTTGAGATAGATGTGGAGAGTTTAAAAGCCACTTATACCCATTTTGTCCCAAAACAGGCTAAAACCAAGAAGACATTGCTTAGAAACACTAAACAGCTATGTTAGTGTTTCTGGGGTTAAAATGTGTCTTAATCCAATGCAACTAACTAATTATAAGAGTTTGAGATAGATGTGGAGAGTTTAAAAGCCACTTATACCCATTTTGTCCCAAAACACGCTAACACCAAAAAAACATTGCTTAGAAGCTGTAAACAGCTATGTTAGTGTTTCTGGGGTTAAAATGTGTCTTAATCCAATGCAACTAACTAATAATAAGATTTAGAGATAGATGTGGAGAGTTTAAAAGCCACTTATACCCATTTTGTCCCAAAACAGGCTAAAACCAAGAAAACATTGCTTAGAAGCACTAAACAGCTTTGTTAGTGTTTTTGGGGTTAAAATGTGTCTTAATCCAAGGCAACTAACTAAGTATAAGAGTTTGAGATAGATGTGGAGAGTTTAAAAGCCACTTATACCCATTTTGTCCCAAAACAGGCTAAAACCAAGAAAACATTGCTTAGAAGCTGTAAACAGCTATGTTAGTGTTTCTGGGGTTAAAATGTGTCTTAATCCAATGCAACTAACTAATTATAAGAGTTTGAGATAGATGTGGAGAGTTTAAAAGCCACTTATACCCATTTTGTCCCAAAACAGGCTAAAACCAAGAAGACATTGCTTAGAAGCACTAAACAGCTATGTTAGTGTTTCTGGGGTTAAAATGTGTCTTAATCCAAGGCAACTAACTAAGTATAAGAGTTTGAGATAGATGTGGAGAGTTTAAAAGCCACTTATACCCATTTTGTCCCAAAACAGGCTAAAACCAAGAAAACATTGCTTAGAAGCACTAAACAGCTTTGTTAGTGTTTTTGGGGTTAAAATGTGTCTTAATCCAAGGCAACTAACTAAGTATAAGAGTTTGAGATAGATGTGGAGAGTTTAAAAGCCACTTATACCCATTTTGTCCCAAAACAGGCTAAAACCAAGAAAACATTGCTTAGAAGCTGTAAACAGCTATGTTAGTGTTTATGGGGTTAAAATGTGTCTTAATCCAATGCAACTAACTAAGTATAAGAGTTAGAGATAGATATGGAGAGTTTAAAAGCCACTTATACCCATTTTGTCTCCAAAACCGGCTAAAACCAAGAAGACATTGCTTAGAAGAACTAAACAGCTATGTTAGTGTTTCTGGGGTTAAAATGTGTCTTAATCCAATGCAACTGACTAGTTATAAGAGTTTGAGATAGATGTGGAGAGTTTAAAAGCCACTTATACCCATTTTGTCCCAAAACAGGCTAAAATCAAGAAAACATTGCTTAGAAGCACTAAACAGCTTTGTTAATGTTTCTGGGGTTAAAATGTGTCTTAACCCAATGCAACTAACTAAGTATAAGAGTTTGAGATAGATGTGGAGAGTTTAAAAGCCACTTATACCCATTTTGTCCCAAAACAGGCTAAAACCAAGAAAACATTGCTTAGAAGCTGTAAACAGCTATGTTAGTATTTATGGGGTTAAAATGTGTCTTAATCCAATGCAACTAACTAATTATAAGAGTTTGAGATAGATGTGGAGAGTTTAAAAGCCACTTATACCCATTTTGTCCCAAAACAGGCTAAAACCAAGAAAACATTGCTTAGAAGCTGTAAACAGCTATGTTAGTGTTTGTGGGGTTAAAATGTGTCTTAATCCAATGCAACTAACTAATTATAAGAGTTTGAGATAGATGTGGAGAGTTTAAAAGCCACTTATACCCATTTTGTCCCAAAACAGGCTAAAACCAAGAAAACATTGCTTAGAAACTGTAAACAGCTATGTTAGTGTTTCTGGGGTTAAAATGTGTCTTAATCCAATGCAACTAACTAATTATAAGAGTTTGAGATAGATGTGGAGAGTTTAAAAGCCACTTATACCCATTTTGTCCCAAAACGGGCTAAAACCAAGAAAACATTGCTTAGAAGCACTAAACAGCTTTGTTAGTTTTTCTGGGGTTAAAATGTGCCTTAATCCAATGCAACTAACTAAGTATAAGAGTTTGAGATAGATGTGGAGAGTTTAAAAGCCACTTAAACCCATTTTGTCCCAAAAAACGCTATAACCAAGAAAACATTGCTTAGAAGCTGTAAACAGCTATGTTAGTGTTTGTGGGGTTAAAATGTGTCTTAATCCAATGCAACTAACTAATTATAAGAGTTTGAGATAGATGTGGAGAGTTTAAAAGCCACTTATACCCATTTTGTCCCAAAACAGGCTAAAACCAAGAAAACATTGCTTAGAAACTGTAAACAGCTATGTTAGTGTTTATGGGGTTAAAATGTGTCTTAATCCAATGCAACTAACTAATTATAAGAGTTTGAGATAGATGTGGAGAGTTTAAAAGCCACTTATACCCATTTTGTCCCAAAACGGGCTAAAACCAAGAAAACATTGCTTAGAAGCACTAAACAGCTTTGTTAGTTTTTCTGGGGTTAAAATGTGCCTTAATCCAATGCAACTAACTAAGTATAAGAGTTTGAGATAGATGTGGAGAGTTTAAAAGCCACTTAAACCCATTTTGTCCCAAAAAACGCTATAACCAAGAAAACATTGCTTAGAAGCTGTAAACAGCTATGTTAGTGTTTCTGGGGTTAAAATGTGTCTTAATCCAATGCAACTAACTAATTATAAGAGTTTGAGATAGATGTGGAGAGTTTAAAAGCCACTTATACCCATTTTGTCCCAAAACAGGCTAACACCAAGAAAACATTGCTTAGAAGCTGTAAACAGCTTTGTTAGTGTTTATGGGGTTAAAATGTGTCTTAATCCAATGCAACTAACTTATTGTAAGAGTTTGAGATAGATGTGGAGAGTTTAAAAGCCACTTATACCCATTTTGTCCCAAAACAGGCTAAAACCAAGAAGACATTGCTTAGAAACACTAAACAGCTATGTTAGTGTTTCTGGGGTTAAAATGTGTCTTAATCCAATGCAACTAACTATTAGAATGTACCAAGGAGGAGAGGCCGGTAAGGCCGAGCCTTGGAAGAAGAGAAGAAAGGCCGGTAAGGCCGAGCCTTGGAAGAAGAGAAGAAAGGCCGGAAAGGCCATGTAAAGGCCGTGTCCGGTACCATGTACCGTGTCCGTGAACGGACCCATGTCCGGTGAGCGGCCAGGTAGGCCGTGAACATTAGAATGTACCAAGGAGGAGAGGCCGGTAAGGCCGAGCCTTGGAAGAAGAGAAGAAAGGCCGGTAAGGCCGAGCCTTGGAAGAAGAGAAGAAAGGCCGGAAAGGCCATGTAAAGGCCGTGTCCGGTACCATGTACCGTGTCCGTGAACGGACCCATGTCCGGTGAGCGGCCAGGTAGGCCGTGAACACCAGGAAGAGAAGGCCCATGAAGATGCCCGTCCGTACAGGTCCGTCCGTACAGGCCCGTCCGTACAGGCCCGTCCGTACAGGCCCGTCCGTACGGTCTCGGCCTGTTACGTCCGTACGGCCTGCGCTTGGTCCAAGGGGCCTCACAAGAGAAAGGCCGAGTTTGAGAGAAGGAAAACAAGGCCTTACAAGAGAGAGAGGCCCATGGGAAGAAGAGAAGAAAAGAGAGGCCAATGGGAAGAAGAAGAAGGGAAAAGCGCACAAGGAAGGAAGGGAAGGAAGAATCACGTGGCCTTTGGTTGGTGAAGGAAGGAGCTGTCCCTTTCACCATTGTCTTGCCCAAGAGAAGACCACTTTATGTCCCTATCTCCCTTCTTCTCTCTCTAACGGTCATATAACATTTTGTACTCATATATTACATTGCATACACTCTCATATGTAACAACACAACAATAATATTGAATAAAAGAAGAGAAACGATTTTTCCTCTCTCTACCTTGTGTTCTTGTTCATGTCACCAATGTAGAGAGATTAGGGTAAACGATTTAGGGGCTGCCCTTAAGGCAGCCTATTCTCTTCTCAAATCCACCTAAAATCTTCCTTATTTACTGTTTTATATAGCCTAGATTACTGATTCTTAATCCTCTTTCTCCTAAGTACACAAACTTGAGTGTTGTGATACTAGAAGAGGATAAGTCTCAAACTAGGCTGTTTGTTCCTCATAGATCCGATTTATATCTAGTATTTGGGGTCTATTGAGGTTGTTTGTGGGGAGTTCATCACAAGTTGATGTCCTCTCCTTCCCCCTTGAGAATGAGCTAGTTTGTTGTGGGTATAAGGAGATTCAATCCTTGGGAGTTGTCTCTCCTTTGTCAAGAGCCATCTCTCTTGAAATCCCAACATGGTATCAGAGCAGGCTCTGTTCTTGGTGACTCAAACTCGTTCTCAAGTTGGTTCTCTTAGGAGTTAGCTTAATTAAAGTTTTAATCCTAGCCTAGGTGTTAAATCGCTTAGCTTAGTTTCTTTAAAACTTTAATTTTGCTTTTGTTGATTAAATCGATTCTCTAGCAGCTCATTGTTGAGTAAGCTTGGTCTCTTGTCTTGTTAGAATTTGTAGACCAAGTGTGTGGAAAGAAATCGATTTTACAAGCCCCATCCTTAAGCTTTACCGATTTGGTAATAGCTTTGTTTATTTTGGGATGTGTGGGAAGTGATGAACCATTGAGCAAATTGTGTTGTTCATGGTGAGGATTCACGGTTCTTGTGTGCTTGTATGAGGCACGAAATTCTTAGGATTTAGCTCTCTTAGGATTTAGTTAATTTTCCTCTAAAGGTTTAATTTTGCTTTTGTTAAATTTCCTTTAAAGGCTTAATTACTAAATCGCTACTTCTTCTTCTCAATGTTGAGAAAGCTTTGTTTCTGGCCCTATGGTGTGTCCAGATCCAAGCTTGAAGAAGAGAGAGATCTTAATTTTCGCATCTCATGTCCGCTTGGTCAACTAGACTAAAGCTGTTCAAAGATGCATTCTTTTAACCGTTGGACAATAGGTTGTTCCAAAGGCTTTTGTTGTTTCTTCTTTGCTTGGGACCACGAAAAACATCTTCTATATGTTATTTTCGTGGATCTAAAGCCTTAAGATCTTGGAGAACACTTTGTTTAAGTGATTCTACCATGAGTTAGGTCCAAACCGTTGGAGAAATTAATTTTCCAAACGGTCCATGTGTTTCAGCCATTAAAGCACCAAAGTCTTGTTGAATGTTGGATGCTCTTGGCTGTCAAAGCTTCTGCAAACTCAAGAAAACAGAGTATAACTCTGTCCATAAGAACTCTTGAGCAAATTCTCTATTCTACTCTCCACTCATCTTATACTACCCCCCATTCTCTTATATATATACTCTATTATACTCTCTTTGGTTACTTATTCTCCATTTACACTCTATACTCTACTCTACACTCTATACTCTAACCCCTAACAATCTCTTGTTTAGAATCTGTCCCATTAAATTTTGGTTTCAGTTTCAAACTTGAAGATTGTGTGGAGCTCACTTGCTATCTCAAGAAGAAGTGGCGAGGTTGAAGGCTACAAAGAAGCCATGAGAAGGCGCAGCACAATGCTTGGAGTTAGAACCAATGGCCATCAAGCTTCTTAGACCACACGTTTCACCACCATAGTAATAAACTCCGGCGGTCAGGTTTACCCGAGGAGAGCAGAAGACTCTTTTGAGCGAGGTAACCTATTAAGCTGACCGAGAGAGATAAAGCTTTGGGTATTAAACTCCGGCGGTTAGACTCATCCGAGGAGAGCAGAAGACTCTTTTGAGCGAGGTGGTCTATTTAAGGCTGACCGAGAGAGATAAAGCTATGGAGGAAGTTCTAGTGGAGAGAGCTGGTGGAAGGTGATGAATCAGCCCAAGGACATGTGTATTAGTGCCAAGGTGCTGATCGGATGTGCACAAGACTTTAAGGGAGGTCAAGCACAAGGTTTCAAGGAAAATGATGAGATGTCAGCTCATCATCAAGTCAATGGTACGGGGGAGATAGACGTTATACTTAAACTCGCCGCCCCTCACATTCCCTGTTCCAAACTCTCGGCAACAAGCAAGTCCTTGCCGAGACGTCTCAAAGATCGACTCGGACGAAACCCTTCCACTGCGATTCAGCTTCCGCGTTCTTCACCAAAGTTCGAGACCAGAGAGTCATCTTGCCAGTGAAAGTGAAATCATACCAATCCGAGCAACCGATCAAAAGTTATGCCCGATTCAGTGGGCGTATATCAGTCTGTAGCGGTCTCAAGAAGAGAGGTCCAAACCGCATCAATGATCAGCCTCTCTCCTTCCTATTCATCAAAACACCAAAAGGCTGTGCTCTAAACCCTACTCTATTTAAATTCCTAATTATTTTTAGTTCCATTGCTAGTCTTTACACTTCCATATGATTTTTCTTAAATTGTCACACTTATAGAAATTTACTTTGATATTCCTCATAGCATACACTTACACTTTTCTTCTTTATCACTTGTTTAAAGGGTAAAGGAGACTATGAGAGCCTCAAAGAAATTCTAAAGGTGCAAGGATGGAGATCATAAGGAAGGTGCCAAAGGCAAGGTGGGCTAAGGAGAAGTAGCGGTTCAAGTCATGAAGAGAAGAGAGCTAGTTCCTTATAAACCAAGGTCAAGGGACATCATGGATAGTGAAGGCTATACTCTTTTTCCCTCTAACAAAGTTTTATCCCAAGAGGTTTTCTTTGTTGAGGTTTTTTTAATGAGGTAGACTACACTACTCCACTCTTGATCTTTGGTCCCCATGGTGTCCCGCCGATCAAGCGTGCGGGGGAGTATTAGAATGTACCAAGGAGGAGAGGCCGGTAAGGCCGAGCCTTGGAAGAAGAGAAGAAAGGCCGGTAAGGCCGAGCCTTGGAAGAAGAGAAGAAAGGCCGGAAAGGCCATGTAAAGGCCGTGTCCGGTACCATGTACCGTGTCCGTGAACGGACCCATGTCCGGTGAGCGGCCAGGTAGGCCGTGAACACCAGGAAGAGAAGGCCCATGAAGATGCCCGTCCGTACAGGTCCGTCCGTACAGGCCCGTCCGTACAGGCCCGTCCGTACAGGCC
This sequence comes from Camelina sativa, assembly GCF_030686135.1. NCBI lineage: Eukaryota > Viridiplantae > Streptophyta > Magnoliopsida > Brassicales > Brassicaceae > Camelina > Camelina sativa. The sequence continues at coordinate 24,373,904 of NC_141899.1, read as the reverse complement.
CGTCCGTACGGTCTCGGCCTGTTACGTCCGTACGGCCTGCGCTTGGTCCAAGGGGCCTCACAAGAGAAAGGCCGAGTTTGAGAGAAGGAAAACAAGGCCTTACAAGAGAGAGAGGCCCATGGGAAGAAGAGAAGAAAAGAGAGGCCAATGGGAAGAAGAAGAAGGGAAAAGCGCACAAGGAAGGAAGGGAAGGAAGAATCACGTGGCCTTTGGTTGGTGAAGGAAGGAGCTGTCCCTTTCACCATTGTCTTGCCCAAGAGAAGACCACTTTATGTCCCTATCTCCCTTCTTCTCTCTCTAACGGTCATATAACATTTTGTACTCATATATTACATTGCATACACTCTCATATGTAACAACACAACAATAATATTGAATAAAAGAAGAGAAACGATTTTTCCTCTCTCTACCTTGTGTTCTTGTTCATGTCACCAATGTAGAGAGATTAGGGTAAACGATTTAGGGGCTGCCCTTAAGGCAGCCTATTCTCTTCTCAAATCCACCTAAAATCTTCCTTATTTACTGTTTTATATAGCCTAGATTACTGATTCTTAATCCTCTTTCTCCTAAGTACACAAACTTGAGTGTTGTGATACTAGAAGAGGATAAGTCTCAAACTAGGCTGTTTGTTCCTCATAGATCCGATTTATATCTAGTATTTGGGGTCTATTGAGGTTGTTTGTGGGGAGTTCATCACAAGTTGATGTCCTCTCCTTCCCCCTTGAGAATGAGCTAGTTTGTTGTGGGTATAAGGAGATTCAATCCTTGGGAGTTGTCTCTCCTTTGTCAAGAGCCATCTCTCTTGAAATCCCAACACTAACTAATTATAAGAGTTTGAGATAGATGTGGAGAGTTTAAAAGCCACTTATACCCATTTTGTCCCAAAACAGGCTAAAACCAAGAAGACATTGCTTAGAAACACTAAACAGCTATGTTAGTGTTTCTGGGGTTAAAATGTGTCTTAATCCAATGCAACTAACTAATTATAAGAGTTTGAGATAGATGTGGAGAGTTTAAAAGCCACTTATACCCATTTTGTCCCAAAACACGCTAACACCAAAAAAACATTGCTTAGAAGCTGTAAACAGCTATGTTAGTGTTTCTGGGGTTAAAATGTGTCTTAATCCAATGCAACTAACTAATATTAAGATTTAGAGATAGATGTGGAGAGTTTAAAAGCCACTTATACCCATTTTGTCCCAAAACAGGCTAAAACCAAGAAAACATTGCTTAGAAGCACTAAACAGCTTTGTTAGTGTTTTTGGGGTTAAAATGTGTCTTAATCCAAGGCAACTAACTAAGTATAAGAGTTTGAGATAGATGTGGAGAGTTTAAAAGCCACTTATACCCATTTTGTCCCAAAACAGGCTAAAACCAAAAAAACATTGCTTAGAAGCTGTAAACAGCTATGTTAGTGTTTATGGGGTTAAAATGTGTCTTAATCCAATGCAACTAACTAAGTATAAGAGTTAGAGATAGATATGGAGAGTTTAAAAGCCACTTATACCCATTTTGTCTCCAAAACCGGCTAAAACCAAGAAAACATTGCTTAGAAGAACTAAACAGCTATGTTAGTGTTTCTGGGGTTAAAATGTGTCTTAATCCAATGCAACTGACTAGTTATAAGAGTTTGAGATAGATGTGGAGAGTTTAAAAGCCACTTATACCCATTTTGTCCCAAAACAGGCTAAAATCAAGAAAACATTGCTTAGAAGCACTAAACAGCTTTGTTAGTGTTTTTGGGGTTAAAATGTGTCTTAATCCAATGCAACTAACTAAGTATAAGAGTTTGAGATAGATGTGGAGAGTTTAAAAGCCACTTATACCCATTTTGTCCCAAAACAGGCTAAAACCAAGAAAACATTGCTTAGAAGCTGTAAACAGCTATGTTAGTATTTATGGGGTTAAAATGTGTCTTAATCCAATGCAACTAACTAATTATAAGAGTTTGAGATAGATGTGGAGAGTTTAAAAGCCACTTATACCCATTTTGTCCCAAAACAGGCTAAAACCAAGAAAACATTGCTTAGAAACTGTAAACAGCTATGTTAGTGTTTTTGGGGTTAAAATGTGTCTTAATCCAATGCAACTAACTAATTATAAGAGTTTGAGATAGATGTGGAGAGTTTAAAAGCCACTTATACCCATTTTGTCCCAAAACAGGCTAAAACCAAGAAAACATTGCTTAGAAGCATTAAACAGCTTTGTTAGTGTTTCTGGGGTTAAAATGTGTCTTAATCCAATGCAACTAACTAAGTATAAGAGTTTGAGATAGATGTGGAGAGTTTAAAAGCCACTTATACCCATTTTGTCCCAAAACACGCTAAAACCAAGAAAACATTGCTTAGAAGCTGTAAACAGCTATGTTAGTGTTTATGGGGTTAAAATGTGTCTTAATCCAATGCAACTAACTAATTATAAGAGTTTGAGATAGATGTGGAGAGTTTAAAAGCCACTTATACCCATTTTGTCCCAAAACAGGCTAAAACCAAGAAGACATTGCTTAGAAACACTAAACAGCTATGTTAGTGTTTCTGGGGTTAAAATGTGTCTTAATCCAATGCAACTAACTAATTATAAGAGTTTGAGATAGATGTGGAGAGTTTAAAAGCCACTTATACCCATTTTGTCCCAAAACACGCTAACACCAAAAAAACATTGCTTAGAAGCTGTAAACAGCTATGTTAGTGTTTAAGGGGTTAAAATGTGTCTTAATCCAATGCAACTAACTAATAATAAGATTTAGAGATAGATGTGGAGAGTTTAAAAGCCACTTATACCCATTTTGTCCCAAAACAGGCTAAAACCAAGAAGACATTGCTTAGAAGCACTAAACAGCTATGTTAGTGTTTCTGGGGTTAAAATGTGTCTTAATCCAATGCAACTGACTAGTTATAAGAGTTTGAGATAGATGTGGAGAGTTTAAAAGCCACTTATACCCATTTTGTCCCAAAACAGGCTAAAACCAAGAAAACATTGCTTAGAAGCACTAAACAGCTTTGTTAGTGTTTTTGGGGTTAAAATGTGTCTTAATCCAAGGCAACTAACTAAGTATAAGAGTTTGAGATAGATGTGGAGAGTTTAAAAGCCACTTATACCCATTTTGTCCCAAAACAGGCTAAAACCAAGAAAACATTGCTTAGAAGCTGTAAACAGTTATGTTAGTGTTTATGGGGTTAAAATGTGTCTTAATCCAATGCAACTAACTAAGTATAAGAGTTAGAGATAGATATGGAGAGTTTAAAAGCCACTTATAC